>NW_027316532.1:30460817-31060817 GCF_026437365.1 Eucyclogobius newberryi | reverse complement strand
AAACATTATTGGCCAAATTCAAGCAGCAGCATCAGGGAAACAAGTACTTTGTGCCCACACCAGTCATGGAGCCAGCTTTTGTCATTCAACACTTTGCTGGGAGAGTAAAATACAAAATAAAGGTGGCACAATTACCATCACTATGCCATTATTCTGCCGCTGTTTATGTTGTGTACTAAATGCTCTTCCTCTCGTGCCAGGATTTCAGAGAAAAGAACACGGATCACATGCGACCAGACATTGTGGCCTTGTTGAGGAGCAGCGATCGGTCTTATGTCCGTCAGCTCATTGGGATGGACCCCGTTGCCATGTTTCGGTGGGGGATTCTGCGAGCCACGATCAGAGCCCTCGCTGCCTTCAATGAAGCCGGGCGAGCATGGGCCACCAAGACTTCAGGTACACGCTGCACTTCACGATTACCACGGCTCATTTCAGTCTTTGCTCTAATGGTTTTCTTCCGTTTTCCTGTTAGGTGTTGTTCGACCTGCATCCAGAACTCCTCTAGGAGAACTGCAGCGATCTAATACTCCGATTGAACGAATGTACAAGTAAGTGACGTGTGATTTGATGCATGGGTCATTTCTCTTTTGCCCGGATTTCAGAGGTTTGCCGTGTAGAGTGGCGTGTGATCCTTAAATAACTCTGAGTTCTATTTGTTAAAAGCATAATTGTGGTTTTGGATGTGGTGAGGTGGGACAATTCTTTTCAGATGCAAGGATGAGTTTAAAAGCAGTTCACTTTTCCTCATTTTGGTCCTGCACTTTCCCCTCTCCACTTTTTGGTGACCCCAGTGTGTGTGGTTTCTCCTCTTCCTCTCCCCTTCACAGAAGAGCTTCTATGCTCGATTTTTGCTTTGATCACTCTGAGGAGCGCCCTCTAGAGGCCTTTGAGGACATCTTTGCTAGCTATGAGAATAAGAAGTAAGTACTCTAAATTGGTGGTCAAATAAACAACATGAACAAAAGGGGCCAGGCAGAAGAAAAACGGCGGGGCACATTTTGGCCTAATTTTTCAATTACTCCCTAAAATGTGTCATTAAATTATCAGTGTAAGAAAGATTATCTTTTTGAATGTAAAAGATAGATTATATTAGACACTAATATACGTTTTAAATGTATGTTTTTTTTGTATGAGATACAATTCAACTGACAATATGAACTTATTTAGAATAAACCAATACTCACTTTCCTTTGCTTCGTACTTAAATGGCATGTTTTTTCTCAAAAAGTACAGCATATATTTTCTTCTGTTTGGCCTTTGAGTTTCATTGTTAACCAGGGTAAGTACAGACTGCATGAGCCAGCAGCAAAGACAAAAAGTCTCCCCATTAACCTCACCAAATCTATGCCAGTCCAATGCCAAACCAAATGGCAAAATAAAAAAAATTACACAATAACAGCTTACAGTCTCACAGCCGACCACAAGCCCAGCATGGAAAGAGACCACCAGTGACACTTTGCCTCTGCATGTTAACTACCTCCGTGGAGAGACCAAGGGTGTGAATACAGCTCGGTCAAGCCCCAGTTGCTTCTGTGTTCTTGTGTGTTTTCAGTTCTGGCTGGGATAAAGCAGCATGGTTGGGTGGTCACGTGTGTCTTTTGGCTTATCTAATTTAAACATGAATAGTCTGAGATAGGTTTTCTTAGTAATTATTCATAGATGAGTGGACTAAGAAAGCCATAGAAAACAAACCCCCAACTATCCTGCTGTATGTGTTTGTTTGTAATATAACAATGTTGGTGGTGGTGTTTTTTCTGGAAATAAGGTTCTACTACACATAACAATTTACTTCTTCCTCACGCCTCACCTTTTATTTGTATTTAAATTAATCCATGTCCCCCCTCCCCTTCTGCTCCTGGTTTGCTCCCCACTCCTGCCCACTTTGTATGTGGTTCACTCAGAGACATGCATGCACAGATCATCAGCTCCATTAAGAACTTGCAGCTGGATGCTGAGGACCCTCGAAAGCTGCTGCAGTCCTGGGGTCGCCTCCGTTTCCCCCGGCACGTTCTCCAGTGAGTCTGCAGTCAGACTTGTGTCAGCGACATAGACCAAAACACTCCCATTAACGCTTCTCATTTCAACCAGTCCATCGCTCTAGATTAGTCCATGTCACTTATTAAATAGACACTGCATTTTGAGCTTGGTTATTACTTAGTTTTAGTAGTTTCTATAGTTGTAATGCGCTGAATATATTTACTGCATGGCCATGTGTATTGGGCATGTACGATCCTTTGAACATAAAGGAATACATTCAGTTGTCTTTCAGCATGTCTTTATGTCTTTAATTTCCACCAGTTTCTGTAGAAAAGGCTGTTATAGATGTAGAAACCTTGATCTTTGAAGCACACCTCGCGGATCTGTGAGGTCATTTCAGCTCGTTAGACTCTGCAGCAACCTTCTCCATCTTTGCTCTAATGTCTTTTCGTACTCTCTTGCCCACATCGGCACCGAGCCCCTCACAGGTGCATCCTCTGATTCACTGACTGACAATGCATGAAGGCCGCACCGTGTCTGTACTAACCGGGCTTCACCTTCGTCGTTCACAAAATAAGTTCATCATTAACATCTTGGACTTACTTTTTATTTTCTGTTTGTGCAGAAAGAGCAAAAACACCAAACAGAAACAGATCATTCCCAAGGTCAGTTTGATAGCGATTTTTAATTAGTTATGGTGCCATGCGTTTTATTCATTATTGTTTTCTACCACTTTTTTCAGAGATTGTTGGATTCTCGGTCTCTGAAGTTTATTGTGAGTCTGACGCTACACGACCGCACTACCAAATCTCTCCTTCATCTGAACAAAAAGAAGAAGACTCCAAGCATCAGTGCACAATTTCAGGTACTACTAATGGATTATGAAGAAATAAAATAACTAAAGAAGGGGCCTTTATGTTTAGTTAATGTTATGTTTCTCAATTATATTCCAGACGTCTTTGACAAAGCTTTTAGAGACACTGAACAGGGCTGAACCTTTCTTTATTCGTTGTATTCGCTCCAATGCAGAAAAGGTAAAATGTTCGGCATGTTCTTGTAACGTAATACATTTTTAAAGTTAAGAGAAGTATTTTTGTATACATTAATTTGCTTTGGACTTGCAGAGAGAGATGTATCTAGATGAAACCTTAGTGGTTCAGCAGCTGCGATACACAGGGATGCTGGAGACCGTTCGAATCCGAAGGTCAGGATATGGAGCCAAGTATACGTTCCAGGTATGGGATATTGTTAGTTTCTTCAGTTCTGTTTCATTATGTTAATACTGGCATTTTATTTTTTTTTATTTAGGAGTTCTTTACGCATTTTAGAGTTTTGTTGCCCAAGAATGCCTCAGCATCAAAAGAAGTAATTTCAGCTCTGCTTGAGAAGATGGGTCTTGATCCCACCACCTACCAGATTGGAAAAACTAAGGTTTAATATTACATCTGACATGATATTCATTTCAACTTCATTATTTGGTATTTTCCCTTATTAATTGTGCATGGTGTACATTATGCTCTGACTAGGTGTTTTTGAAAGAGCTGGAACGACAACAACTTCAGGATACGCTACACAAAGACGTCATGCGTAAGATCATCTTCCTTCAATTCTGGGTCAAAGCTCGACTGCAGAGGAAAGACTTTCTGGACATGAGACATGCAGCTGTTGTAATACAGGTGAGAATTGTGGAAGTCATAGTTTAATGTCAGGCTGTACATCATATTCTGAGGAGTTTTTTTTTTTTTACACCCTATGTCTTCAGCGTTGTTGGCGGAGGTACTGTGAAGAGGAGCGGCGGAGACGAGCTGCCACTGCCATTCAGGCGTTGTGGAGAGGGCACCTACAGAGGAGCGAGTACAAACGCCAACGGAAAGGTGCCACCAAAATACAAGCCCTTGTCAGAGGTCACTCTGCACGCAGAAGGTAAATGTTGAAGCCTTCACTTTTTTTTACATGTAGTTGTATTTTTTTTTAATGGTGATTTTCATATTTTCTTGAAGAGATACCAGTAGATCACACTCATGGGTTTGATCAGTTTATTTCTGATGTAGTCTTGATTCGATCCCGTTCAATTCCCGGTTTAGTTCCCGGTTTAGTTCCTGGTTTAGTCCTGGTTTAACCTAGATTTTGAAGTGACATGTGTGCAAGTGTGAACCCACTCTTTGTAGAAGTCAGCAATTTAATTTGAAGTAAATGTTCCTACAGTATAACAACTTTGTATTTGAAATTTCACATGGCTCTGAAAGCGGTATGAAGAACAAGATGGTCCTTTTGTGGTTTTTTAAATAATTTTCAATCATTGCATTTGTATTTCAGGTGCGAATCCATGCGGGAAGAGAAACGCATAAAGGAGGATGAGGAAAGAGAAGCACAAAGAAAACTGGAGGAGGAAGAACAAAGGAGGAGGAGGGAGGAGGAGGAGCAGGAGATAAGGCGGAGGAGGTTTGAAGAAGAGGAGGCTCAGAGGGAAGCTGAAGAGGCGCGCAGAAGAGCTGTAGAGGAGATCACCAGAAGAGCTCAGGCTGCAGCGGAAGAAGCACGTAAAAAGCTCGAGGAAAAGAGGGTAAGATCAGAGCCTCAAACCAGAGAAGATCCTGATATAGAGCTAGTCACTGAGGAGGAACTAGATCAGACACAGGACTCGACTGAGGAGCTGGAGGATGGAGAGATCACAACAGGCTCACAGGACAAAGAACCTAAACAAACGGGAGGAAAAAAGCTGCCATTGTTCAGTCATTTAACAGAAATCAAAGGTACAGAAGCTGAGGCAGGACCCCAGCGGCAGGACAAGGAGGAGAATTTGAACAAGGGAACACTAGAAGATGCCGAACACCATCCGCTCCCTCAAGTGGCTCCTACAGACACCGATACCTTACCGACTGATGGTAACAGAAGGATTCAGGAGAAGAGAGAGAAGAGGAGAAGAAGGGGACTTGAACATAACCAGAGAGAGAGCGAACGAGCAGCCGCCTCCTCTTCACCGCCCGACAAGAAGGATCAGTCTACGGCTCCAAAGGTCAAAACTCCAGAGACTTCTAAGCTCAGAGAGAGAACTGACAGCAAAGAGATAGACCAGTATACGTTTGTGGTGCAGAAAATAAAAGAAGACAAAGGTGCTAAGAGAGAGGAAAAAGCCTCACCTCCGCAGGTTCTTCCTCCTGTTCGTCCCTCAACTTTACTCCTGCATTCCCTTGATCATGACAAAAACGGACTCGGTGAATCTGCTGGAGCGGTTAACCTGCAGCGACGCTCCGGGGCAATAAAAGAGAAACCTGAGAAATGGAAAGCAGGCAGAAGAAGTGATGACTTTGACACGGCAGGACGGAATGGAGCGTTTAAAAGACAGTACGTCTGTTTCACTATTTAAAATACACTACCCCTTTTTAAATTTGTGTTTTTATCTTTCTTTTGAAATATTACAACAGTAGCCAATAGTTTTTGTCAGTGCAGATATTTGGACGGTCAGCACCATACAGTAGACAATTATTAATCTAAGATAATGTGGGCAGTTAATGCATGAATATTTTCTTTGGCGACTAGAAACAGTATGGTGGCTGGTGGCCTTTTTGTCACGTGTCCGACAAAAAACGACATAGCCATAATTATTTGGTTTAACTGTGTTTTCAGAATGGAATCTTCATCTCTTGACAGCGTATCTCCAAGTTCAGAAGGAGCTGGTGCATTTTCTCCTCGTGAGGTAATACCACTATATATTAATAAATCATTTTGCGATTGACACACTACAAGTAAAGCTATCAAACTCTTGGTTCTTGTAGGCTAGTCACACAGGTTCGTTTAGACGGCGACATCAGGACTCTGGTCACCAGGATCCATCCCAGTCCATCCCATCTACACCAGACAGGTAAAGCTCTGGACTTGCCCTTGGTCAAATAGTGGCCAGTGATGTAGTGGCCAGTTTTGAGCAAAGTCATAATTCCATTGATTGTGTGGTCTTCAGGCCAGGTGGCTTTCTCAGCAAGATTTTGAAGAAACGACCCCAGAAAGAAGTCCAGACTCCTGATGATGGCGAGATCACACCTAGTTTCAGTGAGAAGTCATTTGGAGAAGGTATACAAATAAATCATTTGAAACAATTGAATTTTGTGTTGTTTTCCCAGTTATTAGTGATAAAATTGTACTTGCACTTTAGCTTTAGCTCAGTTGCTAAACTGCACTTCCAGCACAAGCATTCCCAGGACTGGGACGTTTAACAGTTTGTGTTCAGTGTAAATACTAACTAGTGCAGGCGAATACTTAACCACACAAATCTCTCTTTAACATCAGGATTTTCAGCTCGCCCCCTTTCTCAGCCACATGGGGATCGCTCAGGGAAAGCTTTAGGTCGCAATCCCACCATAAAAATCAGCCGTGCCACAAGAGTGTCTGAGCAGTGGAATGCCTCTCTGGATCGTGAAATCACAAATGCCAACGAACTGCGACACCTGGATGAATTCTTGGGCAATCAGGTATTTACCTTAGTTGCTCAGATCATCTTTTCTTTCACCAAACCTTAAACGTCATTTAAAAGTCATTTTTCAACTGTAGGTAAATGACTTCCGCTCTAGAGGGAAATCTCTCTCTGACACTGAAGCGATCTTTGTAACTGCTACAATGCAATTCAGAGAGAACATCAAAGCCATGTATTCCCTTTCGGTAAGTCTTCTTTGGGACAAACTAAGAGTCAGAGGTTTCTGTCATAACTTACCATTTTTGCCCTACCAGAAACCCACGATTGGTTACAAGGACCTGATGACGAGCTACAAAAACAAAGTGTTTCACCTGGCGGATGACAAGCAAAAGGCAGAAGTCCAGCTGGTGGTGAACCTGTTCCAGTCTGTGTTGGATGGGTTTATCAGAGGAGAGATGAAGAAGGAGGAGGCGGCGGAGCCGGTCAAGGTATTGCTTCACTTCCACCCTCAGGATTTTTTTACTGTTGGATTGCATTAGTATTTTCTTTTTTTCTGTTGTTTTAGCCAAAAGCAAGGAAAAAACGGCGAAAAAAGGATAAAAGTGTAAGTGAGGAAAAAATATATTTGCTTTTTCTTTTCTTTTTTATTGGGTTGTAATGTAATTGTGTTAATTTATCAGATGGAGAGCCCCTTGGACCATGTTTTTGTCAACTATCAGGTCAACATTATGCAGTCATGTGACCAGTGTACGTCATACATCTGGGGCATGGAGAAGGCCTACATGTGCAGCAGTGAGTTGACATATTTTAACATCCTTTATTTATCATTGGCTTTTAGTTGGGGTGAATTATGCTGTATCATTAACTTCTTGTATTTTTTTGGCAGGTTGTAAAATGGTGTGCCACAAAAAGTGTCTCAACAAAATAGTCACAGACTGCTACACGTTCTGTGCCAAAAAGGTGCGCTTGGCTACATTTATCCGTTGTTTTGTTTTCGTTGTTACTAATGACTTCTGGACTTTGCTCAGGGGGATGAGGAGGCTGGCGGTCTACACTTCGGCGTACACGTGGGGCACCTGGTGAACGAAAAAAGCCCCGTGCCGATGGTGCTGGAGATGATGCTGGAGCACGTGGAAATGCACGGTCTTTACACGGAAGGCATCTACCGCAAATCGGGCTCTGCCAATCGAATGAAAGAGCTGCACCAACGCCTTGAAACAGGTGAAGGCTGTTTATCCAACCTCCCAGAGCCTTTTGTGAGCATCATCTCTGTTGAAGTGTCCACTTATCGTACTGATTTGATCCGCTTACAACATTTAGATCCTCACCTGGTTTGCCTTGAAGATTATCCCATCCACACAGTGACCGGGCTGGTGAAACAGTGGCTGAGGGAATTGCCCGACCCACTCATGACCTTCACCCATTACAATGACTTCCTGCACGCCGTCGGTTAGTCGGTTATCTCAAGCGTTATGGCAATATCCTCAGAAATTGTTCGAAAGAGTGTAACTGTGGATGCACTTTTGACATATGCTTTATTTTCTTAGAACTCCCAGAGAAACTAGAACAACTCCATACAATTTACAAAGAGTTGGAGGAGCTTCCCACAGCAAACTTCAATACACTAGAGAGGCTTGTCTTTCATCTGGTCAGGTGTGTATTTTAGTGCATTGAATGTAATGTTTTTTTTAAATGTAGGAATAACCGCTTATTTTACACATTGCATATTCCTTTTGCTTCGTTTGATTCATTATTCTTTTTATATAATTACTTCTGTTCAGAGTGTGTAAAGAGGAGGCTCACAACCGGATGTCTCCCAATTCCTTGGCCATAGTCTTTGCTCCGTGTATCCTGCGCTGCCCCGACAGCGCGGATCCACTGCTCAGCATGAAGGATGTCGCCAAGACGACCATGTAAGAACGAACCGCTTCCATCGACGGAGACAGGTGCCGTTCACAGTAGTAGTAGTAGTAATAGTAATGTTGTGACCTCCTTTTTATGAAGGTGTGTGGAGATGCTTATTACTGAGCAGATCCGACGATACAATGAGAAGATGGAGGAAATTGAGCAGCTGGAATATGCAGAGACTTTGGCGGTAAACCAGCTTAAACTGAAAAGACAAAACACGGTGAGAACTTCTTCTGTCTTGCTTACTATTGTCACTGAATTGAATTTTAGTGTTACGGTTATTGTGAAAAGAAACATCACGATACAATTATTCACGTTTATTGACACATAACAAAACTTTTATTCTGCTGCATTACTGTCCCAACGTGTCCAGCCTTATGAATTGAAACTTTGTGAATGCAAAAGTAAGGTTATGGTGATATCAATAGCCAGATAAAAAGCACTATATATTTACTGTACTTTTGGTAAAACAGATTGAATTGAAATGATTTAGTTTTGCTTCTAAAATGTCACAATTTTTCATTTTTGGTTTGTGTGAATCTATTGTGCCCCTGAATAATAATAATCTTGAAAAATGCAAAATTTAAAATACTTGATTGTCGATCATTTGTTTAATCGACAATCGAGTATTTTCAATTTGGCATTTTTCAAGAGGTCACAGAGAAATATGTATTTTGTTACATTTTCCCTTGAGCCAAAAGTCCAGTTGTAGATTCTGTTGTTGATGAGGTCGCGTGGGTAACGGGCAATGTTCCTTGTCTTTCTTTAGCACTTCTGGCATTTACCTCTCAGGTTCTCAGCTCCTTACAAAGGAGTGGTGGTATGTATCCCTCGTGTAGTTCAGTTGCTGTAGTGACATAGAACTCAGCCCTTCATTGGCATTTCTTGTTTCTTGTTTTTTTCCATCAGAATTTCTTCATTACTAACTGGTAGTAAATGCATGCTGCCTAAGGTTGTGCTTGGGTTATGCTGTTTTAAGGTTTCCATTCACTGTGTGCTCTATTGAGACATTGTATTGCTTATGTTTAGTGAAGTAGACATTGTTTAATTATATATTGTTTTGTGATGCATGACCACCTACTGTGTTTTCCTTACTAACAGAGATTGGTTTTGGTAGCAGGGTCTAAAACATGGTGAAAACTTTCTATTGTTTAATCATAAAGAATTAAATGATCTTTTTATTTTTTTTTACATTTAGGTTCATGAGAAAGTCAGCTCTGATCTCAGTGTTGTACCGGAAAATGAGCCTCTAGATTCAGAAACGGAAGCTGAGAAGAACCTGGTTGAGCGGATTAAGTCCATCAAACAAGAAAAGTATGGTTTGATCGGTTTACATTCACCAATAGTTTACATATCTGGTCAATATGTTTTTCTAATGATTTGGTTGGTCATTTGAAGAGAGGATTTGGCTTGTCGACTTCCTGAGATGGAGCAACCTGGTTCAGACCAGGAGAATTTGGACTCCGAGGCCTCCTTGAGCTCAGAAAGTCTGTTGGATGAGCAGCAGCGCTCTTCTGCTCACAGCTCAGAGCCTGAAGGTTAGTATTTGGTTCACTTTCAAACTCTTCCTTTCTTTCTTGCTCTCACCTGTGGTTTCTGACCAAACCACGTTGGCTTGGGCCCTTGCCTTCTTTTGTGGTGCAGGTCTGGACCAGTGATGGTGATGGGGGCGGTGATGTCTGCTCTCTAACAAAGCAGGTTGGACAAACCCTAACCTTCCATAACCTTTTGATTGTGTATGCTTCTGTGCATTAGGCTGCAACGCCATTGTATGCATGAAAATGCGTGTGCGCCACAGAGGCATACTCAGTCCATTTCACACTGTAAAACTAATTTGTAGACTTCATTTTACTAAATGTTACTGTAGGTTCATTGGGCTTCTTTATTGACTTGCTGAATAATTAAATTAACATAATTCAAGTAAACCTAATGAATCTTTTTTCAGGGCACCTGTCTAAGAGATGTAAGCCGGTTTGTCCTCCCAAACCCTCTGATCTGACCCTGCGACCCAAATTCTCAACGCTGTCCATTTCCATCAAAGGCCTCAGCCCCATCAGCCCCACAGGCTCTTCTCCAGTGTCTAGCTGCACATCTACTTCTTCTGACTCGTCCTCCACCTCCCGACGTTCATTGAAACGACGCAATCCCGTAATTCCAGTCACAGTTCAACTGCCTCCTGGTGTTGTGTCAAGACCTGCTCGGAGCACAATGCCAGAGAGTCCGAAACAAACGTACAAGTCCTTGATCCGGACAAGAGGACATTCTGGTAGCAGGAAAGAGTCTACTCAGTCCTTGTACATTGACAGCTCTGAGTGTGACCACCTGCATTTATCCACTGCCCCCCCCTCCTCCCCCAGACACCAGCAAGAAAATCAGAATGGCCAGAGACGTTTTTCAGACCCTGACCTGCCCTACACAGATGATAATCTTTAAAAGCACAGTATTGTGACAAATAACTTTCTGTGGCAACAGCCTTGGGTTTACCGGAGGAAGGAACTACCATGAAAAATGAACGTTATGAGCGAAGCAGAAACCATTCTGTTTCTCTTGCCTGAACGACTCATCAGCAGACAACTAAATTGTTTCCATGTTTGATCATAATAAAACTGGACTACTTGTTGCCAAGCACCTTTTCTATTATTTTAATATATTGTTATGTCATGTTGATGAGTCCTGTCTGAACAGGCTATATTGCTGTTAGCCTAAATGGACCAGAAAACCTTTCTTTCACCTGATAGGTTTTTTATGCTAACTCTGATTTAGCAGGTTCCCGTCGCACTTTTGTAGTTCTTAGTTCTAATGAGCATGTGACTAACATGCTCGCTGACATGTTAGCTAGTGCCTTGATATGTACAGTATGCTGAAAATTTTTTTTTGTAATTATTGCAGAACATTTTTGTGGAGCGTGTTATTGTAAGTAACTTTGCCTCACTGATTTGGACTGAAACGAGACAGTACAAAAAGGACCTCGCATTTACAAGGACTATTGTGCTGCTGCTTTCAAAACTCCTTTACATTAGTTTATTTTTTAACTTGTTGCACAACAGTAAATGGGAAGACATTTCCTTTTATTATAGCAAAGGGAAATGAGATCGGCATCTTCCACTTTTTTCTTTTTAAAAACATTTTTTGGCTCATGTGCCATGTGATTACCTCTGTTTGACTATCATATTCCACACTCACAATTAAAATGGGACATAATTGAAAGCAGAAGCCAACCCTGGGATGTATGTATTGTAATTCTAACGTTCCATTCTACATCTGTTGATTGTTGTATGTATTATGAAAACAATGTGGTTTATGTGTATCAATGAGTGAATGGTTGGGACTGAATGAAAAAGGTAGCTGTGTTTAGACATGCTAATACAAAACGTGATGCTCCTCAATGTGTTCTTTGTGTTTAATTGAATTTCGATTATAACCCTGTCAAATGTAAAATGTTGTAAAGTCTAATTTCTTCTAGATACACAGGAAAATTGTTAACAGCTAAGCACATGTATAAAGATCTACATACCCCTAAAACTTGGTTAAAGAAATTTAAACTTGGATTAATACATTTGGTTTGGTATTGCTGTCCACATTTAAGACACTTCAAGTATAACAAATATGAACATGTCAATTTACAAGTGCACTCACTGAGTTAGGTGATGTTAGAATTTGGTTCAATCCAAAACAAAATTTAGTCATGTCAAGTGGAAAGGTGGGACTCATAGTAAGCATTGAACAAGCCTATTAAAACATGTTTGTAACTTAATTGTGTTCATGTTTATGGTGATTATTGGCAGTGAACTTGTTGGTTTGATTGGTCTTTTATTCACATACATTTTTAATGGTGCTCCATGTAACTTTTCTGATGAGGGATTTGCAATGGACTACATGGAGATGTTATTGCTTTGCCTGAATTGTTCCACTGTATGGTATTAAATCTGTCTCCCAAGGAGATGAGCAGGAGATGGCACCAGGCCACGTGTAGATGTGACCTCGATCACAGTAGTACAAATGCATGTTTTTGTTGGCAATTTTGAAATTGACAAAAAATAAAAGAAGCATAACGCTATACTGTGGAACATTCCAGACAAACATCTCCATGGAGATGAGCAGCTGGCAAACCCTCTACCAGATTATTATCATTAATAATTATTAAAACAAGGTAAACAAAATATGGAATTAATACGGGAACAAAATATTTTGGAATTAAATCACGTTGGAAAATGTATTTGATTTTATTTAATCTTCAAAAGCATACAGGCTTACAAAAAGGTCAGCATTTTAAAGAGAGCAGGTACATTTTTAACTAGCCATTGCGAGCGACGCGTGATGTCACGTCATAACGATGATGTCACTGACGATGACCGGGGGATACAGAAAGTAAAAGCAAGAATCAGACGATTATCGACAAAAGTCAATAAAACACTCAATAAACTACAAGTCTCAGGATTCAGACCCTACGAAACGGCACGAATGGAACGCGCCTACGTCATAACACAGCGACAACCGTGGCGCAGCTCATGACGTCATCGTCAAACATGGCTTCAAGATTAGAAATAAATTTTATTAGATTGCTTTCTCGTTGTGAATCTATTGCTTCAGACAAACGGGGGGAGACGGAATGGAGACTCGAGAAGGTAAACTGCACATGTGTCTAGTTTATTATCAAATGTGTGTTGTTATCAGCCGCTAACAGCCTCCATTGCGTTAGCCACGTCGTCACCTACTAAACACTCTTTTACAGTTCTGTTTCTCAGTTTCTTTGTGTTGTTGATAATAAAAACGCTGTCGACCTCAAATATCAATGTAGATGTCATTGTCTCATAGTATGTGGCTGCCTTGGCGGAGATGTTGGTTTCACTGAGGAAAACCCCAAGGTAATGTTACAGTTTGATTTACTGATTTCGCATTATTCACTTTATATTGTCTGGATGAAAGAATGTCGCTCATACCTTTGCACTTATGACTTGGATGTGCATGTGTACAAGTTTAATATCAAAATTGTACTGTTTATCTCGAAGCAAACCAACACCAGAAGTTCTGACAGAATATTCAAGAAAAGTAGATTTTTTAAAAGGACTTCTTGAGGCTGAGAAACTGGTGAGTACCGTACACTACAACCCGAATCTCTTTTCCATCTTTTAAATGTCACTTGTTTTTTAATCCTCATACACACGTTTACATTGTATGTCCAGTCTTCACCTGCTGAAAAAGCATTAGCCAATCAGTTTCTTGCTCCTGGACGAACACCAACTATTGCAAATGAGAGGATGTCTGCAAGTAAAACGGTCCACATGCAGAGCAAAGCCCGGTGCACCAGGGAGATGAGGGCAGAGCTGCTCTCTTCGCCTCAAAAAGGTTTGTTATTATTCAGATTTTAGAGTAGACCCCGTCTTGTCTTGGATGTAATACTGAAATTATTTTTATAGGCTCAATTGAAACCGAATTGCGAAACAGAAGGTATGATAAGTCAAAATATTTTTTTATACAAAATTAATTGATATCATAAAAAATATGTGTTCTTTGTAAAAACATCTTTTTAGAGGTCTGCCGGTGGATGAGGGTCAGTCTGCTGGGGAGCTTGATGCTGTTCTTCAGCACCATCATAACCTTCAAGAGAAACTGGCAGAAGACATGCTCAATCTGGCCAGAAACCTGAAAAATAACACACTGGCTGCACAGAACATTATCCGCCAGGACAACCAGGTGACTAAGTCAAATCTTCCTTCTGTCCACAAGATGGCGATATAATACAAGTCAAACAAATGTCGATCTAATCCATGTAAAGATTTCAAAGGTATAGTTTATTTTTAAAGCTTTGATATTATTTTCAACTGTGAAATAAGGAAGTAGGTATTTAAACTCATTCCTAGCGCTCACAAATCCTTTGGTACCTCCATTAGTATTCACATGCATCAGTATTTCTAACCCAACTAGCGACAGCTTTAATTCAGCTTTTTCAGACAAAAGTGAAGCAGAGTGATATCCCAATCAGCTCTTATCCCAAAGTGTCAGGGCTCTTTCTTACAAGTTTGAATTGATCAAATGTTTAATATTCAGATGAAGAGCATGTAGAGGTCAGCTTTTTTCATAAAGTTCTGCTTTTACAGCTCACTTTCTGGGGAGGAAAACTAATGTTACTTTGATTATCATGAGGGGGGGAGTTAGGTACCTCAGCTTTAAGCTGAAGGGGTTTTGCCACCAAAAGCTTTAACTTTCAAACAAAACGTTTTAATAAACCAGTAAATAATGACTAGATGGGCTAACCTAATGTTTGTGATCAATAACATGATTGCTTATTTCTTTTATACAGACTTTGAGTCAGTCCATGCGTCAGGCTGATCTGAACTTTGAAAAGCTTAAGACGGAGTCTGAACGACTGGAGCAACACACAAAGAAATCTGTGAACTGGTTCCTATGGCTCATGCTCATCCTCGTGTCTTTCACATTCATCAGTATGATCCTCTTCATCAGAATCTTCCCCAGACTTAGATGATGACTACTGATTGGTGCTGGACTCTTCCACTACTATAATATCTTAACAAGAACTACATAACACACTTGCATTACCAATAAGAAGTAGCCTTGCACTGAGTGGATGGACAGACCCAGAAAAGAAGAATAAAATCCGATCCACTAGAATAATTACCTTGTCTTAACCTCTATATATGTGATTCTCTAAATGGTTTTTAACTAGTTATTTTTGAGAGTAAATAAAATGATAATTGGCTTTACTGTACACAAACTCTTAATGCAACTACCAAAAATCTATAATTGTATTAATTTAATAAATGAGAGTCAAATAGCTGTATAAAATCAAATTGTCAATGCCCTGAGCTCTCAGCAACAATAACATCCTAATGTTTTTGTTTGTTCACCTGTAAATGAAAAATATGTAATCTAGTTTAGATTACATATTTAGTATTAGTCATATTAGTCTTTTGACCATGTTTGGTATTTAATGATGACCTTTTATCACAGATTACCATAGATGGAACAATTCTTAAGACAGTCCTGTGAATCTGTATGAAGTGTGTCTGATTAAAGTGCTTATTTGTTTTGTTAGTGTAACATTGAATCATTTCATTTATTTTTAAGTTTTGTTGTGCTCTGATGTTGCGTGACTCTTTTATAACATTTGCACAGATGTTTATGGGGCCCTATTCACATATTGTATGAATAGGACTTTAGTTTTAATTCAAGGTATGTTTGAGTTTATAGATAATCACCATGGTAACAGACTGCCGATGGCCTCTCTGCTCTGAGTAGAATTCATAGATGATCCTGTAAGACTGACACACGGTGCAGTAGCGGCTTCTCTCCAGTGAGCATCAGTCTGAGCCTGGGCCTGAACCACACACTGACCTCCATGGCCCGCATGCGTTGCTGGCTGACTGAGCCATAAATGTTGAACACTACTGTATTCTTTTTTGATAAGTAATCGGAGTCTTGAAAATTCGACTTTGACCATTGCACAGTATTCACGCGGTACTGTCCAGTGACCATACAGCAGTAAACGTGTTATGACCTAAACTAAAATCCGGGTTTAAAAAGATCTTCAAAGAAAGAGTAGAATCCTCATGCATTCCTGGTGTGTGTTTGAGGCTTGTGCTGCAGCCCTGCTTGTCCGGGCTTGCAGCGCTGCTGGTCTTTCTCTGTCTTTTGGCCCTCTTCGCTCTTAGCTGGGCTCAGGTCTATCTCACTGTGTATTTTGAAATCCCTGGGGGGCATTCTGCTTACTGAAGCTGAGGTATGAAGATCATTATATCCCTCAATTTAACAGCTTCAGTTTGCACCTCCATTCTCAGGGCTTCGTTAATGCCAATACTTCTATTGATTCAGCGTTTTCTAAGATAGTTGTATAATACAAATGACAGCAACATTTGCGATACAAAAATACAACTTGTATTTTTGTATTGCAAATGTTGCTGTCATTTGCTAGCATTTATTCCTTTTTCAGAAAATATTGACCAAAATTACAAAGAATAATCCATACAGTTTACCTATGCAATCCTTCTTGGTCTCTTTATGCAAAAAAGGGAGTACAAAAAGAATATATTTTATAGTAAATTGTCAAACCCATTAGGCAGACACCACTAACAGTGATCAATAGAGAAATGATCCCTCAACCTTTGAGCTGAATCTCTCCGACATGATTTTTGTTTCAATAAAAACTAGTATAAATAGTATCTATACTTGAAATAAGCGCAATACACTGTAGGAGATTTCTGACTCCCAGATGATGTCCCAGGCTGATTGACTGGGGGCTGTTTGTGCAGAGGGTAATGTGCAGTTTGACAAAGCCATAAGTTGAAAACACAGCACACCTCTTGGGCCTCATCTCCTCTTCTCCTACAGGAGGCCCTGACCAGCGCAGCAGGTGCAGCGGCCCCTCCAGCGGCACTGCAGCGGCCCTCCAGCGGCCCTCCTGCGGCACTGCAGCGGCCCCTCCAGCAGCACTGCAGCGGCCCCTCCAGCGGCACTGCAGCGGCACTGCAGCGGCCCCTCCAGCGGCACTGCAGCGGCCCCTCCAGCAGCCCCTCCAGCGGCCCCTCCAGCAGCCCCTCCAGCGGCCCCTCCAGCGGCCCCTCCAGCAGCCCCTCCAGCGGCACTGCAGCGGCACTGCAGCGGCCCCTCCAGCGGCACTGCAGCGGCCCCTCCAGCGGCCCCTCCAGCGGCACTGCAGCGGCCCCTCCAGCGGCACTGCAGCGGCCCCTCCAGCGGCACTGCAGCGGCCCCTCCAGCGGCCCCTCCAGCGGCACTGCAGCGGCCCCTCCAGCGGCCCCTCCAGCGGCACTGCAGCGGCACTGCAGCGGCCTCTCCAGCGGCACTTCAGCGGCCCCTCCAGCGGCCCCTCCAGCGGCACTGCAGCGGCCCCTCCAGCGGCACTGCAGCGGCCCCTCCAGCGGCCCCTCCAGCGGCACTGCAGCGGCCACTCCAGCGGCACTGCAGCGTCCCCTCAGCGGCCCCTCCAGCGGCACTGCAGCGGCCCCTCCAGCGGCACTGCAGCGGCCCCTCCAGCGGCACTGCAGCGGCCCTCCTGCGGCACTGCAGCGGCCCCTCCAGCGGCCCCTCCAGCGGCACTGCAGCGGCCCCTCCAGCGGCACTGCAGCGGCCCCTCCAGCGGCCCCTCCAGCGGCACTGCAGCTTTGTTTGAGGAGCAGATAAGACAACAAGCCGTTTATTTTCCAAACAAAATTTGACAAAAGCAAAGAATCTAAAACTCCATAGAAAATAGAATATGTGTTGGTCCAATATGGTTGACATGTGTTGGGTTTAAAAATAGAGTTGACAAAAGAGACGGACCCTGGACTAAAGTGTCATCACAAGTGAAGACGAGACCAAGGTTTGTCTCAAGGAAACTTTGAACGTCATTCATCGCATATTTTGTCCACTGCTGGTATGTCAAGGGCAAACAGATGCTCTGTGATCCATTTCTTATTACTGCTACATTCTTAACAATCATGCCACTCCAAAATATTTGGGATGACAATCCGTAATTCCCACTACTTGTTATGGATAGCATTGATGCACTTTTAATTTTTCTAACGGACATTCCCAGTAAATTACAAATGTTCAAAATAACATAGTGTGAATGTGCTGTTGACTAATTATGCTGTTGAAATTACATTAAACCATTGTAAATTTCACATGAATACAGATCTAATTATCTTGGACGTTCTTTGATTTGATTGGGAGAATTAAAGGTGTACATGTTTGTTTCAATGGTCTAGACATATTCCACACATTCCTAAACCTTTCCGTTCACCCTGATTATTCACCCTAATGCATTATTAAGTGCTTTTCACAAGTTTCAGAGGCCAGAGTGGACTTTGACCCTTATGGTAATGCTAAAATAAAATAACTGGCTAACAGCTACTTCCTGGCTTGTGGAGGATGAAACGCTATAATTAGATTCAGATTTTGAGAGCCGCTTTTACAATATTTGGACTGAGGCCAAAACAAATTGTACTTTAGTACATGAACAATCTGTTACACCCTCTTTAATATATCAATTTATTTATTATAGCAGGTAAAAAAGAATGTTTATGTGGAATAAGAAAACAGTTATACAGCCTTTTACACCAGCTTCACTCTGATCAGAGGTGGAGCAGCAAAGTACCAAAGTAAAAGTACATTTTATTATCAAGTTAATTAAAGTAGAAACTTTTATGTTTACTCTACTACATCCTGAAGTAAGTATGGACGTATTTGAAAGTACTTTCCACTCCAGTACATTTTTTAACTAAACTGAAAAGTATTTTTAAATTATTTTTTCTATCCTTTAAATGTAGCCCTGCTGAAATGGGTGAGGAGTTGTTGTGTTTTAGCACATTAACAGTGACATCTTGTCTACTTTTTTCAAAGTCAAAGCTTTGAAGGAACAAAAATAGCTTATTTAAAGATAAAAATTACCAGGGAAATTGCTCCTTTATCAAGATTTGACATTTTAATAGTTTAATAGTTTATAGCTTTTTAATAGTTTTTACTTCTTATTTATTACAAGCAACCTAAATTGCTAAAGTGCTACAGATACACTTTGAGCTGTTTTTTGGTCTTGTATCTGTACTTTTATTTCAGTAATAAAATTGTGCTCTTCTTCGATCACCATCTCTATCTGAATGTGCATTTTGTCAAATTGAATGCTAAATGACAACAAACAGTGTTGGTCAGTAATGTAAAGTAAACCGATATCAAATTACTTTTGAAATTAAGTAATCAAAGTAGTAATCAGATTACATTTAGAAGGAGTAGTCAGTTATAAGATTACTTTTCACAAAGTAATCTGACAAACACTGAACTTCTTATAGTTGAATGAGAATAGGTGTAAGGTCATGAGGAGGATGTCCTCAGGCTGCAGTCACATATAGAACTTTGGGAAATGTACTGTCTTGGGACGGAAAACAATGAAGCCAACAAACACTAGATATATTTTTCCAAACCGGTGACAGGGCAACCAATCATACATGTGTGTGGGAAATGTGTAGTTGTGGGAACAGACCAAGTGGGAACAGACCAATTTACGAAAAG
The DNA here is from genome assembly GCF_026437365.1 of Eucyclogobius newberryi. Classification (NCBI taxonomy): domain Eukaryota; kingdom Metazoa; phylum Chordata; class Actinopteri; order Gobiiformes; family Gobiidae; genus Eucyclogobius; species Eucyclogobius newberryi. Next base: position 31,041,505 of record NW_027316532.1, on the reverse strand, counting down.
TTTTTTTTTAATTACTTACAGAAACACCTTTAATGAAGTTTATATCTGCATATTTGCAATTTTACAATTATTGTATTGTGTATTGATGCCATGAGGTGGAGAAATAATTTAACTGTATGGGTTTCTTGTGCTTATCAAACATTATTCAGTAAAGTGTCGGTAGTGTTATTTGTGAATCTTTTTGAATGTCTACTCTTACTTAAGATAGTATCTCATTACACAACACCCACAGACAGCTTTAGCTCTCTTCACCGCTGCAGATAAGGAGTAGCAGCCCTGTAAATGTTGGTGGGTGTGTAATTGATGAAGTCCTCTTTGATCCCTGGAGCAGAAGTGGTTCTCACCTCGGATGTACTGTTTGCCGTGTCCAGGATGGGCGGCGTTTCCTCTGTAAACACTAATACAATACTCCCACGAGGAGCCAGAAGTCATCAACTATTTCCCCTTTCACTCATTTGTCCCGGAGTGAAAAAAGATTTGCACTCTGAGCTGCAACACGTTTATTTATTTTTAGGTTAGTTTAAGAGATAGGAATAAAGCACTAAGCTGAACATAAAGCATTAAGCAATGAAATAAAAGTCAACATAAGCGTGGAAATCAAATAATGACTTTCCCTGATAGCATTAGTCCATGTCTCCATATCTGTTCCGTTATTGTTTTAGTTTCATCTTTTCTTACAAGACCTTTTTGGATTTCATTTCAGAGTTGGGGGTAACGTGTTAGCTGGTAAGAGTTCTCAAATATAGGGGGGTTAGGGGTTAGGGGGGAGAGTTAGGGTGAGGGGTTAGGGGTTAGGGGTTAGGGGTAAGGAGCGAGGGGTGAGGGTGCAAAAGAGAAATAGTATTTCTAACAAAAATAAGCTGCAATTTTGAATTTCCAGTGTAGAAATGTGAGTTTGTTTATCTATTACAAAGGACAGAAAATACCGTTTTCTTGCCTCAAAATTGTATTTGAGCTTGTACTTGTGGTGAACAACATTACACAATAAAAACCTCTGTAGTGTCAACATTATTTTTTTTTCCAATTTTATGATATTCAATGGTTAATCCCAATTTCTCCATTGAAACTGCATTCTTTCACTTGTCTCCATCCAGAATTTAGAATGTATATGTTAACACACTTCTCAAGGGTCTATAAATTAAGCCACTAGTTTATTTGATGTACTTTGAAGCACTTTGTGTTGCAGTTCATGTATGAAAACTGCTTTATATATAAAGTTTGATTGATTGATTGATTGATTGACATTCCGCTATTTAAAATGTATCACAAAACCTAAAAGACTAAAAGGAAGCTTGTCACCTTTGTTGTCCTTATTCGTTTGGTTTCCGTGTTCTTGGCAGAATATGTGTGGCTTAAGCACCTAATGTTCAAACAGGACACAAAGGGTCATTGTAAGGTCCCTGGGTCAGTGGAATCCTGGGAATGTTTATCCCCTCTCTGATCTGCACTCACACATCCCCATGCTGATTTCACGTAGTTGGACAAAAACACTCACAACAGAGAGAAAGAAATTAGTGCCTTAGAAATGAGGTGTGTGGTTAGAGTCACACAGCAGTGCGGTGGCAGTCACACAGTTCACTAAATACAGCAGAACATGCCGTCCTAATAGTGTTTATCTCATATAGGAAAACAAAAGCATCCTCTGACCTCCCTGTGTTGTGAGTGGAAATGTTTCTCAGAACACGCTGAATGTTTCCAGTGGGAGGAAGGCACATGCGTGTGGAGTAACCACAGAGCCTCTGTACCAGTGGAAGTGAGGCTGTCTCCTGAGCACGCCTTTCCCCAGCGACATTGACCTGACCTTGACTGTTCTCTCTGTCCGCCCCGAGCGCCTCTAGTTGCTCCGCGTTCTGTCATTCTGCCAATACGTGGATAAAGCTGTCACTGACACTTCCTGTGAGGAAGGCCACTCAGGTTCAAGCACTTCCTTATCAATGATGAAGCTAATCCTCTGGCCTGGTGCTTGGCCCTGTGGCCTCTGCACATCCGTGTGCAACGGGACATGCAGCCGCTGAGAGTAAACACGAGAAGGAAAGGGCGCCATGAGCAGGAATACGAGCGAAGCTGAGGGCAGGTGACCCGGGTTCAGAGGAAAGGCGACCTATACAATCTATCTAAATAAGTGCAGTGGTCCATGTGTGGGAACATAGGCCGTGGGATGTGAACCTGACAAAGGGATGTGTCTGGGATCCTGAGTGTGGCCTGAACACACAAGATGATATAAGATAAGATAAGATATTCCTTTATTGTCCCACATGGGGAAATTTCATTGGTGCAACGCAGGTAGATACAGAAGAACAGATCACTTATAGGAAGTCTGAAAAACACTTTCAGTAGAAGATCTCCTATAAATAAATAAAAACTCCCATAGACAAATAAATAAATAAATACATAAATACCATTGCATGTGATCACGACAGTAATTGCACATGAATATGTGTCACGACAGCACATAGGTTGCACATGAATTGCACATGAATTCCAACAGCAATTGCACATATGACAGAATTGCACATGGTTAGGTCAGTATTGCGAGTGTTCAGTACTAACAGTTTTTGTTATAAAGTCTGACAGCAGCAGGAAGGAAAGACCTACGGAACCTTTCCTTCGCACATCGAGGGTGGATCAGTCTCTCACTGAAGCTGCTCTCCAGAGCGGAGAGAGTGTCCTGCAGGGGGTGACACTCATGGTCCAGCATAGATGTGAATCTAGCCAGGACCCTCCTGTCCCCCACCTCCTGCACCGAGTCCAGAGCACAGCCCAGGACGGAGCTGGACTTCTTGATGACTCTGTCCAGCTTCTTCCTCTCCCTCTCTGTGATGCTGCTGCTCCAGCAGGCCACACCGTACAGGAGGGCTGATGCCACCACAGAGTCATAGAAGGTCTTCAGGAGTGGCCCTGTCACTCCAAAAGACCTGAGTCTCCTCAGGAGGTAGAGCCGACTCTGGCTCTTCCTGTACAGTGCGTCCGTGTTATGAGTCCAGTCCAGTTTGTGGTTCAGATGAACACCCAGGTACTTGTATGAGTCCACTCTCTCAATGTCCCGTCCCTGGATGTTCACTGGTGAGGGGGCAGTGGGGTGGCGTCTGCGGAAATCCACCACCATCTCCTTGGTCTTCCCCGCGTTGATGAGGAGGTGGTTCCGCTGACACCAGTCCACAAAGTCCTGCGCCAGTCCTCTGTACTCCGCATCATCGTCGTCCGTGATGAGTCCGATGATGGCAGAGTCATCAGAGAACTTCTGCAGGACACAGCTGTCCGTGTCATGTCTGAAGTCTGCAGTGTAAAGGGTGAAGAGAAAGGGCGCGAGGACAGTGCCCTGGGGCGCCCCCACACTGCAGGTCCGAGTGTCAGACACACAGTTCCGGGCTCTCACAAACTGGGGTCGGTCTGTGAGGTAGTCCAGGATCCACTCTGCCAGGTCATACTCCACACCAGCCGTCTCCAGCTTGTCCCTCAGGAGCAGCGGCTGGATGGTGTTGAAGGCGCTGGAAAGATCGAAGAACAGAATCCTCACAGAGCTGCCAGGCTTTTCCAGGTGAGAGAGAGAGCGGTGCAGCAGGGAGATGACGGCGTCCTCCACTCCGATGCCAGACCGATATGCAAACTGCAGCGGGTCCATGGCTGAGCTCACGGTGGAGCGGAGGTGGTCCAGGACTAGCCGCTCCAGTGTCTTCATCAGGTGGGACGTGAAAGCCACTGGCCTGAAGCTGTTGAGGTCTTTGGGGCGCGGTGTCTTAGGCACAGGTACCAGACAGGAGGTCTTCCAGACCTGTGGTACCACCCTCAGCTTCAGGCTCATGTTGAAGACATGCTCCACAACTCCACACAGTTCATCTGCGCAGGACTTAAGGAGCCTGGGGCTGATGCCATCAGGTCCTGCTGCCTTCCTCACTTTAATCCTCTTCAGCTCACTCCTCACCTGTGCTGCTGTGACAGTCAGTGGTTGGCAGGGGGACTGTGTGCTGGGGGGATGGGTGAGTCCAGGCGAAGTGGGGAGCCGATGGTCCGGGGCAGATAAGCGAAGAGGAACAGATGCAGGGCATTGTCCAGCTGTGGAAGAGGGAGCATGCAGCTGTGCAGGGGGAGGGGCGGGTGACCGATCAAACCTCAAGAAGTGAGCATTTAAATCAATCACCCACTGTAGATCCCCCTCTGTCTGGGCAGGGGGGATTTTGAAGCCCGAGATGGTTTTCAGGCTCCTCCACACTCCCTGAATGTTCTTTTGCTGCAGCTGCTCCTCCATCCTCCTCTTGTAGCCGGCCTCAGCCTGCCTGATCTTCCTCCTCAGCTCCTTCTGCACAGTCCTCAGCTCCTCCTTGTTCCCTGACCTGAAGGCTCTCTTCTTCTCCTTCAGCAGAGCCTTCAGTTCACGGTTAATCCATGAAGAGCTAACTGCAGGGCCTGACTTTCACAACAACTCAAAAACTCAGATGACCTCCAAAACCTTCCTTTGAAAATACTCTGTACTGTGTCCCGATGTACAGCAGACGATCATGAAGTGTGGAGGGCTTCAGACTCCCTCATCTATGACTCACAGGGACTTCTGCATTTAAGTGTACAAAGATATTGTTGACAAATGTGTATTAATTTGCACATCATTTCAATAGCCCTGTTGCCACAATACGCCATAACATTATCTGTAAGACGTGAAGGGGTTGTTTAGCAGTAACGACCGTGCAAGTTTGGAAGAGTATTCATACTAGAATGCAGGGTGTAGTAACATTTAGCAACACAACTACAAAACTGCTTAATGTGTCTACATGCACACTGCACCTGTACAGGAAGAGAAGCCCATAATGTCCCACACCACAGATCGACTAACAGTACAGGAACAACGTCTGGTTCTGCACATGTATATAAAAGGAAATGTTTTTATTCCAAATCTTTTTTTTAATGCAAATATTTGTGTCCAAGCAAATATGAATTAGGGACAACTAAAAGCGTATTCAGAGATTTAACAAACAACTGGTGGAATTTGGAGAGTACATCTGTGATCAAACAAGTGCAAAACAATTGTAACATGTAAAGCCCTCACCAGGGGCCATTTGAAAAGGAAGGCTTTGTCTGTTTAAGCCCGGGACCTGTCCATGGTACATTCAGGCCCTCTGCTTTGAAACACTGCTCAAGGAGGCTCCACTATCTGGGCTATCTGGCTCCACAGGCAGCTAATCAAGGACTTTTCTAACAACAAAGGAAAAAGATTGTCCTCATTCAAATCTATTAATCCCTTGATTTACAAGCAGTAGCACGGGCCACAAGGAACAACTGACGCAGCCCGTTTCTTCTACTCTGAGTTATGTCTGGCTGCAGAATTCTCTCAACTTTAAAAGGAGACCTAACTTACAAGAAATTAACACTTTTTTGTAGCCTGCTTATAAAAGTAAAATCTACTTGAATAACATGAGTCTATAATGTAAATCAATAATTTGTTTCATTGAGCGTTTGATGTGCAGACAGTGAATATGCAGGGCGTTTCTTCACAAATTATTATGAACTGCAACTGAATTGAATAGTATAGTATTGTTGTCTTCTATTGTTTACATGCCCCAGCTGACCTCAGATAACCTACAGTCTATTCTTAATTGTGCTGTGTATGTAAATTGGCAGAAATGATTTCAGTGCTGCTGAAATGCCATTGAACTGAATACCACAAGAAGATCTGTTTTGACTAGATTCCACAGCCCTTAGTCCTTCAGACCTGTAACATTTAATCTCAGTAATCCACATTCACTGTGCAACAACATGTGTCAGAATAACAAGATATATTAGGACACAACACACACAATCACAAAAACAGAACATAACTAGCAAATCACAAAACAAAAATACAAATGGTTAACAACTACACGTTTAAACCAGAATAAAAAAAATAAGTTTGTATCTCATTTTTTTCCATTTGTTTAAATGAAATGGTCGCATTTGTATAGTGTTTTTCTACCGTCAAGGCACTCAAAGTGCTTTACATCAAGGAACCAGTCACACACCAGATGAACGCAGACACTGGGGGCAAGGTGGGTTAAGTGTCTTGCCCAAGGACACAACCGCAGCTGCAATCGCACCAACAACCTGTGGGCCAGGCTCTACCAGGAGAGAGCAGGATTTGAACTGCCAACCTTCGGATCAGAAGACCTTGGCCACAGTTTAAGATTTTAACATATTTGTTTAGTTTGTTATTAGCTCCTTCCATGTTGTCAGCGCAGATTTTACCCAGGGATTCTTCACTTCCTCCAGAAGACTCAACCGTCTGTCATCAGTAAGGCCTGTACAGGAACCTCAGGCACAGCATTAATCTCAATATTTTTCCATTGAACTTTATATTCTGTGTCACACTAGTACCAGCACTCTGATTTGAGCTCAAATGAAGACGTTTTTTCAGACAAGATAAGCCCCAACCTCCTTTTTCTTTTAAAATCGGATTCAAGGTTTCCTGACTTGCCATACAAATCTTGAGATTGCGTTATTCCACTCATCAGCCGGTTGAGGATGTAAATTAGGACAGTCTGGAAAAGATTGAGAACAAAATCTGTTCAAATTCTTTTGGCAGTGTGGGCTTCTCAGCTTCAAATATACAATTTGTCGAAAGTATATATCTTCTCTCCCCCGATTTAACGCGGCAGCTGTCCTGTTGAAATAAGCCTTCGGGCCAGAAACCTAACATAAAAATAATAATCATATATATACATACATATGTATAAATGGTTTGGCAGGAAATGTGTGAATACAAGCAAGAGGAGGTCACAAAGACCTCCATTACAAATGTATTTATTTTTACTTGTTAGGCCCGAGCGCCACAAGCTGGCGAGAGGCCTATTAGTCCCGTAAGGCCGTGCGAAGCACGGCTGCGAAAGTGCGTACGTAGTGCGCACAAAATCGAGCATGAAGCGCTCGCCCACTTCCAAACACTCACTAAGGCACTCCTCCACTCATGCACGCCCCGTGCATACTAATTAGTAGTAGGAAAATGGAACATTACCGTTGTAAACGGGCGAAGCCCGTGCAAAAGTGCACACTTAACGAGCACTTTACATTTTGCGGTCGTCATCCCCATATAAAGCACTCATTTGCGCTAAGTAGCTCACGAATACGTTCCCCATCTCTTGCATGTTCCGTGCATATAAGCATGTAATGCAAAAATTGAACATTATTACTGTATAGAGGGCCAAAAACACAAAGTGGGCGGAGCCCACTCAAAATTATCGAAAGTACCCGTCAGTGACCAGGGACCCACACCATGAGGTAGGAAAGCGCGAGCGCTTTCCGAAAATGTATAGTTTATGATATTTGAAAAATGGGAAACATTGTTTTCGCATCGGAATATTATTCTTTCTTTCTTTCTTTCTTTCTTTCTTCTTCTTCTCGGGACCAACCCCCCTATTTTTCACCCAGTGAACATTGACGAAAAGTCACAAAAATTTGCACACCTCTAAAAATCGTGCCTCTCTACATTCTGGCTATTTCCCTTTTCTAAAATAAAAAAAATTGGCGCGTCAGCGCCACCAAATGTACCAAAAATGCATTGAGAGATGGGAAATGACCCAAAAAAAATCTGATCGTAGAATCATGAAATTTGGCGCAGAGGTAGATGGTGACAAGAGAAGTAAAAAATATTATTACGGCAACGCCGTCCCCCGAACCAAATGTCGGCCATATTACTTCAAAAATGGCTAAACATGACTTCGGAGTTTTTCCAAACGTCGTACTTTTACGAACTCCTCCCAGGGCGTTGGCCCTAAAAAGCTGAAATTTGGTGAAAATGCTACTGAGGAGTGGGACATCAAAAGTTATCCAAATTACATTGATACCTCTCACGGTCTCTGTGCGGCGAAGCCGCAAACTGTAACTAAAATTTCAGAAATCTCCCATATTTAAAATTTCTGCCGTTTGCGCAGATAAAGTCCGAATTGCGTCAAATTAGAATCAGTTGTTAAACTCTTTGCCCTAAACCTACTTGAAGTGAAATAAATTCATTTGGCGCCACAGCGCCCCCTACAGATTTTATATGGAGGTTAAATGTTTAGTTTTGCGAAATTATATGAAATTTGACACACAACTCAATTTTAGCATCCCCATCAAAAAAGTCAATGAGACCCATGTCATAATTGTTATGGCGTTGCCGTAACGATGACCGAAACCTCCCATGTTATTCCAATGGGGCCAGAACATGTTTACACTTTAGACTTTCACAAACTCCTCCCAGGGCGTCAGCCCTATTAACCTGAAATTTGGTGAGACTCATCTTCAGGACCATCAAAAGTTATCCACATTTTCATTCAAAGAGTCACGGTGTCTGTGCGGCAAAGCCGCACATTTTGCCAAGAATTCAAAATAAAATTGCTTTTTGATGGTAAAACAAAGGGGAGAACATGTGACAGCGTCACAGATTCAGCAGTAGGCGTGATAAAAGGACAATTGGGGCGCGTTAGCGCCCCCTCCTCTTGCGGCGTGGCGGCGGTGTGGCGGCGGCGTGGCGAGGGCCGATCATTGCCGCTTGCGGCTATATTTTCTTCTTCTTCTTCTTCTTCTCGGGACCAACCCCCCTATTTTTCACCCAGTGAACATTGACGAAAAGTCACAAAAATTAGCACACCTCTAAAAATCGTGCCTCTCTACATTCTGGCTATTTCCTTTTTCTAAAATTAAAAAAATGTGCGCGTCAGCGCCCCCAAATGTACCAAAAATGCATTGAGAGATGGGAAATGACCCAAAAAAAATCTGATCGTAGAATCATGAAATTTGGCGCAGAGGTAGATGGTGACAAGAGAAGTAAAAAATATTATTACGGCAACGCCGTCCGCCCAACCAAATGTCGGCCATATTGCTTCAAAAATGGCTAAACATGACTTCGGAGTTTTTCCAAACGTCATACTTTTACGAACTCCTCCCAGGGCGTTGGCCCTAAAAAGCTGAAATTTAGTGAAAATGCTACTGAGGAGTGGGACATCAAAAGTTATCCAAATTACATTGATACCTGTCACGGTCTCTGTGCGGCGAAGCCGCAAACTGTAGCAAGAATTTCAGAAATCTCCCAAATTTTACATTTCTGCCGTTTGCGCTGATAAAGTCCGAATTGCGTCAAATTAGAATCAGTTGTTAAACTCTTTGCCCTAAACCTACTTGAAGTGAAATAAATTCATTTGGAGCCACAGCGCCCCCTACAGATTTTATATGGAGGTTAAATGTTTAGTTTTGCGAAATTATATGAAATTTGACACACAACTCAATTTTCAAAAAGTCAATGAGACCCATGTCATAATTGTTATGGCGTTGCCGTAACGATGACCGAAACCTTCCATGTTATTCCAATGGGGAAATCGCCAGAACATGTTTACACTTTAGACTTTCACAAACTCCTCTTAGGGCGTCAGCCCTATTAACCTGAAATTTGGTGAGACTCATCTTCAGGGGTGGACCATCAAAAGTTATCCACATTTTTATTCAAAGAGTCACGGTGTCACATTTTGCCAAGAATTCAAAATAAAATTGCTTTTTGATGGTAAAACAAAGGGGAGAAGATGTGACAGCGTCACAGATTCAGCAGTAGGCGTAATAAAAGGACAATTGGGGCGCGTTAGCGCCCCCTCCTCTTGCGGCGTGGCGGCGGCGTAGCGAGGGCCGATCATTGCCGCTTGCGGCTTTAATTTATATTTATTATTAATATTCACAATTGATACTCGCTGCAATGCAATGACATTGTAAATATTTGTTGATCATAGAATATTATTATTGTATAATTGTAGGCAGCATTATATGTTGAATATGTGCTCTTTTTCTGAAGAAGGCATATAATTATGAAAAAAATACGACTGAGCAAATAATGGAAAGATTGAAAGATCAAGATTCAGTGTTGTGTAATCGTCAATGATATGATTGGGTTTTTCATTAAATCATAACTAAAAGCCATTCTATCTAACTCGATTTCACTGCAGCCTTGACCACACAACAGGCATAAGTGCTATCCACTCCACCACGAGCAGCACTCCATGAGCTCTAAACCATCTTATCACTACGTTCCCTCATAAATAACATACTCAGAGTTGCTTTTACACCAAATTTGTGTGTCATTTTAAAACTGACAAAATGTAAAACCACTGTCTACACGTGCCATAGTTTAGTACCAAAAAAATCCCAATGCATCTTTTCCTCTGCTTCTCGTTTACTTTTTGAGCACCTCCGTCGCAGTTGAGTTTCCACACGTAGAGCCCGAGCGCGGAGCCTTCCCCGGTAACAGCGCGAGTCCAGATCCACCCGGGGGCCCATTGCGTTCGCGCGGATCCACTCCGGGATTTGCGCGGCGCCGCGGCCCAGCTGAGGACTGGCAGGACTTGTTTACTGTGGAGAGACGGAAAGAGGAGGAACCTGAGCGAGCGCAGTCGCTATACTACACGAACGGGAATCCAAGTTTTTACTCTTGACCCGTCTTTTTACGTTTCTTTACCTCACAATTTCACCCGCTCGGACGAGGAACGGTTACTTTGTGCGTGTTGCGCGGCTGGAACTCTCGCGCCGACTCCGCGAACCTCGTTGTTTTGGATTAAGCTAGCTAGCGTTAGCTGTTTTCCCAAAATCGCTCGTCTGAGAAAAGAAACGGGCGGCGTGGTGGTGGCGGCGGAGCAGCCTTCTCGTTCCCAGCGTGGAGCTTCAACCGCCGCGGTCCCGCACTCGTCGGTCGGATACACGCCGCGTTTTTTGACCCCCGCGGGTTTTCCACGTCTCATTTTTGTGTTTTTTACCCCGTTTGGTCGTGTGTGGCGGCCCGAGAGTGGCTCGCGGCGTGGTGGTCAGCGGGGGTGAAGGAGTTCAGAGGAAGGTCGTAGCGGGGGGAAAAGCGGCGTTTCTCCTGCACGTAGCGGCTCTGATCAGTTTCCTGGGATGTGTTCACTCCTGTTTTAAAAAGAGGAGAGCTTCTGGTGAGGAAGTGCACTGGAACAGGACATTTCCCCGAGACCTGCCCGCTTCTAAAAGACGAGACTCGGGCGACAAGTTTTGAAGCCCGTGCGCCCCGTTTTTTTGACGCACTGTTTTTTGCATATTCTGCATCTGAGTGGTTCTTTTTTTATCACCCGGGTTTGGATCGGCTTTTATTTCACTGGGGGACACGATTACACTATTGCGATGATCACAGACCGACTGGACCTCATCCTCACCCAGCTGCGAAAAAAGGATTTAGTTTTGTTGGTTTTGTAGACGCACCAAAACAAAACAGATGAACGTGTGCTGCCGCCTTCGCTTATGGAAGATGAAGATATTCACTCGTACGTGTGTGGCCAGAACCCAAGATCACGTTATTTAGTTTACAACTCGACGGCGACACTTGTTTTAAAATAAACTTCTATTGGAGAGTTTAAACACTACAATCACTTGATACTGGAGTTTGTAAGGGCCCTTTTGAAGGAAGGCTCTACCTATCCTTGAACCAAAATGGGACGGTGGACGCTCAAACTGCGAACACAAATGGTGTGTCTTATTTTCAGCACCTGCATCATTTGCCAGTGTGGACTGATCAACGGGGAAAGTAAGTATTTTGTTTTACTTCTCGGTGTGTAGCCTATGTGGACACTGTGGTGAATTGCATTAGTACAGAGTTAACATTTGCTATAACAGAAATAGCAAGTTTACAGCTTAATGAAAGTAAATATGAGTACACAATTCAAGCATCGAGTACAGTGAAATGTAAAGTGACCACAAACGTAAGGGTCTCTGTGTGAAAATGGTGAAGTTATTTCCCTTTTTGAATCGGCTTTAACGACGAGACGCTTGTTGTTCCCGCGCATGCGCCGTGGTTTGTTTCTGTCTAATTAAGGGGCTGGTAATTTCAGGTTTTGTCATTGTACGCGCTCGTGGCCCCGCCCCCTGCCGTGTTTCTTAAAGCGACACGTCTGAACCGCGGCCTGTGTTTCCTGCGCCAGCCCCAGAGCCAGATTAGTTATTGTAACTGGACAAGGGTGGTCTGCCGCAGCGAGGCTAAACTGGGAATAGCAGGATTGGTCCAATGAGCGCGGCGAGGCCTCTCAAAGCGGCACAAACAACCGCAGCACACGCGGCTTTGCGCCAACGTCAAACGCAAACAAACAAACTGACGCGTACAAGTGTCTCGCGCTGATTTGTCTGCGTGTCCCAGATTAGTGTGTGGCACCTTCAACCTGAGCACAGCTACATGTGTGCTTTGAATGCTCGGGAGTAAATTAATTCCTATCTTAGTCTGCCCCCGTTATAAAGTTATCTTTAGGCATAGGTATAGTTTTTAATGTAAACTAACTAGACTTACATTCCTTCTTATTATAGTATAAGCAACATGGTTCAACATTAAACGTTAACATATCAATAACATTTGAAATCTTAAAGAACTATGGCATTATGGGTCTGTTTCCATTTCCTTTGCTATATTCACTTCTACTTTTATTACAAAAAAGGTTTACACTAGTAAACTAAGGACGTTACGTATGCAGACAGAGCAGAGGCTCATAAGGGGTGCAATTGGACAGGGCTAGCTTCTGTACACTCCTTCCTGTTTTTCTGTTAAACTTACTTCTCTGTAAAGGAGTGGAGATGTCATTTGTTATCTGGTTCCTGATTTACTCCACCCGGGGTAGTGACCATATTTGGCACTCAAGGGTTTAGATGAGAGAGCAACAACTAGAGTACTATTGTTATTTGAATCCACCCGCCGCCTCACAGCGCCACCACTGTTATGGATCATGAAGGTTGTCAAATGGGGATTTGTCTGCCTGTTAACGCGTTTTTAAAATCTTGTCTCATAGTGGTTATCTTCACCCTCAAACACTTTTCTGAAGTACTTTTCAGAACTGCTGAGCTGTCTCCAGGTCAAACATGTGAAAAACAAGTTGTGCAACGAGGAGGTTTGCCCCCTTCTGTTCCTCTCAAGCTTGTAAGCACAACTGAGACAGAGACATGTTTATGTGTAGGTAGGCTGTTTAAAAGTTGAAATAAATAACACATTACTATTAAGTATTCTGATAACGGAGGCAAATTTAATGACTTACTGCATCGGACATGGTCTTAACCATACTTCTTATTTTTTTATTGCAAACTTAGAACATTAATATCTGAGAAATATTTTAAAGCAGGTATCGCCAAATATACACCTGGAGCTTCAGTGACCTGTCATCACACACACTGTGTCCACTGTAGCCCGCGTCCACTGCTCGCCCGCGTCCAATGCAGCCCGCGTCCACTGCAGCCCGTGTCCACTGCAGCCCGCGCCCATTGTAGCTTGCGTCCACTGCAGCCCGCGTCCACTGTAGTAGCCTGTGTCCACTGTAGTAGCCTGTGTCCACTGTAGTAGCCCGTGTCCACTGTAGTAGCCCGTGTCCACTGTAGTAGCCCGCGTCCACTGTAGGAGCCCGCGTCCACTGTAGGAGCCCGCGTCCACTGTAGGAGCCCGCGTCCACTGTAGGAGCCCGCGTCCACTGTAGCTTGCGTCCACTGTAGTAGCCCGCGTCCACTGTAGTAGCCCGCGTCCACTGTAGTAGCCCGCGTCCACTGTAGTAGCCCGCGTCCACTGTAGTAGCCTGTGTCCACTGTAGCCCGCGTCCTGTGTGTGTCCTGAGGTGGCCATGCATGAGAACAGTTTGTACTAAAGCAATCTGAAAAGCGGGAGGCCTGTTAGCACTGGCCCCTCTTTGCACAGTGGCCCCTGACCCCCCACACAGATCTGATCCACCAGGCAAATTTACTACTGTGCAATTTTTTTGCTGTTATTGACATTTTATGATTTATTTTTTGATGAATTTCACATATACCGTACATACTCGTAATTATGCAGAAAAACCTTGTTTTGTATGTTCTCGTGTAGACCATATGCATCTATTTGAATGTACCACAATGTTTGTCAAAAGTGGTTGTTTTATTCTTTTTTCCACTTAATGCTTAGTTAATAGGGTGTAAAAATGGGTTTCGATTCAAATTTCAAGAATCAATTCGATTCCGATTTTTACTTTTCAAAATCGTTTTTTATTTTTATTTTCTCAGATTCCATCCGATTCGATCTGATTTCCGATTCGATCCGATTTCAATTCGATCCGGGGGTTAATGTTATTAAAAATGAAAAATGTATTTGAACCGTTTCCTTCACTTCATGACTGTGTAGAGAAGCAACATATTAAAACTAGTATTATATCAATATTAAACAGCAAATCTTACAAGTATTGGTAGTTACTGATGGCTGGAAGACTGATGAAAAGGTTAAGGGTCAATCTACCTTCAAGAAGGATAATTCAGGACAATAAATGGAGGACATCATTGAGGTGACTACATCTGCAACAGTGGATTCCTACTGGGACACTAACCAGTGCATTATTATTTTGCTTGAAAATAATTAGGAATTCACCCAAAAGCGGTTGCTACCAAAAGCATTTTTATTTTAAAACTGCTCACACACTGCCAGTACTGAAACTGGAAGAATAAAATGTAAACGTTGAGCATTTTTCAAAAAAAAAAAAAAAAAAAAAAAATTAAGAAAAATAAATATATTTTTTTAATTAAAAAAAAAAATCGATCTTTGGACGTGATAATCGGTCATTAATATGCGATCGATTTTTTTTCAACCCAGCTCTAATAGGGTGGTCTAAGACAATATAGCCACAAAGTACTGAGGGCATTATCTGAGAGTGTGGGAGAAAAGAGTGTAGCCCTGACTCCTGACCAGCCAAGAGTACAAGCTTTTCCTACACTTGGGGAGATTAGAAGTATAGCTGTTAAATCTTTGTCATTTTATCGAACTGTAAACTCAAAATGCACATGGCTCTCCCGCTGTTGTGGTTTGTTTTCACTCCCATCACAAACGGCCTCCAAATAATGAAATATAGCCTTAAATCCATTAATTTCTTGCACATTTATCATGTGTTTCAGAAAGAAACTCAAACTAAACCAATAAAATGTCAGGAAAGTCTATACCCGCCTTATGCTGCTTCTGATTGGTCATACTTACAGTCAATCACTATTTTAACCAATCATAGTCTCTTATTCCTCGTCTCGTGCTGTGTACTTCCCATAACAACTTTTTGCAGTTTTCTGAGTGAGACGAGAGCACAATGCCAACTCTTCCACTGATTAGATGAGAGAAGCACATATTTGAGCTTTGTTATTTAAAACACACATTTCTGTGTTTGGATTATACAAGACTGTCTACACAAAGGGTTAGGGTTAGAATAATGATAGGGGACAGGTGCTTGAATTTCTTGGGCGCTGTAACTATGCAAATTAAACTATAATACACTTGACAGACTAATGAAGAAGAGGCTCAAATAAAGAAATATGAATAGATTTCATGGAGAGCTCTTTTTTAGATGCATTTTCAAAGGGTTTGCTGTTGCTGTAATGGATCTTTAAATGACATTATTAGTTTATTATTGTGGTAATAATGACCCATAGCATTTTAGGAGTCGCTGTTCAACTAGCTGAAGAAATATTCAACTAGTTTCAATGGCCCTCATTTAAAAATACTCACCGTAGCAAAAGAAAATTTTACGCAGCAGCCTGGGTCCGGTCATCCTCACGTGCCTGGTTCAGATGTGGAGCAAAGCGCCCCAAGTCCCACAGATCCAGTCCAGTGGAGCAGGTCTATGCAGCGTGCAAAGGACCGGTCCACGCGGGTTAAACCTAGTCCTGTTCTGTCATCTGTGCTTTACGGAGTGGCTCGTCCGCTCCATGCCTCCAGAAAGCGCTGCTCGGGCTAAACCGCCTCATACCACTCCCTGCTCCTTCATCTGAACCCGGCCTGCACCAGAACTGCCCCACTGGTTCAGGTCTGAGTGTGGATCGGATCTAATCTCACTGTAGCACCTGCATCACACTATTGCCATCTTTCTTCTGAAGTTTCATTTCAGCAAATGTGTTAAGGTTAATTATTTTTCTTTGGTAATTGTGTGTAAAGCTGTGTTTTCCAATGAGCCACATTTATCACCAGTGTGCACACCAAGATCATAGCTGTTTGCGCAGGTTCATAAATGCCACACGCTCTCTGGTGTGCCAATAAATATACACCCAGACTTGCACAATTTTCACAGCGATGTTGATAAATGAGGGCCAAAGTTGTTCTTTCTCGGTTAACGGTTGATATTGGAAATGTCCTGCATCCCTACTCTAAAATAACTAACCCTAAGTTATCTTTAATAGCCACTAGAGTGATAATATACGGTAGGTAGGTCTTGCAATTACGAATATTTTCAATGCAACAGTGTAATAGAACCTGATGGGTTAAATGTATTTTAAGGAGTGTCATATGACTAAAGACATGGCTATTTGACACAGTGCAGTGAGTTTCTCAACAGATAATTACACATACACACACTGAGGACTGTGTTTTCTTCAGTGATTGATGGCTTTAGTTACAAAATTAACTGTTCCTTTTTAAATACATATTTTTAGCCTCTACAATTTTACGATCAAGGATTTTAATGTGAGTTACATCTTCACAACTTCTGCCTGATATTGCCAATAGGAGTTGTCTCACTCTGTAGAAGCTCGGAGCATAGCAAGGTTGTTGTTGACTTGATGTTCTTTGCTGCTATGTGGAGCTTGGTGTTCTCCCTTTCCCTTTCATATCTCACTCCCTGCACTTTTATCTGCAGGGTGAGAGGGTTCACTCATTTGTTTTTCGTTCACTGCTGCAGATGCGCACACAGTGTTTTGCCGACACTTACTTGCTTAGCCCGCCCTATTAGATAGCGTTATCCTAGCAATTTTTAGGTCCTTTTCACACTGCCACCAGTTAAGTCGACGTAAAAGAGCCTCGTAAAAGTCCCACTGTGAACACGCCAGCCACTGTGCAGTAAACGGTCACTCTGAGACTGCTAAAAATAGGTGGTCTTGGCGCGGGTTCTCACACATTCTGGTGCGGGGTGAGTGTGGTGTGAAAGCGGATGACCTCAAGACAACCTAAACGTCACCACACAGTAGGGGTAAAAACACTTGGAAATGAATCAAAAATGTCCTTGGAGCCACGTGTATTTACACGTCGCAGAGCTGCCGTTTGTAACCTGTGTCTGATGAGGCAAATAAATCAACTTGATCTCACTTTTGCCTCTGCGCCGCTCAGACAGCGTTGTCTTTGCCGCCACCATCGCACATCACTCTCACAGTGCATTTACCAAAAGTACAGCGCTGAGGGAAGGGAGCGTGTGCGGTCAGCTGATTACGTCTCACGTGGTTCATGGTGCTGCGTTTTGGGAGAATGAGGAGCAGTGTATGTTAACAGTATCAAACCAAATTGAAGGAAACTAAATCTAGTACGCACTGAGGCCGCGCAACAAAGCGTTGTGAAAAAAACCCGTGTGTGCGGAGTGTTATTAACACCTTTCAATTTGCTTTGTCGTTTGTTTTCTTCACTTGAGTGAGTGAGGCGTACTTCTCCAGCTGTGCATTCTTCTTGTTTGCACCTGCAGCTTAGGACTAAATACCACATGAGCGATTATGGTTGCATGTTTGTGATTCTTCATATCACTCATGCTTGTATTATGTTTTCAGCCACTGCGTATGTGTGTCAGGTGGGGGTCTGTGTTTTTGTCCCAATGAACCAGCTTGAGATGCGTTGCTATGGTGACGGCACTAGCTGTGCTGGCAGTAGGTCTCCCCAGCTCCCCTTTCAAAACACAGGCGTTGGTGCTTTCGGAATTTTGTGCACAATTTTATGTCTTATTTTATGTTCACAATATTTTTTTCATGCTATATTTCTATTTAGTATAAATTTAGCTTTATTTTCATTTCTTGCTGTTATCCAGCAGTTCCTTGAATAAAATGAAAGTGTTAATGACAGTGTACTGACAGGTTATTGTTGCCTTGGCTCACGTCAGATCAGGAAAGAGATTAAAAATCTCAGTGGAACCTTCCTAGTTAAAAAGTAAAAAAAACAACAACTTGTATTTACTCAGAATGTTTAAATTAACAGACAATATTGGAAAATACTTAATTAAAAGGGAATTACCTCTGAATTATAACTTGATTTTCTTTTTGCAAACAAATGTGAGCGGAGGAGCTGGGGAAAGAAGGCACAGTGTCTGTGTGAGCGAGTGAGAGCCATTAAACTGGCCTCTGTCCTCTCCATCTTTCTGACTTCCTCTAATTATAGTTGTTTTCATTTCTGTTACACCTCATTTTATTGATATCATTTACTTTGTTCAGGTAGGTTGATTGAGAACCAATTCTCATTTACAACTAGGACCTGGTCAATCAATATTGTAAAGCTGGACTGAATAAGACTCTATGAAAGAAGGGTTGTGTCGCTGCTCTGAAGGGTCTTGGCATTATGTCAAATAAAAGTGGATACATGTTTTGTTTAGTCCTAAAGAGAGAGCGGGAGAGAGAAGCCTTTTGTGATGGGTCTTAGCGGAGGCAGGGGTGGTGCACCTCAGCTTGTCCCATGTGGGCTCTGGTTTGTGGGATGAAGCAGTTGTGGGGCTGGGCCCTGCAGCTGCTGCTGTGTGGCTACAAGTCAAACAGTCGGCATCCCTTTCACCACCCAAGACTCTGCTGCAGTGCACTCACTGACAAGGGAAGATAAAAGAGCATCAGTTGTTTCAGGTCTTACTTAGACCATTACCCTAGCACACTTATGTTCATGCTTGATTTTTCAAATATTATTCCTCATTGTCAGAAATGTTGGCTCTAACATGGTGTATTTTTAATTGGTAGAAGCTGTTTGAAATGGGTCATAATATGTTAAACTGACTTCAGACTTTTTTGAACCATGTCATTCATTCATAGCTGGCGTTAGGCCTTGTTTAATTCAGCTCAACAGTTGAGTAATTTCTATTTTTAATAGGGATGCATCAATCTGTCTGTAGCCTTACAGATACTTGGCTAAGTATGTGCCAATTCCAAATATCAATCAAACTAGATGCACATGTCATCATCATTACTGTTCTAAATGTGTTTTGGATTATTACCAAAATAATAGAATAATATTATTTAAAGGCATTTCAAACCACTGCTAAAAGGCTTTTCCATGAAATCTTCCCTTTATTCAAGCACTTGTTCCCAATCATAATTCTTTCCCAGCTTTTAATTAAATTCAACTGAAGGTTTATAATCCGCCAAATTCTCAAATGTTTTGCCATTTTTAAAAATAAATGTGCAGATTGTATATTAAACTCAATCTGATCTTTTTAAAGGGTATGGTATATATTTCCTGAGCTTAACAATGTGTTGATTTCCTCAAGAAATCCAGAATAAATACCCGATCCTTTTACCCAATACTCTAATTCAAAATAATCCTATACTACTTCAATCACACTAAACAATATATGCTCTGTTTGCAAAGATATGCAAAACCAATGCAAAAATCTTCCGAATGACATTTAACCCTTTCTTATAAAATAGACGAAGACAAACCTTATCTCCAATTTAAAAAAATGTGTACGGTATAACAAGAAATGCCAATACAACATCCAAAAAACAATTATGTGCAGAAATGTTTGTACCCATAAATCAGAGTCCATGTGACCTAATACGTTTATATACAATCTCTGAAAAGAACAACTTTTGGAGTACCATTACTAGTACCTGCAGCTACCGGCCTGGCCTGGCCACAGCTCCAGTGGTGCTTAGAAATGGGCTCCTTTAATGTGCTTATCGATGGGAGTGGAGGCAATAATCTGATGCTCATTCATCTCACCTCAAGTCTTATGTGAAAAGTTGCAATGCAGATTCACCTTTTTTCATTAATTAGCGTATGTTTGCATCCAAAACAAAGCATGAGTGGTTTTGCTCGTGATGATTATGGACAGGGTCCAATTAAATGTAATGTTAAAACGCAGCAGGTTAACGTGGCAATTTTCATCTTGTATCAGCTGCTTAGTCATATATTGTCTACTTATTGATTGAGTCTCTTATCCGAAAATCTCATAATCACTTTTTTCTGTCCAGAGTTTGCTGCCTTCGCTATAGCTTGGTTTAGTTTCATGCTAACGTGCAGCTGCCATGCGCTTGAGCCAGCGTCCAAGACGGACCTCTTCTTCCTGGGCCACATAAAGCTGCTCTCTCACTTTCTAAAGCTGTGCGCGTGATCCACTTTCTCATGGCCGGCCAGCTACTGTTAGTTGATGCATATTAAGTTCTCTGCAGGGAGTACAACGCTAAAAATAATCAGTCTGAAATTGTAGTTACTCTATAACGGCGCTCGCAGCTGTGGGAGCTGACTGAATAGGAGATGAACAGAGATGTTATGAGCTATGACCTCATTTGCATCTCATGTTAGATCACTCTAATAAAAGATAGACATGGTGCACTGCATTAGAATAGCATCACACATTTTATTGATGCAATATTTAACAAAACAACAAAATTTAGACTGTCATGGCTCTGTCAAAGGATGGTAAATATGCCTCATATGGGGTTGCATTTTCCTCCAACGATGGTTTAATGTACCTTCATTATTTCCAAAGGTACATGTACCCTAAACCCATCCACCATCAATACATTTGAGTGTTGAGTTTATTGAAAATCTTTATTTGCTCCAGGAGTCTTGAGTTTTTTTTTTTTAACCGTTGCAGGGTTTGTTTTGGTCCATCTTCCAGGGCGTGCGTAGGCACATCACGAGAGCGTAATCTCTGATTGGTTGCTGCGGCGCGTCTGCTGCAAAAAAGTTAAACCTTTCCTACTTTACTGCTTCGGCCGCTCTGACCGCGCACCCAAAGCGTCCGATGCTCGAACGCCCCCAACGTGTCCGACGCACAAAACGCAGGATTCGCGCCACAATAACGCTCAAAACGCACTGCAAAAACGCTAGACGCCCAAGACACGCGTCCACAAAGACTTTGAATGTAAACTGAACACTTTGACGCCGCGGTACTTGTTTATTTGAAGTAGTATTTTAATGATGTCAAATCGGATGGCGGGCCATTTTGATTTATCATGTTACGGATGGCGTCCCCGCCATCCCTGTATGTACGTAGCGAGACCCCTGTGTGTAACTAAAACAAATCAGCTTGTTTGTTTTGTGAGGTATAGACCATAGTAGCATACACACAGTTTTGTTTGAATAATTTATTGCAAATGGTGTTTCCCCCACGTGTTTATGTGATTGGACAAAAAGTGCTGGTGAGTTGCGCCTCTTATGCCAAAGCTGTGAACTGGATTGCAGTTTATCCATTACAAATTGTCAATGTAGTTTTGGGGTGTCCTCGTGAACTGAACCCATTACGATTATTAAACGTTTCCATTAAAATTCCACCTTGTTCTCAAAAGCATTGCAATTACAATTAGATTTGTTGTTTGATGCGTTTAAAATTAGCCTTTTAAACACGTCAAGGAGCTCTTGTCCTGGCTAAACTGATGCTGGGATCCCATGCATTTCCAAACATATTTGCAGAAATCTAAAAAGAGTGAGCAGATTTTACAAATATGGCAGGATATTTGGTTGTTTTTAGAGGTATTTGGTTGTTTTTAGAGGAAATAACTTTCTAATTGATTACAATAAATCTTGCAGCGCTTGTGCAAAGACTCCTATATAGTGAATTGCTACACTGTGAGATCAATTAACCTCTCTTATCTTGCACGTAATTCATTATAATAATAGAGACATGCCCCAGATACATTTGAATGTCATAAGATTCTTTGCTTCTTTTCAAGCAAAGTAAACGAGCAGCAGAACAGTATTTGTTTTGCATAGTTTAAAATGTCCACAAATAACCCCAATAATACATAAAGCGCTAATCTCCTGCTGAAGATTTAAACTCGTTCACCTCGCTCGCAGCTTTATTCTGTGGTGTTCCTGTTTCCTGTCTGACACCCCCTATAATTCCCTGCTTCTCGCCGTTTTCTCATTCCTCCTGCCAAATTAAGTGTCAAAAAGACAGGAAAGGCAGGAGGATGGCCCACATTTCTCATATAGAGCTCTACACAATATGGTACAGTGCGTTTCAGTCTCCACTCTGGTATTTTCCTCCTTTTCTGTCCCTCTGAATAAAAAAAAAAACAGCCCACATTGACTCATTAGGCACTGATTGAGTTGTTATTGTAATTAAGGGCTCCTGTACAGCCAGTGAGAGCTCCAAGCTGTCTGCATATGGGTGGTCCACAGCGGGAGGGCGGGTGACTGAGCGCATTCGGTCATTGTCCAGTCGGTCCCCTGCACCAGCTTTGTTTTCAAGAGTTGTTTTTTTCCCTCTATATACGATAAACATAAAATCACTAAAACACAAAGGCACATTGATTAAATGTCCTCGTATGCTCTCATCACTACCCCCCCTGTCAAACCTTTCTGTTGTTGGGTAAATATGGCCAGTGTGCCCCCCTCTTCTGCCCCTGTGTGGCTGCCTACGTGAAGCCTGTCATGTAACATTGGGCCATAGCAGGCCTCCATTCATGCATGTGATGGCCAACCGTCCTGTGGGTCCCTTACGTCACCCCACGTTCCTGTCGCTGCTCAGGTTACACTTTCACCCCCCTGTTCCTTGTGTGCCCCCCTCTTCTACCCACACCCTCTTCCTCCGTCGCTTTCCCACTCTGCTCGTTTTAGATATGGCCTTAACCACTCATGGTGCATTTAGTATTTCATTGCACTTTGTCGAATGCATCTCTGGGCCAATTGCATTTATTCTTTGATGGCGGTATAGTTTGGCACATAAAAACTAAATTTGAACTTGTGATATTTTCTGTAGCAATATATCAAATAAATTATAATATTGAAACGTTATGCCAATAGCACAATAGCCCTAATGCATGATGAGTAATTTAAAATGTGTATAGTTCAATAATCTCATGTAATTTCATTAAAATAGAATATTGAGCCCCCACAAAATTATTCCGTCATTGTAATTTATCAATCTGCCTGTATTGTAATCATTGTGATAGGCGTACAAAAAGGTAATATTCTTTGTAATGTTTACATGTTTGGAAGCGAATTGTAGCCAGTAGCTGCTCCTTAGCTTGATCTATTGTAGTTGCAGGATATTTTAAAATGAATGACTTTTATTGAAATGCAAATTACATTGGATTAATGTCCATGTGTGGCTGGATGTTAAGTTTTTAAAAGTGCATTCTTAATGTGACAATCTTTATGCCAAGTGAGGCTCATGTGAACTGCGTTACAGTTTGTTGTGTTTGTCATGTTACGCCACAGGTCTGAGCGGCCGGTGGACCTGTTTGATGTGTTCAGTAGATGAGGCAGGAAGGAGAGCCAGGTGTGAGGTTGTAGTTATTACACTACACAGAAAGAAATGTTTGGATCGAGTTTCAAAACGTCTCCAGTACAAGAGGTGTGGCTTAGGCGAGAGTTTTTTAATTTGTTGTTTCACGGATTTTCCCTGGCATTTTTAAAAGGGGAAGACGGAATAATAATAAAAATAAAATTTTATTTTCCCATTATCAAATTACATTTCTACCATCCAAAAGTCAGAGTTGAATTTAAAAAAAAACATGTTTATTCTAAATAATTTTCTTGGATTCTTAGAATATAGGCCCTACTCCCACATCTCTACATTATCTACATCATTATAGTTATCAATGCAAGACATTGAAAATGACTCTTATTATACTGCGGCGTACAAAAATACCTTGAATGTTATAAACTAACTGTTTTATGGAAGGTGGAGCTCACAGTGATCAGACAGAAAGTAGTCCCAGGCTGACAGCTTCTCAGAAAATGTATCATCCTGTGTCCAAACAAGTCGGTTTGATAAACTTTATTGAGTCTTGACAGGAACACAAAGTGTGCAATGAATGAATATTTCACACGCTCGAGTCGTGGACGCGCAGCTCAGATCAACTCATCAGGACAAGCAGCGGTCTTACAATGCGATCAGATGAGAACAAAGACTCCACAGACGAGCTGGACATGTCCACATGAGGAGGACTTGTGCTACTTAAATGGCAACGACAAAATGATTCTAATATAACCGATCAAGACGCGTATTCTTCATTTCCTCGTTCGAACGCGAGTTCAGTGAATGGGAGCGTGAGCCAAAGCCACGCCCACCCCGCATCCTTCATGTTAATCTATCGGTTGATCTCATGGATCTATGGTTGATCTAGGAAGCCGTGAGTTGAGAGAGTTTTAAAGCTCTGACGTTGGGACAAACACGGGGTAGTGCAGAAATGGTCGGGGTTTGGAGATGCTGGTGCAGAATAAATGTTTATTTTTATTGCGAAAAATCCACGAAAACAGGAAAAATATATATATATTTTTTAGAACCTCCGTTTTTGATGTCGGCGGGCTCGCGTAACAACTTATTAAACAACTCTCGCCATATCAAAATCACTGCATTATGGGCATTGGTTACAATTACTCCACAGTAGTGGTAAACATGTTTTCTAGTAGTAGCAATTGTGATTTGTAAAACTATTCCACTGATATGCTGCCAGTCAGAGTTTGTTGACATGTTTGTGTCTTAAATCATTAACAGAATGGGAGGTTAATCCGTAGTCTTTACCTGCACTATGATGGCACCAGTACTACCCCTTGCCTTGCAGATTTTGGCTTTATGTTCCGTTTTAACATTAATTTGTACCGATAATATTATCATCAGAAGAACGGTAAAACTAAACTGACTCAGGGCAATTGACTTCAATTCAAAGCAAAAATGTATGCAAAAAATGATCACAATTATATATTTATGTTTTCCATTTGTTGGCGCGTTATATTCTTCTCTGCCTCTGTTGTCCAGTGCATCCACTCTCCTCTGATGCAGAGTGCTGGCACTGCCCAAATGTGCAGGGCTTGTGTGATTACGGCAGCTCAAGAGTATGAATGAGCTTGGATAAGCGTTGTGCTTCTGGGTTTCATTTCTATTACCACTCTAATGTCTGCTTCATCCAGGTCAGGCACTGACCTAACACATTTTTTTTTGGGAATAAAAATGAACAGGGCCTGTCAATCATATTCAATATTTCCTATAAATATATGTTTGGTGGTGAGAGAGTGACCAGACCCACAGAATGTTCTGTGTTTCGGTCAGATTGCAACAGGACAGTTGTAACTAAGACAGCGCAGCATGACAGAGCAATGAATGAGTAATGCAACTAGATATTAAAACTGTTATTGTATTTTTCTCTTTTTCAGTCTGCCAGAGTAAAGACATCCGGAATAATGTGACCAACCTGCAGTCGCTGGAAAACTGCACCATCATCGAGGGCCATTTAAAGATTTTGCTCATGTTCAACTCTAAGACTGCTGACTTTCGAGGCCTTAGCTACCCCAAGCTCCAAGTGGTGACCGACTATGTGCTTCTGTTCAGAGTCTATGGGCTCGAGACGCTGGCACGACTCTTCCCAAACCTAACTGTAATCCGCGGCAACAACCTCTTCTTCAACTACGCTCTGGTCGTGTATGAGATGATGCAGATGAGAGAGCTGGGGCTGCACAGCCTCATGAACATCACCAGAGGAGCTGTAAGGATCGAGAAGAACGATGACCTGTGCTACCTGGCCACCCTCGACTGGTCAAAGATCCTGGACTCTATGGAAGACAACTACATTGTGGAAAATAAGAACGAGAAGGAGTGTGGGGATATATGTCCGGGGACCGCGCAGGGCCAGACCATCTGCCCTCTGAACAACATCAACGGGCACTTCCGGGGACGATGCTGGTCCCATGACCACTGTCAGAGAAGTAAGTCACTGTGATACAATGCTACACCACATTGTTATTGACTGTCCACGACATCACACATAAAGCTATTCAAAAGTCTATTGAGGCACACACTGAGAACATGCATCAGGTTATTATTCTGCATACATCAATGGAGGTGACTCATGTTTTCATTGCAAAGTGTTTGTGTAGTGAGCTCAACAATTTCCATGTTGTGGAGCGCTCCAGCTAATATCAGCGGGCGAAGGTCATGTTCATGCCATGCCTTCTGTTTACCATAGATTGACTTGAGTGTCATGATGTGTAATTATAGGCCCACTACCTGCTTCATGGGTCAAATAATTGCTGTCTTACTGATGTATAAATGTATAAGTTACCGTACAAGTCATTGAGCAAGCTTACCATCATACACTCTAAGCTTGCTCAGTCAGTGTGTGTGTGTCAAATATACAGACCACATGTGCTCTTAGGGTGAAGTGGGATTTAGGACAGTGGTTCCCAATCCGTGGTGTATATGCAGAGTGAAAAAACAATAACATTTATTACATTTATTTGGTCATTAGTTATTCATTTTAGAAATGTTTAGTTATATTTTAATGATACAAAATATTTTGTATATAATTGGTAAGTAAAGAAATATTTCTCTGCATTGGATATCTTTTGATGTGTGTAGTTCTCACAGACACAAGGTTCTAATATCTGAGGGTAAACAGTTTGGTAACCATTGCTGTAGGTGTGACGGATATGACCGTTTACTCTGCGTCATTTGATAGGCACCATTTTTAGAACATGATGCAATGGAGTTTTTTGTCAGTGCTGTAGGGGCGGGCATGTGTTCACCTCACTCATATAGTGCCTTGACTGTATTCGTCACAGTTTGAAATGTTTGCACTATATCTCCTCATTCCACATTCCTGTGGGTTGGACTTGTTGCTTTGACAATTTATTAATAAGTGCAGAATGTAATTTTGTTTGGTGCATTAGTTGGGACACATAAGTGACTTTGCTGATTTCCTCTTGATGAAGTTGAAAAAGTTTAAATGTACAACCACAAAACTCAAGGAGAGCTGGAAAAGCTGGAAATCTTTAATCAGAGCTTTTATGTGAATGAATATTTGAGTTACGGAGGATGCCGGAGTGGAGGAACATTAGACGGGGCATTAGAGTTTATGTGTGAGTGGAAACTGTGAGCTTGTTTTTGTTGTGCTTTTTACAGGGTTCTACTGTTGCCCTAGGTAAGAGCCGACGAATGCATAGCATTCCTCTGATCTTGTACAGACTCCTTACGAGCAGGAAAACCAGTGGGTGCATGTGTGGGTAAAGGCAGCATGCATCACCTTTATGTTAGAAACATTTGTAATCAAAATAACCTGAAGAATTGGAAAAAGGTTTTGAGGTCTGTCTGCTCAGATGTTTTGACAGTTCTGTTTACTTTCCTCTGCTCTTGCAAGTTATCACCAGTTGCTCTGGCTATGTAGCCATGCCATACGTTCAGACCTATAAGAGTTCTGTGCATTTTTCAGGAGCCACTGTCTTTTAAGTCCCTATGTACCACCTGCTCCTGCTTGCACCTCACCTGCTCCCGGATCAGACAACAACAACACAGAGCAGCCACGTGTTTGTGAAAACACGCACAGAACTACGAGCTCTCCTGCTAGTCTTCTAGTTTAAAACATAATAGAGGTTCAGAGCCAAATGTGTCGTCTATCAGCCATAGGAAGTCACACGCTCAAACTGAGCCAAATGGTTTCCCATTGCATCCACAGAACACACACTTGTTTACAGGCACACGCTGATGATTTACTCATTAAAAGCCATAAATTAATGCGTGCCTTTATGCATGCCTTGAATGTAAAAAGAGCAATGAGCCTGTCAAAACTGTTGTGTCTTATTTTGCTGAGAAAATGTGCACAGTTACCAAATGACTGCGTATGGAAAGTGAAAATGCAAAGCACTTCATGGTTTTGTCAAAGTCTCATTTGAACGTGGCACCTCACAAACACTAGTCGCCCTCGCTTTGCTCTTCTGCACATTTTCCTTCCTCAAACTGTCCAAACTACTCAGAGGATGAAAGCCTGCTCCTATATCCACTCTGTTTGGCATGACGCGGACATGAACGGCTCAAGGATTCATTCAAGCCACGCCGTTAATTGATGAGCAGAAGCACATGCATGCCTAAAATTGCCAAGGAAATGCCGTTGCTCTTATGAACTCGACAGATTTGGTCAAAAATCATATTATCAAAAGCCTATAAACCTATATTTAATATGATTAGAAAAATAAATGTTTTTGACACAAGTCAATGTGGTCGGTATCGGCCAATCAAAATTTCAGATGATCAGTGATCAACTTCAATTATCCTGGTTGGAACAAATATAAAATTCAGGCTTGTATTTTTTGCAAATGTGCCATGGTATAGTGACAGTAATAGCTGCAGATGCTTGAGTTTTCAGTTCTGTAAACCTTTGAGTATATTGTCTAATCAAAATAATTGAGTAATCTTGCAATCTTTCAATATCTCCCACCTCTATCCATAAAGTAGAAGTTGTTGTCGTTGGAGCGATATTGAAACCCAACTAAACGTGCTAGATGTAGGTAAGGTGAAAAGGCAACGGCAAAAGTCAGTTTGTTGTTTGCTCTGTATTTATTGAGCACGAGTGACGCCAGAGCTGCTCTTAACACACACAGACATAAGCAGCATAAGACTAAAAGGCTTCCAGGTCAAAGTTCATCCTGCCTGTACCCAGCCGCTTTGATTGTTTTCAAAACCACACACGCACACTAGGACGCAGTGCTCAGTGTGACCTCAGGGCAAAACTGAGTTTGATTTAGGGGGGGACAGTGAATGGCAATAAATACTCAGACATTTCATAAGGCGCTGGTACAGCTGGCAGCCCGGTGTAAACGCTCTCTCTTCTTTCTCACACTTATTGTGCTTTATCTCCTATATTTTGTAAATATAATTAGTATATTTTTTCTATTTTACTGTACGATAGGGACACGCGCTGGAATAGTTTTTTAATTCAACTGTTTTTGACTTTTTTCGGCTGGATTTGAGCGTTTTTCGTTGCGTTTGTTATGTTGTTGTGACGTGAGCTAGCTCCGAGCGAGCCCATCAGCCCCCCCCCCCCCCGCGCCCTCCGGCCGCGCTAAAGTACGGCGTGTCGTCGGTACACGTTTATATACACGTTTATATGAAAGAGGAACTTCACGAACGATCGGGACACGCACTGGAATCGCTTTAAATTAACTTGTTTTGACTTTATTCGGCTGGATTGAGTGTTTTCGTCGTGTCGTTGCGATGTGTCTTGGCTCTGAGTCCCCCGGCTCCGGCCCCGCCCCCCGCCCGGCGCCGTACCGCGTTTACACAAAGGAGGAACTCATGAAACTGAGGAGAACAGTCGTCTTACCCGGAGATCGTCACGTTATCCCGGCGGACATCCTAAGGAAAACGCAACGAGGCAGACGGGCTGGACGTAAACTCAGAGAGAAGAGAGGGACAAACAGGAAGTCGGTTCCCGCCGTAGTCATGGGTAACGTGAGGTCCCTTCAAAATAAAATGACGGAAATAGCGAGCCTCATGCGGTCCCAGAGGATTTATAGGGACAGCAGCGTCTTGATTTTCACAGAGACCTGGTTAACAGCAGAAATGCCAGACTCTATTGTAGGTTTGGACAATTTTCATCTGCTGCAGGCGGACAGAACGAGAGAATGCTTGAAGAAAAGAGGTGGAGGTCTGGCGGTGTATGTGAACACGAGCTGGTCCAAACCCGAACACTGCACAGTGAGGGAGCAGCTATGTAACAAGGATATTGAACTATTGGCTATTGGCATGAGGCCATATTATCTGCCCCGGGAGTTCTCACATGTGATTTTGATCGCAGTCTATGTGGCCCCGTCTGCCAATGCTGAAAATGCTTGTGAAGCACTGCTCTCCTGCACTTGTAGGCTGCAAACACAGCATCCACAGGCTCTCTTCCTCATCTCTGGTGACTTTAACCACGCTTCTCCCTCTTCTGTTCTACCAACATACACCCAGTATGTTACCTGCCCCACCAGAGAGAATAGAACATTGGACTTGTTTTTTGCCAACACCAAGGAGGCTTATTCTTCTCCCCCCCTCCCTCCCCTGGGCAGCTCGGACCACAACCTTGTACATCTGAGGCCTGTGTATGAACCCATCGTGCGCAGGCAGCCTGTGGTGTCCCGTGAGGTGAGGATGTGGTCTGCTGAGAGCGAGGAGGCTCTGAGGGACTGCTTCAGCACCACTGTCTGGACTGAGCTTTATGACCCACATGGGGAGGACATCAACACCATCACAGAGTGCATCACAGGCTACATCAACTTCTGTTTTGAGAACATTGTTCCCTCCCGGACGGTGCGGTGTTTTCCAAACAACAAGCCATGGATTAACCGTGAACTGAAGGCTCTGCTGACGGAGAAGAAGAGAGCCTTCAGGTCAGGGAACAAGGAGGAGCTGAGGACTGTGCAGAAGGAGCTGAGGAGGAAGATCAGGCAGGCTGAGGCCGGCTACAAGAGGAGGATGGAGGAGCAGCTGCAGCAAAAGAACATTCAGGGAGTGTGGAGGAGCCTGAAAACCATCTCGGGCTTCAAAATCCCACCTGCCCAGACAGAGGGGGATCTACAGTGGGTGAATGATTTAAATGCTCACATCTTGAGGTTTGATCGGTCACCCGCCCCTCCCCCTGCACAGCTGCATGCTCCCTCTTCCACAGCTGGACAATGCCCTGCATCTGTTCCTCTTCGCTTATCTGCCCCGGACCATCGGCTCCCCACTTCGCCTGGACTCACCCATCCCCCCAGCACACGGTCCCCCTGCCAACCACTGACTGTCACAGCAGCACAGGTGAGGAGTGAGCTGAAGAGGATTAAAGTGAGGAAGGCAGCAGGACCTGATGGCATCAGCCCCAGGCTCCTTAAGTCCTGCGCAGATGAACTGTGTGGAGTTATGGAGCATGTCTTCAACATGAGCCTGAAGCTGAGGGTGGTACCACAGGTCTGGAAGACCTCCTGTCTGGTACCTGTGCCTAAGACACCGCGCCCCAAAGACCTCAACAGCTTCAGGCCAGTGGCTCTCACGTCCCACCTGATGAAGACACTGGAGCGGCTAGTCCTGGACCACCTCCGCTCCACCGTGAGCTCAGCCATGGACCCGCTGCAGTTTGCATATCGGTCTGGCATCGGAGTGGAGGACGCCGTCATCTCCCTGCTGCACCGCTCTCTCTCACCTGGAAAAGCCTGGCAGCTCTGTGAGGATTCTGTTCTTCGATCTTTCCAGCGCCTTCAACACCATCCAGCCGCTGCTCCTGAGGGACAAGCTGGAGACGGCTGGTGTGGAGTATGACCTGGCAGAGTGGATCCTGGACTAGCTCACAGACCGACCCCAGTTTGTGAGAGCCCGGAACTGTGTGTCTGACACTTGGACCTGCAGTGTGGGGGCGCCCCAGGGCACTGTCCTCGCGCCCTTTCTCTTCACCCTTTACACTGCAGACTTCAGACATGACACGGACAGCTGTGTCCTGCAGAAGTTCTCTGACGACTCTGCCATCATCGGACTCATCACGGACGACGATGACGCGGAGTACAGAGGACTGGCGCAGGACTTTGTGGACTGGTGTCAGCGGAACCACCTCCTCATCAACGCGGGAAAGACCAAGGAGATGGTGGTGGATTTCCGCAGACGCCACCCCACTGCCCCCTCACCAGTGAACATCCAGGGACGGGACATTGAGAGAGTGGACTCATACAAGTACCTGGGTGTTCATCTGAACCACAAACTGGACTGGACTCATAACACAGACGCACTGTACAGGAAGAGCCAGAGTCGGCTCTACCTCCTGAGGAGACTCAGGTCTTTTGGAGTGACAGGGCCACTCCTGAAGACCTTCTACGACTCTGTGGTGGCATCAGCCCTCCTGTACGGTGTGGCCTGCTGGAGCAGCAGCATCACAGAGAGGGAGAGGAGGAAGCTGGACAGAGTCATCAAGAAGTCCAGCTCCGTCCTGGGCTGTGCTCTGGACTCTGTGCAGGAGGTGGGGGACAGGAGGGTCCTGGCTAGATTCACATCTATGCTGGACCATGAGTGTCACCCCCTGCAGGACACTCTGTCCGCTCTGGAGAGCAGCTTCAGTGAGAGACTGATCCACCCTCGCTGTGTGAAGGAAAGGTTCCGTAGGTCTTTCCTTCCTGCTGCTGTCAGACTTTATAACAAGAACTGTTACGAGTACTGAACACTCGCAATACTGACCTAACCATGTGCAATTCTGTCATATGTGCAATTGCTGTTGGAATTCATGTGCAATTCATGTGCAATTACTGTGAAATTCATGTGCAATCTATGTGCTGTCGTGACACATATTCATGTGCAATTACTGTCGTGATCACATGCAATGGTATTTATGTATTTATTTATTCATTTGTCTATGGGAGTTTTTATTTATTTATTGGAGATCTTCTACTGAAAGTGTTTTTCAGACTTCCTATTAGTGATCTGTTCTGTTATTCTGTATCTACCTCTGTATCTACCTGCGTTGCACCAATGAAATTTCCCCATGTGGGACAATAAAGGAATATCTTATCTTATCTTAAAATATAGCCGCAAGCGGCAATGATCGGCCCTCGCCACGCCGCCGCCACACCGCAAGAGGAGGGGGCGCTAACGCGCCTCAATTGTCCTTTTATTACGCCTACTGCTGAATCTGTGACGCTGTCACATCTTCTCCCCTTTTGTTTTACCATCAAAAAGCAATTTTATTTTGAATTCTTGGCAAAATGTGCGGCTTTGCCGCACAGACACCGTGACTTTTTGAATAAAAATGTGGATAACTTTTGATGGTCCACCCCTGAAGATGAGTCTCACCAAATTTCAGGTTAATAGGGCTAACGCCCTAAGAGGAGTTTGTGAAAGTCTAAAGTGTAAACATGTTCTGGCGATTTCCCCATTGGAATAACATGGAAGGTTTCGGTCATCGTTACGGCAACGCCATAACAATTATGACATGGGTCTCATTGACTTTTTTTGATGGGGATGCCAAAATTGAGTTCTGTGTCAAATTTCATATAATTTCGCAAAACTAAACATTTAACCTCCATATAAAATCTGTAGGGGGCGCTGTGGCTCCAAATGAATTTATTTCACTTCAAGTAGGTTTAGGGCAAAGAGTTTAACAACTGATTCTAATTTGACGCAATTCGGACTTTATCAGCGCAAACGGCAGAAATGTAAAATTTGGGAGATTTCTGAAATTATTGCTACAGTTTGCGGCTTCGCCGCACAGAGACCGTGACAGGTATCAATGTAATTTGAATAACTTTTGATGTCCCACTCCTCAGTAGCATTTTCACCAAATTTCAGCTTTTTAGAGCCAACGCCCTGGGAGGAGTTCGTAAAAGTACGACGTTTGGAAAAACTCCGAAGTCATGTTTAGCCATTTTTGAAGCAATATGGCCGACATTTGGTTGGGCGGACGGCGTTGCCGTAGTAATATTTTTTACTTCTCTTGTCACCATCTACCTCTGCGCCAAATTTCATGATTCTACGATCAGATTTTTTTTGGGTCATTTCCCATCTCTCAATGCATTTTTGGTACATTTGGGGGCGCTGACGCGCACATTTTTTTTATTTTAGAAAAGGGAAATAGCCAGAATGTAGAGAGGCACGATTTTTAGAGGTGTGCAAATTTTTGTGACTTTTCGTCAATGTTCACTGGGTGAAAAATAGGGGGGTTGGTCCCGAGAAGAAAGAAGAAAGAAAGAATAATATTCCGATGCAAAAACAATGTTTCCCATTTTTCAAATATCATAAACTATAAATTTTCGGAAAGCGCTCGCGCTTTCCTACCTCATGGTGTGGGTCCCTGGTCACTGACGGGTACTTTCGTTAATTTTGAGTGGGCTCCGCCCACTTTGTGTTTTTGGCACTCTATACAGTAATAATGTTCAATTTTTGCAATACATGCTTATATGCACGGAACGTGCAAGAGATGGGGAACGTATTCGTGAGCTACTTAGCGCAAATGAGTGCTTTATAAGGGGATGACGACCGAGCGGTCGTCATCCCAATGTAAAGTGCTCGTTTAGTGTGCACTTTTGCACGGGCTTCGCCCGTTTACAACGGTAATGTTCCATTTTCCTACTACTAATTAGTATGCACGGGGCGTGCGTGAGTGGAGGAGTGCGTTAGTGAGTGTTTGGAAGTGGGCGAGCGCTTTTTCGCACGGCCTTACGAGATTAATAGGCCTCTCGCCAGCTTGTGGCGCTCGGGCCTAATGATCATTATAATAGTAGTTGGCCTTTTATTATTATCAATAATTATGATAATATGCTATTAGAATTATATATGTTCTCTAACATTACAAAATTATACACATCCACAGTATAATTTTGGTTCAAAGATGTGAACTCTTGATGGATCTACTTTTCCTGCTCACCACTGGACTGGGAACTGAGCACATGGAGCTGATGCACTGACGCCTGAAATGAGCTCTCACAAACTGGACCAAGCGTCACTATTCGGACCCGTGTGTCTCGTCTGTATGACCATGCTCTTTACGCCCCTTCAAGCCTCTGGCCCACAGACAGAACGAGTACTGGCTGTGCCAGCGGAGGCAGCGAGTACCGTCTCAGTGTGGAGAAAGCTGATCGCCAACTTGCTCAAACCCATTGCTGTTGACAAACAATGAAGGTTGTGAAAGCCGTTTCAAAAGCAGAGAGTCTAGTAGTTGAAGGCGCTGCAGCTGGAGCAGCGGCGCTGCAGCTGGAGCAGCGGCGCTGCAGCTGGAGCAGCGGATGTACTGCACATACAAACTCAACCAAGGGTACAAAAGGATGGGTTTGTTATTTTGAAAGTTAAAATATGCAGATATAAAAGAAATCTACTATTTAGATCAGTGGTCCCCAAATTACGGCCCACAAGCCACATCCGGCCCGTTGGGCCTTTCAATCCGGCCCGCCAAGCTTGTCCCAGTTATGTTAAAAAAAATGTTTTAATTTATTATTTTTTTGCCGTAGGCTTTATTAGACAGTAGATGGAATGAGAAAGAAAGGAAGGGGAATGATGAGAGAGAAAGGAGGACATGCGGCAAATGTCGGAGTCGGGATTCAAATTGACGATACTGCGGCTGGCCGTTCATTTTACCTTTCGCCTATAATGCCCACATTTCCCCAGGAGATGGCACTGTTCCCTCTAAGCTGCGCAGCTGCGCACTGCTCGCACTTATTGCACTGCTCGCACTTAGTGGGCGCACAAGAAAATCTATGGCGCGCAGAAAATAAAATTCACCACAAACGGCCACCGGGGCCAATCAAGCAGGAAGTGCAAGTGTTTGACGCACTGAAGAAGACTCTTGTGGACAGTTGAAGACAGTAGATAATTAATCATTATTTAATGCATTTGGAAAACAATTTGTACATTGAGCCTTGCATTTGTTGCTTTGTTACAAGTTACAGGTCAAATCTTGCACGTAATGTATAGTAATTAATTAGTTCACACAAACACACCATATTTTCCTGGCCCGGCCCCTCGGCCAAATTTTAGAACCCAATGTGGTTGTATGGTGAGTCAGTGAGAAGATTGGGCGAGGCCTGTCTAACAACATATATTTTGGGTTCATTTAGACCAAACTTTTTTCACTAAGGGCCAAATACAGAAAAATGAACCAAGGGGTGGGTCTCACACTAGAGGTGACATATTGACTATAATTTGGTGTGTAATTGTAACTCACCTCTGTGTAGAACTCAATGGGAGCAGTGACGCTGTCCTTTGGATTGAAGAATGGCTGATATATGGCAGGAGAAAATGTGGTGGTTGAGACACAGAGGACTTCACAGAGATGGCTATCGGTTATTCTGGTTCTCAGTCTGTTTTTGTTCTGAGTTAACAGAGAAAATATTTGTTCGCAAATGTAAGTTGAGCCAAACAGGCTCATCATTCTTTTTGCATGGCGTCTCATCAGAGGAAACTGGACATTATCCAAACTCATACAAACTGATACAAGTTGCGGAGAGAGAGAAGCTGATGTTGACTTTTCAGAGAATCCTCTCATTGCAATCCTCTCACTTCTGCATACCAGGAAGGGGGTCAAGAAGAGCTTGATTTGCTTTTCAATAACAGAAAAATCTTGGAAACGCTAGTTGAATTCAATCATAAGAGATGCAATCACAGACACATATTTCTCCTTATTAGCAGTAAGGTCCGCGTTTGGAAAAGCAGGTCTGATTTAAGTCAGCGCAGTGAAGTCTGCTGCGTGATAGCTCCGTAGTTGCGTCTCAAACAGGCCGAGCTTTACACAGAAGGCTTTCATGTGGCGTAAAGGTGTGAAACCAGCTGCCCTTTGCCTTGTAGGTTCTTGTTTAGTGTCTTGAAATTATGAATACCGGTAAGATCAACTAAAAATGCGAGGTTTGCCAGCCACAGAAGGTCACACAGTTCACGAAGAGGAAGGCCCTTCTCTTTCAAAAACGGATCAATTTCTGATCTCTGCACGTAAAACCGCCGGGGCCCAGAGCCGCGGCTGAGCCAGTGCAGATCCACATCAGTCCTCTAGCTCGATTTATGTTGACAGTTTTTTGTGGTGGAATATGCAGTGCATTTTAACAGCTTCACCGCTGCTCTTTTTTACCTTATCACACAATGCTGCCTCTGCGCTCGTCCCTCATGGCTGGAGCTCCAACAACTCTGTTGTTTGTCGCAGAGCTTGTCCCATTTAAGCCCTATTTTTTTCATTTGCCTCTGAGACGGCTTCAAAAATATCTTTGCCTGTGGTTGTACCTTTTTAGGCTCATCGTGTCATGCAGCTCCTCCGTACTGCAAAGGTTATCATCTACTCTAGGCAAAAAAATGTATAACTGAGCGTTTTCTGTGGCATCTGTGCAGTCATCGCATGCTATCAAGTAAAACGCAAAAGCACATACTTTGTCTCTCAGCTGAAGTTTCAAGTTAACTGACAAGTCCTCTATGCTCCGCACCACTGTATTTCTGGATAAGCTCACGTTGTTGAAATCCTGCACTTTTTCTGGGCACATTATTTCTGTGACTTTGATGGGGCATTATTTATGAAATCACCATCTGAGAAAAGTTTTCTGTGCTGGCCAATAGGTTTAGCGACTTCATAGCTTGCTGTTGTACCATCTTCCTGTATTTTGTTAGCGCGGGGGAAAAACGGTTGCTGGGCTTGTAAGCTAGCTACCATTTGCTTGACTTTCTGTGTTCGTTCATCACCTGTGTACGATGTGTAGGTCTGATGTTTGGTGTCATAGTGCCGTCGGACATTATACTCTTTCATCACAGCCGTGTTTGACATCTCCTGCACTCACTTGCTATTTTGCGTTTCTTTGTCGCTGCCATTTCTGCTAATGCATGGTCAACGTTTTTTTTTGGGCGGATATAGACAAGCACTGTGGCTGACTCCATCTTGTGTTGAAACTGAGAATTGGAGCTCAGAGGAGCTCAAGCTTCTTCTGCAAACCATATGCAGGCGATTTTATATTATATTTTCAAAACTTGCTGTGGGCCAAGAAAAACAGGGCCGGCGGGCCGTAGTTTGGACACCCCTGATTTAGACAGATCATTTGTGATTTTTTTCATACAGTACATGTCTATTGACCTTGCATGGTGTTTTCAACTTTGTTTTCTAGGTTGCGTTGGTAATAGAAACTGTGAATCTGGGCAGCCAGTGTGAAATAAGATGAGTGTCAGCTGAGGAGGCTCGTAGGGGAAGAGCTGAGGTTGGGCATAGCAAAATAAACAGAGCAAAACAAACATGGCGGGGTGTTTTCGAGTATGCATCCAGGTGCACATATACTCAAAAAGCACCCACAATTTTCTCCAAGTGGCTGGTGGCCCGGCCAGGGCAGGCGAAAGAAAGAGAATAACGATATTAAGGATAGAAGCACTCAAATGAAGCATGCCCTCTGCCTGCAATCGAATGAAAGCTCTGGTTAGGCCAGCCTCTTAACGCTCTGTGTAAAGGTAGCTCCACTCCAGCACTGTCCCTCCCTTCACACTCCACATGTTCTCAATTTCTTCTCAAACATCCCAGCAGGTGTTTTTCAAACCATTGTCTACAAGATCTAGATCTAGACCTGTTTTGACTGTAAATTGAACTAGGCTCAGGTGTCATAAATGGACCTTGATCTAAAATATAATGTCATGGTAATGGCCGATAATGTACCTTTTACTGTCAATTTTCACAATCCAACCAACATGAAACTAGTCTATTAAAAACATAATCAACCTGTATTTTCTATGTCTAAAGATCACAATCTGAGAGAGCAGTTGGTTCTGGATTGGAACACTTGTGTAAATGTTCCTGTGCTGCTGCTCGCTGAAGCAGTAACCTTTGCACATACTGTACATTCTCCTGACTCACGGCTGCAGCTCCATCTGGAGCAGAGGCCTGTTGTTTTTCCTGTATGCCTACTACCTGCCAATCATCTCACCGCATTCACACAACCTCTCCAGGCTCACTCTCACAAAGTTCTTTTATACTGGGCTCCAAGAGTCCTATGAAAAAAGTACAAACATATAAACATATAGAGTCCAGACTATGCTTTTATTATAGATTCACTTTCTAAGTCATATAGCAGTATTCTTAGTTTCTCAGGCTTTGTTACTGTACATTTATGTAGTTATTTGTGGTGGCTGAAACTGGCAGAGGCTCACTGACTGGTCTTTGTATTACCATCAATATCTTATAAGGGACAGGAAGTGAGAGAAAGAGCACATCAATTGTTCGGCTGTCCCAAACTGCCTTACCAACAAAAAAACAAATAATCACACTAACAGAAGGATTTTCTAAAAATGTTTGGCTCTTATTCTACTAGTAAAATTTAAGACTATAATAATCTGCAATCATCTTGCTAATTAGTTGTCTGCATGCACATTTTACACAAATATTGAAGGTGTCTACATGCAATGACCCCGCTTCTATCACAGAGTACATATGATAAAACCATGTGATTACTTCCCAATTACTGGCAAATTCCTCTGTGATATGTCTTTGGAATCAGCCCAGTGGTCCTCAGCTGTGGAGGTTTGCTGGCAAAGAGGGCTTGTTACTGCCTGAACTGCCTCAAACAACTTCCTCATTACTTCCTCTCTTTGTCCAAACCACTTCCTACTGCCACGCTTTATTACCAGACTCATGGGGAAAGCACTGTTTTTGAGATATCTTTACATGTCGCAAAATGTATGAACTAAAGAAATTGTGTGACTCAGAGATTAGAAAACATGCAGCAGAGAATGGCTGAATTTAGTGAGAGCAAGGAACATAACAGGAGACTCCCACTGATCAAGAGATGGCGGATTGTTTTCAGGTTTTTTAACAGATTGAGTAACCGACTTCAGGCTTTGACATCTACACTACTCGCCACCCGTTTGGGAACACAACAAATGCTTAAGGGCCTCATTTGGACCTCAGCATAGTTTCAGGACATACATGTGTGTCCTGCTTTTGCAAAGTCAAAACCCTCTGATTATGCACAATATTAATTCTACTCACACATTTCACCACAAACCCTATGGTCATTGTAACCGCAGATATTGAATAAAGTAGTTCTCTAGTTCTCTCCAACCACAGGAAAAGTGTCATTAGCGGAACAGAGCGGGCAACAGAGCGGGCAACAGAGCGGGCAACAGAGCGGGCAACAGAGCGGGCAACAGAGCGGGCAACAGAGCGGGCAACAGAGCGGGCAACAGAGCGGGCAACAGAGCGGGCAACAGAGCGGGCAACAGAGCGGGCAACAGAGCGGGCAACAGAGCGGGCAACAGAGCGGGCAACAGAGCGGGCAACACTCTGTTGCTTCGGACCGTATTTTCCGACGCTTTTACTAAATAAAGCAGCGCTTTTAACGCCGTGCGCCGTCTGACGTTACGCCGGCGAGCGTCCCTGCACTCGAAAATGCCCGTCCACATTTTAAAATACCCGTTCAAAATACAGGAAGATGGCCCTCTATCTAAAAGCCTGGATGTAGTTCAACAAACTGTCTGTAGTTGTCGTATTGTCTGAGAAAGTCATTGAGCCTTGAACCTGGTTTACAATAAAGTGTGGCTGGCTTGCAGTACACTTACTAAATGCACCGTCAACGTTATGATGAGAGCCAACTTCTGCAGAACCGATATTTTTACAGTACTTTTCCTAAACTCCTTTCTACCGATAGTGGCGGTGTGGCTGTGCTCCCTTAAAAAGTAGAGGAATTGACTGCGTTTTCAATGCTGTCATGCTTATGGTATGTACTTTTCCTGTTCACCTCTACTGGCTCTACTTTTATGGTCTCTCTGTCCTCATGAGAAATTAATGTGGTTAATAATTGCCCAGACCTAGATGTCTTGTTTCATGTGATATCTCACACACTTGAAAAGGAATGATATAAAAAACAATGTTCTCCCATGTCCTTTTTCTTGTACCCTTTCGCTCCACCTTTCTCTGAAAGATCATCCCTATGTACACCCACCCAAACAGTATTTTCTCCTGTGTCCTTCGTCTTTCCCACTTTGCTTTGTCCTCTCTCTCGCTCTCTCCCTCCTTCTTCCTCCCCTCTGCACACTGTGGTATGCAGTCATGCAGGAATTTCTGGGCCTCAAAATGATAGACCAAACTTGTCTGCCCTGGCTGCCATTACTAAAGATGGCCGCCTCAGCAGTGTGTTTGCCTGTGATTGGTGCATGTCAGAGTTTCTTCCCACGTGATCGGACACACCGTGTGTTTGTGTGCGTGCGCGCGTATGTGTGCAATGCTTAACTGTTACACTGTCTGTGTAAATGAGGTGTGTATCCTGTAGGCATAAAAATAATTTGTCCCGTTTAGTCTAGTTTTATTCTCTACTTATTCTCAAAATCTATATGACATTTATGTTTCAGATTTTACAATACATTTGACCTATTTGTCCCCAGTTTGACCATTTTAAGTTTACTTCCCGATTTTACATGGGCAGCAAATGTGACGTAGAGGTAATTCCACAACTGTTATCTAGCAACCATTCTGAAAACGAGAACCAAAATCCATATAAATTACACAATAGTTATACATTTGACAAGCAATATAACCATATGATGATTGTTTGAACTGTCAGAAAATTTTGTCAGTTCCGTTTTCAATGGCACATTGCATATATTTTCAAAATTCAATTAACAGAAGAAATTATGATAAGTATTTACCACACGTGCTATCCTACCAGACTAAGTCATAATTAGAAACATATAGACTTTAAGTTTTGATTTTGGAAGCTTGACCTACTACATATGTGAGGCCTCAATTTGCCCTCAAATAGAGATCGATGAGGTAATCGCAGCACCAAGAGACAGAACTCAACACTTTACAATCATACAGAGAGTGGACCCTCTGCTCTCCTTAATTTAGCACATGAGCCAGTACAGCAGGCTCGTCCAGGACATGTGCCTGTGCGTATCGCCGGGCAGAATGACGTCCGGCCTTGCTCATATTTGGCATGCCTGTGCCGTCCCTCCTCTCTCGGGGCTGCCGCTCTTGGCCTTGTGATGGCATTGTCGCAACTTTAAACCAGCTCAGTTCCTGAGCACCTCTTGTCGGCTGTCAACCCAACATACCCAACCCTCATGAAGGCACTGATGGGTAATTTTAAACCAGCCGCTGTGCACCTGTGAAATGTGTGTATGGTAGTGCGTCATCTGCCTGCTTCCTGTCATGTGCTGTCACTTTTCCACTTTTAGCTCAAACTGTGCAAGGAATTTATCAAGATCTCAACTGTGCAGTTAGGATAATACAATAAACCTGACCCCTGCCTGTAGTGTGTGGACAGCAAGTATGTGACCCACTAATTCATGTTAGTCACGAGGAAGGAACAGCAGACATTGAACTCAACACAACTAAACCAGTCCTTGTAAGGGCTTCCATCTTCCTGACCTAGTACACAATCCATTGATGGGAAAACGTCAGCTCATGCAGATCTGATACTGAATTTTTTTGAATGAGAAACTGGAGGTTATTTTATGCAGGGAAAAGGATGCCATAGCTGTACAATATATATCTTTATCTAGAGCTGGGTTGAAATGATCGATTTTTAATCGATTTGCATATTAATGACCGATTATCGATTCGTACGTCTAAAGATCTATTTTTTTATTATTATTTTTTTAATTATTATTATTTTTAATTCAAATTATTTTCTACATTTCCCTCAGTGAACTTCAATCTACCTTCAAGAAAGATAATTCAGGACTCCTAGATTATCTTTCTTGAAGGTAGATTGACCCTTAACCTTTTCATCAGTCTTCCAGCCATCAGTAACTACCAATACTTGTAGGATTTGCTGTTTAATATTGATATAATAGTAGTTTTAATATGTTGCTTCTCTACACAGTCATGAAGTGAAGGAAACGGTTCAAATACATTTTTTATTTTTAATAACATTAACCCCCAGATCGAATTGAAATCGGAAATCAGATCGAAATCGGAGCGAATCGGATGGGATCTGAGAAATCGGAAAAAAACGATTTTGAAACGTAAAAATCGGAATCGAATCGATTCTTGAAATTTGAATCGAAACCCAGCGCTACCTTTGCCAATCCCTGCAGTTCACAAAGGCTGTTTCACGGGGCTAATTGATAGCAGGGGTTGTACAGGATGTCTGGCAGCAAAGGTTTATGTGTGTGCTTGTAACAAATGTGCGCAGGGTGACTTACAGCAGTGCTCCCTTTTTAGACACATTCCCACAAAACCAAGGATATCATCAGCGTTGGAGCTATTTGTCATTGTTTTTATTTTGTTTTTGCTATAGGAAATTTTGGTTATTTGTCTTTATTTTGCATATAGATTATTCCTTGTTTATATTATTTCTGCTAATTTAGGCACGTAATAGCGTTAATTGTTTTTGTTGGTCACAGGGTTCACATTAGTATAATAGGTAAAGGCGGGAGGGCTCAGTCGGCACATGTTTTCTTTTTTTTTTACCAGCTAGATGGAGAGGACAGGATGAGTTTCCCTGTGCGTTTTCTTCTCAATGTGTACAATAAACTCACTTATAATGTAAGTCTTTGTTTGGACATTTTGTTTATTTCACCGTGTAAAAAAAAACTAACCTGGACAATTCCTCAGTGGCCCATTTATTTTTTGGTGGGTGCACATCTAAATATAAGGTAATTCGCAGTTGGAAAGATGTAATTTCCAGTGTTTCAGATTCATCCCAAAAATAAGCATTTCTTCTTTGGCCCCTTACTGACATTCCTCTAAATGGCCCCACGTTAACAGACCAGCAATACCATGCTTAACCAATGAGTTGCGGACTTGCAAGGCCTGACTGGGTCACCGTTTTGATGACTCTATACTTGACTTGATAAAATGAGCTGGGGACTTGGCTTGATGACCAATGACTCAGGACTTGACTTGGACTTAGATCCTTCTGACATTAAAC
This sequence comes from Eucyclogobius newberryi, assembly GCF_026437365.1. NCBI lineage: Eukaryota > Metazoa > Chordata > Actinopteri > Gobiiformes > Gobiidae > Eucyclogobius > Eucyclogobius newberryi. The sequence goes on along the minus strand of NW_027316532.1, from coordinate 30,998,553 downwards.
AACTTAAAACTTAAGCTTCAAGCCATTTTCTCTTTACAGTCAATACTTCGATGTGACCAGGACTTTTTAAAAAGAAGAACCATTCGCAAAAATATGATCAATTTTCTGTAATTTGGTACAATGACTTGAAAGGACTTGAAACTTAATGTAGAAGATATGTACTTGTGGGCCATTGACTTGGACTTGCTTGTCTTTGACTTGGGACTTGACTCTGACTTGACACCGTGGACTTGAGACTTGCAAAACAAGGACTTGGTCTCACCTTCAGACCCTGGTACTTCTCTACATGTGCTTTAGCCTCCTATACTCTGACCCTTAGCACTGATTGATGGTTTGGATGACAAACTTTCCTCTCGCCTGGGCGTGATGGGACGCATGTCTGTGTAGGGGAACTGTCTGGCACTCCATAAGTGGACCCAGTGTGTAGATTGAGACTGATGCCTCCTGCGTGCTGCTGACAGAGATGAATGTGTCAATAGCCCTGTGGTGGACTCTGGGGGAAGGACAACAGGATTCACTCTGGCAATAGCAAACCAGATTTAATTTTCTTTGTTTAATATGAATGTGTATCATGTGAAGGATTTTTGTGTACATAGGTAGGCCATTTATCTGATTTTAGAACAAGAGGGCATATGGGGTACTGTCCTCTGCTATAACTGATCCACGGGCCATACTTTTGACATACCCACAGTTTACAACATCGATCATCAATACATTTCCTTTTGAATTTGAAGTTTACCAGAAACTGCTGCACCTTTGACCACCCAGCCTCTGTTCCTGTTAATATTAACTTTCATTATAGTTTTGAAATTGATATCATAAAGACCAACCCACGCCCCTTTCCTTGACAGTTCCTCAAATCTGTCATACAGCTATGGTGCATTTATTTAGGCACTTATCATATAAATGCAGGGTCGCTGAACAATTGAAACTCATCGAGTAATTTGTCCTAGCTTGTTTGTTACTTCATCAGGTAAAAAAAAGCATTGCAGCATTTCACTTCTCTGCTTCCTTAGGTCTTCATATTAATGTCATCATTAAGCATGTGTGAGCTCTACATAAAGACCACCTTCTCATGCAGAGATGCAGCTCCTTGCTCATCGGTGCTGTAGACCAATGGCTCTCGAAGTGAGATCCGTAAACCCCTGGGCCATGTGTTGGGGGTCCCCCAAAAATGTGATAAGGGGTCCCTGGCTTCAAAAAGATTGAGAACCCGTGCTGCAGACTTCACTATTGGAACCTATCCTTGGCTAACCATGGTTAACTGTGTCAATTTAGCTGGAAGCACACAATGAAATTGTAAATTGAATTTACATGTTGCGCTTTAATGCAAACTATTTATAAAAAGCCAAATTATCCTTTCTATATTTTAAGCCTGGATATTAATATTTACTGGTAGACATTTATTTTGGGTGTGTGGCTTTGTTCTGATTCAGTAATTAGTTTATCCGTTTCTGGATCAGATAAAAAAATGTTATGTCCATGTTTTATGTCCACCTGTTTTCCTGTTGCTTTGTTTCTCTGCACGCCTGGTGTACACGGACTCCGTTCCTGGTGTGGTTTGGGACAAGTGTTCTCACTCAAAACCGCGTGGTGTCCGTCAAAAACTGAGTGTAATAGACCAGTCTTGGGTTAACAGGCCCTCTGCAAGTAACCCAAGTGGGTCCCAAACCGTACCTGGTACGATGTACACCAGGCATAAATGACACTGATCCAGGGTTGTGCTGCTGGGGGCTACTGACAGCACCTGCTCTCCTCTCTGATTCCCTGTTTTCCTCTAATGTGCATGTGTTGTGTTTCTTCTCCTTTGTCCTGTGCCCTGGTGCACATGCATTATGTATGTCAGTACACCATACTTATATGCTTATTCCCTTTGAGCTTTCCCCTGTGCACTTATCCTGCTGTTTGCTGAGCCTGCTGCACTCACTGTTACTCATTTCCCCTTGTGGTCCAGATTTTCCATCAACTCTTTTTTATTATTATTCAACCTTATCTATAATTTTTGTATTTGTAAGTATTTGCATTTGTATTTGTTATTCTGTAACTGTATCTAGTATTTTTCAAAAAGCCCCAGAAATGCTATTATGAATGTTTTCTTAATATTTACAGTACTCGTACCCGATTTCCACTATCACTAAAAACCTGTACAATAGGCTCCTCCCCTCTGGGGCCAGGACTCTCCTAAAATAAAATCCAATCTCAGTGGGACTTTCTTGTTTGAATAAAGATCAATCAATAAAATAATTTTGGAAGGTGGAAAAACTTGTGCAGGCTTTAGAAAATAGCCCTACCGTATACATTTTTGATTTTAAACATTTATGATTTTTTTGACAACAGTGTCTTATTGTATGCAGTCTTTCCTGCGTTAAATAACTTGACCACAGTTAAATCCTGGGTTTAAGTAGACCCGCTGTGATTTTATTCTTTTGCTTGGAGCAAATTGGCTTTTGGGGAGGGGCTCTGAGATGATCAGAGTGAATGAATGAATGCGTTATGGGGGGGAACAGACCGTCCAATCTGTATTTCACACTGCTGTCTTGGTAATGCGGTTACTGTCCATGACCACTGTCCTTCACACTTTTTGTTGGCAATACTACACCTCACTCACTCCCCCGACCTCCAAACAACAGCATTGATTCTTTGTTTGTGCCGCAAGAATGTGCATTGAACCAGGGCATCTCACTCAAATAGTCATGTCATATGCGTTATATTCTGTAGAAAGCTTCAACATACTCGCTCTATGTCCATCAATGTGAAATGGTTGAAAGTAGCAATCAATGCTTTTTTATTATAACATTATACATTGTGTTTACATTGTTGTGTTGGTGAGTTTAAAATGGTATAAGTCAGAGGGTTTGTTGACTTGAAGCAGCTCCTCCCAACCACAAGTGGCACATAAGGGAACAAATTTATAATTAATCAAGTAAACCCTCTGACTGACTGTGGCTCAATCTCAGTCTAGACTCCGATTGATTGCTCGCTTTGTTAACTTCTGCACCACTCCTTCTCTCAGACTCCAAAGACGGCTGGCTGCCTGATGTCTGTCTCTGTAGCGCCATGTGTTTTAGAGGTAGCGGATGTGATTGTAACCGACTCGTTTCTATGGGTAGTGATGGAGAGCCTCCCTCCCGGATGTGAATAGAAGTTGCTCAGTTACCCACCACTTACATGAAAGTGATCATTGTCTGTCAACTTGTATGTTCATCGTGTAAAGTGATTTATTTCCCCACCAAACTCCAAACATTGACAATAAGGTGCACTACAGTACATAGTTATCTATTTTTGTGTATTTGTGTATTTTTGTTTTTAACAATAACCTGCCTACTGGTATTGTTCCTATTTGTCATGTCTATTAGTATGTCAGTCCAGACTTTGATTGATTTGATTGTTTTTTTTTGGTGATGGGCTTCTTCCCCACCTACTTTAATTTTCAATTACCTTAATTCACACATTTACATTTGAAAAAAACACTACAAAAAGCTTGATTATTATTTAATTCTCTCATTGATTCAATTGACATATTTAATTAAAAACATGTGAATGTGTGGTACGTGGAGCGATCTGACCGACTTTCGTTCCACACAGAGCTTGTACCGCACGGACCTGCAGCGCGCTCAACAGAGAGCGGTGTGTTTTTAACTCACAAGTGTGACTGGGAAGAGTTTTGTTGTGTGAAAGCACACAGCGTTTTGAGCTGTAACTCTGTAACTCTTGCAGCATTAGCACTATTTAAGATAAGATGATCTTTATTTATCCCACATTGGGGAAATTCAAATGTTGCAGCACAGATTAGGCACAGAGGTATAATAATGAAAAAACTAACATATGGAAAAAAAACTTATATATAAAAAAAAAGAAAACTGATTAAAAAAAAAACCTCATACTCTTAATAAAAATAACACTCTTATTTACAGCTGTTAAATGAACAGAAAATATTACACCAGGATAATTGACATTATGTCACAGTATTGCACATGATTATGAATACTGAATGATATTGGCTGTTTCAAAGCACAACAGAGGAGAGAGCGGCATATATAAACTGATATATTTTGTGTGACTTGGAAGCAGAGTTTGTTGCGTGAAAGAGCACCGAGGACGCAAGTATAAAACGGAAAGTCGAACACAAAGAGGCTTAAGTGAATGGCAAATGTGAAGAAGTTTCACAGGGCTTTCCTTCCTGCTGCTGTCATACTCTACAATAAACACTGTTAGCCCTGAACATGTATATCCATGGAAACAGCACAGAGGGCCGCCATTATGAAACAGAAAGTCTGCGATGGAAAATGCAAACTTACAGTTGAAAACAGCAGGGATCACTGGTCTCCCTTAACATAAAGTTGGACATATCTGAGTTCCCGGTCTTGATTTGAAGATTGACGTTTTGTTTTTTCCTAAAAAAACAGAGTCAGGATGACTAGAACATATTTTTCAACATGAACTTTTACAAACAAGTTTCTTATTTTAAGGCTACTGTAACTGCAGTGAAACAGTCTGGTGACAGGTTAATTAGTCCTTTATATATATTCTTTATATACAAAAAGAACAGTTTGGAAGTGAAATGTTGCTGTTTTGGGGACATACATGAAATTTAAGAATAAAATGTGTTATTTTAAGCAGAAACTCCTTATTTGTTTATTACTATAAACTAGAACCTTTATTAAAAAAAAAAAAAGATGAATATGTTTTTAAATAGTTGATAAATGTACAAAAGAATTTACCGATTACTTGATTCATCGAAGAAAAGAATCGATGGATTACTCGATTACTAAAATATTCGATAGCTACAATCCTAATGTCATCAGTAATATTACATTTGAATACACCTATCCAAATGGATGAAAGTATCCCAGCGCTGCTTGTTGAATTTGGGTTGTTTGTAGCTGACCGTGTAAATGCCTGTGCACAAACGTGTCTTTGTGCGTCTGTGTGTATCAGAGCCTGTAGTGCCATGTTGTGAATTTGAAATAGGGCAGCTAGAATCTGCACTGCAGCCATCCCACCTGCCTCTGGTGCTCAGTGATGCTGGCCACTGTAGCCAGCCAGCTAAACAACACCCTTGTGTCAATACATCTAAAGAAGCTGTAACTTTAATTCATAAATGCTCCCATCTTATTATGGATGCAAAGAAATCTATAGGAATAATAATAACTAAATTGGCAACATTTGCTCAAGTCCTTTTCCCTTGGACTATCAGAAAAACAGGACATCATATGTAGAGCTTCTGAGCTTTTTAAAAGTCCATAGATAATTTAGTTTTGACTCGTTTTGAGCATTTGTCATCAACTTGCTATAATTGCAACTGTGTGCGTGCATTAGTATGTTTATCTCCCCTTTGAAAAAGGCAGTAGATGGAGCTCCAACTAAATTCCTGATGTGGGAAACATCTAACAGAAATAAAGGCATGTGTGCTTTTAGTAGAAACAGCATTTTCAGTTCTAAATCATGCGATGCCAAATCAGAGGTACACTCCTATTTAAAACATAATAACAATGCTATATAAATAATGCTTAAAGTCTTTATGACATGTTATCCTGTTCTTCGCCAACTTTTACCTCTTTTCCCTCTTTTCCCACTGCTGTTTAAATGACACTTCCGGTCCTGCGGAAACTCCATTGGTTTAAATAAGATAAGATATTCCTTTATTGTCCCACATGGGGAAATTTCATTGGTGCAACGCAGGTAGATACAGAGGTAGATACAGAAGAACAGATCACTTATAGGAAGTCTGAAAAACACTTTCAGTAGAAGATCTCCTATAAATAAATAAAAAACTCCCATAGACAAATAAATAAATACATACATAAATACCATTGCATGTGATCACGACAGTAATTGCACATGAATATGTGTCACGACAGCACATAGATTGCACATGAATTTCACAGTAATTGCACATGAATAATGTGCAATTAAAATGGAGAATGAGGTAAAATTGTCACCTCTAAAATATGCTATAAAGTAGCTTGATTTGTGTAAAATGTCCAATGTTCATGTGACCAACAAGTCAACAATGCACCAATTCCTTGGGCAGACCAAAAACTGCTTTTTAGTCTGTGTAGAACTTATTTTCTCTGGAGGTCGGCAGCTCTATGTTAACTTATACAATCGGAAAGAGGATTACGTGGAATGGCGGTGCCCAGTCGGGCTTTGGAATAAGGTGAATAGAACCTGTTGTAAATATTTATCATAGTTTTAACTCCATAAAGTTGCTGTTTGTGAAGACAAGACGGAATCCTATGTCACCAAAAAGCGACATGCCATTGAATCCACATACAACTGACATAATTTTCTGACTGTTCAGTTAAGTTCGGGTAATGTTTATTGTCAAATCAAATGTGCAAAATGTATGGATTTTGGGTTGTTTACAAGATGGTTGCTTAGTAATAGTTGTGGAATTGTTAATGTGGCATCCTTTGCTCATGTCAAACCAGAAAGTAAGATTTTAAACGTCACCAATATTGTCAAACTCCTCTTTGTTTGTGCATGATCTCGGATTCCTTTCAGGCGGATGTTTTTTCTTCTCCCACTATAGATGCTTTGTCTGTTCATTTTTGATCTTTTCTTGTGTGTTCTTGCGTACCTCAGACTCCTTCACTAGCAACAGTGCTTCATACATTTCTTCAAGAGGGAGGATCCTCCTTTATCTTGTGCTCTTGAGTCAGAAAACACTTTTTAGGTACAACTCTTGTACAATTCTTGTTCCATCTCGTATATTCTTGATCTGCTCCAGCTCTTTCAAGACGTTCTCTCAAGACGTACATGGACACCTACATCAAGCTCTTAATGTGAAGATAATTAACTATTTAAACAAAACACATTAGAAATGAATTGAGATTTATAATAACTGATTTCATAAACGGTGATTGTCAGGTGAGAAAAGAGGTAGGGCGATCATATAAAGATAATGGACAATCGATGCAGAATGGGAGGTTTTAAAACACCGTCGTCATGACTGGGCTGCCACTCAGCACTACCGATTAAATTATCTATAGATGTAACATGGTATTTATCTGCATGACTGCCACAATCCATAAAAGTGCACTTAGGGCTGTCTAGTTAAAGATATCAAATCACTGTCTGCACATTTGTAAACTTACTCAATGAGAAGTACCAATACAGAGACATTGCGCCTCAGTCATGACATGTTTATGCGATGAATTTTGTGCTTAAGATCATCCGAAGATTTATGGATGTCACACTACACAACGTGATGAATTAAAATATAGAACACAGGATCAATTGTAGCTACAAACAAAGTTTGTCTGAGTGAATCAGGCTCTACGCTCTGTGTGGTGAAGTCACTGGTTTTACCGGTTACTTGCGCAACATGTGAAAGTTAGTAAATCAAACTGAAATTTTGTGATCAGGTCCCATTCATGCTCCTCATCACGAATTACGACGGACCCAAATTAAACAGTGCCCTTCAAGAGGAAGAGGATGATGATGACTGAAGCCACTGAGACATTAGGACAGACAATACAAAGCGTTTAAGATGGTCTAGCTTCAAAGGGGTTGCATCATTAGTGGGACTTAACATCAGCCTGCACAGGGGCTTCACATCAGCCTGCACAGGGACTTAACATCTGCCTGCACAGGGACTTAACATCAGCCTGCACAGGGACTTCACATCAGCCTGCACAGGGACTTCACATCAGCCTGCACAGGGACTTCACATCAGCCTGCACAGGGACTTAACATCAGCCTGCACAGGGGCTTCACATCAGCCTGCACAGGGACTTAACATCTGCCTGCACAGGGACTTAACATCAGCCTGCACAGGGACTTCACATCAGCCTGCACAGGGACTTCACATCAGCCTGCACAGGGACTTCACATCAGCCTGCACAGGGACTTCACATCAGCCTGCACAGGGACTTCACATCAGCCTGCACAGGGACTTCACATCAACTTGCACAGGGACTTCACATCAGCCTGCACAGGGACTTCACATCAGCCTGCACAGGGACTTCACATCAGCCTGCACAGGGACTTCACATCAGCCTGCACAGGGACTTCACATCAGCCTGCACAGGGACTGCTCAGGGACTAGAGGTGGACTTGAGCCTCAACCTGGTACAATGCAGCTCTCCTGTTAAGGTTAATGTATATTGTGCACTGTCCCTTTCTCAATAAATAAAAACTAAACTACACACTAGGATTATGTTTTGTATATTTGTGTGTAGTTTCACACTGTTAATGGGGCCTCTCTGGTGGGAAGCAGCACAAAGTGAATTATTGTAAGGGTGGGATATTATCAAAAATATGTTTAACTATTCAAATAAGTCAAATAAGTATTGTACTTTTCGAGATATACAGTGCTCCTGAATGAAAGCTGTGCACATGAAATGTATGAAGAAAATAGAACTTTTCTGCACTTGTCAATAAACCGCAGGTGCCCACGTTGTAACATGAGATATTGACACATAAATAAACGTGGTAGTGATGCAGCTTTTGAACCGGGGTTCTTGCAGTGCACCTGCAGTCCGCTGCCCAGCGCGACCATTCATTCATTCATTCATTCATTTTCTTCCGCTTATCGCGGGGGCAGCAGTCTAAGCAGGGACTCCTAGACTTCCCTCTCCCCAGACACTTCTTCCAACTCCTCCAGGGGGATCCCAAGGCGTTCCCAGGCGTGTCCTGGGTCTTCCCCGGGGCCTCTTCCTGCTGGGACATGCCCAAAACACCTCCCCAGGGAGGCGCCCAGGAGGCATCCAGAACAGAGGCCCGAGCCACCTCAGCTGGCTCCTCTTGATGTGGAGGAGCAGCGGCTCTACTCCGAACTCGCCCCGTGTGACTGAACTCCTCACTCTATCTCTAAGGGAGCGCTCAGCCACCCTGTGGAGGAGACTCATTTTGACCACTTGTATCCGTGATCTTGTCCTTTCGCTCATTATCCAAAGCTCATGACCATAGGTGAGGGGAGGAACGTAGATTGACCGGTAAATTGAGAGCTTTGTCTTTCGACTCGGCTCCTTCTTCACCACAACAGCCCGATGCAGCGACCACATCACTGCAGACGCAGCGGGACGAATTAGACTAATTTCTCAATGAATGTGAGTTGGATTGTATTAAAACACACCATTTTGAAGCTTGAAATTTAGAAAACACGATGTGTCCCCTGACCTCTTCTTCTACAGTGTGTCAAATGCTTGCGCGTCCTGCTAGATTGCCCCCTGGTGGCCGTTAGTCAGTAAAATCTGTAAATTAGACCCACCGTTGCCGCAGGGGTCAAAGTAGAGGCTTAAAGTCCGAAAAGTACGGTAAAGTTAGTACATTTTCTGCCCTTTTGCAATCCTAGTTTTCCTTTCCTAATCCTGTTTTGCCTCTCTTTTTTTTTTTACTTGTCACTAAAATTGACATATGTAAAACATTTAGTTGGATAATCAGGCTGTTATGTGTGCTCCTATGAGCCGTTGATCTGAAGGAAAATCATGGGTCTTGTGATGAGATGTTTACTGACAATGGATGTGCGACCGTGGCCCCTCTACATCACCTCTGCACAGAACTGTCCACTCTGCAAAACTTGCCGTACCTGAGTGTGTTCTCTAATGTTCGTCTCTTGAGGGTATCATGTATCATGACAGCAAGTACTATATAGGTGTGACTCTAACTTAGACTTGACCAGTTGTAAAGTTTTCCCGAAGGAGTTGAGAGAAAAACAAGGACGCGCCTGGAGGGCATATCGATTAGTGCCTCACCCTTCACCTCTGAAATGAGATCTAGTGGCCGTGGTGTGTCGCAGCAGCAGATTGGTCACCTGGGGCTAAGTGCTGTGCTTTCCTGACTGTGGTGAGACTGACTAGACTTGGACACAGGGGCGTTAACAACAAACCAGAGCGATGTGCTTTATAATGTAAAGATGATGCACAAGCGATGACTTAAGGGAAATCTTAAATGCCTGTTGGGCACATGGAGCTAATTACTGCAGACAGTCGATGTCTGGACTGGTCTCCATGGTAACAAGATGGGCCGGCAGGAGAATGGCCAACACAGATGAGAAAATCAATGTCCAGACAGACAAAGCACAGCTACGCTCAAAATAAAATAGCATTTCAAAAGTAGTTTTAGCCTTCTTTGTGTTTTTGTGATTTTCAGAGGTAGAAATTGAGAGACCTGAGGTAAGCGTCCACATTTTGTAGTAGTTCAAGTAGTTCATGTTTACTCTTTTAATGCGACCAACTTGGCATGTTGTTGCCTCAGTGTAATTAGTCTGAGGTTGATGACATGAATTATAAAGTCTTGAAAGGATAATGCCTGTTGGTTATATGATGAGTATTTAGTGTATACACAACAGCCTCATGGTAATGTCAAATGCCTTATTTTACTTCAGTGGCGTGATGTGGGAAAAATGTTTAGGAAACCAAGGGGTGGGGTTGGGCGCACAAACCGAAGTACCAGTGTAGATGTTGCATGCATTTACTGCCATGTGACTCTTAGCCTAACATTGTTGGGTTGCGTTACTTTTAAAAGTAACTTGTTACGTTATACTTCATTACTACTGCACTGCTTACAGCGCTACTGTAGTTTTAGCACCAGGGTCCAGACAAGGTCAAAACTTTACTGGAGCGCACCTAAAGTCAGCATAGGTTCTCAGAAAGGCCGAAATACAATGCAACTGCCAATTGTCCTTATTTTTTAACATTGTAAAGGGCATTTATTAGTTGGAACACGTTTATATACATGCATTGAACCAGGATGTCCATTCATTCTGACTCACAGCAGCAGCTGCTGTTGTATCACACACACCTCTGCCCCCTGTAGGCCCCACATATTTGGTGATGGTCAACTGGGCATATGCTAAAGACACATGACACGCGGCATATAGCGTTATGGCAGCGCAATCTGCCCCATAATTATCACACTGAGCAGCACGTTTAGGCACACTTGTGACAACAAGCCGTTTAAGTCACTACGGTAACTCCTGCTTCATCAATTTTACTCCCCACGATTTAGTCATGCTCAAGTGAAGCCAAATCCACCTAGCTGAGATAGATTTTTCCAGATAGTAAAAAGTTGGCTATTTGTAGCGGATCCACCGCGAAGTGCGGCGCTGCTATGGTTTCTTTTCGTGTAAAATCCATTCTGTGCTGCTGCATACATATAAATCCACATGAGCTGTTGAACAAATCAAGCCTGTAGTTCCAGCAAAGTCCAAACTTGAAAGCATCAGCGCTGTTTACTCTTCTTGTGAAGGAGGCCATGGCCAGCCACTGAAGTCTTGTACTTGCCGTGAGCCAATTGGTGCAGGCATCATTTTCTGTATTCAATGTTGAATATAGAACATTTTGCTCCAAAAGTAGGTCCATAGGTTTTCAGAATCACTTACATTTAGGCAGATGTTTGCCAACTGTAAAATTCTGCATGCGCTGTGCTGTAAATCAGGTGATACAGATACTTTAATTTCATTTGTGAGACGATCTGATACAGTAATTAAAATGATAGTTTATCTAAAATTACAGCGACTTAAAAAACTGAGGAAGCGTAGCTTCCCTTGGCATCTGGAAAGAAACGCCACTGTACAGTACTAAGTTTTATATAGGAAAACATGTGGAGTGGTTGAGAAGTATTCAGATGTGAGGAGGATATGATTGTGTGTGCATTTAGTTTGATCTATTTCCATTTTATTTTTATACACTCTGCAGCTCCCTGGTAAAGGTTAACTTTATTTAGTTTGTACTTTGATTGCAGAGCATCACCTTGTGCACCTGCAGTATATAATGCTGTTGAGGTCATGTTGACCCAGTGATAACCGTGTGTGGGGTGCCCAGATGAGTCACAAACATGCTCAGCTGGAGACCGATTGTTCTGAAATAAATGTCTAGTCCAAACATTGACTCTGACAGACGTGGATATGAGGCATTTGTGCAGGTGTCATTATCTTGGGGACAGCTTGGCAAAAATATTAAAATAGAGTTGGCTTAGTCTGTATACAATATATCTGTGGTGATGTTTTGACAGAGTTTCACTCTGAACATTGACACTTGTGGAAATGGTATTACCCGCTCCCTCACTCCGTCCCCTCCCCCTTCCTCTGCTGTAGTCTCTTCAGGCAAGTGTCTTACATCAGATCTCTCGACGCATTTATAGCAGGCTTTTGAAGCTTAGGACTCCCACAGTGGCCAAATATAGTAAACGTGAACGTGATCAGCTCTGTGCGTGGAAAAGTGTGTGTATGTGTTCTCCTGAGTAAATGGCTCTGGGGCAAAAACGTGTTTGTTATTGTTCACAGCACTTCGCCTGTAGACAACACTGCCTATTAAAGGGGAGGTTTTATGTGTTAAGAGCAGGAAGTGTTGTCGTGTGTGGCTGCACCCTATTGGCTGTTGGGTTTCTCCCATGTTTCTTCCCTGGGGACTAAGCAGCCTTTACTGCCACGGCCAAATGAAAGGTAAACACCACACACCTTTCAGTCTTTGCATTAGGAAATGCGTGGTTATGTGTCAATGGTCATGTGTGTACCAAACATAAAAAATATTGCTCGTCTTAATGAAAGAGGTAAGAGGTGCTCTTGATGATGTTACTACCTTCTCCTTTTGTTATTCAAGTTGTACTACCCTTCCCTCCACCCCATCCGCTATGCATGAAAACAAAACAAGGCGTTATATGAATGAGAGTGAGAGGGGCTGAGTGGCCTAGAAAGGCAGGCAGATAGGGCGGTAGTTAGTTGTGCAGGGCAGGCTGTGTCAGACAAGGCTAGAAGAGGACATGCAGCAGGAGGGCATGAATGAATCGGGGAGCTCACTGGAGCATGTCTACCACAGCCTTGGCCTTCAGGGACTCACAAGCACGGATTTATTTTTAATGCGTGCTATATTGGTGTTTATATGAAGATAATGAGACTGCAAACAGGCTAAATACACCAGAAAACTAACTGGAATTGGCATTGATGTATGCTTATGCTACTGACATTGATTGTCTTTGTTGAATTGATCTTATATTTATAAAGCAAATTTCTTAGTTGTATACTTCTTTTTTCTGTTCCCATTTTAGCTAATTTACTCTAGACTGAATAGTAAATCTGTCCTCTAGTAAACGCTCTTCTGCTGCATTTTCCCCTGTCTCCCATGTCTACCCCAGCAAAGCCAGGGTTAACCTTAGGCGTCTCTCCTCCCAACATGGAAAAGACCATTGAATGGCTGCCTCCCCCAGCAGCAAACACATTGGCTGAAGCTGAGGGTGGATCTGCGGCTGCTGTAACATTCTGGCCTGGATCCGGAGCTGGAGTGGCAGTGTTTGAAATAATGTGGCGGTCACACAGCATGTACACACGCAGCAGACAGAGCGAGGGGGCAGGGCGCTGCATTTTTTGTATTGGGAGAAGACTATATAGACTACACAAAACTATACAGTCTTCTCCCAATGCAAAACAAGTGTACAGCAACCAACTGTAGCTCATTGAGTACAAATATAGTCAAACTATTACTGTGTGATCTGATTTTATATTACTGTATTCTTTTTTTCTTTTTAAACCGGAACATTTCCTTTCTCTCTCTTGCCCCGGGCAACACTGCAGCGTAGTATGCTCTGTATCTCAAGTCTTATGTTTGTACACTATACAATCCATTGTCCATGATGATGCCATCTAAATACTGGCACTGATCCATTTACAATTGTGTTTAGCTTTTTATTGTTATTTTGAATGTATTATTGCATTTGCATTTTCAGTTTTTCAAACACAGTATAAGTTGTGAAATGCGCTGTGGAATTATGCTAACTAAAAAAATAGTTTTTGCAAACTATGCCGCACAAACCATTTTTACAATGGGTAAACCAGTGTTTACTCATTGTTTCTACTGTCAGTTATGCTTTGCAGCTGATGAAAAGGTCAGTGGCTGGTAAGAAGTGATTATAATTAGTCTCCTGACCCACAAAGTTACCAGTAATGGTTACTTTATTAGATCATTACAGAGCACAGGTCAGACCCAACAGCTAATCCAATCACAGCTGACACTGGGAGCAAATACTTTCTTAAAAGAACAAACAAATCCCAACAAAGGTATACAAATGTTGAACACATTGGCTGTGTGTGCTGACTTTACAAAATACTGTAAATTTTGTGAATGTCTAAGGGCAAGGCAAGTTTATCCCTAGAGCACTTTCATACACAATGCAATTAACAGTGCTTCACAAATCAGGAATTAAATGCATTAAAAATCATAAAATGGGTAAAGACATGAAAGAGGAGAGTTAGAAAACACACTGAAAATGAGCATGCCTCACGTGAGGTTCATTATTTTCAGAATTGTCTATATTTTCTGTATTTTCTAAATGATAATAATGATAATAATAATTGTTTAATTTGTTCTCTCCTCAGTGTGTTCGGATAGCTGCAAACACGGAGCGTGTGCCCCCCAGGGCCAGTGCTGCCATGATCAATGCCTGGGTGGGTGCTCAGAGCCGGGTAACTCCAGCAGCTGTGTGGCCTGCAGGAACCTCCAGCATGGAAATACTTGTGTGGATAAGTGTCCTCCTGGTTACTACATCTTCAGAGCATGGCGCTGTGTCAGCTTCTCCTTCTGCCAGGTTTTTATCACATACTATTTCTGACATATGGCTATGATTAGTGTGCACTCTGAAATATTCCTTTGTTGTTTTATCTAGGACCTACACAACCAGTGTAAACAAATGAAGACGCTAAACCAGGACAGAGAATCAAACTGCTTTGAATATGTCATCCACAATGGCGCCTGCATCCCTGAGTGTCCGTCTGGATACACTACTATAAACTCCACCATGTAAGTCTTACCCGAGCTCAGACTCCCCACTGTCTGCACAGCTGAGAGGAGAGACAGAGGGAGATGAGAGGAGAGACGGAGGGAGCTGAGAGGAGGAGAGACGGAGGGAGCTGAGAGGAGGAGAGACGGAGGGAGCTGAGAGGAGGAGAGACGGAGAGGAGGAGAGACGGAGAGGAGGAGAGACGGAGAGGAGGAGAGACGGAGAGGAGGAGAGACGGAGGGAGCTGAGAGGAGGAGAGACGGAGGGAGCTGAGAGGAGGAGAGACGGAGGGAGTTGAGAGGAGGAGAGACGGAGGGAACTGAGAGGAGGAGAGACGGAGGGAGCTGAGAGGAGGAGAGACGGAGAGGAGGAGAGACGGAGGGAGCTGAGAGGAGGAGAGACGGAGGGAGCTGAGAGGAGGAGAGACGGAGGGAGCTGAGAGGAGGAGAGATTGAGGGAACTGAGAGGAGGAGAGACTGAGGGAACTGAGAGGAGGAGAGACTGAGGGAACTGAGAGGAGGAGAGACTGAGGGAACTGAGAGGAGGAGAGACGGAGAGGAGGAGAGACGGAGGGAGCTGAGAGGAGGAGAGACGGAGGGAGCTGAGCGGAGAGACGGAGGGAGCTGATAGGAGGAGAGACGGAGGGAGCTGATAGGAGGAGAGACGGAGGGAGCTGAGAGGAGGAGAGACGGAGGGAGCTGAGAGGAGGAGAGACGGAGGGAGCCGAGAGGAGGAGGGAGCCGAGAGGAGGAGGGAGCCGAGAGGAGGAGGGAGCCGAGAGGAGGAGGGAGCCGAGAGGAGGAGAGCTGTAGGTAGCTGACTGGAGGAGAGACAGAGGGGGCTGAGAGACAGAGGGGGCTGAGAGACAGAGGGGGCTGAGAGACAGAGGGAGCTGAGAGACAGAGGGAGCTGAGAGACAGAGGGAGCTGAGAGACAGAGGGAGCTGAGAGACAGAGGGAGCTGAGAGACAGAGGGAGCTGAGAGACAGAGGGAGCTGAGAGACAGAGGGAGCTGAGAGACAGAGGGAGCTGAGTGGAGAGACAGGGTCATCATCCTACATGTGGATGATGCCCTTGGAGATGGACCCAACAGGGGGCCAGCCAGGTATAATTTTCCTTTACGGAAAGTCTCTGATCTCTCCAGATGTTCTTACACATACAACTCATAACAAGTACCTGTTTTTTCCTTTAGTGTAAGTAACCTGGCTAACACCAGCTAGAGTCCTACACATTTATCAACCTGAAATGGCGTTCACTGAAAGTGGAACATTTAGACAAATACTTAGTGCTGATTGGGCGACGTGTCATAATACCGGAACAAGTTGAGAAAGAGGCGTCTTTCCTGATCACTGATGCACAATTTGTAAAATAATCTGTATTTTTGCTAAAATAAGCCTAAGTATATCAGTTGACGTCATCATGTTTGGTTCACCTTTGACTTTTGCCCAAACCACAATGCTTCCCTGTGATTGGTCCATTCTCATCCATTCTTGTGCTGTTTATGCACTCACAATATTGTGGCAGTTCATCTTGCTTCATCTTGCTGTGCAATATTAGCCTTTAAGTGCTTCTTAAACCGTGACACTTTATACATAATGTAACAATAAGTATATTTTATCTGAGGTAAATGACAGCTCTAGTTAGTGATTTAGCAACTGCGTTAACTAAAAATCCCGGTAAGGGCACTCTTTTGAAGCGTGCACATGTGCTGCATATGAGGAGGAACTCTCAGAAGCTGCAGCTCTTCTGTTGCCGTTTTGCTCAGAGCTTTGTGTATATGTGTGACATGCAAGGGCATGACCTTATTTACCATTCAACTTGCAGTTGAAGTTACAAGGGCTATTGGAGCAGTAATTGTAAAACTACAAAAATTTTCATGCGCACATTTTACAATTATTGTAAACTTGATGTTAGGTTATTTAATTGCCAAGTCTAATAAACACGTAATAAAATGATTTATTTTGTTCATTTTACTGGGACCATGTACAGGAGCATTAATAAAAGAAAACTGCTGTCCAATATTTCAGTTATAATAATAATAAGTATTAAGTATTGGTATTAAACGGTGTATGATTTTGGCTTTATATGCAACCCGGCTTTTTAGGCTTTGGCTCGGTCAAAAGTCTTGTTTGTGTGTAAAAGGAATTGACTTTCCCTTGCCTGCTACCAACCTGCAGGGATTATCAAGTACTTAGACAGAAAAGAACATTGCTTTAAGTCTCATTCGGAAACCCCTGAGGCACTACGCACTACGCAGTCATTCTTTGTGTTTACTTAATTTATGTTACAATCAAAAACTAATGAAAGAACAGGATGATCTGCACATCCTAATCTATAGTATACATTTTAAAACTGTTAAGCGGCAATAATATGCAGAAAACAAACATTACCAAAAAAAAGGTCAATCATTTTGTCCCATTTTGCACAATGTAGACTTGCTTGTTGACACAACCAAAATGTTAAACATGCTTATTTAAATTCAGCATTAGTGTAGCTTGTAGCAGCACGTTTAATTAGTATTTAGTATTGGGCTTTTAGTACAATGTAAAAGTTATTTTTTATTTGATTTCATTTAAATTTCATGCACAAGAAAAGTGGTGTGGTTCTCTGGCCCGGCACCAGCCCGGAGCGTCAGCTGTGGCTTAGTTCTGGACGGTTCTAGCAGGCTTCAGAGTTCATGTCATGGAGTTCAGCCGCACAGACACTGTCTCTTTAAGAGCTCGGCTGGACCCGGCCTGTCTGTCTGTTGCTGAGGCCCAAAACATTCTCTCCTTTTACACTGTAACCACACCACTGCTTTTTAACTCGTTCAATAGACTGCAAAGAAAATATGATAAAACTTCAATACATCTGTCCCGGATTGGCCTTGCATTGTATTCAGTGTAATGTACGGACTAGTCTGTTCTATTAGGCCAAGTCTATTTAAATCCCATATGGCAGCGTGCGTTTTTTTGCCTGATTGCGTTTCTATGGCTGCGTTTGTATTGTGTAGGGAGAAGCGTTGTCACAAAACTGAAATATCAACCTTGATATTGATACTTGAGACTGATATTACCTCGATGATACTAAAAACACTATTATATGAAATTATTATTGACATTTTCAACTCAAAATAATAGTAGTATCTTAAATCATTCTAAAACTCTTCCAAATCTAGGTGCCTTTTTTGACAAGCTTTGTAGGCATTATTATCTAGGCAATGTATGTAAACCAATGTATACTTGATGCATCGGTAAGTTACAGCTCCCTCTTCTGTATGAATGTGTGTGCAGGCTGACCTGTTCCCCATGTGCCGGGCCCTGTCCCAAACTGTGTGTGGGAAACAAGACCATTGACTCAGTAACTTCAGCTCAGCTTCTGAGAGGCTGCACTGTGCTCCACGGCAACATGATCATCAAGATTCGAGGAGGCAGTAAGTGCACTCACACCTCACCTCCCCCTGGGCCCCTTTTGAGTGTTTTGATCTACGTTTCCTCTCATTTTTCAGCACAATCTTCTCAATCTGTTTCACTGTAAACTTCAGTCTACACTTACTATTCTGCAGTTGTTTGTAATAGACCTGTTCTGTTTACAGATAATATTGCGGCAGAGTTGGAGGCTAATTTGGGTCAGCTTGAGGAGATCACAGGGTATCTGACTGTCCGGCGGGCCTATGCTCTAGTCTCCCTGTCCTTTTTCCGAAAACTACGTGTCATCAAAGGAGAGCATCTGGAACAAGAGTAAAGCTTTATTTTCCTTCTCAATAGACATGGACTTTTTATATTGTATTAATGTTTATATTTTTGTGTTTTCTCCTGCAGTAGTTTTGCCTTTTATGCTCTGGACAACCAAAACCTTCGTGAGCTATGGGACTGGTCCAAACACAACCTGACCATTGTGAAGGGTCGCACATTCTTCCACTTTAACGCCAAGCTTTGCATGTCTGAAATTAGAAAGATGGTGGAAGTAACAGGAGTGAAAGAGCGCAACAAAAAGAATGACATTGCTACACGGACCAATGGGGACCAAGCCGCCTGTAAGTAGAATTCTTAAAATTGTACTAAGCAGATGCAAAGATCTGCCCACTAGAAATTAAACATTTTATTAATACATTATTTTTTTCTAGGTGAGACCCAAGTTCTAACATTTACATATGTGAAAACCTCCTTTAACATGATTATGGTGAAGTGGAAGGCATTCTGGCCATCGGATTATAGGGATTTGTTGGGATTCATGGTCCTTTACAAAGAAGCGTATGTATTAAACAATACCTTACATATATTGCTGCCTTATATGTAATCATCTAATCAATGCCTATATTTTCAGGCCTTTCAAGAATGTGACAGAGTTTGATGGTCAGGATGCATGTGGCTCCAACAGCTGGATTATTGCAGATGTTGACCCACCGCGGCGTGGCACAGAAGGCAAGAAGCAAGAAGAACAGGGCCACCTGATCCGATCACTCAAGCCTTGGACCCAGTACGCCATCATGGTCAAAACCCAGCTCTCCGCCACTGACGAACACCAGATTTATGGAGCCAAGAGCGAGATCATCTATGTCCTTACCAACGCCTCCAGTAAATGACCTTAGACACACAATAAAAGCAGTTTTGCATTTGTCACACTTATGTCTTGTAGTATTTTCAATATTGTTCCTGGAAGCTGCTGTTAAAAATGTTCATGTGTTCTCGTTTTTCAGGACCTTCAGTTCCTATGGTGTATATTACCTCCTCTAATTCAACGTCTCAGATCATCTTGAAGTGGAAGCCTCCCACCAACCCCAACGGCGACCTTACCCACTATCGGGTCATTTGTCGACGGCAGTCTGAAGACAGCGACTTGTACAAATTTGACTATTGTTTAGGTCAGTGTTAAGTGTGTGCCAATTTTCTCAATTATGTTTGGCCCTACTTTATTTGTTATATCACTCTTTTTCAGGGATGAAACTACCGTCACGTTCACCGACCCGTTTTGACATCGATGACAAACAAAAGTGGAATCATACCGATGAGCCCTACGTGGGGGACAAGTGTTGTGATTGTCCTAAGACAGACATTCAACTTAAAAAGGAGCAGGAGGAGATAGAGTACCGCAAAACCTTTGAGAATTATCTCCACAATGAAATCTTTGAGAGCAGGTTGGTTGGAATTGATTATAGCCCATTCAACAAAAACAAAGTTGTCCCCCATGTCGTTCTCATGTTTTCGCACTTGACATTGCAGTAAGATTTTGGATGTAAGAAGTGTTGCTTGTTTAGGCTTTATACCTTTTTCTGTTTCACGTACAGTCTGAGCCCCTTGCTTCCTGAGGGCGGCAGTTCTGTACCATTATCCTTCATGTCAGTCACAGATGACGTCATGCAAACAGTATTCTGGCGCATGAATAAACACCACCTCTTACATTTTGGCTGGATTTTCTTAAACCTCATTACATATTGTGGAATGTACTTTGACTAAAAGAATACAATACATTTTAAGAACTTTAAATTTTAAGTTTAAGAGTTAAATTTTAAGTTTAAGAGTTAAATTTTAACTTTAAGAATAAAATTTCCTCTTTATTGTATTGTACATGTATATGTAACACTGAATTTATTTATTTATTTGTCTATGGGAGTTTTTATTTATTTATAGGAGATCTTCTACTGAAAGTGTTTTTCAGACTTCCTATAAGTGATCTGTTCTTCTGTATCTACCTCTGTATCTACCTGCGTTGCACCAATGAAATTTCCCCATGTGGGACAATAAAGGAATATCTTATCTTATCTTATGTTTTGTGGACTTTAACCAGTAGCTCCACCCAGTGGTGAGTGTTTGTACTTTACACGTGGTGTTTGGAAATAAATGTCATAAAGTTGGAACTGCCACACATTTGAATGGTTAATGAGAGCAGAGCTGTATATTATCATAGTGTAAATCATGTCTACTTGGATCTCTTCTAACATCTTCCTTTTTTTTCTTCAGACCAGCCAGGCGGAGACGCTCTGTAGGAGTTGCCAATGCCACCCATACACCTTTTATACTTAACGCCTTCGCTTATGGCCCTACTACTCTCACCCCTGAGAAAAAAGAAGATGAAGAATCCAAGGTATTTTGTCATTTATATTATGGGTTGTTTTTATTCAACTTAAATTTCACTGAATGACGGATTTAACTTCTAATATTGTATTCTGTTTTAGATACGTTGTTGTTATTACTAGAATATTACAATTCAAGTATAACAAGACTTTGAGGCTAATTGAATGTGTTTTTCTGGCCTAAGGTTGAGCTCAAAGTGTTCTCTAAGGATTCCACGGTCATCTCCAACCTTCAGCACTTCACCAGTTACAAGATCGAGGTTATGGCTTGTAACCATCCAACAGACCCTGAGCACTGCAGCATGCCCACCTATGTCAACGCTCGCACCATGCCTGAAGGTAAGACTAACAAACGGTGGTCATAAGTGCAAAGAAAGTTTACCCTGTCATCTTGCATTCATATTTTGTATTTACAGAAAAAGCAGATGATATTCCGGGCCTCGTCACCCATGAAGTAATGCACAGTGAAACTCACTCTGTGCTAATTAAGTGGCGTGCCCCCGTCTCTCCTAATGGTCTCATCATTTTGTATGAAGTCTTCTATAGGAGGGTTGGGGATATCGAGGTTAGTAAAACAAAGTGCTTTTTAAACATTGGCATCAATAAAGTGTAAATGACTTATGACTATTTTTTTGGACATTTCTTATAATATTGTTATCACTTTTTTTACGTGTTTGTATGCACATACAAATCATTTGTTGTTGCTTATTTACTTCCAATATGTCTGGTTGTATTTCTCATTGCTATTCACTGCTGCACTGCCTGACCCTAGGAGCCAGTAGCAGCCCTGTTGCCATAGTGACAGAGGCAGGAAAGAAGTCTAGATTGCAGTGGCAGTGACTGGCATCTCCTGCCATCAGTCTAGGCGAAATAATAATGAATGTCATGTAACTTGAAAAGTCTGTTATGTGTCTTAGATCATCTTGTCTAACTATTATTGACTGTCACAAATCTCTCATGGGTTTGTCTTTTCTTACAGCAAACTACTTGTGTATCCCGACCATCTTACCTCAAAATGGGTGGCACAAAGCTGTCTCTTGTGCACCCAGGCAACTATAGCGTGAGGATTCGTGCCACCTCGCTGGCTGGAAATGGTTCTTTTACAGACACCACCTATTTCTTCATGCCAAACAGTAAGACCGTCCCCAAGATGGGACTTATATATATGTTTGTTTGTCAAATGTCAAATCAACCTTTAAAAACTTTTACTGTGTTACAATTGTTTTCTGTTGTGATGTTTTAACGGAGAATAAAGGTGTGTGTGTCTGTCTTGTCTGTCTTGTCTGTCTTGTCTGTCTTGTCTGTCTGTCTGTCTGTCTGTCTGTCTCTCTCTCTGTCTGTCTCTCTGTCTGTCTCTCTGTCTCTCTCTGTCTCTGTCTCTCTGTGTCTGTCTCTGTGTCTGTCTGTCTGTCTGTCTCTGTCTCTGTCTCTGTGTCTGTCTGTCTCTGTGTCTGTCTCTGTGCCTGTGTGTGTGTGAGAGATACAATAGAGTCTTGGCATGTTGTCATTGAGCTTTACCTTTACTTTGTCATTACAGAAGATCCAGATGTTGTTTGGCTTGTTATTGGGCCAGTCATTTGCTTCATCTTGCTGCTTATAGCTGGAGCTTGTGTATTTGTTGTCCTCAAAAAGAGGTAAGGGCCTTAAAGTTAAGCGATCAGTAAGTTTATGTGATCCTTTTGACATTGCTGTACTTTATTTCATGCTTGTTTTACAGGCAGACTGAAGGGCCGACTGGACCCCTTATTGCCTCATCCAACCCTGAATACATCAGTGCAATTGATGGTGATTTTCTAATACAATAAAGTGTATACTGATTTTAAGTTTGAGCCATATGTAATAACAACATGATCTTTGTACAGTGTATGTTCCTGATGAGTGGGAAGTGCCCAGAGAGAAGATTAATGTGATGAAAGAACTGGGACAGGGATCTTTTGGCATGGTGTATGAAGGAATAGCCAAAGACATCGTCAAAGGAGAGCCAGAGACGCGCGTTGCTGTTAAGACGGTTAATGAGTCGGCCAGTCTGAGGGAGAGAATCGAGTTCCTCAATGAAGCTTCGGTCATGAAAGCCTTCACCTGTCATCACGTGGTATGAACCTGTTCTTCATCAAACTGCACATAAACCAGCATGAACATTCATGACTCGTACTGGATGAATCACTTGTTGTGATGACACAGCCATATTGACACAGTTTGACTCCAAACACTTGCTCACACTTTATGTATCAACAACTGTAGTGCCAGATAGAATAACAGATTAATTATGTGCCGGTACATTCTTATTGAAAAGGACAACACATTTGTTCATGATTAGATTCATTTTGTTTTAAACTATCGTATTGTCACTCGCTGTGTAGGTCCGTCTGCTTGGTGTGGTGTCAAAAGGGCAGCCCTCGCTGGTTGTCATGGAGCTGATGACCCACGGTGACCTTAAAACCTTCTTACGTAATCTAAGACCAGACTCTGAGGTGAGTGACTTCAACAGAGATATTTTGTAGATATACATTATTGTTGACTTCATGAGTATTTTATACATCATATTTTTCATACTTGCAGAACAACCCTACAGGCCGCCCGCCGCCTACACTGAAAGAAATGATCCAGATGGCAGCAGAAATAGCTGATGGTATGGCTTACCTCAATGCCAAGAAGTTTGTGCACAGAGATCTGGCAGCCAGAAACTGCATGGTAGCAGAGGACTTGGCCGTTAAGATAGGAGGTAAAAACACATTCAATTGTTGTAAGCTCCAGCTCAAGATAAAGATGAATTGTTGATGTATTTCTTTTGTTCGCTCCTCCAGACTTTGGCATGACACGAGACATATATGAAACTGACTACTACCGCAAAGGCGGGAAAGGCCTGCTTCCGGTCAGGTGGATGGCACCAGAGTCTTTGAAGGACGGTGTGTTCACTGCCCACTCTGATTGCTGGTATGTAACAAACTGTGGCCCATTGGGACTGGGACTGAACAGGTTTTACGCTGGATCACTGATATGTGTGTTTTAGGTCATTTGGGGTTGTGCTGTGGGAGATCACCACACTGGCAGAGCAGCCATACCAGGGTCTATCCAACGAACAGGTCCTTAAGTTTGTTATGGATGGAGGATACCTGGACAGACCGGACAACTGTCCTGAGAGGATGTGAGTGCAAATTACTCGTCTTTCATAATTTACAGTTGGAATGGAGACTAGGATTCAAGTTCATGCAAGTCAAAAAGTGTAAAGAATAAAGTCATCGTAAATGAAATTAAATTGAGTTTAATGTAGCTGTAACACAGATCTTAAGTGTTATTTTCATCTTTCATGTTGTTCTTTGTGTTTTCAGGCACAACCTAATGCAAATGTGCTGGCAATACAACCCCAAGATGCGTCCGATGTTCCAGGAGATAATCGAGATGCTGCGGGACGACTTGCACCCATCGTTCCAGGATGTGTCCTTCTTCTACAGTGAGGAGAACAAGGTCCCAGAGACAGAGGAATTTGACTTGGACCTGGACAACATGGAGAGCATACCTCTAGACCCGTCGTCGTACTCCCAAAGAGAGGAGAGTTTAGGCAGAGACTGTGGGGCGTCTGTTGGCCTGAGGGGGAACTATGAGGAGCATGTCCCCTACACACACATGAACGGTGGAAAGAAAAATGGACGAATCTTATCGTTACCCAGATCCAGCCCATCCTAACATTTCCTATTTTCTATATGAACTTTATTTCTCCTTTTCTCTGTTCTAGTCCATTTCTGTACCTTTCTGTTGCGTTGTTCATTTTCTACTTCAAAAACACAGATCTCAGGACCTTTACTTTCTTCCTCACCGCTGCCAGTCACAGGCAAATGATGCACAGGACATGATGCAAACATGGTTCCTCATTTTTCCTTCCTCCACAGTTCATCAAACTTTCTGTTGTTTTTAATCATGTTTCCCAAACTCTTCAAAAATAGAAACAGAGATACTGTGAACACATCAAACCTTAGACAACCAGAAGGCTGCTTATTCTCCACCTTCTCCACCAATCTGCATTTTCACTTTCAGTGCTCCCCAAGTGTACCGTAATCTTTCTACTCAGATAGTGGCCTTTTTGTATGTGGCCTTTCAACGCTTCTATTCATTTCTGTTTAAACAATGGTTTTTGTTTTGTTTTTAAGAACAATGGAAGATTTGCAAAATACTTAATACTAGATCAATCATGTGTTTCTAGATGATTATTATTATTATTTTTTTTTAACAATTCCTGCAAAATTCCAAACCACACTTGGATTCAATTGATTTTTATAGTTTTAATTCATTTTGTTTCCTCCTTTCTCTCTTATTTTTTGTCCTCACTTTATGGCTGAAGGATATTTAAACTTTTTAGTTATGAATTGGATAAAATATTTCCTCAGACTGACCAATAGCTGCTGCTTTGATGTATTTTAGTGGGAGTAGAATTATATAAATATATATAATTTATACTATATATGGAATATTGGTTGTGCACCAATATTTTATATATAGGTATAATATATAATACATTGGTGTTTTTGTAAATAGTACACATTTGTAATGTTTTTCAGAGGCTTTGCTAGTATTTCATTTCATGTAGCAGTTTTTTTCCGGATTTTTATATTTATTTAATTATTTTTTTTTAGAGCCCCAGAAATCCCACTGAACAAAACTCATGTTTCTTATGCCTCCAGTTACTCACTGCTCTGTCCATCCGGATGAAGCGGTGGAAAGACACAAAAACTCACCAGTCGACACTCATATTTTTTTTATTTGATTCAAATCTGGAAGCTGTCAATACTTGGAGGCAACCTTACAATAACAACAATGAAAAAGACAATAAAATCTGAGTAACCAAAAAGCTTTAGAAAAGGGAAATGAGGTCTTTCTGAATTGCGCCTGGTTTGTCAGTCTGCTGCTGTTCTCGGGTCGGAGGCCTCTGTGGCGCTGTTGCAAGCCTAATGCATGATAGTTCTGGTTGATAGGTGGTGTCACTGAGGCTGTAGTTAATGACATTGGGTTTAGCCTTTGGTCTTCCAAGTAAAAAGTTTACCTCTGGAAGAGTTTGACTGTTCAGCCCACTTCCTTGTCTTTCCTCTTAAGTCATTTGGGAGCTTCCTATTGGTTATGAAACCCTCAACTCCAAAATCACGCTGCAAAAAATGTCCACGTTTGGAAGTTGAGTGCAGTAAAATATATGGAAAGTTCTATGTCCACAGCAGGTAGAGAGGAACAGAGCTTCGTTTGATTGTAGCAAGTGATAATTTTTCCTCTTATTCCCCCCTATAACCTACAGTTAGGCAGCCATGACCCCACACAGCAGCTCTGTCACTCAGGTTTGACATTCCAGTACTCGGGGAAAGACTGCGGGCACTACTTGTGCCATCACATACAACAAAAGCATTCACTCAAGAGGAAAATAGACATGTCCATGCTGGAACTCCCATTCAAAACAATGGCATAACCCAACATTGATTCAGTCTCTTATGGTCAGTTTTTGCTCAAGCAGAGATAGAACACTAGCTTGCCAATATTACCGAACAGCATTCAGCACTTTCTGTAAAGCCAAAGGGTTGGCAACTTCTTGTCAACAACGATCACAAGAGCAAGACAAAGCAGAGAAGCTGCCTCCATAAATGAACCAGTGCCTTGTCTCACGCAGAGCCACGTCACAATTGTCTTGTGTGTTTCAGTGGGCTCAGACAGGAGACGGCTGTTTTTTAGGTTATAGCTTGTAGCAGTGACACTGTGGATTAGCTTAAGATGATCATGTCATTAATAGCCTTTTCAGGGCAGTTACAATCTTGTTTTTGTATTTTGTATTGTAATAATGAAATAGTTTGGAAATGAAAAGATAAAAAAAAAAGATAAAATGTGGATGCCTGTCAATTGGTTGTGCGTACATTGCAGAATGCAGTGGGCTTGAGCTTTGATTCTATTCAACAAAATACATGGTAAATATGTTTATACACTGCAGACTGTCACCAAGAAGTAATATCTGTTTAAACAACTGCATTCAATTATAATTTAAGTTTGTATGAATGCAGTGATTTGGGAGACAAACCTGCCCCGCTTCTCCCAAGGTGTGGTTCAAATGCATATGCAACTTTTTAAATTAAGGTGGTGCCCATATCCTTGAAAGACCAGATATTTATTTTATTGTGATCATTGTCATTGTGTAAAAAGAACAGAGTTAGCTTTTTAGTGGAGTATTTTTTTGATGGTGGTGTGGTGTGGTGGCCTCGTTTGTTGTTGTCGTGTCAAGCAGCTGGAGGAGCGCTTGCCAGTTAGTCGTTAGTCTGTGTTGTCTTTGTGTTTGGCCAGAGTCTACCTCAGTGCATATGGATGAATCAGTCTGAAGAGCCTAAATCAACCCTGTAGTTCACTTACTCCAGATCCTGTCATCTACCGTCACTTGTAATATTTTCCATTGTAATTATGTTAAGACCTCCAATGTTTTCTTTTTGTGTTATTGTTGCAAAATTACACTAAATCGATCTCGGCCCGTTTTATTGTTTCTATACGACTTAAAATTGGCTTGAGTGTGACATTACAGTGGCTAAAAGGCTCGTCCGCAGACACTGTATTTTCACTGCTTATTTACACAGAATGGGCCTCACTATTTTACGGATCTAGGCATGGCTGACTAACTTTATGAAGCATATCTGTGATCACCTGCATGTGTCCAGAACGGCTCCTTCGTGCTCTGTATTTGAACTAAACTATAGTTTGGTCTGTCAGACGGCCCTGCTTCTCCTCTTTGGTCTGTCTTATCAAAACAATTCCACCTTCTTCTCCATTCTCTGTTGTTGTTTTGCTCTGTACGTATTTTTTCTACTGTGAATATCAAAAGATGGTTTTTACTTTCTGTCAGTGCCATGGGTTGGTTCAGTCCTGAGCTGACCCAGGACAGTGGCATATGGGCTGGTACAAAAATTATTGAAAAAGGGGAGTTATTTTTGCTTTATTTTTTTTTTTTTTTTTTTTTTTTTTTTTTTTTTTTTTTCCCCTTCTCTGCAAAGGAAAGCTGGACTGGGACAATCCTGTGTCATACGAACTATTCTAAACAGACCTGAAATCTCGATTGTAACTTTTTACGTCTCAGGGAGGCGGCCTGATCCTTTGTGGTTGGAGGGTGGAGAGAATGAGGGGATGGAGCGCTACCTACCTTACAGCCACCCTGACCTACTCTTGTGCTTGCAAAAGCCCAAGGACGACAAAAACCTGAACAGCCCATTGCGTCAAATTAGTTCCTGCCCCTTTATTTTTGAATATAATCAGAAGGGATTCCTCTTTTCTCTCATTTGATGTGGTTCGGACTGCCCTCTTGTGGTCGAACGGGAGCATCGCAGATCAGGGGTGGCCAAGCAACTCCATAGTGCCTTGCTTTCAGACTCTCAGCCCGCCTGACCCTCCCACAAGGTCCACTCCTCCTCAGCAGAACCACCACTGACTGGCAAGTCTTCACCGGTCCCTCAAGAGGATTTTCCATCTCCAAAATATTATTCTACTTTTTTTGTGATTTTTTTTTTTTGTGATTTTTTTTTGTGATTTTTTTTTTTTTTTTAATTTAATATTTGATGAGAAAATACTGTTTTTTGAGATGTTGTGTTCGCTGATTATTATTTTTTAACCAAAAGTCTTCTCTGCTTCTGTCTGTCTGGCTTTGTGCATGGAACGTGAATAATGTTACAGCACAAAGTAATTTGACGTGTAGTGGTTTCCCAAAATTATGCAAACCATTAGAAGGCATTAAGTCCCCATCTAAAACAGCTGTTCCATGACAATATGAATTTGATAAGCTATTTTAGTGTGAATACAGCCCCCAGGTCCTGTAAAACACAAGCACTTGATTATTAGGGAAGGTTTAGGTTTGTTTTGGCCTCAGAAGCGGTTGGACAGAGTTAGTTACAGCGCAGGATGAGAACAAAGCATTGTATGTATTATTGTCTTTTTGTCGAGAAAAAGTATTACATTTTAGAAGATGTTGAGTTATATTTTTTTAGCCAACGTTAGGGAGGGCAAAAACAATGACTTTTTCAGACTGTAAACTTTTACTATTCTTGTACATTATAAATTTAACATTGTTATCAATCTGTATATAACTTTTTTCTAAATTGAAATACAGATTTTCAATCTAGAGCCATTGCAAATGTCAAGGAGCAGCGTGGCCTGCAGTCTGCTCTTAATGCCCATCTAAAACTCATGTTATAAATATCAAAGATGTTTATTTTTTATTTTGTGACGAACTAGAAAAGACCACTGCACATCCTTTAACAAAGACAAATGAGTGTGAAAATCCCAAATAAGCTAAAATAACTGATTATTTTTACCGATACTATTTTAAGTTTGGGCTGTAAAAGTGTACGAGTTCAGTGGGTTGCAACTATGTTCTTTTTTGGACAAAGTGGGCAATCTGAATCAGTGGTCTGCTCCAGTTTTCGAAGTTTGTCCCTGTGCTTGCTTAAAATCAATGAACTTGTGTCTTCTGTGTTGTTTTTACCACTGCGCCCTTTACGTCTGACCTTATGACCTCACTGCGCCCCTCTCCTCTCCCTCCTCTGTGCACATACACTGCACGGCCCCGGGAACGCTGTGTCAGGATACCTCTTTACCAATGTGTGTCCCAGCCCCAAATCCCTCGAATTCAGACAACGCTGACCCCTCACACTGGATCCATATGTGCCATTACCCACCACAGACTATCGACACGGCGACTCACACGAGCAGAAAGACATATTGCATACTGTACAGGATCAAAAATGTGCCATGACTAAATTAACGCTTGACAATTTATTTTTTCTATGTTTTCAAAGGAGAGCCAAGTAGTGACATGTACAGAAAATGTTGCAATGATATGAAATAAAAATCTTGCTGTGTGTAAATTATTCAACAATTAACTGTTTATATTAAAATTATAAATAAAATAATTGGAGAATGTTTTTTTTTTTTTTTTCCCCCACCCCTGTGCATTTTTAACTACACACTGGGATATGTTTATGTACCAATGGTTAAAAAGTGTATAGTCTGTGTTTTTAGTTGGTAATGATTACAAAACGGTCTTCTCTTTTATTAGGAGATTACACACACAGTTTTTAATTACGTAGGCTTATGACGTACGTGTTTTTACAAGATAGTCATTAATTGCGTTCACCATTGGCAAACAAATGGATCATCACGTCAGCACAGGGCAGTAAAAAGGTCCAGGATACACATTTTATTTCAGGTAAAGGGCAAATGAGCAAATGAACTGCCTGTCTTTTGAATGTAAACCTCAATTTGTCTCTTGGTTTAATAATAGCTGATCTACAACCGAGTGCGTGTAAAGCTAAACATATTAAAGATGATTTATTGTCCAGACGCATTAGACACTATCATCCTTTGCCTAGTTGATCTCCAGCCAAGTTTGTTGATTTGATTAAAGGCATATTTGAACACATTCCATTTCAAAAATAAATGTTCAGGGCTTCCTCAGAACTTGTACTGTTGGTATGCAGGCCTTTGTTATCTTTAATGTGAAGCCATGTGTAATGTGTGAATTAACACCCACATACTTTTCTAAAACCTTTTACTTTAGTTTACTTTTTCACATTTCCACAGAACTTCACTTTATTGATACGTGCACCTGCTCAATACATTGTTTTAATCCAAATCAAACTGTCTTCTCTCACCAATTCATCACAGTATCAAAAATGCACCAACATATTTCCTAACACTGTACAAAAACATCATTATGGTTGTTTCATTTCTACCTGCAGCTCCTTTGACTTCAGGTTGAGCAAACGCACTGCACATCTGGCAGAGGCGCAGTCTACCACAGTTCATCTTTGACTGAGGTAAAAACCCACTTAAGAGACTGACAGTTCCTCTCTTCCTCTTTGCCCCATTTCAGTGCTGCTGGTGTGAAAAAGACGCTCAAATCCTTCTAATGAGAGTCATGAGACAACAGCAGAGCGTGTGGAGGAACCACCTGAGCTCCATCTGAAGTCCATCTGAAAACATGCTTTCTGTCATCTCCCTCCCTCTCCTATACATTTTTGACACCGAATTTTTTTTACATCGAATTTCATTTTTTTTTACATTGAATTTCATTTTTTTACATTAATTTCTTTTTTGACATCGTTTTTTTTTTTTACATTGAATTTATTTATTTTTGAAATCGAACCTTTTTTTTTGACACCGAATTTTTTTGACATCGAATTTCATTTTTTTTACATAGATTTATTTTTTGACATCGTATTTTTTTTTTTACATTGAATTTTTTTTTTTTTTTACATCGAACCCTTTTTTTTTACACCAAATTTTTTTTACATCAAATTTCTTTTTTTTTACATCGAATTTAATTTTTCTTGACATCAAATTTAAAAAAAAAAAATGACATTGTATTTTTTTTTACATCAAACTTAAAAAAAAAATCATATATATACATACAATGAATAACGTAATAAAAACACAAAATAACCTTCATACTCTCTCTCTCTCCCTCCCTCCCTCTCTCTCTCTCTCTCCTCTTCTCTTGGCTGTGTGCTTTGGCCTGATAGATTTCAACAGAGCAGTGATGTGTGAAACTTGGTTGTGTTGAAGTCAGAAGAAAAGAGGAAGTGCTCTGTGGCTGTCTGAGCTCAAACTGAGGACACCGGACGTTCTCACACACACACACACACACACCTACACTCACACACACACTCCATCGACATCTGTCACTCCACCAGGCAGAGGGACGCAAAAACTGTGAGTACATGCTTCGTGTTTATTATTTATGCCTTTGTCTTGTCGTGCGGTTGTGCTTGGCCTTCTTGTCTCTTCGTGTGCACCTTGAACATGCATAAAAACATAGGCATAAGGTCGAAACAAAAGAAGATAAGAGCTACAATACAAAATCAGATGAAGGGTTTATCTTTCCCTCAGACGTATGACTAAAGAGAAACGACACTGTACTTTATTACGTGGTTTATTATAGATAAACACATGTTCGTAACGGAGTGAAAGCAAAAACTTCACTTAGTCCCAACTCTTTGTTGCACATAATCAGACTTTGTTTACCCCGTATTGAACAATATAATCATTGTCATTTCTTTATCTGAATCCTTGAAACAGAATCTTTAGCAACAAACATCATTTTCAAGTTTCATCTGCCTATAGTACCTTTTCCTCCCATTTTTATCAGTTGTAATTAAACTATAGTGTCTGTAAGTTTCCTCTAAAGCAGCTGACTGCACTGGCTCACACTTCCCTCTCGGGTCTCGTTCTGCCATCCATAACATTGCTTCATTATAACTAACCTTTACATTCAACTCTTTTGCTTTTTGTATTCAAATTCCTGACTTCCTATAACTTGCGCTGCCTGTTTTTAGCTCACATACTGTAGTGTAACTAGAAGAATCTCACGATTAACGGCAGAACCATGAACATCCCAGTAAAACCTTTTCA
The DNA here is from genome assembly GCF_026437365.1 of Eucyclogobius newberryi. Taxonomy (NCBI): domain Eukaryota; kingdom Metazoa; phylum Chordata; class Actinopteri; order Gobiiformes; family Gobiidae; genus Eucyclogobius; species Eucyclogobius newberryi. The sequence goes on along the minus strand of NW_027316532.1, from coordinate 30,966,372 downwards.
AAATGTGTGATATTGTTTTTAAATAGCACAAGTTCCAATGAATAAATGGAAGAATAAAACACTTTAGAACTTATATGTATAGTTGGTATTAGAAGTCACTTTTTTGACTCGTTTCGGCTCAAATCTTACCGTATCACAAAGAAAAAAGACAAAAATCCCATTAGTAAAAAGAAATTGTCCACACGATAAATGTTGACCCCTAAAAGATTACTATTATTTTAGTCGATATTGTTATTTTCGTGACCAGGGATGTCACAATATACATTTTTTTTGTGTTAAGATATAACAATAATCATTCAAACATCAAAAAATATTAATGAAATTACAACCAAACTGTGAAATCTTTCATTTTCTTTTATTCTCATTGTCTCTAACACGTTACTATTCCTCAAGTTTGTGACCGGCTTTACAAAATCAAACTTTCAGACTGACAAAATAAAGTTAATGTGAAAACACAAGCTGGATAAAAAGGTACTTTACGTTCAGATGTAGTTTTGGGGACGAGAGACTCAATTAAAAAGACTAAACTTTACTTCTGATATTGTCACGAGTGTTATTTTGTCATTTTGTGACCAGAAGAATCACGATTATCGATAAAGCGAATAATCCTGACGTCCTCAATCACGAGTAACGACATCGTGACCAAACAACAGAGAAATCTTTCATTTTCTTTCATTCCAATGTTGATGACCAGCTTTACAAAGTCGTTAATGTGACAAAAACAGCCAGATGAAAACAATTCTTTACGTAAAGTACTTTTTTAAAACTATAGATTGAATTAAATAGACAAGATTTTTAGTCCTTGCTATTACATTTGAACCTGAATAATCTCAGTTATAGATGAATCTAATAATCGTGACATCCCTAATTGCAACAGGCCTACACAACACATAAATATACTTTTCACAAGCAATTAAGGCCATATTCATGTGCATATAACTGATGTAAATAAGAGTGTTTACTTACCATTAGTATTAGTATTATTTAGTCTTATGCTAGCTATTTTTACTTTACTTTATTTTTATTTTATTTTTTTGTTTATTTTTTATTATTATTTTTTTAATTTAAAATAAATAAATAAAATACAATTTTATATATATATATATATATATATATATATATATATATATATATATATATATATATTTTTTTAATCTTTATTTTTATCTTTATCTTTTTATTTTATTATTATTTTTTCCTCCATTCCCTATTAAGATATGAGAGGAGTTTTGTTAATAAGAGTTTTTTGTTTTGTTTATAAGAGTTCTTCTATTAAGGGTGTTTTTTTTTTTTAAACTTCCTATAAATTATCTGTCCTTTCCCCCTGTATCTACTGCGTTGTAACACTGACATTTCCCCATGTGTGGACAATAAAGGATGATCTTATCTTATCTTATCTTTTCATCCCTTCTTTTGCTCGTGTCTCTCCCTCTCCCTCCCTCTCTCTCTCTCTGTGGTCGTCTCGGCGATACCTCCTCTCTGTGTTCTTCCCCTCACTGGCCTCCTGAGCCTCAGTCCTCTTCCTCCCCCCTCGACTGCTCTGATCCCATGGCCGACGCTCCCCTCAACCACTCCTGGCCTTCCTTCTCCAAACTCTGGATGAAGAGATGGTCCTTCAAACGAGGTATTCTTTTGGACTGGCGTGTACTTTTCGTGTAGCATTACTGTGGTGTGGACAAACGCTGTGGCGCGTCTGGACACTTGGGCATTCTGGGCTTTTCACAGCGTCTTGTTGGTGATCAGATCGTCCTCACGTGTGTCGACATTGAGCGGTATTTGGAGAAGACTATGTTGAACTTTCCATCAATACGTGGTGGAAATATTTACATATATCTACTTGTAAAATACCAGTACTTTTAATCAAGTTTGGGGCTGGACAATGTTGTTAAAACATCTACAATAATCACATAGAATCACATGTTTATAGAGGTCTAAAGTTTAGTTTTAGCAGGTTTTCTACATATGAAGGAAGATATTAAGGATATTTGTTGTTTGCGAAGGTTTTCAATAATTTTGCGATTTTTATTTTATTTCTTATGGCCTTAATAAAATGTACATCCATCTTACACACTTTTAGTACCAAAACATTTGACTCTGAACTTTTTGGAATTGACTGTATTACCTGTTTTGTTGGTTGTTGCTTACTACACTTTTAAATGTAGTTTGAAGAAGCATTTAGGCAGTTGCCCTCTTTTGTTGTCACACGTTTAACTCATTATTTTGTTTATTAGGACTGAATCTGGCGTGTGACTGCTACAGAAGGTGATCTTTGCGTTCATTGCGCCTCGGCGTGCTGTAGTTCGCAGACGCCTGAGCTCAGAGATGGTTCTGATGCGTCTCCGTGACACTCGTAACAAACCTGCTCTGTCGTTCTCACAGTCGGATGAACAGGTGCATGATGGTCACGGCTCACGTTACCGTACACCGTAAAGCTTGTGTGTGGTCAGTTCTCTGTCATCGCGCCGGTCAGTTGAGTTGGTCTTGTGAGTCTCTCTTGTGATGTCATGACATTTGAGACGTGGCGTGTGTGTGTGGCTGACATGTGCCTGACGTTCCTTCCTTAAGTCATAGATGTAAAGGAAGAACGCTTTTCTTCAACAATTACTTCATTCGGGAATCTTTGAACATTCTAGGGTTTTGGTTGTTGCTCTCCAAATGTCGAAATACTTCAAGATTTTGCTTTCGGTTCCTTTAAAATGAGTAAAGAGCCTTTTTTGACTGGCACTGGCTGAATCATTTAAGCTAAACAGGATTCATTTCCACACACAGTTTTAAGTTTGGAAAAAAACCTAAACTAAATATATAGAAAAACCTCAATGGTGGAACTTTGGGAATATTCCATTACTCCAAATCTGCCACATTAACATAAGGACACAATGACACAATATAAATGACACGTGACGACATAAACAGCCTGTGAACTGTAATGTTTTAGTGGCACACGATCAGTTTAATGCCCTCAAACAACAGCCAGAATCACCTCTGTGACTTATGAGCAGATTTAAACCCTAAAAGGCTTTGGCGTCTTTACTCGTGACATTATTTTATTCTCTTGCCCTTCAGCACTACACTTTACGCCTTGGAGACAGTCCTCTTCTACTTCCATGATGCCAGTTTTGAGAAAGGATTTCATGGGTCTCTGTTTGTCTCACTGTTTAGCTGTTTCTATGGCTTCCAGCGGTGTCCGCGTTTATGATTTATGACTTAGATGATGCCACATAAGTCAAAACTACAGGACAACATTGCAGTGTGTGGGGAAAGTACTTTCTATTGGCATTACCCTTTTCAAATGTAACTAAAGCTGTATTAAAGAGGATGCAGACGGATCCATCAGTGCACACGCTGGAGTGAGGCCGAGTTGGTTCTCCTGGAGCCAGTCTGTCTTAGGCTCAGGTTCACAGGAGGATTTTGCTCAAAAAGACTGTTGTGTAACATGTAGCTGAGGCTAGGACAGTCGCATATCTGCAAACGGCCATAAAAAAGACATTGTCCAATATTTAGTTTAGGCTGATCAACTAAAATAACATGACTTATGTTTTATTTTCACACAAAGAGGACAATGTGTGACTCTCTGATTGGGAGACGCAGGAAAGGTAATATTTTTTATACTTAACTCGTGCCATTTATAGACTGTTACTGAGTTTATAGTCCTTTAAATTATACTATTTGGGTAAAATGATCAAAATTGGCCCTACACAACGGCTTCAGATGTGGGCAGAGCTCATCAGCCATCTCTCGTCTCTCGTGGCGTGCGACATCTTTGAGGCTGATGAGAAGTTGAGCTGCGTAATGTGCTTTTGATGATGGTGGATTTGGCAAACGTTGAGTGCATTCTGGGCCAAGGAGAAACATACAGTCCCTAGATTACTTCTCCCCAAACCTCTTATGTTGATTCTGTTTAAAGACGCATATCTTTGGGAAACTAATCCAAGCACATTATGACTGCGATTAGATTTGTTTTTTTATGTTTAATAAGCAGGATTCTGTTCATTGTAAAAAGACTGAATAATTAACATATGAATTAAACAGATGATGATAGTTTGTAGAGGTCTAAACTACAGCTACAACAAACATTTTCAATAAAAATGTAAATAATTGCTGTCTCCGCAATTTGATTTTTAACAGAAATTGCTGAAATGTTGATTCGTTTGCGATATAATGCAGTTCTGTTTGTGCTACATGGTGGATTGTTTGCAGGATCAGAGTGCAAGCCCTGCATCCAGCCCCGTGTGTCCACCAGTGGTCAGTTCAGGCCAAGAGTTCAGGACAGGAGCAGCTCGGCCTCGTCAGTGTCGCCGGAGTGTGTGGCAGAAGATATCTTCTTTGAGCCCGCCTCTGTGGACCAGGTACATCATGGCTGCTGCACTATTTTCTTCATAATCAACATTATCTTTGCATCTTTGAAGTATTAGTTCCACACAGGACACTTTTACTCAAACAGGGATTTACATACCGTGTTTTACTTGGGATTTTCTTTCATTTTCCCAGTTATTAGTGTTTGATCTGTTCTGCCTGGAGATAAATGACACAATAACTGCATGCATTGTTGCTGTTATTGTACCAGCATTTGTACCAGATATTTATATATACTAACAAAATCAAAACACATTTTACAGTTTGGTTTGTCCCTATCACTCATGATTATTATGAGAATATTATTTTATAGATTATTCACACATGAAATTATTACCAAACAACAGCAAAATCCATAATTCACTTTAACTGCCAGTGTTTAATGGAGTAGCATTCTTCTAGTTTGTGACCAACTTTATAAACTCAAACTTTTAAAATGATGAATTAAGGATAATGTGACATAAACAGCTACATATTTTTTACTTTACGTTTTTGGTAGATTAGACTGAATTGAAATAGCTTAATTTATCTTCTAAAATTGACCAGGCTATTACTATTCTCTTGATTATATTGTGCTCTGAATAACCGTGATTATGAACTTTACAAACGCTACAGGATCGGTGTTCGGTGGTGAGTGACTACGACTGCCTGACGGAGGAGGAAACCTACAGCGTGGACGAACTCAGCTCTTCCCTCGCCGACTCTCAGTATTTTAAAGACTTGGAGGAAGAAATACTTCCGTTATCCCAAACCACCAGTGCCTTAGTCCCAGGCGCCCCGGCCCACACTGCATCCTCCGAGAACGACCACAGCCCCATCCACACCTCCCCTCCCTCTGAAGCTCCGTCCACCTGCCTCCACCGCACCTCCCCTCCCTCTGAAGCACCGTCCACCCGCCTCCACCACACCTCCCCTCCCTCTGAAGCACCGTCCACCCGCCTCCACCACACCTCCCCTCCCTCTGAAGCACCGTCCACCCGCCTCCACCGCACCTCCCCTCCCTCTGAAGCACCGTCCACCCGCCTCCACCGCACCTCCCCTCCCTCTAAAGCACCGTCCACTTGCCTCCACCACACCTCCCCTCCCTCTGAAGCACCGTCCACCCGCCTCCACCACACCTCCCCTCCCTCTGAAGCACCGTCCACCCGCCTCCACCACACCTCCCCTCCCTCTGAAGCCCCGTCCACCCGCCTCCACCGCACCTCCCCTCCCTCTGAAGCACCGTCCACCTGCCTCCACCACTGCAAACTCGTGCTTCCATCACACAACACTGACCCTGGACCCCCAGCGGCTCATAGTCTGACCATAAATATGAATGGACTTCTAGGATCCATGGAGTCCACAAATCCAGGGTCTGAAGATATGGATTTTGTAGACACAGACCTTGATAGTTTCCCCATTTTGGTCCGATCTATGTCCACGTCTCGGAGGCACAGCTGGGGTAATGCTGTGTCTCCAATTAACCTGGGGAGAAGGTAGGCTATTTTGTTTTGTATTTGTTTGTTTGTGTTTTTATTCTCTCCAGCCGTTTGCCCCAGTGCGTTCACATGTTGTGTCATTAATCATACGAGTTACAATTGTGTGTTTGTTTCTGTTGCACCCTCGAATGATAAGAGGACATTCCGTTTTCTAACTTTTAATAAGTCCACGGTTCAGAATACACACATTTGAGGCACGCAGGGTTACAACACCCAGCACACACCTGGGCCACACCTACTTTTAACTCCACACACTGTCCAGGTACAGCCCCTTTCATGGACGTGCACCCTAATTCAAGCGCTCCATGATAAATGTACAATGCAACACACAAAAGTAATAATAATTTAGCAGTGTATTGTACCATCACAATTAAATATTAGCATGATAAATTAGATGAGCAACATTTGCCTCAACAAAGACTTTTTTTTTGCATTATCAGTTTTAAAATTACTTGCTAAATAAGAGTTTTCTTTCTCTAAAAGTCAACTCAACAGTGCACAATAACATGGCCTATACATTACACATAGTTTTAGATTCACACTGCGTTTTACTTTTGGTATATTAATCAAAAAACACAAACATGTCCTGCAGTGTGAGTGCAACCTTTTTTATTTTCAGATTCTAGAATGGCTCACATGTGTCAGACACAGTTAAAATAATAAAAATGTTGGAATATTGTTAAGATTTTTTAAACTACTACAACTATTTTTTTTTTAATCTATAAAATACTAATATTAGAGGTTTTATGGTGTTATAACATTGGTGTCCTGCAGTATGACACAAAACACATCACATATTTAAAACATTTCAACGGTCTATAAATCTTTGAACATGCGCCAGGTTGATATTATATAAGAAAAATACAATTATAACTTCTAAAAACAAATCCTAAGAGTTAATTAAGTAACAAAATAACACTATAGACATTACAGCAAATTTATATTGAATGTCCTGCGGCAAGACAAGAGATGTCCTAAAATACCACATAAAGAAGTTGCACTACAAGTGTTTTTATGCATGTGAAAAGCCACAGAAGTGAAAATGTCACATCCTCATTTACACATTCAGTTATGCCACAGTCGTGTTATTTTGAATGTCGTTAGCATTTAAATAAAGCATAAATAAAGTAGTGAACATGCAATTTGCCTCTCTTCCCTGGTGTGTGGTGCAGGCTCAGTCTGGACACTGCTGCCGTGGACAGCGACGGTGAAGAGGACAGACTCAACAGAAGCTTTCTGTCCAACAAACAGTCTGCAGATCTCGAGGAGGATGAAATAGACGGAGCTTTACTGGCGGCAAAGGTAACTGTCTCTGAAACTGCGGTTGGGACGCTTGGTTGGTGTTCTCAGTGGACAGGGAATGTGTAAACCAGTGCAGCAGTGTGTCTTATTAATGTGTTTTTGTGTCATGTTTAGACAATAGCAGTGAGCCTGAGCAGAGGTTCTCGTCAGCCGGATCACCCTGTTGTCTTCCCATGGGATTATTAGTGTAGACGCATACTTGTTATTTAAGGAATAAACATTACGTTACATTGGATGGGCGCAGATTAAGACGTTCAGTTTTCCACAGTTTAAATGCATCGGTGCGCAGGATTTAAAGAATAATGTTCCTTTAAGTTTCCATATTCATCTTAAGTAATTACTGGTGCTTCTCGTGAACAGAACATGGTCAGTTTGAGACCTCTTTGTACGCATTATGAATTGATGCACAGTATATTTCTCTCATGTTAGACACTATTGCTATGTTGAGTCAAGATACGATTCAACTTCGGTGTGTTTCAAATGAAGGCAATGATTCTGAAGTATTGTATCTTTTGAACTGTGAAATATGGACCTTTTTCTAAGCAAGCAAGAGAAAACATGAGCTGTAACGCTTAACTGTTGGAAAGCCATCGTGGAGTAGTTCAGAGTGGTATTGATGTTGATTATTCACACTTCCATAACACTGTGGATATACCGCAAAAGCAATAAGGAAATGTTTCCCGTTAATGGAAAGATAAAGTACACAAAATATAGATTGGAGAGAAAAAGAAGGGACAAAAGAGGGAGAAAAAGGAAAAAATAGGATCAAAGGAGTGAATAAAAGAGAGATAATACTTTAAATCAGGAATGAATCATTTGTCTGAAATAGGGATGTCACAATATTTAATTTTAGTGTTACAATTATTGTGAGAATAAACATCACGATATAACGATTATTGACCCAGAAACAAAAGAAAAGTGAAAGCTTTCAATTCTTTTCCTTTTAATACACCACTGTCACATTAGTATGTGACACGCTTTATGAAATCAAACTCCCTCAAAGCAAAAGACAGGTTGAAAAGCACAACACATTTAGGTGCACTGATTTGGAGTGCAGATTGGATTTGAATAACTTATTTTACCTTCAAAATAGTCACGATTATTAGTTTTTAGTTGTTTATATTGCGCCTGAATAATCACGATTATCGATGAACCGAATAACCTTGAAGATATTAGACTCTTTAAAAGTTGTAAATGCACTCTCAGTATTCTAAAACATGTACGCCTGATTGATGATTGATGATTGATGATTGATGATTGATGATTGATGATTTCAGACGGCCGGTGCTGACGGACACGACTGCTGCGCCCACGTCCCGGCCGCAGATGAATGCTCTCGGGCGGTTCACATCTCTCGCGTGGTGCAGACCTCCAAGCAGGCCGCCAGCGTCGCAGGAGGTGGGCCTCTGCACATTTTACACTCTGCAGACGCCTTCAAACCGCTGCCATTAACACATATTCAATTCATCTTCTCCGCACAGTGGACCCGGCGGAAAACCTACAGTCGCGCGAAGGCCACAGTCACATGTGAGTGCAGCGCAGAACTGTCAGAACATGCTACCTGCAGCGCGGTGACGCTCTGATACAGCAGTGCACATGCTGTTCCTTAGTTATAACGCATTACTCCCACGCAGCAGAGAGGGCTCTTCCTACCCCGCCTCTCCTGCTCCCTGTCTTGTGTCCACATCCTCCTCCTCCTCCCTCAGTCGTCCGCTGCAGCTCCTTTAAAGGCCCCTGCTGTACAGATGTGTATGTCTTATGTGGTGTTGAGACAGCAAGCCGGGGAGGATCCTTTCTGTAAATTACACTTTGACACTGGGCTCCTCATTTCTCTCCTCACTGCAAAGGCCGTGTGTGTGTGTTGTTTGTCTTAGGCTGTTGGTACAGAAAGTCCTGCGGGAGCTAAAGTTGTACCATGGGTAAGTAAACAGGCTCCTGCTGCTGATCATCCTTCTCAGGGCAACGGTGGCCAGGCCTTCTGTGTGGGCATTTTGTTCCTTGTGCACTTTCCCGTGTTTGTAAAAGAAAATGGTTTTGCCCACAATCACCTGTGTCGTGGCGTGCAGTGATAGTCAGTTTTATGCAGGGTTTTCTTCCCGGTGTAGTCACGTTTGTGCGTTTTCACTATCACTAAACAGCAGAGGTGGGAGGAGTGGCCAAGAATTGCACTCAAGTAAAAGTACTAAGGAGTGTTTCATGAAATTACATCAACATCTGATTTATAATTTGAAGTTAATGTCATTGGAAGGACAAAACAGTACATAATAAGGCACGGAATCTGGAATTTTCAAAGGATATATCAAAGAAATAAGGACAAACTGAATAATATCTGATGCAAAAAACACGAATAGTCACAAATAATTGAATATTGTTAACATAACACTTTTGTAACTTACTCACAGTGGGAAGTATCTACTCAAGAAGCAAAGGATTGTTGTCCCAAAACTACTCGTACAATTTGATTAAAAAGTTACACAAGTTACCCACCTCTGCTGTTGTTTTTCCAAACCCTTAAACTTTCTCAATACTGCACATTATCCTCAAATGACCTACGCTCCAATTTCTATGGAAGACAAATGTAAAATGTTTTATCAACAGGAGGCGCTGTGACATTGAAGCGTTAATTTTTTTTCCCATGTCATGTCTGTTAAAAGTCTTGTTTTGTTCAACAGTGCAAAGCAGAGGAACAGCATCCCAGACATCAAAGTATCAGGGAACGTCACGTGGTACGAGTTCCTCTCTAATGAGTATGTATCACAAACATTGTACATCACATTTGGATCTTACCCCTTAATATTAAATTGATGTGTGGAATTTCATCTCCTAAACCTCTTGTGCAGGAATGAGGAGGATGAAGACCATGGAGAAAAAGTGGAGAAAGGCACCAAGGTGAAGAGAAAGCTCAGCTCTCTCAGGAGCAGAGTAACTGGTTCCTTCAATAAAGATAAGGTACATCGAAGCCAACCTCAATTCTGTCGCTTTTGTTCATCTTGCTGCAACAATGGATTTTTAGGCCCGAGCCCCAGCAGGGCGGCGGGCCTATTGCTCCCGCAACGCTGCCTTCGGCAGCGTTGCAACTGTCTGACCAAACATGCGGGCGCAGCCCGCATGTTTGGTGCCCCGTCGCCCCTGGCAAGTACAGTGAACTAGCCCATGCCGAAGGCATGGATCATGCATACTTACTCCTGCTATGACAGAAATAGTCAACAATGAGTGAATGGGCGTAGCCCATTCACTCATTGTTGACAACAGCAGCGCGAAGCGCTGCATTCCACCAAAAACCCTCCTGGCATCGTCCCGTACGCGAGAATCCATGCCGCAGGCATGGGCCATGCTTGTATCTGCTCAAATCAATGGAAATCTATGGGGAGTGGGCGGAGCATCCCGACGGAATAGGGAGTGACGAGCGCGTAAGCGCTCGAAATGATGATTCCCCATGGCGGCATCGGGAAGGCTTAGAGCTTTCAAACGATGTATAATTTGTTGTTATAGTGGAAACGGCTATATTGTTTTTGCTAAAAATATTATTATTATTTTTATTATTTTTCTTGTTCTTCTTCAGCGCTTTGAGCTCTAATTTGACCCCCTGAACATGCTCAAAAACTCACCAAACTTTGCCCAAAATTTTATTTTTTCTGGGCCATTTTTTTTTTTCGTTAAAAAATGGCGCGACAGCGCCACCGACAAAAGTCAAAATACATTGCGCCTATGGGAGACGCCCCGAGGTCAACTTTGGCGTAAAGCTACGAAATTCGGGACACGCATTCCTCTCGTGAGGACAAAGAAAAAAAATCATTGTGGCCACGCCCCCAGACTTACCCTATGGCCGCCATCTTCCTTTGAAAATCAAAACACGCTGTGTTAGCCATTTTGTTCACGTCAAACTTTGACGAACTCCTCCTAGGGCGTTTTGCCCACCAACTTCAAGATTGGCGTACGTCCTCTGGACAAGTGGGGCATCTAAAGTTATCCAATTTTTGGAGATACCTTTTACGGTCTGTGTGCGGCGCAGCCGCAAAGTTGGACAACTTATTTTGGAATATTGCAGCTCTAAAAATTGCTCCCATTTGATCAAAACCAGTCCGATTATGACCAAATTTGAATCAGTTGTTCAACTTTCTAGTTTGGACCAGTTTATGATGACAAAATTTAAATGGGCGCGATAGCGCCCCCTACAGAGTGACCTTTAAATTAACATTGAAGGTCAAAAATTAGTTTTACCAAAATGTTCTAAACTTTACCCAAAATTCTATTTTGGCGTCCCGATCAAAAAAGCCAATCAGACAAATGCCCTAATTTTTACGGCGTAGTCGTAGCGATGACATAAACTTCCCATGTTATCCCTATGGGAAAACCGCTAAATCTCTCGAATATCAACATTTTTCTGTTTCACACTTTAACGAACTCCTCCTAGTGCGTTTTGCCCACCAACCTCAAAATCGGTGTACGTCCTCTAGACAAGTGGGGCATCTAAAGTTATCCACATTTTAAGGATAGCTTTTACGGTCTCTGTGCGACGAAGCCGCAAACGTTTCCCAGAATTCTGACTATTTGGCCTTCAGAGTGGCCTATAAGCAATAGTTTTTCCAAATGACATGATATTTTGAACAAAATTCTAATTTGCCATCCTGATCATAAAAGTATGACAGCCAAAGTCATATTTTGTACGGCGTAACCGTAGCGATGACAGAAACATCCCATGTTATCCTTATGGGAAAATCGTAGAATCGCTCAAATCACCACATTTTTACGCTTCACACTTTAACGAACTCCTCCTAGGGCGATTGTCCGATCAAGTTCATATTTGGAGAATATCATCTACACAAGCGGGGCATCAAAACGTATCCATATTTTGATTCTAAGTGCTACGGTCTCTGTGTGGCGGACCCGCAAATATATGTCAGAAATGGGAAAACAGCGAAATCTCTAAAATGACCACATTTTTACGCTTCACACTTTAACGAACTCCTCCCAGGGCGATTGCCCGATCAAGCTCATATTTGGGGAAAATCATCTACACAAACGGGGCATCAAAAGTTATCCATATTTATATTCTAAGTGCTACGGTCTCTGTGCGGCGGCGCAGCAAATTTGACTGACACTTGTGTTGATTTGCACTGGATTGGCCATGTCAATTGTGTCGCCGTCTGTCAAGTTCTTTTTTTATTCAACACACAATAAGGGCGCCATCTTTATCAAGTCGAAAGCGCAGAGTCGGAAGGCCGGCGGCCCGCGAGGGCCGTTGGATGCCGCTTGCGGCTTTAATTTTTCTTGTTCTTCTTCAGCGCTTTGAACTCTAATTTGACCCCCTGAACATGCTCAAAAACTCACCAAACTTTGCCCAAAATTCAGAATCGGCGAAAAATTTGATTTTTTCTGGGCCATTTTTTTTTTCGTTAAAAAATGGCGCAACAGCGCCACCGACAAAAGTCAAAATACATTGCGCCTATGGGAGACACCCCGAGGTCAACTTTGGCGTAAAGCTACGAAATTCGGGACACGCATTCCTCTCGTGGGGACAAAAAAAAATATTATTGTGGCCACGCCCCCAGACTTACCCTATGGCCGCCATCTTCCTTTGAAAATGAAAACAAGCTGAGTTAGCCATTTTGTTTACGTCAAACTTTGACGAACTCCTCCTAGGGCGTTTTGCCCACCGACTTCAAAATCGTTGTACGTCCTCTGGACAAGTGGGGCATCTAAAGTTATCCAATTTTTTGAGATGCCTTTTACGCTCTGTGTGCGGCGCAGCCGCAAAGTTGGACAACTTATTTTGGAATATTGCAGATCTAAAAATTGCTCCCATTTGATCAAAACCAGTCCGATTAGGACCAAATTTGAATCAGTTGTTAAACGTTCTAGTTTGGACCAGTTTAGGCTGACAAAATTGAAATGGCCGCGATAGCGCCCCCTACAGAGTGACCTTTAAATTAACATTGAAGGTCAAAAATTAGTTTTACCAAAATTGTCTAAACTTTACCCAAAATTCTATTTTGCCGTCCCGATCACAAAAGCCAATCACAAAAATGCCTACATTTTTACGGCGTAGTCGTAGCGATGACAGAAACCTCCCATGTTATCCCTATGGGAAAACCACAAAATCTCTCAAATTACCACATTTTTATGTTTTACACTTTAACGAACTCCTCCTAGTGCGTTTTGCCCACCAACCTCAAAATCGGTGTACGTCCTCTAGACAAGTGGTGCATCTAAAGTTATCCAAATTTTAAGGATAACTTTTACGGTCTCTGTGCGACGGAGCCGCAAACGTTTCCCAGAATTCTGACTATTTGGCCTTCAGAGTGGCCTATAAACAATAGTTTTTCCAAATGACATGACATTTTGCACTAAATTCTAATTTGCCATCCTGATCATACAAGTATGAGAGTCAAAGTCATATTTTGTACGGCGTAACCGTAGCGATGACAGAAACATCCCATGTTATCCTTATGGGAAAATCGTAGAATCGCTCAAATCACCACATTTTTACGCTTCACACTTTAACGAACTCCTCCTAGGGCGATTGTCCGATCAAGTTCATATTTGGAGAATATCATCTACACAAGCGGGGCATCAAAACGTATCCATATTTTGATTCTATGTGCTACGGTCTCTGTGTGGCGGACCCGCAAATATATGTCAGAAATGGAAAAACTGCGAAATCTCTAAAATGACCACATTTTTACACTTCACACTTTAACGAACTCCTCCCAGGGCGATTGCCCAATCAAGCTCATATTTGGGGGAAATTATCTACACAAGCGGGGCATCAAAAGCTATCCATATTTTGATTTTAAGTGCTACGGTCTCTGTGCCGTGGAGCTGCAAATATACTGTCACAAATGGGAAAACGCCAAATCTTTGAAATGTTCACATTTACGCTTCACACTTTAACAAACTCCTCCGTGGGCAATAGCCCGATCAAGCTTTACTTTGGGAAATATCATTTACACAAGCGGGGCATCAAAAGTTATCCATATTTATATTCTAAGTGCTACGGTCTCTGTGTGGCGGAGCAGCAAATTTGACTGACACTTGTGTTGATTTGCACTGGATTGGCCATGTCCAATGTGTCGCCGTCTGTCAAGTTCTTTTTTAATTCAACACACAATAAGGGCGCCATCTTTATCAAGTCGAAAGCGCAGAGTCGGAAGGCCGGCGGCCCGCGAGGGCCGTTGGATGCCGCTTGCGGCTTTAATTTTTATTGTTCTTCTTCTGCGCCTTGATCTCTAATTTGACCCCCTGAACATGCTCAAAAACTCACCAAACTTTACCCAAAATTCAGAATCGGCAAAAAATTTAGTTTTTTCTGGGCCATTTTTTTTTTCGTTAAAAAATGGCGCGACAGCGCCACCGACAAAAGTCAAAATACATTGCGCCTATGGGAGACGCCCCGAGGTCAACTTTTTCGTTGAGCTACGAAATTCGGAAAACACGCATTCCTCTCGTGAGGACAAAAAAAAAATATTACAGTGGCCACGCCCCCAGACTTACCCTATGCCCGCCATCTTCCTTTGAAAATGAAAACACACTGAGTTAGCCATTTTGTTCACGTCAAACTTTGACGAACTCCTCCTAGGGCGTTTTGCCCACTGACTTCAAAATCGTTGTACGTCCTCTGGACAAGTGGGGCATCTAAAGTTGTCCAAATTTTTGGGATACCTTTTACGGTCTACGTGCGGCGCAATCGCAAAGTTGGACAATTTATTTTGGGATATTGCTAATCTAAAAATTGCTCCCATTTGATCAAAACGAGTCCGATTAGGACCAAATTTGAATCAGTTGTTAAACTTATTAGTTTGGACCAGTTTATGATGACAAAATTCAAATGGGCACGATAGCGCCCCCTACAGAGTGACCTTTAAATTAACATTGAAGGTCAAAAATTAGTTTTACAAAAATTTTCTAAACTTTACCCAAAATTCTATTTTGGCGTCCCGATCAAAAAAGCCAATCAGACAAATGCCTTAATTTTTACGGCGTAGTCGTAGCGATGACATAAACCTCCCATGTTATCCTTATGGGAAAATTGCAAAATCGCTCAAATCACCACATTTTTATGTTTTACACTTTAACGAACTCCTCCTAGTGCGTTTTGCCCACCGACCTCAAAATCGGCGTACGTCCTCTAGACAAGTGGGGCATCTAAAGTTATCAAAATTTTAAGGATAGCTTTTACGGTCTCTGTGCGACGGAACCGCAAACGTTTCCCAGAATTCTGACTATTTGGCTTTCAGAGTGGCCTATAAACAATAGAGTTTTTCCAAATGACATGACATTTTGCACACAATTCTCATTTGCCATCCCCAAAATAAAAGTATGAGAGCCAAAGTCATATTTTGTACGGCGTAACCGTAGCGATGACAGAAACATCCCATGTTATCCTTATGGGAAAATCGCGAAATCACTCAAATCACCACATTTTTACTCTTCACACTTTAACGAACTCCTCCTAGGGCGATTGTCCGATCAAACTCATATTTGGGGAAAATAATCTACACAAACAGGGCATCAAAAGTTATCCATATTTTGATTTTAAGTGCTACCGTCTCTTTGCCGTGGAGCTGCAAATATACTGTCACAAATGGGAAAAACGCTAAATCTATGAAATGTTCACATTTACGCTTCACACTTTAACAAACTCCTCCGTGGGCAATAGCCCGATCAAGCTTAACTTTGATTGTTCGTATTCAACACACAATAAGGGCGCCATCTTTATCAAGTCGAAAGTGCAGAGTCGGAAGGCCGGCGGCCCGCGAGGGCCGTTGGATGCCGCTTGCGGCTTTAATCTTCTGATTGATCTTGAAGATTATCTGTCACAAATTGTCTTGTCATGAGCGAAACAACTACATTGGCCCTGTGTGTGTGTACATACCTCCGTAAAGGAAGTGTAAATAGAGCACTGCTTCATACTAATCCCATTACACAAAGACTACACGGCTCGTATGACGCAGAGCATGTCTGACCTGAAGTCAACCTTAATCAGTCACCTGTCTCATGTTTGCTTATGTTTTCCTCCAGGGTAAGAGTCGAGAGAAAGAGCAGCAGAGAGAGAGGGTAAAGGAGGTTAAAGAACGACAGCGCAGCAGCAGTGTCATCAGCAGCAATGGGCATGTCTTGGTGCAGGGTGCTTTCTCCAGCTGTGCCACCTGCTCACTCTGCAGCAAAGGCTTGCAGAAGAAGCATGGGCTGCAGTGCATGAGTGAGTAACCACTCACATGCACGCGCTTCACGCGCTTCACGCAGACGCTTGTACGCGCACGGGGGAAACGCTCACACAAACCAATCTATTTATATCACTATTGCACGCTTGTTTATGCATGTCACAAGCCACTGAGTGATGAGGAATGTTTTGTGATGATGATTTTGTGATTTTAATGGTTTGCATTTGATGGGAATATGGCACTGTACAACACCTGGGCTCTTTTACTGCTATAGAATTATAAGGAAGTAATGCAAAATAGAAACCCCAGAATGAAGTCTGACTGGTTTTGTAGTTTCTCATTACTTACTCAAAGTCACACTTAAATATCACTTCTCAGTTGAGTCACTTTTGGGTGTCAATCTGCCCATCCCAAGTTATATATTAGCACAATATTCTGTGCACTCCTTTTTCATTTCTTGAAGGTGTAGTTTGTAGCTACCGGTACTTACATTATATGCCTGCAATCTGATGGCAAGAACAAGAGAAGGACCTTTGGGGGACATTTCAACTCTGTGCAGCTTCTTTTTCTTGCTCAATTTCTTTGGATCAGCTGTTGAAGCCAGAAAAAAGCATATCCCATAAAAGACTTGTGTAGGATATAACAGACTCTGAAAAGTAATTATACTGTTTTACTACAAGAATACCACAATAAAAAGACTATTCAATAATTCAGCATTTTCGGTGTAGGAACACAGTGATAAAAGCCAGGTAACTTAAACATCTATTTCCCTTTTTGTTCTTAGTTTCACCTGTTTTATATTGTCACAGTGATAATGTAACTAATCTGACCATCTAGCTCTTTCTCCGGCTCAGTCACAGTCACAGGCGTGAGAAAACACCCGTGTCCCTTTAATCAAAGCCCTGGACAGGGACAGGACTGGCCGACTGTAGCCGACTCTGGCCGACTGTAGCCGACTGTAGCCGCCCGCAGGAGCCCGCAGGAGCCTGACTCGGAATGCTCCGCTTTAGCCGATGCCAGAGACGCTCCCAGTGGAGAGCTCACGACAAACTGGATCGAACGAACGATGTGGACATTCTTCGTGATTGATTATAACGATCAAGTAACTTTACACAAAGGAAACGCATCGACAGAACTTGACTGCGAGACAGACTGGAGTTTAAAGCTGTTACGGTAAGAAACAGGTTTAAGAAACAGCAGCGGCGGCTCATAGCGGGATCAGGTGGATCATTCCCGTTGTTTCGCTCGGGAGACTTCAGTCCTTTATCCTACACTTTAACTGCTAATATATGACAAATGCCGCTGTTAATCCACCAACTTTTCCAAAGTTGGACCTAAACCAATTTAAAGTTTAACAAATATATTTTACTTAAACAATCTGTATTTATTTGCGTTTGCTTGAACTGCCCAACATTGTGCTAACGAGTTAGCTTAGACCGTTAGCCTCTTAGCCTGGACCGATGTGTTATGTATTGTTGACTTAACTCAATGTGGAATAGTTCTCACTGTTGTAACACGAGGAGCTTCACAGTTGCATAGGTTATTACCTTGTTATTAATGATACTTGTGTCTGATGCGCAGAGGTTGAGTTTATGTGTCTTTAGTTTCTTGCTTCTTGCAGAAGCTCAACAGGTGATGCTAACATCATTAGCTGCATCAAGGACATGATTTAAACTTTGACGGTCCAATCAAATCTCCTAAAGTCTGAAAATGAGCCTGTGTGTATGGTATACTATCTTCCTCTGAGAGACACAGTCAGTTGTAAATAGCTTAGATGGAGGCTAATATACAGAATGTCTCATTGTTTGTGGGGCTAGTGGTCGTCACAGATGGTGCAATAGTCTTATTATCATGACCTTTACTGTTCATGTACGAACTATCATGACATTATTATATATTCACACAAGTAAAGCACGGTGTGCATGTTTGCGTGAGGTTATTCCTTCTATCATGAACTACAGACTTGGTTTCTTTAAGCTTTGTTCTGTACCAAATACCTGCGTTGCATCAATGGAATTTCCCCATGTGGGACAATAAAGGATTATCTTATCTTATCTTATCTTAAATTAATGGGTTTCAAGCACATGATTTATTTCTGATGTGAAGGATTTTTAGGACCTTTTCTCATCCAAAATATATGATTTTCACATGAACTTTCTCATTGCTTTAACGTCAGAGCATCGTTGCCATAGCTCCAAACCCATGAACAGGAATGGTCCAGGCTCTGACTGGATCACATGGTGCTAATTGTACTTGGCAGGGGCCTGACCACAACAAGCCCTCCAGTGACTTCTCTCTTGTCTTTGGCCTTCAATGTGATAATGCACACACACACACACACACACACACACACACGCACGCACGCGCGTTTTTGTGTGCTGGTCGTCTGCTTAAAGGAAAGCGAATTACCAATAACCCAAAAGTGCATGTTATAGAGAACTATTGAGTTTGTATTCATTTCAAATAACAATTTTACATGTCTCAAAATGACCATTGGCTGCTCTTGACACTAAAATATCGGTGCTGGCTTTGCCTCAGCGATGGAAAAACCCATATCAGTCAATCTCTAGTTCCTTGAATCCATATTTCCAGAAAGATAAACACAGGTAAACACATGATTCTGTGTCACATGATTCTGTTACAGGATAGGAAAAGACATTTACTCTACATTAAAAAGACATTTACTCTATATTAAACAACTTTCATGATTGAACACTTGTTGTCTACTTAGAATCTTCTGTGACATAGATTTGTTTGTATTTCCATGTCACCTCACTGCTCATTCAAGTGCAGACACCATGAGCTTGTGCTCGTTGTGGGAGGGTTAGTCACTCGTCAGCAGATTTGAGCTGTGGAGGTGGTTTTGATGTAAAACAGAGAATGTGCTGAGCGAGGTTACACCGTCCTCCGAGATGGCCCATCACTTAAACCGTCTCTATTGATGTTATCTAAGGACTCGAAACATCAGACTTACTAAAGTGTCTTCCGATGCTGTAATACTTGGTGTACATTAGCCCATTCTTTAATACTTTACTGTAAAGGAGTACATCAAAGGGCTGCAACTAACAAATATTTTGCTTTTCAATTAATCTAGCAATTATTTTTGATTTGTTGTTTTGATCGCAAAAGGCCTGTGAATAGGACATTTTTCATTTTCCATCATCCTAATGGAGTATTTTTTATTGACAGTGGGCTTTTCATCAAACATTCAAATGTGTTTCCTGCTCTATTTGAGTCACAAAACTTATTTTCTAAGGACATGGTGTGTTTTGCAGTTTTTTTTATTGCCCATATAACAATTATTGGATTTCTTAATTAGTTGTAGATTATTTGCTGCAAATAATCATTAGTTTCAGCCGTACCGAGGAGTAAAATGGTCTTTTGCACATGGACTTGGTTTCAGTGTTCATGGTTTGCACAGCAGCTTTGCATAGTGATCATTTGTTTGTGCCTCCTCCAGGGGATAGTCGACACAAGAAGCCACGCTGCAACATCACGGCACTATCATTACCAAACATGCACTTTTGAGCAAAGCGATGATAATAATATATGACCTAACACAGCAAAATAAAAAGTGTGCCTCAAATATTTAAAAAATAAAGTAAAATTATACAATTCTGACCAGAGCAGTCGCTGGTGTAGCCAGAAGCCCCGAAGTTGATTTTTCTTCTGTCCTGCTGTTTTTCAGATTGTGCTGTAAATGTCCACAAGAGCTGTAAGAGTCTACTGGCTGAATGCACCAGTAACAAGGTATAGAAGGACATTTATTACATTCTACTATTCTTGGGTAACCGTAGTTCACAAATGGACCTTCTTCTTTGCCCACAGAGAGACACGTCATTAAGAACTAGCTCATCAGCGTCATCACACTTCGGTAAGCCTCATGTACAAATAAAGCAGAAAGTTTGTGATGGTAAAAAGAAACATGGCCTTAGTCCCACTGAGTCAAATTACAGCGGCGGAGTTTACCCTCTAGTGATTTGTAATGGCTAATTAAAACATTAAACTTGATGGCGTGTGCCAGGAGAATCTGTATGTCCTTTATAGGGAGCATCCTATAAGATGTGCAAGTGAGAGGTTTGAGGAGTGCCAGTGTAATTACCTGATGCTTGGTGCAACATTTGGCTTATTCAGTTGCATGTGACTAAGAGCCACAGGAGATACAGGCGAGGTCAGCAGTGGCTTAAATTAATCTCCTGTCACCATTGTTATTTTCATGTGAACAGCTGGAGTCTAATCAAACACACCTGATTTTAGTTCATACCTGCTCCAGCCAATCAGTAGCCTGCGTAGGGGGTCAGGAAGACAAGGAAAAGGAGCTAACGTGTGTGAAATATAAAAGGCTGGACCTTATTCTCGAATTTGCTCGAACACCTGGAACCTTTAAAATGGGATGCATTGGACTGGCTTCTGCTTCTTCTCTTTGGGCTTTATACACACTACAGCACCACAGCTGCAGCTGAGACTAACCCATCTACAATGGCCTTAGCATCAGAAAAGACACCTGGGAGCTCTTCCAAACCTTGTCCTAAGAAGGCTAAAGCATCTTCTCTGTGCTCGTGGCCGTCGTGCGGTCTGTCCGCTCCAGCGAGAGTGCGAGTTCTCATGCACCGGGACTTGCTCACCTGCCGTTTCTTCCGTTCTCTGTCAAGATCTTTGGTGAAAAGATCCTGCAAACAGCATCACTGGCGGCTTTCTCATTTCTGTCCCTCCTCTTCTTGTTCCTTCTCTTCCTCACCTGTTTTTCATTTTTGTGCTCCAGCGATTAAAGACAGAGAGCGCGAGTCGGCATCATCCCAGGCCCCGGATGGCCACTCGAGTTGTCACAGTGTCCCAGGCATGACCATTCTTCCACGGGGAGGTCACACTCAACCAGCTGCTGCCCACAGCTCCAGCTCCAGCGCAGCATCTGCCGCACCTATGGCCAGTCTCCGTCACCACAGCAGCTCAGGGTCAGTGCCTTCAACTCTTCATATCACTTACGAGGTTAAGCGAGGGGGAAAGAGTTGACTTTGTTGTAATTGCTTCACCTAGTTACAGGGTCTGAATTCTGTGTATTCTGTTGTTTTCACAGCTCTCTCCCTGGGGAGATGGATGAAACAGACAGTCTACGATCCAAACGTTGCAATGAGGATGTCATTTCTCTTGCGCCCTCTACTGTGGAGTCAATTATTGTAGAAGGTATAAAGCTTAGTTTGCAGTTTTAGTGTTAAACCAGGGATGCATTTTGTAAATACTATTACAGCTTTCATAGGTTTATAACGTCTTCTTCTCTCTCAGATGCTCACTATGCTGCTGTCCGAGCTGAGCTTGAGTCTGATGCTCAGGATCTGGAGGCAGAGTCATGGAGTTTAGCTGTTGACCAACAGTTTGTCAAAAGACACTCCAAAGAAATTGTAAAGAGACAAGGTGTAATTTATGGTAAGTGTGTCTTGTCGTCTTGTATTAAGTGGATGTATGTGAAGTTTTTTTCTTTTTCTTGTATTTAAAATGTGGTGTTTCTCATCCTATAGAGCTGATGCAGACCGAGATGCACCATGTGCGGACCTTGAAAATCATGTTGCAAGTTTATGTTCACGGGCTGAAGGAGAGTCTTCAGATGGACTCGAGTAGAATAGACTGTCTGTTCCCTCGTCTGGAAAACCTGTTGGAGCTGCACACACACTTTTTGTCCCGACTTAAAGAGCGGCGACGAGAAAACCTAGAATTTCCAAACAACAGAAACTTCCTCATACAGAGAGTGGCTGACATTCTGATCACGCAGGTACCAGCCAATTATTGATCTTTATAAATATGAAGATTGAATGATTTGAGAATGAATTTATAATATGAATTACCTGTACATGTTTTGGAAAATATGAAAGGAATAAAGCAACAACATGGCACACTGTAAAGCTGTACGACAATCTAACTCTTCGGAGTGTTTTCAGTTCTCAGGTGAAATAGGAGAGAAGATGAAAGACGGCTATGGAGATTTTTGCAGTCACCATTCTGAGGCTGTCGGCTACTATAAAGAGCAGCTTCAAAACAACAAAAAGTTTCATAACACCATTCGGGTAGGAAAACTACTGTCTTGTTACAATGTTTAAAGCTGCTCTTTTTTCATTTTTATAAATGTCTTCCCTTCTTTTTAAAATCAGAGAATCAACAACTTGTCCATTGTGCGGCGGTTAGGTGTGACAGAGTGTATTTTGCTTGTGACTCAGCGCATCACAAAATACCCTGTGTTAGTAGAACGGATACTCCACAACACAGAAGGTAAAGTGTCACATTCTGCTGCTAATGATGTCCACATTTCATTCTTTAGGTAATTGGGCAAAGAGGTTACATTTATAATATCCTCACTCTTCTTCTCCCCTCTGCAGTTGGTACACAGGAGTATGAGGATTTAACTCATGCACTGACTCTTATTAAACGCACAATTGTTCAAGTTGACGCATTGGTCAACCTTCATGAGAAAACGACCTGTCTCCGAGATATACACAACAAAATGGAGCCAAAATCACAGGGGAAAATCAAAGATGGTCGAGTGTTCCGCCGAGAGGACCTGGCTCAGGGTCGAAGGCGGCTTCTGCATCAAGGCACAGTCAACTGGAAGGCGGCTTCTGGCCGGCTCAAAGGTACATACATGTGTTTAGAAAAATTGTGTTTAGAAGTGGTAAATGTACATTAGGCCCATGGCAGTTAGAATCGATCCTCTTGACAAAGCAACGGTAGATAAGAAAAAGACTTGCTTTTTGCAGATATACTTGCTGTCCTCCTGTCCGATGTACTGATTTTGATCCAAGAAAAGGACCAGAGATATGTTTTTGCCGCTGTGGTGAGTAATCTGACAATAAAACACACCACACATTGAATATTTCCTTTCAGATATTTAACATAAACACATTTTCCTTCACAGGATAACAAGCCATCAGTGATCTCTCTTCAGAAGCTGATTGTTCGGGAAGTGGCCCATGAAGAAAAAGCCATGTTTCTCATCTGTGCTTCATCCAATGAACCAGAAATGTACGAGATCCACACCTCCTCAAAAGAGGAACGCAACACATGGATGACACACATCCGGCAAGCTGTGGAAAGGTGTGCAGAACATTTTATAAACTCAGACTTACTTTGTTAAACTGTGTTATGGGGTGTAGGGGTTGTAACACTGCCACACTGTGACAATGTGCTTTGTGAGAGCCACACTGCAAAATCCAAGGACGCACCTTGAAAAACAATATAAAACGCCCTCAGCCACGTCCTGATGTCATTTAAGTGCGCCGCATATCCACGCTGCTTTGACAATTTAATGTCAAAAATACAAACTTCTTTGTCTGCGTCTATGTGGGAGGTGAGCTGTTTGGGGGGCTGGGGGGGGCAGCGCACACACAGGCGGTCAGAGAACTGCAAGACATACATAGAGTGTGCACACAGATGAACACGCCTGAGTTGTTACACGCCTTTTTGCAGTGGATCTAAACTGAAAAAGACCAATTCTATATTTATTATGCTCTACAGCTGTCCTCAAACAGAAGAGAGATTATTTAGTGAGGAGGAGGAAGCACGTGCATCAAGATTCAAAGAAGTTCAAGGTAACCATAGAATTTCGAGGTAACTTAAATGGAAGCACACCACCACTAGAGGGAGCATGTGTACCATTGGCTTGATACATTGTCCTTTACATTTTAAGTGTGTGTTAATGTAAAGCAGCGGCTCTTGGTGTTTTTGCATTTGTTAAAAGCTTTACTTCTGATCGTAGAACGCCTGAGCCAGAAGGATGCAGTGATTGTGCAGGCGCTCAGTGAGAAGTTGCAGCTGTTCGCAGACATTGCAGAGTCTGTGGCTGGAGTGGAGGACACTGCCTCGCGCTCTCGACTGCTGCTCCGTGGTGATGGCACAGACCTCCAGCAGGGGGAGGCACTTCTCAAAGGAGCCATCACTGAAGGTGCACACTTTTCAAACTTTACAGTGCTTTTGAATTAGCCACTATAATTATTAACTTAATTTGTCTACAACAGTGGAGAACTTGCAGAACCTTTTGCAGTCTGGAGTAAAGGAAGAGCCGCACAGGCATGAGGAGGTCTCTGGGGCTTTGCCCAGGAGAGCAGGCACCTTTGGGGGCTATGATAGTTCCCCAACCATCCTCAATAACAGTGAGTTCTGACAAGCTCTGTGTTATTCATATTTCATATTTGTCTGTTGCGGTGTTGATATTGATATGTATTTTTTTCTTGATTTCTTTGTCTCAGACGTCACTGTTAATACTTCTGTTGAAAGTAAAAACAAAGATCTGTGTCAGCGAGCCAGCTCTGATCCACATCTGCAAGACCCGTGTGACAACGTCACGCACGAAGCAACGGTAGGGTTTCTGTCCATACACTGGGCCCATGATGTCACTGTTTAATGTGAATGTCACGAGATACGAATACAAACTCAAAACCCAGTGTAAATAAGAATCTAGTTACTGTATCGTTAATCATTGCAGACATGGCGCTGGTGCGCCTAAGGCTTTGTATCCCCCTTCATACCTAAAAGATAAAAACAATGAGAAGTAGAAAAGAGGGGAGAAGATGGAGAGGAAGCGAGCGATGTTTAATTACGGAGGAACAGGAAGTGATGTGTGAAATATGCTCTTTCTCCCAAACTTATTCTTTGGCTTTGTCTGCTCAGGTTGATGTGAGTGGCTGCTCACCTCCACGATGGAACCGGATCTGGAGCGACTCTTTCCCTGAGGCTGAGGTCAGTTCATTTCTCTCTCTTCAGAGAGTATTGTTTATACAAATGTTTGATGTTTCTTTAATGTTGCTGTTTTTCATTTCAGTTCTTCGATCGAGTTCTCATGCTCTCTCAGAGGCTTTACAGTCTGCAGGTAATAGTAATGGTAGTGTTTGATAATACATTTAATTTACAACTTTGTGTTAATGTTTGTACATTCGCTTGTCTTCTCCAGGCTATCATTTCTCAGCAGGACAGTCAGATTGAGTTGCAGCGAGCCTCACTGACTGACCGTTCCTCGCTCCCGAGCCGCTATCGTGGTAACTGTCTTCAAGAGCAAGAGAAACAGAGAACATTAGCTATCCAAAGACAAGAACTGGCAAATTTTCACAAACTTCAAGCTCAGCATCGGCAGGAGCAGCAACGCTGGGAAAAGGAGCGAGAGAAGCACCGTCACCAGGTGGAGGCCACTGAGGCCAAGCTGCGTCAGAGAGAGGACGAGTGCAAACGCCTGGAGGTAAAATGTCAACAAAACGGCAATGTTTCCACTTCTACGTAGTTTAGTTCTTTTGGTTTGATTGTATTTGATTGCAGGATCGGCTCACAGAAGAACGAGAGGAACTGGAGAGGCAGCGTGAGAAGTATCAAGAAGATCTGGAGAGACTGAGAGAGTCAACTCGAGCCGTGGAGAAGGAGAAGGAGCGTTTGGAACAGCAGAAAAAGAGCAAGAGGAAGACCATCGAGGTGAGAACCACAGTAAATATCTCACACAGACGTCCTCTCTTTCAAAAGATCACTGTGTTTGAGGATAAGCTTATATCTCGTATCAAACATCCCAAACCACTCAGTCCTGTCTTCCTTTCTTCTGAATGTTTGTGCACTTGTGTCCACCGCTCCATTTTCGCTGCACAAAGTGGTCTTTGTGTGTAAGTTTCACAAGAAAAAGATCCACGCTGTAATTTCATGTGAATAGTAAAGCGTCTTATATCAAATATCCCTCAGTGTGGAAAGTTTGATTCTGGTCCTGTTTTTAAATAAAATCTAGGCTGAACGGTTTATTTTTATACTTTTTTACACAATCACCGTTGTGTTGCTAGTTCCTTCTCACCATTTCTTCCTCTTTTATGAAACACAAGGTCAATGACATCTTTTCATTAGTGACAGCAGACATTTACTATCATATTAGTTTGGGTGCTTGTTAGAGTGTAAATGTCGAAGAGCACGATGTCAGAAAGGCCCAGATGGTGAATTGGCCTCATCTGTTGTGATGAGTAATCCAGACTTTTGTAATTACAGAGTTTAAGAGAATTACATCAGTAAACAGGATTGCCACGCGGTTTGTCTGTTCTTAACCTATAAATAAAATAAAGACTGAATCACTCTGCACTTTTAGCCAATACATTTGTTTCCTGCACACACTGAGGGCAAGTGTAGACTCAACTGCTATTACGAGAACTGTTTTGGTGCTCAGACACTATCCACAACACCAAACGTGTATCAGCTTTGACCAGCTTTGACCTCAGGATCTGAACCAGACTCAAGACCTGTGTAAACAAACCACTTCCTAATATCGCTTCTCGGTGTTTGGGCTCATATGAAGCACATTCCTGTTTGTGTGTGCGAGTACAGAGGACTCTTGCTGTGACACGCCGGGCTTCCGAGAAACCTCTTTCATGTCACATTCTGATGACAGTTGGCTCGTCGCTTGTTGATAAAGGATTTTTATTGGCTTTGGGGACACGGCTTTATTGCAAAACAGCCTTGAAGCTCTTATCAATATAATATTTAACAGCTGAAATATCACACTGATGGTCTACTGTGATTTAGGATCGATCCAAAGGTGAACTCCAGGTGTCGCGTTGATGCTTAAGAAAAAGTTTTGAAATACTCAGGTGTGTAAGAACTCGCAAAGGTCACCAGAACCATAAGGGTTCTCGTAAAGCATATGTTCCAGCTGTGTTTTCGTCACACCTCCATGTCGTCTTGTGTCCTGCTCTGGCCCTTGCTTGTACCTGATTTATGAGATTGTTGACTCAAACTTGTCGTAAGTTCAACACTCTGGCAAAAAGCATTCGTTTCCTCGCTAATAGCACGCTGCGCAGAGCTCTACGTACCCAGCACTGCAGGGCGGATATTTCAGTCATCTGTAGTAAATTCACCATAAGTCATCTTTACACTGTGAGGAAATCCTTCAGAAAACCCCCAAATCATCTGCTTGAATTTAAATCTTTCTTTTTTTTAGGTGTGTGAAATGATACTTGAAGATACTTTGTTATTGCAGGTTGCTGTTTTTTGTGCAATATATTGATACAGTACATATTTACAGAACTAATGGGTTGGCAGAACATATTGTTGCTTATACAACTGCAAAGATGAATCGACTCATCATGACTAGACGACTTTGAAGAATAATAGCAGTTGTATTTTGATCATCATAACACCTTTTTTTATAGCAAAGACAAAGCAGAATTATTAAACCAAAATGTAAAAAAACAACAAATGTTTCATTTTCATCAATAATTCATTTTATTTGTAAATCATCTCTATCTTGAAGCCTTCAGTTGCCATTTTTCAACCTTTATTTGGTTGACAATGTATTTAAAAAGCCTCAGTGTACAAAAGAACTAAACGCTTGACTTGTCGACCACTAAAATAATCTTTAGTTGCAGCTGCTTATCTGGAAAAAGGAAGCTTGTTACATTACTGTGCTAATTATCAAAAGAACTGTATTCTTTAAAACGATTTTGCATGTAGAGGCATCTCAAAGAAATATAATGATAAAGTGTATTTGTTTCTTTAGTGATGGTTCAGAGCTTACACGGCGTCACTCACTCGTCGCAATAATGTGTTTATCGATATCATGCACCGCATTTCGAACAGTTTTGGTGCCTTGTTCCCTGTCTATTCTTTTCTTTAGGCAAAAATACTTAAACGCTCACAAATTAGGATTAGTTCTGAGTAACAAAGAGTGAATAGAATCGTAATATAAAACTACCATTAATCTCCTTGTTATTCAAAGGTGCATTCTGTTTAGTTTAGTTTATTAAGTTGCCATTTTGTGAAACATTTCTGGCAAAGGAGTAACATCTCCATGGAGACGAGCGGCGGACTCCACCAGAAAAATAGCTTAATGCACGTTGAAGTGAGCAGCATTGTTGTGTTTATAACTGGAGTATCTCGACAGACAATGTGATAATTACCTGTAATCAAAGGGCGTTTCTGGGGCAGATCCAGTGGTAATTGTTTTCGCGTTGTCGGATCTGAAGGTTTACTGCCCTGGAAACCTGTTGCCTCTGCGTCTCAAAAAGCCGCTCATCTGGTCCACGGCAACAATGGGGCATCTGTGAGCTGCTGATGGATGTTCAGTGCTGTGGAAAAAGGGGTTTATTTAAAGGAACAGGTCACAAACAGCCTGCCTCTGCTTCCTGTGGTGTTGTCGCAGTGTTCAAATGTCACGCTCTGCTATGGAGGCTAAGGCAGAAAAAGGAAAAACGGTTCAATACTGATTACAAATGCCAAAATTATTATTGTTTTTTTTTTACTTTAATTCAAGCATCACCAAGTCTTGAATAAGTATGTATGGTGTTTGTGTGGTGTAGATGTGTGTTAGTGTTAAGGTTTTTCCAAATGAAAAGTAAAAAGATAATGAAAAGAAAATTATAGAGATTTTGGAGTTTCAATAAGTGTGGCGAGGAGTTGTGTGCCTAGTAGTATATACCAGGATGATTTAAAAAAAACAAATAGCATGTCATTTTGAACACAAAATAATCAAGGTTTCTTTAATATTTCCATTTGGTCGTGTAGTATGTGGATCAAGACCATTCTAAAAATATTCAGGAAAAGCCCAATTTAACTGTTGACACATTATGATATTGTGTAGTTTTTGTGCTAATAGTGGCAGTAGTGCAGTGAGTTAAAGGCGCAATGGACGATTTTTCGGCGATTTGAGAACGCAGGCGGAAGTGCACATGCGCACTCCCCCGTGCGGACTGATACAACACACACGTGCGTTTTGTTTATTAGCGCAACGGAGCGCATCGCATCTCTCGTCTCCCGTAGATTTCTGTCCACTTCTGAGTCAGCTCGAACTGTCTTTCTCCGTCTTCATTTTGCCCCGTACACTGAGGGAACTATATTATGATAGATCCATGCGCTTAGGCACGCGGAAAAATGGGGACGAACCGCACGCGGCTGCAGGTGAGCGGTAGGTGCGTTTTATGATTGATACGTGGCAGGACAAATGATTTATCCACGCCACGAGGAAATATGATAAAAAATTTGCTGAAAAAAATCGTCCATTCCACCTTTAAGCAATCATCAGGAACCATAGTGTGACCGGTTTGAATCCCCATTATCTGTCCAGTGCAGTGTATATGACAAGGTGAAGTACAACAATGTCATCGGCAAACAATCTGCATCAAAAGGGAGCAGCCCAGTCAAGGGACATTAAATACTGCCTTAACTTGTCACTGTAGGAAACAATGAAATCAAAGCTACACTACGTAACCTCTCCGCCGACTTGTCTGCATGATATGTTAATGCTTTGCCTGGAATATTCCACAGTATGGCATTAAACCTCATGTTTTTATTGCTCAAAGTATCGCGAAAAGCCTCTTGCTGTGAGCAGGGTCGCCTCTCCACAGATCTCTAACTTGGCCAGGCGTTGTCATGATTGGTAAATGATTGTGCAGTGTGTATAATTAGCTGAACACACAATGCTGTGGTTTTCCTAATGCACTGATGTCATTGGAGCCATGTCGCTGTTCTGCTGCTCCGTCTGTTGTGTCAGACACGCCTTTATGTGCACAGAGACTATCAGGGGTTTTATGTTTCTCATCTGGTGTGTGCACTTTGTCCTTGAGCGTCGCGAGCTCATGAAACGCCCGTCCCAAACTCACCAAGTGCTGGCTCAGCACAGCAGAAAGTGCCGCATGTGGTTCTGATTCTGAGTTGAGCCCATAAATACACTGCAGCTCCACAGATAGTGTTTCTGTGCTGTGTGTAACACGAGGGTTAACATAAAGCACCGGGCTCACACAGACCCATCATAACATGACACTGCACAACATGAACCATAAACCACCAATACAGCGGTGTCAGGTTGGGCTGTGCATTAGTCGAATTATTGATTGATTTATTTTAGGTTGTGCATCATTTGTGATATTTGTTGTTTCTTTTTTTTGGACATTCTGCTTGTTACAATGAAATAGGCAAGGCAAGGTTTATTTGTAGAGCACATTTCATACACAAGGCAATTCAAAGTGCTTCACACAGCAGGAAAAATGCATTAAAATCACAAAGAAATTACAGAAACAGAAATACAATCAAATTAACTAATTAAAAACAAGTTAAGTCATAAAAGAGAAGAGTGCAAAGAAAAATCCTTTCAGTCATATGCACAGTTAAACAAAACTGTTTTTAGCTTAGATTTGAACATTGTTAGAGTAGAGTCCTGTCTCACATCTTCAGGAAGACTGTTCCAGAAACACCGTGATGAAGAGGCGGAGCTTATCAGTTCTCCTGTTTTGAACAGGACGTTTATGGACCCTTTTCTAACTTAGCCATTTTAGATGAATATTGCAGTTTACAATGAACAAAATCTAAAATGATTATGTTCTTATGTTATTTAAAGTCCTGTTTAGCATAATGTGTTTCTTTGAACTCCTTCACATTTCTCTCGTTGCCGCAGGTGGTTCCTCTGTCGGGCAGTCTGAACGGCGTCCCCAGCACCGCCGGCCTATCGGACCTGAAGGGCCTGAGGAACAGCATGTCTGTGGCGCCGGCCGATTTCCCCGAGCGCCCCGAGGTGACGGTGAGGAGGGAAGTGAGCAGCTGCACCCTGAAGACCGAGGTCCCGCTGCACCTGCTCAGCACCACCAACCAGCACAAGTCTGTCAGCGTGTCCCAGCAGATCCCCACCAAGCTGGCCGCGCTCAGCAGCGTCAAGGGCAACAAGCTGGGCAAGAGCGTGAAGGCCTCACACAGGTCTGACAGCACAGGTACGGGACTGACCTTTGCCCTCAGTGATGCCAAGGTGACTTGGAGTAGACAAGCTCCTCTTTTAACTTTACTCTGTCCCAGGAAGGAATGTATTCAGGTTTTAACAGAATGTCCCTGGTAGTAGTAGTATCAATTAGTCGACTAAAAGCATCCGACCTAAACAACTATGTGTGTACTTTTAACTTCTACTGTATGTCCTCATGTGTTAAAAGCAGTGGTGGAAGAAGAAATCAAGTTTGTAAAGGTACAGCTACAGGGGTAAAATATTACTCAATATCACTTAAAATAATCTACTTAAGTAAAAGTATTGAAGTGACTGTTGAATAATCCACTTTTAGAATTTTTATTATTTATATATTTTTATCCAAACCTGATGTGATTAAAATCTTTTGGGAAAATGTCATCATAACCATCTAGAATACTACTGAAAAGTACTTTCTACTCTTTAGTCTAATTCTAAAGTGTAGTGGAGTAGAGAGTGCATATACCTGCTCTCAAATCGCTTAAGTACAGATTCATAAAGATTTGACTTTTGTACAGTTCTTTTACTCTTGTACTTTGTTACTTTCCACTACTGGTTAAAATCAAGATCAAACTCATGATTTAAAGTTCCAGTTAACTCACTCAATGCCGTCATCCTTCTGTTATTGCTCAAATGAAGCCTTTATAATGAAATAATAAGTCCACTAATAAAAAAAGTTGCTCGACTAAGACAAAACTGACATTGATCAACTAAATGACTAAAAGCACAGGCCTGTAGTTCTCATTGTTGTAGTATTAGATCAAGTCGTACATATATTTCCTATTCACTGAAACAATATTTTGTGCTTGTTAGTTGAGGACAGATGTTGGTGTTGGTTATGCAGCGCTGCAGTTCTTTGTCTCGTTCCATCTGCGGCTGACATGCGTTTGACTTAAGTGCTTCATTAGGATCACATCAGACGTCTAAATTGGGTCAGCCCTCTTATTTATCGAATTGAGCCGAAGCTGCCCCGCTCTCGTTGAAAGTTTAACCCAATTGTGCAATCGAATCTCTTTCTGTTTGTCTTCACTCGTGCTCTTCTGCCTCCAGCGTCCATGGACATGAAGCAGATGCTGCCCCTGAAGCTGTCGGCTCGAGACGACAGTTCCCTGAAGGCCAAGCGCTCCATCAGCCCCCATCAGCCCCTCACCGTGTCCACGTCTCCACTGCCCCACGCCGGTACGGGACGCTTTTATAACGTTACGCACTATCAAAGCGGCGACGGGCTTAATCTGCCCGCACCTACCACTGTGCGCCGGCCGCTCCCTGTGTAAACATCGCTCAGGTTCACACGCCTCTGATTAATGGCCTCCAACACACACTTCATAATCCACCACTCTGAGAACAAACGGTCTGGACGTGATCTCACTGTCATCTTTGTTAATGCACTCAACATATTAAACCGATTTGCTGTTGGTTTAATATTAGGTCTCATCACCAATGTGCAAAAAAGCAATGCAAAATATCATTGGTGGTGAAATCTGGAGACACTTTTAGACACTTAGACACGGCAGTACTCGGACAAACACTGGGCATCAGACTGGCACATTCAAATAGAGAAAACCTGACATAAATAGTTCACACAAATATTTCTTTTGAATTGTCTATGGGTTTTTTCTCTGCTTTGAAAGAGTTCTAAAAGAGTTCTTTACAAAGGAGGAACTCATGAAACTGCGGAAAACCATCGTCTTACCCGGAGATCGTCACGTTATCCCGGCGGACATCCTAATTTTTCCCCTCCATCCCTTGTTGGGAAATGGGAGGTTTTGTCTATAGGAGTTTTTGTTTAAAAGAGTTCTTCTATTGAGAGTGTTTTTTAAACTTCCTATATTCTGTGATCTGTCCTTTTCCTCTGTATCTACTGCGTTGTATCAATGAAATTTCCCCATGTGTGGACAATAAAGGATCATCTTATCTTATCTTATCTTATCTTAAAACATGATAATCGTTTGAGAAGTAAAAGAAAGACGGATCAGCATTACATCTTGAATTTATAACCAATAAGAGAATGTCCATCACTGTAAAACTATGTCTGTGAGCACTTTATCTGTGGACTTTGACTGTTCTTTTTGTATTTGTCTGCATAGTGACAAAAAATAGATAGTCATATTTACACTTGTAACAGTTACAGATGTTCATTAATATGCAGTGTGCCTATTCATAAAAAATACAAACCTACAAAAGGTCAAATGCTGATTGACCTTCTCTTGTTCCTCTTAGATCCGCTGACTCCACCGGACAGTGCTGGACCGGAGAGCCACAGCACTTCCTCGCTCCTCACCTCTCCTCCAGTGACTACCCATAAGCCCCCTCTGCAGCCCCCTCTCTCGGTCCACTCCCTCGGCTCCGGCTCGTTCCTCTTCCAGCCCCAGCATTCGAGCCTCGGGGCCCGTCCCCAGCCCGGCGCCCCCCCGCCGTACCAGGGGACCACCGACGACCTGAAGGAGGACGTCATCTTCTTCTGAAGCACGGACTTCACATTCCTGCATCTGATTTTCGACTCGGGTGAAAATATCTGCATGAAGTAGAGGCTGATACGTTTCTAGCTTTTGCCCATTGTTGCTTTTGTCCGTGATGCACGAGTTTTGGACGTCTCCGGAGTTTGTTCAAATTACTGTAGCCATTTGTTATGAAGGATTTTTTGCATTCAATGTGTTTCAAGAGCTGAAGACAAAGTGAACACAAACAACTTCAGTGCTGTTTTGGATCTCCACAAAGTCTGAACAATCCAGGTTCATTCTCACTCGGACTTGTTTTATTTGCACTGCGTAAACACTCCGTTCTTGATTAATCTGGGATGCTTTAGTGGATAAGAATGTGTTTGTCTTTTGTTGTACAGTTGCACAAATCTATGAAGGCTCATATCATTATGTTCTTAATTGTGACTACTCCAGAAAGCTAAAGATATCTTCTTGTGAAACTTAGTGGCTTTAGCGAGACAAGGATTTGATTCTTTCCCAGGCTGTTGCATAAGGTTCCAAATCACTTTTCACTCCAGTCTCCAGGCTTTGGTATTAAACCTTATGACAACAGAAAGATATAAAGAGTTTGTTTTCCCTGATAATTTGGTCTTAGAAAAACGAAATAACGAGACTACACTGTTTGTTTCTGTGTTTTAAGTGTGGATCTGCTGGATCTTAAGCAGCTTCATGTAAAATATGTATAGATTGTACATAACTTTTGTATTTGTCTTTAATCACTTGTTTTGTGAACGAGATGCAAACATCAGCCAAAACTGTAGTACTTCTTAATATTGACTTGATTAAACATGAGGCTGTGTGTGTACGATAAACCACAATCACTTAGTGCTGTTACATGATTGTCTTTTTTTGTAGCATTGAAGCTAAAGTGCACAACTCTGGTACTATTTTGTGTTTCGTGTATTTAGTTCAGTTAAAAGCCAAAGCTTTGTGTAGCTCTGAGAGAAGCTTTCTTTCCTAAACTTGTAGCTGCCTAATTGCCATATTTTGAAATCCTTCATCTTCCACGTGCAGCGTCATGTTTGTAGGACGTAGTCAAACGCGTGTGCTTCTGCCGGCCGTACGGTCTCCACATCGTTTTAAAGGTTTTTTGTCTTGTTGTAAATTATTAGCTGATGTTGAAAACCCACAGCCGCCAGTCCGTCACATCACTGTTGTGTTACTTTGTCAACATATTGGACCTGTAACGTGTAAATATCAAGAACCTATTTTATTTCCTCGGCCAATCCACTAGTCACTTTGGTTAGTAGCATACTTGAAGGCTTAAATGAATGGTTTTATTTCTTGTTTTTTTGTTTTATTTGCCCAAGAGCTGTCTAATGACTTTGTAGCACGCAGCTGACTTTTGTTATTTTTTAATTTTATTCATTGAGATATGTTAGAGATCAACCTGTGAACACCAACTCTTAATCTAGACCAACTTTAGAAATAAAAAACTTGAAATGAAATCTGTCATTGTGGCGTGTGACTGTGACATTACTGTTATTTCTGGGCATATATAATACCTCCCAATTATGTTCTGTCCAAGGATTAACTGCCCTGTCTTTAACATATAACACACCCACAGATCTAAGCTCGTATTTACCGCTCATCCAAATAATCCCGACCACCCATTTGGCCTCCTCCTTGTCATTGTTCGCTGCTGGTGGAATGTGTGTAGACGAGCTAATAACAGCCTGTTCCAGACCGTTGTGTTTTAGGCCGTGGTTGCTGGTTCCTCGCGGACAGTCACTACTTATTGTCACGGAGCCTGGGAATGCTCCGCAGTGTAGTGGCCACTTTTATTGTCTGCTGTCATTAGTGGCTTTTCTGTCTCCTCTCGAAGCCTGTGTTTTTTTCCAGGCGTCTTCCCCACACACAAATCTTAACACCGGCTTTGTTTTTTCTTCTCCGTCTCCCAAAATCATCTTAGATCCCAGACCGGTTGTTTTATGTAATCCTGCTGAAAGGAAGCTGGGTCCGGGCTGTTGTTCCTCTGCATCTTCCACCTGCACAGTGAGAAGACGTTTCCACTCCGACCAGTTTAGTTTAGAGCCCTTTGGCACAGTTGGGGCAAGTAATCTAATCTAAATAGTACCTGAATTACTCTCTTAATGCTGATCTCAGAGATTAATGAGACTGTATCAATCCACTCTAGAGCAAACCAGGGAAAACAAGTAATAAAAGAGCCAAGGTGACACAGTTCATTTTTGTGTAAGAGCCACATGCAGTGCTCAGACGCATACTTTAAACTCAAGTACTTTATTACAGGTTTATTTTCTATAACTCTTAACATTTCTATAACAAACTTGACTTGGATATAATTTGAAGCAACAGTACTTCAGTGCAGTTGTTGGCTCTTCTTTAGTTCTATAGCTCATGAACCAAGCAACTCGAGGTGTTTTACCAGAGGACGTGACATAAATACATTAAAGGTGTTACTTTTCTGATGGAGAAGTTATAAAACGTTTCTATCTTTATGTCCACAAGTAGTTGGTCCCACCAGGCCAAGTTACAGGTTAAATCTGTGGAGAGGCGACGCTGCTCTCTGTAAGGATGTGTGTTTTTTGGGCAATAAAAACATCTGTTAATTGAATAAACGCAGTATATAATAAATGCAGTGTCACTGTGGAGCATTCCTGGCAAAGCAATAACAAATGAGAATCAAATCAAATCATCAAATCAATTTATTTTTGTAAGGCCCAAAATCACAACAACAGTTGCCTCTGAGGGCCACAGGGAGAAATGAATCAACAATGTCTGTGGTGGCGATGAAGTCAGACAATGTCTGTGGTGGCAACTGACTCACCCACCGCCAGAAAAGGGACTAGTTGTTATTATAATGAATATACCTACATAGTACATACATACACTCATATGTAGATGATATGGACTGTGTGTGTCCTCAGTACTGAGTGCAACCACTGAGATAACACATTGTAAAACATCCTTGTGTTAAGACCATCTCTTTCGTAACAATACAAATGAGCTCTTTTCTCTTATCGGCTCTTGTGAAAAGCCAAACAGTGAAGGTCTGATACACATCTCTCAGACAAGCACAGTCCAAATAAATGAGAACTGTGGTTATTTTATGCGTCTTGGTTTTGTTCAGGATGAATGAGAATCTCTGTTCCTCCGAGGCCCTCATCTGATCTTCCATCTTGTATCAACAAAGGCCAGTGTAGTGTTGGACCAGCAGTGGAAAAGTGCACACAAAGCAGAGCTTATAACGTCCAGGGGGTCGGATCAGGTGGACGCTGTGGTTGCCCTGGTGAAAGGTGCGTCGGGTGACTTGACCAGGTTCAGCACAATGTCAGAAGTGTGCTCTCTCTCCCTCTGGCCCTTTGTCCCCTGACTTTGTCCCCAGGACTGGCTCAGAGTCACCCGTCCTGTTCCTCTCTGAATCAGGAAGTGATGAATGGAGCCTTTGTGACGGATCAGGCTGTTCCACAGGAGAGTAAACAAGTCACATTCTCAGCGGCCATATTTACTTGATTACTGTGATGTTTAGTCTGAGTCATGCTCCGTACAGGAAGCAGCAGCATTTCTCACCAATAACAGGCTTTTCCACAGCCACTACACCGAAAAGGTTATGATAAAATATTCAAAAGAGAATGTAAATATTATAAAACAGCTTGAAAAATAGCCAACACAAAACAATCTTTGTAGGTTTGATCTAATATAAATTACCCACTAGTCTCTGTGGAGATGTTACTGCTTTACATGGAATGTTCCACAGTATGGCTTTAAACCTACCTACCCATAGAGACATGCAGGTCAGGCCAAGTTACAGGTCAAATCTGTGGAGAGGCGCCACAGCCCACTGTAAGAACATTTGTTTTTCGCAGTATTTTGGAGCAATAAAGACATGTGGCATTTCATAAATACACAATCAGGTATCGATCCCTCACCAGAAAAGTCCCCAAGTGCTCCTTTAAGAATGAAATGATTCAGAACACGGGACACAGTTTTCCTTTTGCATGGGGCTTGTTTTTTGCTAAATTGTATGTTTTCAAATATACGTCTTAAATGATGGTTTATATGACCTTTGAACATTTCCTTATTTCTCTTTATTTTTGGTTTTACAGAAGAACCAGTCAAAACAAACAGCTCTGTTTCTCAAGGGCAGACATCTTGTAAAGCGCAGTCCATATATTCTCTGCTCTTTGTAGGTGGCTGTGTGTCCGGGCCAGGCCTGGAGCTTGTCCCATCTCTACTTCATGGTGCCGCATTGTTCAAGGCTGCAGCAGTGTGTGAGGTCTCTGTGGTGCTCACAACGGGCCATAAAGAACTTCCTTCACACTCTTTCTGTTAAACCTTGAGTCAGCCTGAGCCGCGCCAAAGGAAACAGAGGCCTGGAAGAGAGCGTAGAAAAGCCTTCTGTGCTCCTCAGTCCATCAGTTTATCCTGCACTGAAAGACGACGGGTTTTATTGTGTTGGACAGTGTGATCAAGCTACAGTGCAAGAATATTAAGAAGCACATTAGTCAAATATAAACCATTAAAGGGTTTTTTTCATTAAAAAAGCGTGTTTATTTTAGTTTTTCTGGCTGAAGTGTAACATGATGGGGCTTTAATTTAGGGAATAACTTTCCGTGTGTCTTTAATTCTAAACACAACATTAGTTTGTGTCCAAAGTGTGGTTTGTACACTCACAGCAGCCTAATATTACTCACTTGTAATGTTTCTCATCACCAGTTGATAGCATAATCCAGTGGTTCTCATTGTGGTCTCAGAATGATTTCAGGGTTAGATGGTGAGGGAAAAATAAAACTTGACACCCTTCAAATGCAGTCGTGAATGTAAATTTGTACTTTTGGTGTATTAAATTGATTTATCAAGGCCTATATCTTAAATAAAATCAAACATTAGACAGACGGCCACTTAATCTTCTTGCAGTTTACCAAAAAGTATAATCTGCTGTTGTGTCCTTGGGCAAGACACCTTGCCCCCAGTCTCTGCGTACACTTGTGAGAATGAATGTGTGAATGAATGTGTGAATGAGTTTGAGTGCCTTGAGTATAGAAAAGCGCTATAAATATGACCATTTTACATTTACTATTGAGATTATTATGAATTTACATCATTTTCAGTCAAAAAATAACCCTCCACATTCCAAGAACCAAAAAACACAACAAATAAAATGTGTTTCTTGACTCTGTTTTTATCATAATTGTTTTGTCTGTGGAGCTTTTTGTCTTTTGTTTTGCTCAAATTAACTTTATACCACAAAATGAAAACGGTAAATAGTTTCTCCTCAGTTTCTCTGACTGTGCAGAGCTTAGTCATCTCACGTTTCCTCAAAACAAACAGTTTACAGAAGCACCAGAAGGCAATCAGCTCCTCTTGTTTATCTGGTTTTCTAGTTATCTGAGTTTTCTTTCCTTCTTTTTACATGTCAGGTACAAACTAAATCATTTTGACTCAGACTTTTATATCTATTTGACATTTCAAGATCTGTTTTCCAGCTCTAACATTTGATAACTCTTCAGAATGTGATTTCATCTGCACATCTTCTATTAAGAACGATCCAGCCTTGCAGTGCGTTTCTCAACGAAGAAATGTTTAGGGTCGACTGTAGATTCCTGAAGTTGCTCTTTGGTTATTAATACCTGATACCAAAGGTCAAAAGGTCAACACTCGTTAAAGATTCAGAATCTGTTTACACTAATTAAATGCCACCTGTAAATACTTGATGAGGTGTTGTATCCGCAGCACCATCTCTAAACCCAACCACTGATTGATCGTGGTGTCGGTAAAGCACATTTTCAACACTTATAATGGACGGATGCTGCTGCAGTTCTCAGTGGAACAAAGAAGCGACTCCAGTGATCACAGCCGGGCGTCTGCGCTGCAAAACCGCCCACACCAGCCTGTTCTCCCAGGGCTCTCGTTTCAGACTATTAACAACATGTCAGGTAATGTTGGCAGAGTGTGTTACGTTCGCTTAGATCAGAATGTGACATGATCTCCACAGCTCTGTCCACCCAAAGCTTTTTTTTTTTACAAATATATCAACAAAGTTAGCTCTGAAATCACATTCAATGCCCATGGGAGGAAAATATCAAAATTAATGACCTCTTTTGTATATTTGAATAGCCCCGAGCACAGTAACTCACACATTGCAATATAATAACCAAATAGCGGCAACAAAATGTAAAATACTGTAAACAGCATAAGAAGGCAACAGATGGGTCAACTAAGGTACAAATATACAGATACAGGTAAGTACAATTTATGTTAAGTTGAATGAAATAAAAGTTGTCAACAAAATGATCACCGGTAGTTGACTAAATAAATGATTTGAATGTATTATAAATGGATGAGTGAATGTATTATAAATAGATGAGTTATACACATTAATACTTGCTGTTGTGCATACCCTATATACCCTATACCCCCCCTTTTTGTACATGTCAAAGCGTCTTTGGGTCCCTGAAAAGCGCTATATAAATAAAAGGTATTATTATTATTGTGAGTAAGTTGTTCATAAATCAACAGTGTTCTGATATGCTCTTCAATTCAATTCAAAACTATTCAAGTTACTCTTTAAAACCTTTCTTAAGAGCTATGCCAGGGATACATCTCATTGTGGACCCAGTATCGGGATAAATATTATATCATGAGGTTTAAATAACTCAGGGTTTGGGCCGTCCAGGCACTTTTCCTCAAACTTGGCACATCACGTCTTCTTAATTCTTATCTCTATGGTCTTCATCTGTGTGATTTTAATGCAGTTTTTCCTGTTATGTGTAGCACTTTGAACTGCTTTGTGTATGAATTGTGCTGGACAAATAAACTTTCCTTGCCTTTTTGTAAAGTCAATGTTTTTTGTGAACTGTACCCGATCCTATCAAATGAATTCAAATAGTATGGATGCAAATACATGTCTCAGTACAATAGTTGACCCTAGGACCCTAGTTGGGACTCGTCTGTCTGAACCTGACGTTGGAGCGTGTGTGTTAATCCTGGGCGTGTGCTTCATTAGTTTTGCCATAAGCTGCAGTGTGTGAATGAGGAGGAGGGGGACACACGCCAGGCCCAGACACACAGATGCTGTTGACACTATCTGTCCTTTGTCCCCCGGATCCAAGTGTCACGTCTCATCTGAAGTGGTCACCCGGACATCCCCCGCAACAGAAAGCAGCGCCACATACACATTTACCGCTCTCGTGTGCGTTTATAAGGCTGCAGTCACATTGTAGGCTGGTTAAATGATCAATCATAATCAGCCTTCAGACATGGAATTACTCTGTGCAATCATTTTTAATTAGGCTCCAGACAGCTTAAGTGTCTTTGTAAAGTCTGACATTGGCCATTAAACTAAATATGCCATTTTAGAAGATGTGGACATAGGCCCAATAGATTTTTTTAAGCAATTATGTTCCTTTTTATGTTACTGACATTTTAAAGAGAAAATAAATAAATACATCTGGAAGTTAAGTGCTAGTCTGCTTAAGGACCCTCTCTATCATGATATTGTGACATATGTAGATGGCAACAAAAATGTGGAACGTCTTCACTGATCCTCTGTGATGCAGCTAAAGCCGTCCTAAGAGGCAGAATTATTGCTGTTGCTCAACAGCATGAAACAAATGCAGAAGAAAACAGATCCGTGGAACAACCTGAACCTGTTTGGAGACTAGCTATGACTTAATAGTCAGGAAATAAAAGTATAAGAAGATAATTTAACGTGCACATACATATTTATTACCTCTCTTGTGTGCGTTTATAAGGCTGCAGTCACATTGCAGGCTGGGTTAAAAGATCAATCAAAATCAGCCTTCAGACATGGAATTACTCATTTTTAATTAGGCTTCAGACAGCTTTAGTGTCTTTTCATAATCTGATATTGACCATAAAACTAAATATAACATCTTTAACAGGAGTGTTTTTGTGGGAAGCATGTCTGTGTTACTTGGGCTGATTTCCACAAAATCCAGAAATTGTTGGTTATAGAATATACAGCCAATTTTGTATAAACTTAAACTTGGTTAGTCCACCATTGACAAAATAAGAAAATAACATTTGTATTTATGGTTTGACTTAGTTTTTTACAGTTTTATACCAGTTTCTGTGCATTGTTAAACATTTTGTCTTTCTAATTATAAATGATTTATTGAATGTTATGTACTTGGATACAGGTCACCCAGATACTCTTACCTAAGTACAATTTTCTGAGACTTTTCACACTTCTAAAGGTATTGGTGTCCCTCCAAAGTGACAAAGTTGTTCACAAAGGCGACTAAGTGCTGTCCCCCGAACACAGAGATGACTGATGAGTTTGGTGGTGTCCCCCTGAGGCCCCTGTGTCCCTCAGCAGTACCCGGGCGCCCTCACCCTTTGCACACGCGCCACGCTCCAACCCACCCGGGAATACAGCCCTGTTTTATTAACGATGGTCTGGCGGAAATGACACGTTGATCAAACTATAGTGCAGAAGATACAAGAATATGTTTGTGATGGGAAGAATGTGGCCCACAGCGCTGCTCTTTTGTGTGAATGAATCCGTCCTCACACTGACTTTGGGATGTGACAGCGCAAACAATGGACACATACTTGAGATGGTTCTCCCACCTCAGTTTGCAGAGCGCTGAATAGAAGCTGAAGGCGGAGGAATGCTGAAAATGTCATTTATGGAGAGTTGTGCACGTTCATAAAATCACCGGATCACAAATGCATGCGTGTGTGTCAGATGTAGTCATTATGTTCCAGGTTTGGATTTGTGTTTGAGTTTCATCAGGACGTTTGTGTTGTTTAATTTCAGGTAAACGTTCATTTGAAAGCGAAAATGTTAAAACTGGGTGACAATTGTAATGTAAGAGCAATGTGTTGGATGGAAGCTGCAGCGGCGGTCGTGTTGAGAGATGGATTCCTGGCGTCATCAATTTTCTGATTGTCTCTTCATACTCTCTACCCCCATCACAAGCAGATAAAACCTATGAGCTCAAATAAATACATTAAAATACAACTGACGGACCATGACGGGAAAATATCGAAATTGATGACCACTTTTGTATATTTTTAATAGCCCAGTAACTCACACATTGCAATATAATAACCAAATAGTGGCAACAAAATGTAAAATACTGTAAACAGCATAAGAAGGCAACAGATGGGTCAAATAAGGTACAAATATACATACATACATAAGTACAATTTATGTTAAGTTGAATGAAATAAAAGTCATGTAAATATTTAAAATATACTCGGTTTGAAATTCTTAAAGATGCACTATGTGACTTTTACGCAACCTGCTTGTTTCCAATGGAGACAAGCAGGTTACGCCACACGACAGAGTTACAGATCTTACAAACAAACAGGAAGCAGACTCTTTACATTTACATAGTGAACATTGAACGTTCTCCCATAATGTGACAGGTTCAAATGTTTTTTTTTAGTTATTACTT
This sequence comes from Eucyclogobius newberryi, assembly GCF_026437365.1. Lineage (NCBI taxonomy): Eukaryota > Metazoa > Chordata > Actinopteri > Gobiiformes > Gobiidae > Eucyclogobius > Eucyclogobius newberryi. The sequence goes on along the minus strand of NW_027316532.1, from coordinate 30,923,487 downwards.
GGTGGGAGAGTTCCTGTGGTAAATATATATCATAGTTTTACTTCAATCAAGAGGAAATGTTTGAGGATAAATAATAAAGATGTGGAGCTGTAGAGAAGTAGAGCTGAGTTGTGTCTCTGTCATCAAAATGTGACATTCCATCAAAAATACAGAGACGATTTACACACCACGGACGCAGTGTTCTGCCAGTTTAAACAATCATTTAACAAAATAAAAGTGTTTTCAGGTATTATTATGTGTCACATCATAACTACTGTGTAATTCATATGGAGTTTGGCTCTCGTTTACAGTATGGTTGCTAGGTAACAGTTACAGAATGACCTCTGCCTCTGTCACATCTGCTGCTTATGTCCAACCAAGAATTAACTTTACTTTAACTGGTGAAAAATAGGCTTTTTGTTGTTGTAAAATCTTTAATATAATCATCATTAGTACATCAAACAAATAGATATTAAGAATTAAAATAAATTGGTAAAAAGTCCATAGATCTTTATTCTTAGCATGGGAAAAACAAATCAGGGACGGACTGTAAATAGAGTCTACACTTTGAGCACTTATTATTTCACTCCACGAGCCCCAAAACCCATGGAAGTGACTGTAGCTAACATCACTGGCTTGGCATCTGAGTGAGAAAGCATCCTAAATGTCACTTCAGAGTCTTCACGTGTTCATGTCTGGGCTGGAGTCCACAGAAGAACCAAACGACTCACTGGAGCTGTCAGAGCCCAGAGCTGCAGACTTCATGTCCCTCTCTTTATCTCTGCTCTCCAATTTACCGGGTCATTATTCCATTGTATAAACAGCTATTACTGCGGCCCCGGTGCAGGCCGGTTGGGCTCCGAGCGCTCCCCCCTCACAATGCTCCAAAACCACAAGTCCTCACTGCACAGACAGGCAAAAATAGAAGCTGTGAAATTAATCTGGCCCTGTCTGTACAAACGTTTCACCTCCGAGCTCACATCTTCTGCACCTGACGCTTCATCTTGAAAAATCTTTGAGTCGGAGTACATTTTAAAGCATGATTTACAGTGTTTCGTTTTCGTGTGGGTTATTCACATAGTTTTAGTGGTTTGGGTTGTGTTTTATTTCCTCTTCTTCAGCAGGTTTGTTTTGAGACTACCACTTTCATAAGAAACCACTATTATACCACCAAGCAGAAATAAGCTTGACTGAAAGCACATTATTTATCAAGTAAATTAAAGTAAAACAATGTGTCCAGTACATTACCTTGAAACATTTGTTCATATACAACTGAAAAGTTATAATTTTCTTGTGGTATTATTATGTGCTTTAAATACTTTTTTAGATATTTCCATCATTCCAATATCATTCCACGTGGGATTTCGTCTGATATGTTTGGACAATTATGTTAAATAGACTTAAGTGATGGGCTACATATCTGTGGTCTGCAAGACAGATACATTTCAAGTCAACTGACTGTAACAGTGTTTGTGAGCCAGTATTTGATGACATAAACATGAGTTGTCCGCAGTGGTTTTGGTGTCTGTCTGCCTCTGTTTACTCTACATTTGTTTTTACTCAGTCTGTTCTCAAAGCGCTCTGCGTCTGCCAGAGGAGATGCCAGAGGAAACACAACACAAGGCTGCAGAGGCACGGAGCCCCGACGCCGCAGCTGAGGACTCTTGTGAAAACTTTCAGTCAAATCAGAAAGAGTTTGTTTAAAAAGGTCTAAACACCCAAGGGCCATGGGGGAGTGAGAGAGGGACTGATGTTTTCATGTTGACAGACTTATGTAAGTGAAGCAGTCGCCACTCGGAATGAGCACTATTTTGAGAAGTACAGCTCCTGACACTATTTCAATCCTCGAACAGTCTGCAGTTACCGCCAAAATGCACTGCTCAGAGCGTCTTCTCCTTCTTAACTCCCATGCTTGATGTACAATCTAATCAGAACTACTAATTCGTCTCAGCTTTGGAAACATAATTATTTAACAAAAGTAGCTTTACAAGCGTAAAGCTACTTTATGTTCCACAATCATTCACCGTGATGGAGTCTGGCACAGAGATGTTCCTGCTCCAGGAGAGCTCTTTGGACATGAGGAGCAATGATAAAGGAGCCTCCGTTTGGTTGAGAGTGTTGTTGAATAACAAATTAGTTTTTGCACCAGATGCCCTTCCTAGCTCCACTCACCTATGCAGGTGTTGTGCTGACACAGAGCACTGGCCTGAGACTCTTATTCTGCTGTGGGGCTTGTATTGATCCTCACCATGGGTTTTCCTGCATCGTGCTTCAGGGGGACCTCCATGTGCTCCATGTGCTCCCTGGGGTGATGGTGGAGGTTGGTGGAGGTTGATTGAGGCCTCATGGAGGCGTCTTTGTCCCAGTGTGCAGTGGTCTGAGAGGGTCCCAGCTGGGCGTCCTAGGGCAGCAGACACACGCCGATGTTTGGGCAGAGGAGCAGACTGAGGCGCTCAGTCCGTTCCACCTCAGTGCCTCCTTTATCCAGACTTAACAATAATAAGTGCTCTTTTGCAGGACGTGGTTACCGGATTAACTGACACAGAGACATATTGTTGTGACGCTTTGTTATTGTCCAGTGCAGTCCCATCTTTTGTGTCATCAGCGTCAGAGCTTCTTTTGTTTTGACCGACTTTGAAATAACTATTTATTCCCTGCGCCTTAATTGCACAGTCGGTAAAATGTGTTTGAACATTTTGTCACAATAGTGGCCCTGCTGTCCTCTTTTCAGACTGAGCTGTTTCATCTGAGTGTGTTGTCTCTCTGTGTACATACAGTGTGTATAACTGACCATGAGAGCATGTCATGATCAGTGTGTTGGTCCAATTAACAGCGGCCATTTGAAGTTCTGTCTCTGGCCTTCAAAAGATCCGACAACACTGACATTATGTCACATCCAACGTTTTATGTCATGTGACACAAGGAACTCCAGAACCATGTGAGGAAATCATTTAACTTGCAAAGAGCTTGCAAAGCGTGTTCTGGTGAGAGCAGAGGCACAAGAAATCAAATACTGTCGCTACGCAGATACATGTGAATCAACATCATTATCACTTGAAAAACATCAGGTTTGTTCATATTTGCAGCAGTTTTGAAGTTACTGTTTGTGTAAATCTTACTGTGCAGCAGCTTCCACTCCTCTCAACAGAATTGTCAAACAAAACCTGATATCACTTGATCTCATAAGATCTGACTTTAACCCCGGCTAATCTGCTGTGGAAAGCTGCCAGTCTTTGGTGTATTTCTGACTAAATGGAGGCTAAAGGAAAACCTCAAATATAACTGAATAGGAACAACCAAGTTGATATAAAATTATTGTTATAACAAAGATTACACATTTATAATGGATTGGCTCAATATAATCAGTAAGAATGTATTAATAAAGTATTATTTTCAGTTTGAACATGAGTGACACGTGGCATGTGTCTAGATAAAAGTGCAGCGCTCTGACTTTTGCATAACCAAATAAACGTACAGCAGCACAAACGAGCATATGAATTGTCGACTCTAATGTAACTACTGTGTGGTGTGATGAATTAAACTGCTCACAACACTTAATATTGTGCTCGCACTTACGCTCATGTGGTGAAAGGAAGGAGACAGGTGTGGCTGGTGTTAACTATGTGAAGCATGTTAAGAGCATGTGTGATCAGAGCCGCCCGAGCTGCTTTTGACGACACACAAGTGGGATTCCAGTCATTCCGAGGAGAGGACACAGAAGCCACAAGCGCCAGGAAATACATGTTCAGATGACGGCGTTTATTGACAGAACAAGAGCAGAGCATGAAGTAACAAACAGCTACTATCAGCACATCTGATACAGGACATACTAAGACTTGCACAGAGAAAATGAGGAGGAAAGACTCCAGTATTTGCTACAAAAAGGCTTGGATTATTCACAATACCCGAGATTGGGTTAAGACAAAAAACTAAATTAAGACAAATAAAGGCTTTGTACAAACTGTGCAAATCAAAGGCATCTACAAAGACATTATAAGGCAAAAAATATAATCTATTAACAGAAGACTTCTATTCAAATATTAAAACTATAATATACATGTGTTAACAACCTTCAACAACTTAGCTTTCTATTCCGTAGTCACTAAAAACATGTTAGCTTCTGAAGTTTGGCAATAAAAGTTTTAAATATCACTTTAAAAAGGTTTTAAGTACATTCATAACATAGTAAAGATAACATTGACATGACAAAAACTACACAGAGCCCTGAGACAAACTGAGCATTACTGGCAGAATTTAGAATAACATCCAGAAACACAAAGTGACTTTTCTGACCACAAAGAGATGTCTGAATGATGTGAGCATGTTATTTTATGCCGAGAAAGATACAAATTTAGTTCACCAAAATTGAGGGAAGCCCGACTCCAAGGGCCTAAAATATAGACAGGAAGATGAGATAAAAATCATACACAATTTTCATGTCAAGCCAGAAACTGCTTAGCCCTTCAGTCGTCTTTAAAACCAAAAGTGAGAACTGTAAAAGAACTCTACAGCTGCTGGTAACAAAGGCGAGACACTGCAGGGGAAAAGGAAAACAATCTTACATTTGGAACAAACTTTTTTTCTGTAGGTTTCGAACATAAATGTAAGAAAAAAAAAAATTTACAAGTTTATTTTCGTATAAAAATAAGCATATATTTGAGACATGTGGAACTGAAAAAATGTATTGAACCAGGTTTAAACTCTAGACACTAACAAAAAACTGGCTTAGAATAATATATCTGCAAACCCTTCTGTACGATCATCAAAATCTTGTTAGGTACACAAATATACTCATCTTTATGTCTGTATTGGAGAAGAATGCATGTTTAGAGAACGTTTTTTTGAAGTTAAAATGTCCCATTCAAGTTTATTAAATGCATTGATAAAACATATTCAGGAGCAGATTGGGCCATGTTGTTGTTTCCAAATGAAAGCTTATACGCTGAGAGAGCAAACTGACCAGGAAAACTCAAACTGCCTGTAGTGTCTGGCCTTACGCTGGCAAATATGTCCAAAGCAAACTCTGTGTAGTCCTCAGCCGTGTAGCCAGGCACCGCAGTTCATGGGAAAACCACACAGGACAGATGAGTAAACAGACCACCACCTCTCCCGGCCTCTGTGATATTAATGTCCATCACGTTGCATGTGGCGTGGTGGAGCGGGCGCGGTGCGGTGGGTACAGGCTGCATACCAGTCGGGGGCAGTAGACCTGGAGGAGACAAGAGACAGAGAGATTGTGTGAGCGACCAGCCCACCTGATGCGGAGGACATGAGACCAACAGGAATGTTCAAATGAGCTTATGTCTGTGGCAGTGACGCTGGTAAGAACGGCTGCGGCGTTACTGGATCCTAGCATGAGGGAGTCACGTGACCACAGAGGTGGAAGAAGTATTTAAGTAAAAGTATTGTTACTTCAGAGTGTCGGTGTAATCCCTCATTGGTCCAGGAGTGTTCCATTGTAGAAAAAGCTTCAGTTGTATCATCTGGACTCCGTTTAGTAGGTTAGAAACGTCTATTTTTTTCTAACTGAGTCCAGATGACTACAACTGAAGCTTTTTCTACAATGTTACTTCAGAGTGTGATGCTGGAACAAACGATAAGTGTTTTTTAAGGGAAGACGTGTTTTGCTAGTGAATTTACTGTTTACTGTACCAAAATATCTAAATGAAGATAATATCGTGACGGTTGTTATGAAGATATGACATTTCTACAGAAAGAGTTGCTACAAAACAACCACGTATGTTTTTCAAATAAGAGAATAACGTGATATTTCTGCACTTTTGTGATTCATTTGACAGACATTTCACATTTGTCTGATAATAATTACACCTCAGATAATACATGTAACACCATGTTTTACCCCCTTTCTGTTGGACTCACATAATATCATCTGAATATCATTATTGGGATACTCCGAAAAAACACAGATGTATACATTTGTCAATATTGCCCACCCTAAATACTAATGATATTAACATTCAACCACGAAAAGGTTCAATAGTCAATACAGATTTCGATATGACAGTGATTATAATGAAAAACGCTCCAATTTAATGTCATTTTTGACACAAATTAATAGTACTCTAATAATCATGTGGTCTTATACTAGTTCTGATGGATCAAGACCATTCTAAAACGAACAGGGAAAGGCCCAATGTCTTTTTTCTTTCCAGTATCAATTCTGAATACAAATGAGTATCTAGTTCCGATACAAGTTTTAGTTTTGATTGACGTCTGGGTAATAAATATTTCTGACAGCACCAAGTAAATGAGTGCAGAAGTTCTCACATGAGGTGGAAGAAACATCGAACAATTGACAACACGATTGTTGTTTTGGAAATATACAAATATGTTGTCTGAATTAAAAATGTATGAAAAAAGCCTTCAAAGAACTGAATAATAAAAATGAAATGAGTAAAAATGTCTTATCTATTCCTACACTTTTGTGGTTCAGTTTTACAGTCCTGGAACACCCATCCAAAAAGCATGTTTTAGCACATTTTTGTTGAAGTATCATAATATTGTCTGAATTCATTTATTAGGATAGTACAAAAATTATCAAGACATTATTTAACCCTCTCAAGTACCATCATTTAACAGTAATTACGCTGCTAACATCCATCTCAATCTGACAAATCGCTGTCATTCTGATCCATTTTCCGGAATTCCAACTGTACTTTGTTTGTTTTTGTCTTGTTTTGAGGTCCAGCAACAGTGACATGATCTAAATACTTCAGATTCCCTCGTCTCTGTCATTTCTCGGATGTTCAAACATCTCATTTCCCTCCCTGGCTGTTACGGCGGAATGTTTCCAGTGGATTTGTATCTGGAGCCCGCCTCAAGCGCGCCGGTTATTTGCAAGATGAACATTTCTGAGAAGCGAACGACGGATGTTACTCTTGAACAAACAAACTCTGTTGACAGTTGGAGGCCGTCTCCGCTGGGGGCCCGTTTGGATAACCCAATAAGAAGTTCTCATTTCCAAACACAAAGACGAGCTATGGCTACAGAAGCGTTCATTGATCCGTTCACATCTGCCACTGTTGTGGACAAACCCCCTGAGGCCGACAGTGAGGCGCACAAAACAACCACGCGGACAAAGGCAATAGCATGTGGCTGTACGTACTGTATAAATGAATATTAAAACTGTATAACTGAAGTACAAAACCTTCAGCCTCTTGTTAGTGAGCGAAGGACAGAGTTCAATCAACGTTTGTGCTGGTTCTACGCCTAGATATACATTTAAATAGTCTTATCAGGAAAAGGCATCAAGTGTGCAAACTCTTAAAGGTGGGCAATATATTGAAAATGTCATACTATCATGAAATGCAACATTTGAATATTGAGTATATAGTTTATAGTAAAAATTCAGCAAAAAGAGCTGATTAAAGAACATAAATGTATGTTGTACAGTTTCAAATAAATGTATATTGTGTCATTTCTGCACTTGTGTGATTCATTTCACATTTGTCTGATAATTAAACCTGAACTTGTACATTTAAAGACAAGTTTTAACACATTTTTGTTGGAGTTTTGTCAATTCCAAACAAAACAAAACGGTACAAGTATGGCTCATAACTCTGTACACCGACATCAAAATATAGTAACTTTTTGTCAATAATTAACCAGAAAAAAGGTTACAAGCTATATATATTCGACAAGCAAAAGGAGAATAGAGAGAAAGACGGTATAGGACCCAACCGGGGACTGTGCGGTTTATGATCCGTGCCTTTGAAACACATTAAAAAACTGCTCCGGCCTCATTACTAAACAGTTATGGTGCAGCTGGTCAGCTCACAGTTCCTGATCAAAGCCACAGTCGAGCTACAGTGGCAGCTCTTATCCATGCAACCGCCGCATGCATGGAAGTTTCCACTGCTCGTGTTTGTTCTGCCGCCACGGGTCACTGCCAGGGCCATCTGATGCCAACGATAAAACTGAGCCTGCTAAATGTGACTCCGTGTGGGCAGAGCGAGATTCAGCGTTTATGGACAAAAACAAGAAATGTGTTCGATGTGATATCACTTTGTAAGCTGGAACAGGTGGTGAGGTTAATAGGTGTGACTGACCTGTTTCCTCTCGACACTGACAAACAGATGGGAATTTACACCGCGGCAGTACAAGGTCTGTCACTTACCCTCTGTTCGATTTATAGTTACTTATAATGAAAGGTGGTTGTGGTACAGAAGTTAAATTATCACTATGACTCTTTTGTTTTTATAGGCGACACATCTCTTTACTTCGGTAGTCAAAAGTGTCAAAAAAAGATACTAAAATGTATAAAAAGTATAAAAACTTTCACAATAAAAGGACAACATTTGACCTTTCCTAGAATGATTGCGCACTTGATCAAAACTAGTATAAGACCTCATGGTATAAAGAAAATACTATTACTTTGATAGTTTGCAGTGTGAGTGTTGTGACATCACTGTAACCTATCACACCAAATGAACACAAAAACATTAACTCTTTGTGTTGAAGGTCTTCAGCATCTTTCACTGACCTGGTTTACAGTATGATTCTTCTCTGTCCAACAGCCCTGCAGCTAATGACCACCCAGAGCTCCAGCACAAACATCTGCTTTGTTTTAGCCACAAATAAGAGACTGGAGGATGAGTACCAGTGTCTTAAAGTAGGACAGCTTTGTGCTAATGGACCATGTCTCAATGAATCCTTGAAGGATGTTTAGGAGCAGGACAAAGAGGTTCGAGTCAGTGGGTACGCTACACTTGCTCCACTGTTTCACAGACAAATATTGCGTGATGTTGATTAATTACCAGGCCCTCAGCTGGCTTACAGAAGAGGTGCCGTTAAGTGTATGACAGCTCATCGCTTTTTAAGGGCGTAATCAAATTAGTCTGGGTGATTATGCGGCTGTTCTAAGCGTCTTTTCACTTTTCCTTTTTATGCTTGTGGAGAAAAGCCCAATAAAAAGTCCATTAAGTTTATGCAAATTGCAGCAGCCGTGCCGAGGGCTGCAATGTGTGGACTGATTACTCTGGGGAAGTGTGTGCGCACGTGCTGCCCCCGACAGCGCGTGTGTCCAACTATTGTACACAGATGCCACAATAAAAGCTGCATTCAGCCTGTGTTCCTGGTGGCCCTCACAGTCAGACATTAATAAAACATTAGTATTGAGTGTTGGGGGCCTCTGCACACCGCCTCGTGACCTCGAACCATTTTACAGCAGCTGTCTCGAGATGAGGAGAGCTGGCTCACAGGCATGTTTGACCCCTGACCCCGTCCAGGTGTACCCAGTCATCTCGCACCCTGGATTCTATTCTCTGATTTGTAAAAAAGAGAAGAGCGTGTTTGTGAGTAACTGTGTGTGTTTAAAGTGTCCCGGGATGATGAGGAGGGAGGGCGCGGAGAAAACAAAAGCTCAGGCGTAGGCTGGAGTCAGCTCAGGGCCGTTACACTTCAGTGGTTTCTGGTTTGGGGCAAGAGACCAGCTTCAAAAGTGGCATGACCTTATGCTTATACTATGGCCTTGGCTTTGTGACTGTAAAATGTTCAGGCAGACCAGACTGAGACGACAGTTAGGTAACTCCTGCTGTTTAGTTTAAATGATTTGGAGACACCACATTGACTCATTTACTGCTCTGTTCTTTTATTTATCCAGGCTTAGAAATGGCAAGAGTATGATGTCATGTTTAATGCAGATAAGCTTTGTCATTCCACTACTTTACTACAAATGAAAGGTAATGATAATCCAAATGATTCAAAATGAAAAAGAATTGTCCTGCACATTTGAGCTGTTTTACTCTACAATCCCGACCATAACAAATACCACCTCATGCTTAGCGTTTACAAATACTTTTCCACCAACTGTGGTTTTGGGTTTGGCCTCGGAGCCTGTGGTCGGTCACATCTGGGGGAAATGCACAGTGGCCACAAACTTCAGTAGGTGGTGATAAAAAGGGCACGAGGACTGGTAATCCCATACATGCCATTGGAACTGCCGGGACAACCACATTATCTATGACCACCTTTACAAATCTATACTAATGGGAATGCAAGCCACACCTTCATTCCTCCCAAATTAGCGTAAGGATGGTTGGCTTTTTAAAGAGCAGGCAATGGGGGAGGGCGAGAGTGGTAGTACGAGTTAAAGAGTGGTTTCACGAGCACGTAAAGTCACAACAGAACTAGTGAACAGGCCAACAGCTGACTAGAGGTTTCTGACCTCGTCATGAACATGAAAGGAACGGGCAGACGTTATTATTTTTCTCTCTGACCCCAGCTGAAAGTTAACAGCCTCGGGAAGAATTTTTAGGCTTTAGTTATGGTGGTCAAATGGTGCGAAATAGAACCTTGTCTTTCCAAAACTCACTGTGTGGTGTTAAATGTGATATGGCAAACTAAGTGTTTTTACTGAATGCATCATTATAATGCTGAAGAAGGGTCAGTAATATAACATCTGACAGACGTTAAATTGGACTTTTAAAACACAGACAAAAAAAGACAGACTTGTGGTGCTTGGATGGCAACACAACATTCTGTGATTATAATATTTAGCAGAGATTGGGGCCGGGGAAATGCATATTGTTACTACATTGTAACAAAGCAAAAGCCAAGTGGTTGCTAAGGGAAGTAATTACAATCAACAACAATCCTTATCATATCATAATCAATCATCAGAAGATCTGGCTCTTCACATTTGAGAGAGTGACATCACATTTTAAAGGCTTTACATTGAGCATTATTATATTGATATTACACTACTGGACCTCACATTGGCTTTGTTTCCTAACCTTCCTTCGCCGTTACTCAAAAGCCTGTTGTCCAGGACGAGAGGAGCGATGCAGGTCTAAATCAGGCTTTATGGCTGTGGCCGGTGGAAACATGAGCCTTTTCCATCTCTGGTGTAATTAAAACATAAAGGAAGTCAGTGGGGATGAGAGCCATTATGAGTAAATGCTCATAAGGATCTGCAGCTCTGATCTTCCCTCGCCAGCCTGTCTGTCTCCGGCTCAGCCCCCTCAAAACAGTTCCAGAGACAGCGGCCCATACGACGTCATGGTAAGCCCCCATCTTCATCACATACATCTGTTTACTGTAGAAACAGGGACTTTACATGGACACTTTTCTACTTCGTCACAGCTGCGTTTATGCGGTGGCTACACATAAAATTAAATGTATATTAAACTGCAGTGCTTAAGGCTACAAATGACTTAATGAGAGGTTTTTCCAATTAAGGGGCATTTTAAGATCAAACGTGAGCTAAACCCACAAAACCCCAAATAAAAAGTCTGTCAGGCAACTGTATTACACAGATTACATCAGCGCCTGAACCAGACCATTTTATAATATCGTAGTTACATACGCCATTAGTCTTACGGTTCAACATGATCAATATTCAAAAGTATCGTCTTCGTCTGGCTGTGAAAGAAGCTGAAAGAAGCTGAAAGAAGCCACCTGTTGTTGCTTAAGGCAGAACATCAACACAGACGAATTTGTCTTTCCACTTTATCAGATTTCAATCCTGCAAAGATCGTTTCACCACTTACACCCGGCACTTGACACTGATTGACTGCTTGCTCGTCACATAGTACATTTTGTGTAAGGTGTTTTTTTTTAAATATTTCTGAAACATCTTAAGGTTTTCATGATCAGATTCAGCTTCATGGGCCAAATACGAGAAAAGACTCCTTTAGGCTCCTGTGGTTCATCAGGACTATGTGTCAGATCAGCTATTAAAATTTACAACTGTTTTAAACTCCTGACTCATATTGTGGCAGTTAGTTATGTCCGGGGGCCAGGCTGGAGGAGCCGCTGGAGCTTTATCTCCAGTGTGCTGCATGTACAGGCCTGATCCTCACTGCTGTCAGACACAGCCTGTGTCATTGCTCTTCTGTAATTACCCACAGCTCACATTCCTCTTGCTCTCTAAACCAGGACTGCTCTGTGTTTATCCAACAGCCAGCCTTCACAGTAAGATCATGTGTAACTGTTACCATCGGCAACGCTAAAAACAGTCAGGGGCTTTACAGGAGGACTTCCTCACTTCCAGATGAGGGTGTTGAGTCTGTGGTTCTCTACACACAGACTGTGACTCTCTGGGCTGAATCTGTATCTGAAAATGCATTATAGTTGAAGTAATGACTCACCGTGGGAGGTCAGGCTGAGAGATACTTCCATGTGCTGACGAAGGCAGTGGGAATGAGCGAGTAGGGCACACTGGTCACACTGTCCCAGGAGTCCGACGATGGGTCATAACAGTCCAGAGTCTTACACCTCTGAGCTCCAAAGTAGCCCCCCACAACGTACAGTCTGTTTCCTGAAGCTACCGCGTGGCAGCTGATTCTTTTGGCTGTGACATCTCCAAACTTGGACCACTGGTAGGTTTCACTGTTGAACCTGTACGCAGAGCTGGCGGAGAACTCTGTGTCCCCTCCGATCACAACCACGTGATTTCCCACCACCGCTGCAGCCGTGTAGCGCCACAGCTGTGGACAAGCGGCCGGGACTGACCAGCGGTTTTGACAAGGGTCAAAACACTGTACTTTGGGGTATTTGTCTCTGTTCACACTTGTGCCCCCAAAAGCAAACAGTTTATTTTTGGCACCGACCACTGCAGCATTACTCACTCCTTCTCTGAGGGGAGCCACCAGTGTCCACTTATTAGTCTGAGGGTCGTACTGCTCCACCTGTTTGAGGGACACAGAGGGAGAGGCAGGGAACGAGCCAGCCAAAGACGTATGTCCTCCGACCACATAAAGCATGTGGTCGAGCTCGGCTGACCCGTGCCCAAACCGGGCCACAAACATGGGCGCTGCTTTGGACCACTCGTCGTGCAGCGTGTCATAGACCCACACGTCCTTGGAGGCACCGTTCTCTGAGCCTCGCCCGCCAGTGACATAAACCTGCGACACACAGGAAAGCTCATCAGAATACAAACACAGGGCACAGATTGTAATGAATATGCATCAACTACATCGCTATATACTTACTTTGCAGCCGATAGCACAAGCGCTGCACTCCTTCCTGGGGCTGGGGATGTCTGTTTTGGGAGTGATTTCCTTTGTCTTGTTATCGATCATGTAGACTTTATCACACATGAAGGTCTGTCCTCCCAGCAGCAGCAGGGCCTGGCTCACCTTTCGGGGACGAGCGCAAAACCCCGTGACCAGACCATCGTTTTGGAGGATCCTCATTTTGCAGCTCACAGCGTCTTCCACGATCTCGCGCCCCACTTTATGACACATGACCAGTTCTTCCGAGGCGACGTTTTTCAGCAGGTATGTCTCTGGCAGCAGAGCCAGTCGGACACAGCGCAGCAGCTCGGGCAGCTCACTGTGCCTCTGATCCATATCTGCTTTGACCCAGTCTATCACGGCCTCATACACAAGGCTCTCATCCTCCACCTCCAGCTCCTCACTCAGAATGAGCTCCTTCACTTTGTCTTTAGGCAGCCTGAGGAAGTCCTCTGTTTTGAAGAGCGTGGCAAAGTTAGCCAAACACATCCTCCACGACAGCTCGTACAGTCTCTGGCACTGATGGGCGTCAGACAGCAGCATCATTCCCAGACAGTTTGTTTGATGAAGATTCTTTTCTAAAAACTCAGAGGCTGCGTCCCTAATGTCATGAAACTGAAGCATATCCCCCGCTTCTAAGAGTGACTCTGCATTCTCCTCGTTTATGAGGATCCGGGCTGAATAGGCATAGTCCAGTAGAAGCTCCAGAACCTCAGGATGCAACGAATCGTGAAAGTTGACGTCAGCGTCGCGGCTCTCTCTAAGTCCTCCGCCAAACATGGCCTCAAAGTACCTGCTGCAGGAGGCCAGGACAGCCCGGTGACCCGGGAAGGCACGGTTACCCGCCTTCAGGACGACATCCGTGAAAACATTTCGTTTGCGCAGTAAGTTGAGTTGGGTCAACAGACTGTCAGCGTGGGACGTCTTGTGAAACAAATGTATGTTCATCGATCCCGAGCTGGAGCGGGACTTTCGGTTTTCATGATTACTGACAGACATCTTGACATAGGCCTGTAAAAGAAAAGCAGTATATATCAGATAAGATAGATTTGAGCTAGGGCTGAAACTAATGAGTGCTTTAGTAGTCGACACTGAGCTTTTTAAAATAAATGTTTAACCAAATTAAGATTGAAATATGGAGACTGAAGGCTTCTAGATGGAGTATATTTATGATAACGGTCATTGTTTATTACATTCTGTCATTTAGATTTTTATAATGCCTTAACTTAACTGTCATAAAAGGTTTGAGGGCCTGAGTTTGTATGATCCAGTTAGTCCACAATTACGATGATCAAAATACAATTAATCTATGACCATGGCAGCCCTAATCTGAGCACTTTAAAGAATAGCGACGTCTCTTTTGACCTGAGCATACCCTCCCCGTCTTATGACTAACACCGTGATTCGATATCAGTCACTGGATAAGCGGAAATGGACTTCAGACTCTTCAGAGATGAAAGGGAAGGCGGAGAAGATAAGGGGGAAAGTAGCAGCAGGTGAGTTAACTTTGGGTGTGACAGTTTCTCTATAAAAACATAAATCAAGAAAGATCCACGACCAGCTGGCTCTTTACACAAGTCTGGGTAATAAATGGAAAGCGTGCAGCACCTGGCCTGGCAGCTCCAGCTTTGCTCCCTCATAAACATTTCAGGGAGATTAGTCACCTTGAAACACTGGAGAAAATGCTGTCTGCCTGCTCTTGCTGGCTCACACACAAGATGGTTCAAGCCTTCAAGCCAACTTCAGAGCATATTTCTGTATATTTGTTGCACTAATGGACAGTTATTAATACTCATCTTAAGTATCCCACTAGAGAACATGAATAACATGTAACTACACATTCATAAACTATACATAGGCATTATAAATGACTGAAAAACAAAGTGAAATGACAGTATATGGCAGCACTTTGATTTCATTGTCCCAAACCAACATCAAGAGCCATTCAGCATCACTAAAATAGAAATGCACTTCCGCAGTGGCTCAAACTATGACATTTAAATCGGGATGAAAATGAAACTATAGTCCGCAGCTCAACTTTCGTCCCAAGTTAGTCTGCAAACATCCGGCCAGCTTTACAACGGCGGCTGCAGCCCAACATCAAAGAGCACCGGCCACACCGACTGTAACGCTTTATCGCACGTGCGGGACAAAGTGGTTATTCCTATTCACATAAAGCAGGATGTATAGATTTCTAAACACTTACCTTGAACGGACTGTGAAGTGGTCAGTCGTCCTTTATTGTCTCGACCTCAACTTCAGTCGCTGATTCCACCAAAGATCGCTTTGGGGTTTTCTGCGCAATTAGAGAGAAAAGTGTCCTCCAATTTCAAAGTAGCGTCGCGTCCGCAGTGTCCGCGCAGCCGTGGAGCCATTTGTCTGCGACTCGTAGTTGAGATCTGAGAGTTACAACTGCAGGAAAAGTAACGATCGGTCGTAGTCATGGAAAAAAAAAGAAAGCCACGCTCAGAGAAAGAGCGGAGGCAGCGGCAGCAGAGTGGCTCCTCCTCCTTTTTCTGCGAGCTTTGTCCAATGCGGTGCGCGTCTTTATTCTCAGCCCAGCGCCTGGTCCAGCTCCTGGTCCAGCTCCTGGTCCAGAGCCGAGCCTGGTCCAGCTCCTGGTCCAGCTCCTGGTCCAGAGCCGAGTCTGGTCCAGCTCCTGGTCCAGAGCCGAGCCTGGTCCAGCTCCTGGTCCAGAGCCGAGTCTGGTCCAGCTCCTGGTCCAGCTCCTGGTCCAGAGCCGAGTCTGGTCCAGCTCATGGTCCAGAGCCTGGTCGAGCCTGGTCCAGCGCCTGTTCCAGCTCCTGGTCCAGCTCCTGGTCCAGCTCATGGTCCAGAGCCTGGTCGAGCCTGGTCCAGAGCCTGGTCCAGCTCATGGTCCAGAGCCTGGTCGAGCCTGGTCCAGCGCCTGGTCCAGCTCCTGGTCCAGCTCCTGGTCCAGAGCCGAGCCTGGTCCAGCTCCTGGTCCAGCTCCTGGTCCAGCTCCTGGTCCAGAGCCGAGTCTGGTCCAGCTCCTGGTCCAGCTCCTGGTCCAGAGCCGAGTCTGGTCCAGCTCATGGTCCAGAGCCTGGTCTAGAGTCTGGTCCAGCTCATGGTCCAGAGCCTGGTCCAGAGTCTGGTCTGGTCCAGAGCCTGATCCAGAGCCTGGTCGAGCCTGGTCCAGAGCCTGGTCCAGCGCCTGGTTCAGCTCATGGTCCAGAGCCTGGTCCAGCGCCTGGTCCAGCGCCTGGTCCAGCGCCTGGTCCAGAGTCGAGCCTGGTCCAGTGCCTGGTCCAGAGCCGGTCCAGTGTCTGGTCCAGAGCCGAGCCTGGTCCAGAGCCTGGTCCAGAGCCTGGTCTAGAGCCTGGTCCAGAGCATGGTCCAGCGCCTGGTCCAGAGCCTGGTCCAGCTCATGGTCCAGAGCCTGGTCGAGCCTGGTCCAGAGCCTGGTCCAGCTCATGGTCCAGAGCCTGGTCGAGCCTGGTCCAGCGCCTGGTCCAGCTCCTGGTCCAGCTCCTGGTCCAGAGCCGAGCCTGGTCCAGCTCCTGGTCCAGCTCCTGGTCCAGCTCCTGGTCCAGAGCCGAGTCTGGTCCAGCTCCTGGTCCAGCTCCTGGTCCAGAGCCGAGTCTGGTCCAGCTCATGGTCCAGAGCCTGGTCGAGCCTGGTCCAGAGCCTGGTCTAGAGTCTGGTCCAGCTCATGGTCCAGAGCCTGGTCCAGAGTCTGGTCTGGTCCAGAGCCTGATCCAGAGCCTGGTCGAGCCTGGTCCAGAGCCTGGTCCAGCGCCTGGTTCAGCTCATGGTCCAGAGCCTGGTCCAGCGCCTGGTCCAGCGCCTGGTCCAGAGTCGAGCCTGGTCCAGTGCCTGGTCCAGAGCCGGTCCAGTGCCTGGTCCAGAGCCGGTCCAGTGTCTGGTCCAGAGCCGAGCCTGGTCCAGAGCCTGGTCCAGAGCCTGGTCTAGAGCCTGGTCCAGAGCATGGTCCAGCTCCTGGTCCAGAGCCGAGTCTGGTCCAGCTCCTGGTCCAGCTCCTGGTCCAGAGCCGAGTCTGGTCCAGCGCCTGGTCCAGAGCCTGGTCCAGAGTCTGGTCTGGTCCAGCGTCTGGTCCAGCGCCTGGTCCAGAGTCTGGTCTGGTCCAGCGTCTGGTCCAGCGCCTGGTCCAGAGCCTGGTCCAGAGCCTGGTCCAGCTCCTGGTCCAGAGCCTGAAGAATGATCCAGGCTCAGTAAATTATAATAATGAACTGGTATTTTTGGAGGTCTTGCTGTTGCTTTATTTAAGAGTTGTTATTGTGTAAATAGAGGTGTTCGATTTACTTATGGAATTACATTTTTTCCTGTCCAACCCAGTCCGAGGATTACAGATGGGAAATAATTTGTAAATAAATAAATAAACAAATAATAAACACACAAATAAATAACTAATATGGTTGGGAGTTTTAATTAATAATTACTGAGCCTGAATAAATCAGAAAGTATTTGTTCATTATGAATAAAGTATTTTTATCTTCAGGTGTGTTCACGTGTAGTTCTTATAAAGTGTTACCATTGAGTCCATGCAGATGTTTATTGCTTTTGTTGGAATGTTCCACAATGTTACATTAATATTATCTGTTTACAATGTTCAAAACTGCTTGTCTCCATGGAGATATAATGGAATCCCCACAGGAAATGTTACATAGTGCATCTTTAAACTACTATAGGCAAGCGTCTTCATCACTTTCTTTACATTTCGAGGCGAATTAGAAAGCACACTGAAAGTATTAAAAGGGCCACGTGAATTTAACACAACTTGGCTTGTTCTGTTTAACTGGATGGAATGAGAGAAGCAACAACTCAGACGATCTGAAGCACAAGGAGATCATTTTGGCTCAAAATTCTTTACATTTTCCGAAGGATTTCAATGGCAGTGGGATTTACAGGAATGCTGCATGGCTTAACTGTCGTCAAGAATCAAGTCAGAACAGTGAACACACATCATTTTGGTCTCATCTTATGGTCAGGGAGGACAGTCATTGTGGTTAATACTTCAGCGATGTGTGACCACAATCATGCAACAGATTTTTGTCTTCATACATAAATTAAAATAAAAAATGCATTAGTAAATTGACTAATATGATGTTATTCTACATCACTGGCCAAAATGCTTAAGTGTGCTCAAGGAGATCAGGACGTTAAGAAGATTATTACATTAATAAACTCATGATTTTATCTGGGGTTAATTCATAATAGTGCACCTTAACCCTTCTATAATACATCATAGAACTAGACTCAAGTGTTATGTGACAATTCTTTTAACCATGTGTGCGACACAAGCATTGTGTGGTTGTCCCAAAATGGGTAAGATACTAATCAGACCCTCAGCAACTATTTCTGAGGATGGAAACTGAAGCTTGCAGACTTGTTGTGGTGTAAGTTGTTCTATCAAGGCAGGTGGTCCACAGTGAGGTCATCCGGTCTGAAACATAAGGAGGGGGTCTTTGGAAGGGTCAGCCTCATGACTGGGCCTCCACGCTCTAAAAACAAAGCAGAGCATCTTATAACAACCTTTTCCAGGGGGAAAGAAACTGTCACCCTAAACTCAAGTGGGTCTAAGTGGTGAAGCCATCGACCTAAACAGTAGAAATATTCACACTGCAAAGTGTACTCTCTCTCTCTCTCTATCTATCTATATATATATATATATATATATATATATATATATATATATATATATATATATATATATATATATATATATACTGTGTATATATATATAAATATATATATATATTATACACACACACAGTATATATACACACACACACACACACACACACACTTGAACATCAGCAGAAGCAGACCTATATCTTTAACACAAATATAGGAAGTCTGCTGTTGTTCGTCATGAAGTTATCACATGGCGTCACCGTGTGGTGATTATTTACAAGGGCAAGAACGTCCTTCAGCATTAAATCGAGCAGTTTTTCGGAACCTCGCCAAAGCACAATTAAATTGTTGTTGTTGTTGTTGTTGTTGTTGTTGTTGTGTTTTTTATGGCGGTTGGGAGCCAACTGAAAAGGTGCATTTACCGCCACCTAGTGTAGTTGTGCGTCTTCAGAGTATGTGTTTTACGATATACCGTAAAAACAAGTAGAGAAAGAAAGAGAGAGAAGGACAGAGCAGATGCACTTAATTTTGATCCATCTAATATAATACATCTTGATCTAAACCTTAATCATGAAGAAGCAAAACACCTTCTCGACCGTCTCACGCAGATGTCCTGACGGAAGTGACGAACACACACTTCCGCCGCAGTCAAGGACATTTGCCTTAGCTCAGATCTGCACGTGCATTTCCAAAGCTTTTGTACTGTCTAAAGTTACAATACTTTATCATTTACAAGATGGACAGCTTTGGATCTGATTTTTCGGCTGGAGGATCTGGGGGCAAAATGGACACGGGGACGATAATGGAGCAGGTGAAGGTCCAGATCGCTGTGGCTAATGCACAAGAGCTGCTGCAGGTAAGACTATTATATGACATATGACACTGTGAGGATTATAAAAGCTTTGACATGACAGTGTGATACTATTTAGACTGGGATACGGATTGTTTTGTATCGGGGATTAAGCAGAAATCCCAGTTGAAGAGCTTAAATTGTGCATACATTACTTTAAACTGTAATAATAAAACATTTACTCATACTATCAACTAACGCGTATTTTTTGTCTGTTACAGAGAATGACGGACAAATGTTTTAAGAAGTGCATTGGTAAACCGGGAAGCAGCTTGGACAATTCTGAACAGGTACGACATGAACTTCACCCAATAGTTCATTCAATTGATGTAGGCTTATACTGTACAGCCATCCTTGCTTGTAAAAATGTTGTTTTGTTTTGTATGGCTATTAATGATGAATATGCTTTCTGTTTTGTTCACAGAAATGTATTGCTATGTGTATGGACCGATATATGGATGCCTGGAACACCGTCTCCCGGACATACAACTCTAGGCTACAGAAGGAAAGAGCTCGCATGTGAAGAGACTCCTGCTCTGATGTAAAGGATGCAGAGCGTCCCACCACAGCTGCAGGACACTAAACCACACATGCAGCCTCTGGACTTAAGCGTTGTCTGGGTGGATCGCTCCATGATGCTCAGAGAAACTAGAGATAAAGTTCATATGTTTTATACAATATTTGTTTCAATCACTCAGTAACTGCACAACAGGGATATCAAGTGTTGACAAACTCAAAACGCATACATCATATTCAGATGAGTTTTATTTAATTCCCTGTTGAATTCTGTGGGTACAAATGGAACCAAACATTTGGGACAAACTTCTGTGATAACTGGATGAAGGTGCTCATTTCAGGATAATTTGTGACTTTCTCTGTTCTGCTGTTATAATTCATCACTGTACATCAAATGTTTATGGGATGTTTGTGCAAAATCCATCATTTCTGTCCAGTGAATTCCCTTCACTTAAGATGTCTTGCCAATTATGCCGAAATGTGGAAGAGTTTAAAGGAGTGTTGCTCAATTTGTAACACATGCTTCCACTTAAACTGCAGAAATAAAATGGAAGAAAATCAGTTCTACCTCAACCTCCAAACTAGTCTCTGTCCTTCATAAAAACATCCTTGAAACAATAGAGTTTTGCCTCCTGCCCTCACAAGGGTTGGCTTGTATCTGCAGGTCCTTCCCTGAAAAGTGTGTTATTGAGCAGATGTGAATGGGCCTTTTATAAGTAACTGTGGGCCAAGGAATCTGTGCTACTATTGTCTTCACAAGAAAATAACATCTAAAATATTTACCTGGGAGTAAACATGTGGACTCTTTACTCTTGTAATTAAATATATTATAATCCAAACCCTGTAGAAAACACAAGTCTGGTAAATAAATAATTGAAATAAATATACAAAGAAAAGTTGTCTTGTTTTCCAGTGCACTTTGGGGATTGTCCCAGTGGCATGATTGAACAGAACAGTTTGTAAAGCACCCATGACTTTAGGTCACATAGTAAATATTTATAACTTTGGTTCATTCAGAGACCTCAAAGATGTGTCCTTTTGAGGCTCCTTGTTCATCACAAATGCACATAAGTAGATATCCAGTTCCTAATTGAAGTCACCCGTGTGTATACACCAGGAAAACCTATTCTTCCACACCCATGGCCCCAACTGGTCACTCCAGCAATAAACCAGTGTCCTGAAGGTTCACGGCATGCAAGTGGTCCTCCCGAGTCCCCCTACAAAGAACAAGAGAACAACGCATTTACATTGAATGCAATGTCATTAAGTAGGAGCAAGGTGGCCTCATAGAGTACAAGAGAATGAATAGCTGCAGAGATGCCAGGTGCTTTGACCGAGACAGGAATGCCTCTGGGTTCCGTTACATAAGAAGATTACAGTGAGGGAGCAGGTGAGAAGGGGAGCTCTGTATTTTTAGGAAGGAAAGTCCACTCTACCCAATCAGATAAGAAACATAAGTGCAGCAATGTTGTTTAAAAGGGAATACTTAACCAAACTAGTTGTATTGTTAAAAGTTATTATTTTGACACAACCCATTTCCTATGTAAATGAGAACAAAACATTTACTTTCCATCTTGAACTATTTAATGTGTGATAAGAATCAAAGGAATGCCCAGTTTTAACAGTTACACAATTGCAAATCCCATCCAACAGATTCCTTGTAAAACATCTCACCAAGCAAGTGTCTCTGCCTCCCTCCATGAAGCCAGCACACATCATGTTTGGAGAGAGCACATTTCCATAAGAGAGCTGGCATTCTGCCTGGTCAATGATGCTCACAACAGCCTTCTGCAGCAGGTTAGTGAGGGAACCTGTGTTCAGAGAGACAAAGTGATGATGAAACTATATAGAATATGGACATACATACATACCATAGCTATAACATAGAACTCACCACCCTCCCTCATTGACCCCCATCCAGTGATGTAGCACTCTGCACTCTTCATGAAACGGTGCACTGCAGAGGGCAGGCATATTGACTGTATAGTGTAGGACATAGGTGCAGGCACGGACAGCTCCAAAAGAGCCACATCATAATTCATGTTGGTGCTATTGAAGCCTGGATGAATGAGGACCCTCTGAATGGGGATAACCAGGGCTCCCACCCCAGAGCGCAACACCGATCCCAGGCTCACTGCCCAGTTAATGGGGTTTGGGTCACTGTGAAGAGGGTTTTAAGTGTTTTGAACAGGAATACAATTATTGATACTATTCCATACCTTTTGAAACAGTGCGCCGCTGTCACCAGCCACTTGCTGTAAATGAGTGTGGCGCCACATCTGTGAAGCCTTTGGTACTGGAGGCTGCCAATCCATGGCCACTCTCCTCTTCGGGCCGTTACTCCACCCACAATCCTTTGAGAGCCTAATGCTGGGCGCGCACCACAATCTAAAACAAGTAACACAACTATAAGTGCAAATATACTTAAAATATAAAAATGAAAGTTACTCCATTGTAAATTAACTAACCAGTATTACAAACTTACCACAGTTATATTCATCTGCCTGGTTAGGACAGTCAATAAATCCATCACATTCTGGGTTTACCTTGTTTATGCACATAGTGGTGCTGCACTGGAAATTCCCACTGCAGTTTGAAACTGGAAAGCAGATCAAAGTGAAAGAAAATTACCTTGTCAAGGATGTTGTAACTAAGTCCATATATTAAAGACTATACCAAAAAGTGATGAATCAGACAGCATATCCAAATCTATGGTCCATGGATCAGGCGCATTGTAAAAAGTCTCATCAGAAAGAGCAGCTTGGACACTAGTCTCATAATGTGGCTTTTCATGGGCCACCTTGGACTCGGTGTAGCTTAAAATCCAGTTTCGAAGCTTTGTTACCCTTGTATATACACCTGGTCGATTGACCTGGGCACAGCCTATGCCCCAGCTGACCACTCCAGCCAGGAAAAATCTACCTGGGGCCCCTTGACACACTAAAGGCCCTCCAGAATCACCCTGCAGGCACAACACAAGCATGGTAATCTACTAAATACTAATAGTGTTGTCACTACCGACATATGTTATATTGTACTGAGCAAAAACAAAGTGATTCAACATGAAGAGCAAACCTGACAGGAGTCCACTTTGCCTTGCAGGAAGCCAGCACACATCATGTTATGAGAGATAGCTCCTCTGTACACTGATGTCTTATTGCACACTGCAGAGTCAATGACCTTCACCACTGCCTTCTGCAGATTGGAGGGCGCCATGGCTAGGTTACAGAGAAAAGGACAAAAGTATCACACACACAACATACTATGCTTGAACAATCAGTGAAGCTTGTTTGTGTAAAATCACTGACTAATATTGTTTTCTTTGTTCCCTATTTGCATGTAGACTTACGATTAAACTGGCCAAGTGCACCCCATCCAGACACTATGCAGCTCTGTCCAGGGGAAAACACATGAGATGTAGAGGGCAGACAGACAGGCTGGATGTAAGGACTGAAGGTAAGGGGAGTTTCCAACTCCAGAACAGTAACATCGAAGTCTGTGGTCATGGGGTGGTAATCTGGAGACATTATCAGTGACTTGACGTTGATCAATTTAGACTCAGACTCCTCACCATTCACCAGTCGAGCCCCAATAAGAGCTGTCCACTCTTTGGGATCTTTGTCTCTGTAAAAACAAAAGTACATTTCAACTTAACATGTGCAATATTGTGATAGTGTCTTATGTTAAGGCTGTAAATACTAACCTCTCAAAGCAATGTGCTGCACTGACCAGCCAGCGTTCATTGACGACAGAAGCACCACAAGTATGTCGACCATGAAGCCTCAGACTGACCTGCCACGGCAGCTCACCCCGTCGGGCGTCTTCTCCACCCACAACCCGGCTCCCCATGGCAGGACGCAAGCCACATGCTACAGAGACACAGTGAGCATGAGGAAGGAAGGTCTCTCTAGCTTTGTTACGCTAAACAAACCTGTTACTCACAACAGCGTGCTTCGTCAGATCCATCTGCACAGTCTGGTACAAAATCACACTCTGGATTCAGTTTGGTCACACATTCACCATTGTCACAGGTGAAGGTGTTAGCAGGACACTTGGCTATAAAGCAAGGGGATTTTAACTAGAGCCGCAAACAAACACAAGTAAAGCACAATGATGTAAACTCACCATTCATCTCATTCCCAATGGCATAAAACGACTTCCCACTGGCTCCTGATGACAATAGAAAACATGATCATATCTTCTGTTTACATATAGTGTGTAAGCATCTTTGTGTTTTTGATTTTCAGACCTAGTAAGATGATAGCTTTGATATGTCCAAACTGTGGCACCTCTAGTGGCTGGCCATGCATGACTGAGTTGAGTCCGACTCTGAGCAAGTCCTGAACATAATTGTCAGAGTACTGCTGGAGCTTTGAAGTTTTAAATATGAGTCGAAATGTCACCATGACTCCTCCGTTAATATTTCTGTGGAAAAATTCATATCTTATAATGCATCATTTGGTTTTGATTAGATTTTTCTAAGTGCCATTCAACCTACCCAAATGCCAAGATAACACAATCAATGTAATGATCAGATATCGCCGAGGCTGTATAGATATTTTTTATCTAAAACATAGATATAAAAGGTAAATAACTCATGGATACAAATGTTTTTTCACAAAAGACAACACTAACTTTAGACTTTAAAACTGTAGACAGCACTATGGAGAACCCAGAGTTTTCCTTTTGCAGATCTGGGCCATAGTTGAGACCCTTCAGCTCCACAGTTTCTATAAAGTTATGCTGCTCCTGCACAATATATGCTGGTGTGATAGAGACAGAAGGGAAATAGTTCAAATCAAACTACAATTTGAACATAACATGAAAGCCAGGGTTTGTAGACTTACTCGTAAGCAGTCCCACAAAGACTCCAACAATAAGGACAAATACAAAGCTGGCCACAATGGCAGTCCTGTGACAGGCTTGTTTAGAGGGACCTTCAGGTGGTCCTCCCTCATCCTTCTTCACCTCCATGATGGAGCCACACCCACAATCTCACAAGTCACATGCCCAGGCTACAGCATCCTGCCAAAGGAAAACATCTGTTTGTGTAAGACTAAAGAGACAAGCAGTTCAGCCACAATGAAAATCATCTTTTAAAAACTGTATTTACTATTACTATAATGGCACATTCAGCTAAACTGGATGTAGACACGTTTAATGTAGATCACACAGACTCATTCAGCTTTGAGATGGCAGAGATAAGAGGGTAAGACAGACCTGGGAAGCCATGTTACTTGGCAAAAGGCACATCAGTAGTAGAAAAGACATTCAGGCCTTTATTTTAAAAGTAGAAATTAAAACATGAGTAAACGGTGTTCAAAGTGCGCGCACACACGACAAAGGTGCAAAAAGACAATACGATCTCTTTAGACTGCACTCACCCTTTGTCTCCCTCTGCACGGTGACATTCAAGTCTTTACCACGGCGCTGTGCAGAAATGCGGATTGGGAATGAAAGTCCGCTCGCCTATTTGTCCCACCTGCCGAGGGGCGTGCCGTGCCCCGCGGCAGCACAGCGACCCTCTGCTGGAGCACCCACTCCTCCGCCCATTAGCCCTGATCCCATGTTGTCAAAGGGCCTTTCAGGTTACAACCCTTAAGTACACACTCAGGTCTTCAAATACAAATACACAACTCATCATTATTACTTTGTAAAAACACCCAACACATTTAAGATGATACTTCTTTGCAGTGGCAATCAAAACTGGATACATTTGGTTGGTTACATTAATATATTGCATTTACGGAGAGCAAATATCAACTACACTCAATAATTGAACAATATTCTGACTATGATTATGTGTTGTAATTAGCAATGTTCAAACAAAGGATGAATTAGTAGATCCACCCATCTTAAAGCACCTGTGGTACAAAAACAATGGTGTCTTTGTCAGGGTGTGGACAAGCTTGAGCGGCTTATCTGCACACTCTACCATAGCCCTTTATCTCTGTAAAATCACAATCAAATCCTCTGTTCTGAACATGGAGCCGTAAATAAATATGACACAGTGAGTGGACACTTCAATTTCACTATGGTTTATTTTCTTATCAAAAGCAAAGTAAAACGTCAACAGTCAGCTAAAAAGAAATGTACATTACAGTTCAGAACTAATTGCTTGTTTCACAAGTCAAATTATAGTTATGATTCCACACAGAAACTCAAGCAGAGGCTTTCATGGTCAACATTTTTACAAAAAAACCCTCAAATGGAACTGTTATTACAACATCTAACAAAAACAAATGTAAAATGATAATCTGAGCCAACTAGGACATTATCCGTCCTGCTGCTGTATGAAAGGGTTGGGTATGGCCTCCATGCCATCCTGAGGGCAGATGAGGACCACAGACGTCCCTCTGCAGACCACCAGCCCCAGCTGCCGTGTGTCCTCCGTCAGCTTCATCTGGTCATCTGGATCTGTAGGAACACAAACTTCAACATCAAACCGACGAGGCAGGTAAGAGAAGACCTGCATCAACATTACTGGGATTTTGAAATGGAAAGAATTACAAAAGTTCTAACACTTTAAATAAAAATGCAGGCTTTTGACGAGTGATCAAGTTAAACTAATCCAGCTCATCTGTCCATACTTTCCCATGTGTGGACAATAAAGGATTATCTTATACTTCCCATCATGTTTATCAAATGTATTGTATTGTTCAGATCACGTCAGGACACACTGTGTTCACTTACCACGCATGTACTCGATGGTTCCGTCCAGCACCAGGTTCAACAGCGGATCAAACCCCTTCAGGACTCCACTGGCTGAAAAACATGCCTTTATTTTGTAAAGTGTATCTTGCTTTATTAGGTTAATTGTTCACACGAGGGTAACGTCAGGTTTTGCGTGTGTATTCTCACAGTAATTGACTTACCTTCTCTCCCTCCTTGAAACTTTACACGAATAGGTTTGTCGATGTATTTTGACAAATCAAAAATACTTTCCTTCTTCTTTTTATCTTTATCCTAAAACATGAAGGTAAATTAATGCAGAGAGCGTTACAAAACGCGTGCATACATCTACAGTCTTATATCTGATATTCTTTAAACACACCATCAGATAATATATGTTAAAGGGAAACAGAACTGAGGGGTATAATTACACAAATAAGAGAGTTATTTTCATTATATGAACAAAAATCATACGAACTCACCGCCATGTTCACTGCTTAACCCGGAAGTGAAGAGTGCGCGCTCAAACAAACGCACTAGCGCCTCTAGCGACGGGAATGTGCCATTACGTCACTGGCACTGGGGTCACGCGTGGTCCCAGTGGTCCTGCTTTAATATTGTTACGTCTGAGGTTATTTCATATTGAAGTTTTTAAATGGAAAAGTGTCTTTCACATTCTCACAAGGCCAATGTTTATAACGTCATTCTGAACTGACCTCAGCACTCAGGAGTGACTATTTATACCACCAGTTGGTGTGTTGGTCTGCAGTTCAAATACAAGAGGCACTATGCAAAGGACGTGTGATATTACTACTATGAGTACATTATCTGATTCTTCTGTACAGACCAGCAAACTGGAGGAAGAAGAATTAGATGTTCCAGAGGCTGAAGCTCATTCCACACCTGATGTTATGCTGCAAGTACAACAAGACATTTTTTATGTAAACCGCCAACAGCTGGCTTTGCAGAGTCCCTACTTCAGGGCTCTGTTTTTTGGTGGTGGACTTGAGAGCAACAGAAAGAGTGTGGTAATTAAAGGAGTAAATCTGGACAATTTTAAGACCTTGATGGAATACAGTGACAAGTCCAGTTTACCTCTGGACAGAGACAATGTTCTTGGGATCCTTGAAACAGCAGACTTTCTCCAGCTAGAGCAGGCCAGGCTGCTGTGCTGTAAGTTTTTGGAGCGAGAACTGCACCTTAGTAACTGTTTGGGCATGATGTCCTACTCCTGGCAGCTGGGCTGCTCTCAGCTGTACAGGGCGGCTCGACAGGTAGCCCTCACTCACTTCTCTGCTCTCATCACTGACGACGACTTCCTGTCTTTGTCCAAGGACTCTGTTGCAGATCTTTTAGCCAGTGATGATCTGACCATTATAAAGGATGACTTAGTTCTGGAGGCCGCTTTACAATGGGTTTTATTTGACCCAAAAAGGGAAGAACACTTATTGGAGCTCATTGAGCTTGTGAGGCCAGAATGTCTTTCTGTTCAATTTATCACTGAACTTTTGAGTCAGACGCAGAGCTCTGACCGCAGATCCAAGTTGATTAGTACTCTAAATGAACACTATCCAGCCTCCTGGTCAGTAGGCAGATCTCTACTGAGGACCAGGGGGAGAGAGACCCTCTTTGTGTTGGGTGGTCCACATGATCAGGACACACAGACTCTGTACCAGTTTCACCCCCTGAGCGGACGATGGCAGAGCTGTGCCCCTTTGGAGAGGAAGAACCTGACTCAGTATTCAGTGGCAGCCGTAGGTGAGACAAATAAAGCTGTGCTTAAATGTTTGTGTGTGTTTGCCCTTCTTTTGCTTCAATGGTCTTTGTCTTGTCAGGAGACAGCGTGATTGTCACAGGCGGACACTTCAGAGATGTGCTGTGGTACACTATGGACTGGGTGTTAATTTATAACTGTGGAAACCAGCGGTGGACAGAGGGCCCAGCTCTGCAGAAGTCCAGACACAGTCACTGCTCTGTGGGGCTCGGAGACGTGCTCTATGTCATTGGAGGTTCCATGGATGAGAGCCTGGTGAATGATGTGGAGAGGCTGGTCCTTGGCTCAGAGGGCTGGGTGTCTGTTAGTCCTCTGATCCGGCCAGTGGAGAGGGCTGCAGCTGCTGCTCTGGGCTCTAACCTCTATGTGGTCTGTGGCCTGGATGAGAATGGAGAGGCTTATGGGGGAGTCCAGAGGTATGTGGTGGAACACGACCAATGGGATGTAGTGTCTTATTCTCCCCATCCACGGTGAGAGATCTTTACTTTGATACAGGACAATGTTTTTGCAATTTGATCCTAACTGACTAAACCCCTTTTCAGATATGACCTGGTCGCCACGGAGCTCAATGGTGCTCTTTACTTGTTTGGAGGCCACTCACTGCGTTTTGATGTGGACACAGATGAGTGGACTCTGCTGGAGGAGGATTGCCTAGAAAATAAGTTCTTCAGTGGCTGCACCACTGTCCTGGGACAGATTTATCTGGTCAGCGAGAAGAGGGTCAACAGAGCATCTCCAAACATGGTGCTGCTGGACCCCTACATTGACACATGCATTGAGGTTGATAACACCATACCCTGCTCTGTGCCAATCAGAGGCTGTGTCACAATGAAAATGACTTGTTAATATGATTTTAAAACATTTCTTAACAGTGTTGTTTGGTCTATTTTAATACTAAGTATGAGAAGTACTATTTTCTCTATAATTAAGTTTATTGAAATATATACTAAATTATACAGTCCAAGCTGTGGTAGTCACTAAAGCAACAACCACACAACAGCATTTCAATATTTGCAAATATTAGCCAAGGCACTGAATAAAAACAAAGCTGAACAATTAACGTTCATGTTTCTTACACCATCTATAAAAAGTTTCTAATTGCAGAGCTGTATTATATAGTTTATTTAAGTCTTGGTTTATGTCAGGCCGTTTATGTGCACTAGAGGGCGCAATACATTACTCAAGCAGTGCAAAATAGATTTTTAAAAAACTTGACAAAATTAAACTGCATTTCTCCAAATTATATTATTGTAATAAATGACAAAGCAACAATTAAAATCACCCACAATCTTCATGCTTAAATAACAATCTACAATCTTCTTGCGCATTGTAAGAACGTTTAAACTAATTACAAGCATTCAAAGGCAGGTTGTGTGATTTGGATTATTTGAAATATAAAAACATGACCTATACACAATGTTTTTCTACGTGGTTCATTATCTGGCTTTGGGAAGTCTGTTGTTGATGTTCCTCTGGGTGGTAAGGTTATTTAGGACACAGTTATTGGCCAGGGATGCAATTTTGGGCCTGACTGAATCTTGTCTTTGCTTCCAGTTTCCTCCATCTTCGAGCTCTTCTTCATCCTCCCCTTCGCTCTCCTCATCACTGCGTTCATCTTTCCCCACCTGTAGTAGAGGAAAAAATGATTACAAGAACACGTACACGTTTGTAAAGCTAAAGTGACAACCTCTTAAGGCTTGTACTCTTACCTTGCCCGAAAACGCAAACTTGAAGACCATTCGTAGTATAATATAGGCCCAGAAGATATGCAGGGCTTGCAGAACTAACAGTAAAGCATTGAAGAAGTAGTAACCAAAGAATGGCTCAAAGAAATCCATAGACACGATAAGGGTCGTGTGGACCACCCTGAAAAGGAGCATGTTTAATGTGGGCTCTTTGAGGCACCAGAAGAATCAATCAAAACTAGGAAAAACATTAAAATATGTGCGCTGACCTGAAAGGGAAAACAACCAGTCTTGTGAACAGGAATACCACAGCAAAGACGACAAACAAAGGGTCACATATATAAATCAACCCAGCGTAGTGGAGCATTTTGCCAGACTGGAAAAACAAAAGTGAACATTAAGGCTTCTTTGACTTGAATGCATTTGCAAGTATTTTCTGAGAACATAGAGTTTAAATAGACTAGATAAAATACATTCTCAAACAGTAACAGATATTTGTGCTAGTTTGGTTATGTATTTACAGTGTCAAGCAACAAGGATTTTGGTGTCACACTTAGGTGCTTTCATAGTTGTAGTACATAGTACACGTGTACTTTGGTCACATGGTCTGATTGTCTGATTGTGTCTGTGTCATATAAACTAGAACAATGAGGCTATTGTGTAACTAAGCAGTTGCAGGTCTGACTTTTGATTTCAGAAAAATGATAACGACGTCTTTTGATTGATGGTGTAAGGTCAAATGGGAGAGAAGAGGATGGTGTACATTCAGCAAATTGGAGCTGGAAATGACTCTCACAATCTGAGAGTGGCACAGAGCCAGGCATCTGTGCTGCTGCTGTGCCCTCTCCACTACAGCAGCAGGATAATGATTTTCACTGGACATTGTGATACTCTTCACAGCTCCTTGATCTTTGTGCCAGCGGAGTGGAGAGGGATAAGCATTCAGCAAAATCACATAATGGCATTGGCCTTTTACAGTCAATGATATGTTCTCATTTCCCCTGGGTAAAGTGTAATGTGCGTAGCTGTCAAACTGGTTTCCCGAGGGCAGAGTCTCACCTCCAGGAGGAAGTCAGAGGAGTCGTGCACTAACATCACCAGTGTGCCCACTCTTACGTAGTTGGAACAGTAAGAGAACCCAAGAAGAAATATAGTGGCGATGTGATGGATAACCTGCTCCTTGAAGTCCTGACAAAACAAAACACATGTGTGAAAGGTCACAAAACAATCCAGTATAAAGAGGTTAATCCAGAAGGCAAATGATGTGTGGGTTGAACATTCATTAGGAAACTAAATACAGCTCAGACTCACTTTCCTCTTGATGTCCACAGAGATGGACAGAAGCAGCGATAAATAAAATCCCAGCTCTAAGAAGTAATACCAATAATGAGCGTCAGACACGGGCTGCAAAAGGAAAAACAGGATGTTCATAGTGATACACAGCAAACTCCATAGGTAAAATGTACTTAAAATTACTTCACTTCATGAAATCAAACTGAAATGGGAACGCTAATGTGACTTTTATTCACTTCTAAAAGGGAATTATTTTATGAACAGAGAAACCGTAATCAAAATAAAAAAAACATGTACCGGTATTTATTTATTTTGAATATTGTAAAAATCACTGCACAAAGACAATTTTAGAGCGAGAGTTCAGTTATTATTACATATTATTCTGTTTTTGATTACTGGTAAGTTGTTTCTCTTGACAACCTTAATGTGGATAAATATTGATTATGAAACAGAAAAATGTAAAGGTATACAATATTTTTATACCATATATATATTGTGCTTTCAAAGGCGGCAATAATACATTTCCCTCACAGTTACGTCACACAACAACCACACAACAGATTTCTGCCAGTCACTCAGGTTAGTGTCAGTGTAGGATTAGGGTCAGGGGGGAAATAACGCTGAATATTAACCATCACTTTAAAAAAAAATCAGATCACGTGTTAATAGTGCATGTACAAAGTATTATTAATGGATTTCTAAGTCTGTAATGTTCTTTTTAGGTCATGACCGACAAAGGAATGGCTGCTTTCCCTGTTGGAATGCCGACTTGCAGGCACCCAACTGTCATCGGCACAGATTGAGTTTAGTTAGCACAAAAACCTCAGAAACAGCGTGAGTGGAGAGGAAGTGTGCTGTGCGAGGGGCTGTACACCCAACTTTCCTCTCATACAGCCACAGTCTAGACATAAACTGTAGAAGCGATATTCAGAGCTGCTGTATTGTGCGTCTGTGTCATTAATAATGTTTGACAGCACACTGCGTATTAGGTGCACACCATGTACGGTTATAGACAGACGTTTGTATTTGTAGGAGAGCAATAGTGACAAAAATGTATAGCTGGATATGTTTTTGGAGTGTCTTGATCACAATAATCAGAAGATAATTTGGTAAGAAATGGGATGAAATGTGTTTTTAAATGAATTAGTTGAGGTTCGATTATGAGACAAACGTGAGAGGACAGTACATTTGCCCACAAACATCCAGAAATATAACTTTATAAACTTGTATGATTGTTTTCCATATTTTATTTCTAATCTGCTCTTTCATTTTTGACAACATTTTGAGATTTACTGTCTGATGAATGACTGATAATGCAAATCTTCAAATCAAAAGTCACAGAATATATGATTCATATTATTTGATACATCGCCCACCACTTCAATATAAATACACAACGTGCTCACCTGTTTCGGGTAACCTCTCCAACATTCCCTCTGATCCCAGAACCACGGAGCCTGAAGAGAAAAGTGAGCTGGATAAGATGCATACATATATCACACATATATCATACATACATATATCATACATACATATATCATACATACATATATCGTACATATATCATACATGTGCTGTTTATAATGGCAAAGAAAATGATTTTGCTCACTTCAATTAAGGTGCTGAGGCCGCCAATGAATGCGACAAGGTAGAAAACAAAACGCCAACTACCCCAAAAAAAAAGATTACACAAGTCAAAAAAATTACTTTAATCCGACATTCTTAGGTGAAAATACTCACGCGGCCTCACAGAACTTCTTTGTGTTTGTGGGTCGGTCCTGATTCCTTCTGTTTCTGAACCACGTCTGTATTTTTCTTGGCGATAGTCCACACTGCTCTGACAAGTCCAATACCTCATTCTGAAAAAGTACATGAAGTATTTTATGAACAACGGCAGAAATGTATCACTTCTCTGTCTGATTCTTGCGGTTTCCGAGTACTTCAAACACGGCATCTTGTAATAATGACATCACTAGACAGACAAACTGAAGAGAGTGAGAGGAACGTGGTGAACTCGGTGAAATACAGCGAGAAGAGGAGAGCGTAACTGAGGGAATCACCTGTAACGAACACTTGAGCCACACGTTTATGGCTCTCTAAAGTATCAGGTTCTATGTGTGAATGTAACAAGTAGCCTTTTTGACATTAAGTTGTTATCTTTAAGGAATATGTACAATTGTTATTTCAGAATTCATAAACATGACCCAACTGCGTCCCCAGACACAAGATAAAATATTGCTTTTGCTGATAACAACTGTCATTTATTCCTAAATTACAAAAGCGTTGGACTAAAGTATGCTAAATGTTGAATCATGAATCTGCTCAGGGAGGGAATTCTGGAGGTTCTGAGCTGAAGTTATGACCGTTGCAACTTATTTAAACCAGTAAGAGTAAGAGCAAAACAACACAACACCCCCCCATAAACTACTTGATGGACAAACAAATAAGTTCAGCAGTGAAGATGAAGAAAGCACTGACTTGTGATGGTTGAAGAGAGCGGTCTTTGTAGTACGCCTCCAGCTTTGGATCAGAGAATGCTTGAATTCGAACCCGGTCCTTTACACGGAAAAGCCTGCTTAATGGGATGGCAACAACCCTGAAAGACAAAGTCAATATGCGGTTATTTGGATGTATATGAATAAATAATAACATCATAAAACAGCGGTCAATGGGTATTTGCCAAAACACTCCCATGGGCCTTTGGTGACGGACGGCTTTGGTGTTGGATGACCAAGAGGAACCTGATCTATCTGTGCGCTGTTGTGATATGGAGGCAGACAGATCGCAGAGATGGAATAATGATAAACGGGAGTATGACACCTGCACGCCGCTGTGTGTAACTCGATCTCACAGATGATCCAGCTGATGTGGGCTGGCATCACAGACAAAGAGACGACACAGCGCCATGGCCCAGGGCAACAGTGTCAGGTTATGAGACTAGACTCTCTATGAACCGGGCAGAAGCGCTGTGGGACACGCCCGCCTGCTGCCTGACTATACATGTAAACAATCCTTTCAAGTTCATTTGCATACAACAACAACAACAACAAGTACGACGGATAGAGAAACACGTCTCCTGCTACTACGTCTCCGGAGACAACACGTGACATTCATTAAAGGAGAGGTATTATATTGCAAAACAAAAGCTACTACCTAGACATCAGTTCCTCATTTACAACAACAACAACAAGATTAATATTTCAGCATGCAGACATGTAACATAAAGGAGGTTTACCAAAGCTAAAGCTTTTTTCATGACCAATTTAGATCACAATTATTAAGATAAAACTTTATGAAATGGCTTTTATACATATTTAGGGCATGTACTATATATAATAAGATGTTGTTGTCTCTAGTTTGTTTCTCTATTGTCATGACCCATGTTCCCTGTAAAACTAAGCAGTTAATATCTTTGCGGATTATACAACAGGCAGCTCATGAATATGTAAATATTGTTTTGAGTTTGAGTTTTTTTTCTTAAATATAGAGTTCACAGCTATGGCTACTTATGAAGTACAATAGCAATGTTTCTATGCAATAAATATTTGACTGAAAGCAATTATAATGTTGATTTAATGACAAAAAGTTGTTTGTGTTTCTTGGGTTTGGTTGTCAAGCCATTCACTCAGAAAACTGACTGAGGTCCTCACTTTGAGGTCCTCACTCACAAACCCAAAAGAGCTCTCCACGAGACACTGTGTCCTCATGTGTATGTGAGTATGTGAGTATATGAGTGTGTGAGTATGTGAGTATGTGAGTGTGTGAGTGTGTGAGTATGTGAGTATGTGAGTATGTGAGTGTGTGAGTATGTGAGTATGTGAGTATGTGAGTATGTGAGTGTGTGAGTATGTGAGTATGTGAGTGTGTGAGTATGTGAGTATGTGAGTGTGTGAGTATGTGAGTATGTGAGTGTGTGAGTATGTGAGTATGTGAGTGTGTGAGTATGTGAGTATGTGAGTGTGTGAGTATGTGAGTATGTGAGTGTGTGAGTATGTGAGTATGTGAGTATGTGAGTATGTGAGTGTGTGAGTATGTGAGTATGTGAGTGTGTGAGTATGTGAGTATGTGAGTGTGTGAGTATGTGAGTATGTGAGTGTGTGAGTATGTGAGTATGTGAGTATGTGAGTATGTGAGTATGTGAGTGTGTGACTGTTTACTGCATTACAGGTTCACATTAATATATTATTATTAAACCTTAAATATAGATGTACAACATAACTCTGCAACATTCAGTATACATAATGTGTCAGAAATGTTTTTTTCTTACAATTTACAGGAATTTACAAGGAGGGCACATGATTTTGAGTGCATGACTTATTGCAGTCACATTCACAGTCAAGTAAAAAAAAACAAAACCACTTAAAGTTATTCTTCATTACATCTGTCATCATTCCTTTTGCGCAGTGAAGCTGTCAGTGCTCACCTCTCAAAGACATATCTGCAGGCAATGAAGACAAGAGCCAGAGGAACAGCGAAGGTGAGGTCCCACGGTCGAGGAATGTGCCCTTGAGCCGGGTCTATCTCGGCGTCCTCCCAGCGGGTCCCGGGAGGAAGCCAGAGCATGTCCCGCCAAATCCACTCATTGAACACAGCAGCCATCCTGGGAATATCAAATCATTTCAGGGGTTTTCAGCTGTTAAATGCTACTTTTTTGGGGACTTTTTCATCTCCTAATCCCTCAACATTCTGAAACCCATGAAGAGAAATATCCATAACCTCATTATGTCATGTTTTGTGCTCTATCCCTTAGGCTACTTCTGAAATTAAAAAGAAACAAGTGTCACCTCTTAATTTATACAGTGCTTTCCTCAATTGCTCCAAGGAGATCAGTTGAATGATGACAGCCAGCAAAGCTCTATCTGCAGTTTTCTGGACAGGGAGGAAAATAATATTAAAATAACACTAATACATTCTTAATTATACAGGGTCAAATCTGTAGAAACAAACAGTCAAGTGGCAAAGGTCTGGACGTCTTATACAACTGAAGAGCTTCAATTATAAGTGAGTGATGTTATCTCTTACTCCATTCCTGAATTACGTGCAACAAAAGCCTTGATGGCACCGACAGTTTAAAGGTGCAGCCCTGATGAGCTGATAAACATTTCAAGAGTCACGATTATGAATGGTTTAAACTTTTAAAGAAATGCAACGTGAAGTTTAGAGTTTGTTTCACGCATTGCACATTTTGAATAGACCTAAATTAATTAAGAGATTTCTGTATCAATAAAGTAAAGAAAAGCCAAACTAGGAATAAAGAAGAAGGAGGAGTCCCACAAAAACAAATTAAAAAGATCATCATGCCTGCGCTGCATTTTAGAGAGAGAACTACGTTATTCCACCAAGAGACAGGTTATTATTCTGAAATCGACGCAGACAGAGCAGCAGATCACAGCAAACACTAAAGTTAACACACTTTAAGAAGGCTGATAAAGAGATTAGGTCTGCTAAAACAAGAAAGTCATAAATCATCATAATCAGAGACAGCGTCAAAAACAACTCATGCACGAGTCCTTACACAGAAAAAGTTGCAGCCTCGTGAGTCCAAAACGATATGATCCGAAAAGTCAAACGATATAATCCGAAAAAGCAGGTGCCTGTCCGCGCTGCTGTGATGAGGAGGAGAGAGGGTGAGCAGGAGCGGGGCAGGGGCGGGGCGGGGCAGGGGCGGGGCAGGGGCGGGGCAGGGGCGCGTGATGATGCGCTAGTGGGCGTGGTTACGTACAGCAAAGGCAAATGGAAGCGCGAGGACGGAACACCATAGATCCAGGTCGACCCCCACAGAGCCAAAATCTGATGGATCTGCCTTGTGGAAAATGCACTCAGTTGTGTTAATTAAGTAAAAGTACTCGTACAGGAGCAACATTTAACTAAGCAAATACTGAATAATGAACAAGAAGCACATATAAACAAATCTACTGAAGTAAAAGTTTTGAAGTACCTGTTTAAAAATGTATTCACACAGATTATAGCTGTATTAAATTAACTGATTTTGGTAATGAATTATATTTATCGTTGGTCAACAGTCGCCATTTGAATCAACTTCTTAACTTTTCAAGTGACTTTTATTTTTATATTTGAGAGGACTTGAACAAATCTTTAAAGGATTTAACTTCCAGAAAGGCTTGAAAAGCACAAGGAACATAATAATAGTTTTAAAAACAACTTTTGGACACCAAAAAAGTTAGCCAGCCCATTGTCTTTTGAATGGCTTAGTTATTGTGACGTTTGGCCAGACCTACTGAGCCTGAGGTGACAACACTGTAAGACTAGTGCATAGAATTCATACTTGCTTTTGTGACAGACGTACAGTGTGTCAATCAGCAAAATCAGATTAGATTTTGAGCCTTGACATGTTGCTGCTTTTCATATCAGCCACATCCACTTACAGGAAATACAGTTCCACAACAGTTTGCATAGATTAGATCCACTTTTTCCTGTCCATTTGCAAAAATTGTCTTGTTTATATAAATATTATTAAATATAGAATTGTACAGTTCTCTCCACATTCATAGTGGCTCAGATACACAGACTGATTGCAACACAGTTCTCAGAATATTTAGACTGACAGTGTCTTGTGATGTGGGAGGAGTCACTAGTGTCAAGTTCAGGTCAAATGGTCTTGTCACAAACTAAATTATATAAATATATATATATATATATATATATATATATATATATATATATATATATATATATATATATATATATATATATATATATTAGTTTTATTTCTTTCGATCACAGTTATATATTCAGAAACACTTGAAAGTCCCAATCGGTGTAGCCTGAATGACTTTATAGAATAATTGTAAAATCATACAAGAAAACCAGTTGGTAACTTATTACAAAAGGACTTGTTCCATTGCATCAAATATGAGATTTAATTTAAATAAAAAAATGAACAATTACATCATATTATTAATCATTCTTTGATTGCAACAGAAAGCCTTTACACAGGCATGAAATATGTCCATGAAGAGAGCGACACAGTGTGTATTTAATATGATGTGCTTTATTTAACTTTCAGGTGTAATTTGGAAAACAGTGAAGTAAGTGCTATAGTTACTGCTGAAGTAGTCATTATACTGATATTGTCCATCCGGGTGGAATTAGTTTGTAGTGGAGTGGAACGTGTGAGGTTAGTTCCTCATTCACAGCCAAGCGCCATAAGATTTAATTTTAGTTGATCCTGTTCCTGAGACATTCATGGGCCAACAAATAAGCACCAGACTGTACGATAAGCAACGGGTGTGCTCCAGATGGAACAAATGATAATAATAAATACATAAATTGAAGTAGGGCGTATGATCTGAACATGTTGTTGTCTACATTCACTGTATATAAGTTTTGAGAAGAATCTTCAAAAAGCGTTGAAGATTATGAACTGTGACAGCAGCATTGCGTTAGGCCTCGTCATTCCATATCTTGACCGAGATCTTTGCTCAGAATAATAAAATAGAATAACAATGTCAAAGCTCCTGACAGAGTATATCAGCAGTTTGGAATAATGGGTTGAATGCAGAGTTACTTAAAGCTGCCAATACTTTCTTCTTGTTTAAATAAGTAATGTATTTAATTTGTCTTGGAATACATAAAACACAGAACAGCAAGAGAGAGCAAAAAATAAAATTACACAAAAAATATAAATGCAAATATGTATAAAAACAATGGATAAGGCCTATATTTTAGCAGTGATGATAACATAGTGGATTGTAACCGTACTAACCGTATTCTATAGCTCTTAGTGTTTAATAAGCAACATCACTGCATGCTCTTGTTGTGTCCTTGGGCAAGGTACTTAAGAGGTGGACTGTAACTTTCTACATTTATTCCCCTTGTTTTTTTAATTTTTAGCTTTAAGCCATCCAAGTACCACTAGATCAAAACAAGGACTAAACTAGTTACTAATGATTTTTATTATTATCAAACAGAAATAACATATATATGTGTTTTCTTTATTTATATAAATGTAGTATTACTCATGAGTGCACAGATCTTGTGTCCTTTTGTCTCTCAGACTGTATCATTCACCATGTGCCAGGGCCAGAGCCTCCAAAACAACTAAGCCTCTGTTCTCGGCTCTTGGAAACCTGCTGTTGCATTCTGCTGTTTTATGTCCCCTTTTTCTGACTTGCATTTGGCACTTTTAGTCGTGTTGCAATAAAAATGCTTGAGGAATTCCACCCAGTCTAAACTCAAAGTAAATCTGAGTTAGATTAATCGGACAATCACTGAAAGAGTCCAAAAAAGAATCTGACAAATTCTTCATGCTTTAGGAAAAAAGAGGGAAAAAAGGTGCTTCTGACCAACAGAGGGCAGCAGATATCTCAGCATCACTGTTATACAGGTCAGTGTGTTTGCAAAGGAGGGCACAGGCTCATTTTGTACAAGATGTCAATGAGTTACAAAGTCTGGTTACAAAGATTGTTAATCTGAATTAAAAATGTATTCCATGACATGAGCAAAACAAAGAACAAATCACAGCAACCACATATTGAAAGTATTTACGTGTCAGTACAACAATTTGTACTTCAAAAGGTAAAAACACACAATTAGACTCTATTATGTATAAAACATCTACCGGTATTCACTTTTTATTTGCGGATGTGCTGTTTAATTTGGATGAAATCAACAGACTCCATCATTCTGGAATCTGGATAAAACTCAACAAGCATAAAGGGCATTATTAACTAAACTATAAAAGTTTAGGGAAACCAAAATATGTTCTGTGCAATTTAAAACGTTAATTAAAGGTCAAATGGATGGAATTTCCATACAACCAGCACAACAACCAAACTAGTGACACACAAAAACATCACACTATATCCTCAAGAATACACAGGTATAATTTAGTTTAGCCAATTCATTCCTTTTTAATCAGACCTTGATTGAATTGTTTAAACTGTCAATGATAAGTCTCAAAGCGGGTTGTTGGGAGCAGCAGTTTGAACTAAATTATGTTTTTCTTAGTGGTAAATGACAACATTCGGGTTTTATTTAAAAGTCTGTCTTGTCCATATTCATTTTAATTTAAAAAAGGAAGCCATAAGATGACCTTTATTATGGTATAATGATATCCATAATCTGTCAGGAATGTCAGGTCAAAAGTTACAATAACGAGACCATTTTCGTCCTTCAGCTTGACATAATTCATAATAACCCAGCTGCACTTTTTCACCTCTGTCTCATCCGTGTGTTTCTGGTCCTGCTCTTCTACAGGTTTGAACGTGCAGCTCCTCATTGTCTTCCAGTGACATCAGCCAATTATTCAACACTCCACATCTTCTACCATCATCTCTCTAATCATTGTCATTAGCCCTGCACCATTAGCTTTCTGCGACTGCATCATATCTGGCCTCCTCCGGTTCCAGACATGAGGCAACAGAAGATGTGAGGGAAACTGGAATACGCTGGTGGGGTGCAAACATATTTTTGGACACTAGCATTGCTGTTAGCTCACTTCCTCTGAGAAAACATCCAGTGATTGATTGAAGCATCTGGACTGGTTCCTCGTGTTAACAGTCATCACACATATTTTGTATTTGTTAGTTTCATTTACACGTCCATGTTCTGACCCACATTTCCATACTTGAGATACCTGATCTTTTACTTTACTGTTGGCCCCCAGGTTTATTTCAATGCAATGATGAATCTTAAACTTTGTGCTAATGTATATGTTTCCTGTGTGACACAAAACATGCTTAAGGTCGGCCTGTGCACGGTGTTTATTGAAGGATGACATGTTGAAGGTTTCTTGTGACTTCAGGCCTCTTGTGGTAAAATGCAATGTCTGTGTTGAGGTTTTGTGTCTACAAGTCAGATTTAAACAGTATAAACTACACATCCAGACATTGAAATGTGTTGTTTTAATATTTCTTGAAAAATGTGAATTTGGAATTGGCCACAATAAATTAGAAAGTGACAATAAAAGGATTGGCTATAAGTAAACTAGCAGCACGAGTGACTGTGAGGCTTGTGTGAGAAAAAAATGCTTTCGGTCAAAATGTTCTACCTCAAGGGCTGTGTGCTTTGTGAAACAGGCTCCACCTTCATATAATGCATCGACAAAACAGATATTTCTCAAAATT
Organism: Eucyclogobius newberryi; assembly: GCF_026437365.1. Lineage (NCBI taxonomy): Eukaryota > Metazoa > Chordata > Actinopteri > Gobiiformes > Gobiidae > Eucyclogobius > Eucyclogobius newberryi. Next base: position 30,882,034 of record NW_027316532.1, on the reverse strand, counting down.
ACAGCACGGAAATTTGATCTAGTCAATTTTAATACAGCATTGTTCATGTTTAAAGTTAGAAAACAAATTGTTCCTGCACAAATATTGTGTTTGTTTGAAATCAAGGACGCTAAATATGATCTAACAATTGGTTAGAAATAAAGTCAGAATCAGAATCAGAATCAGAATAAGGTTTATTGCCATTGTCAATAAACAAAAGTCACAAACATAGGAACTTGTCTTGGTGATTCAATGCAACACAAAACAATAAAACAATGAAACAATAAAACAATAATGTAATAATTATAATAAAAAAGAAAAGCCCAAAAGCTCTATAGACAGGAAAGGTGAGCATGACATGGGGGATGAAAGAGAAGGGAGAACATGCAGCACACCGTCCGAGTCGGGACTCGAACCCACGACACCGCGGCCAGTCGCACCCGGAGCCGAGCACCGGGCAGCACCTGATAGACATACTTAAGAAATGTAATTATGCATTTCTGTAATCTGTTAAAAAAAAAAGAAAAAAACCGTAACAAGGGTTGGTGCAATAAACTGTGGCTTCGATAGATTTTGTTTTATGTAAAGAAATGTGTCCATCAAGTTGTTTTACTCAACCGAAAACTCATAAACTTCACACTTTACAAAGACACTTAAAGGAGTGGCTCAGGTCAACATAAACCTGTGTGCACAATTCATAAGAGGACATTTTAGCACTTCACGGTATGTGTAATATATACAGCAATTTAGGGTATGTGCAATACACTATTGTATACTGAAATGAATATAGTATGTGGTATGTATGTTGTAAACTATTGTGTGAACATTCCTCTCTGTCTCCTGACTTTGTGCTCCTGCCCTTCCCTGTAATGTGTCTTCTGTTGGTCATGTGTGTTCTCTGTGGAGTCATTGTCCGTGGACCTGATGTATTGTGCGATATTTATTGTACTGTTGGCGTGTTTTATATTAACCCATTAAATGTAACCTTTAATGGTACCATGTGTAACCGTTATCTGGCACTACAGATGGAAACTATTCTGTGATTAAAATCTAAAAATAAAACAAAATTGCTCAATGAACTAAAAATGAATACACTTAAAACATATAGTATTGGACTCACGCAGCATTGCATTTAAAGACATTACGCTATTCTTTATCGTATTGTCCCTTCCCCAGTATTTTACTGACATCAGAACATACACTTAATGTCTCTAAATCAGATTGCACTGTGCGCCCCTCATCTTCTCTTCTAACTTTGCTGGTTGTTCCGGATTCCAGACTCCATCTGTCTGTGTGGAACTTGGCTGATCTTGGCCAGGAATTTGCCCTATATCACTGGTGCTGGGGCCCGGGGCTGTAAATCACATGACCAGTTTGTGGGAATGGCCGTAATGAAGATGGACGCGCTGCTGTTGGAGCTGAACAGTGAGAGCTGCATTCCTCAAACTATACTTCCACCATTACAGGAATCACAACAGTCAAACTCATGTGTGTTTGACTCCAGCACAATAAAGCAAGCAAATAGAGGAGTGTGGTAGCTTGTTTGGACTGATAGGGTCATAGAGATATTGCAGTTTGCCGTAATTACAGTCGCATTTGTGATATTATTCAAAAAGCAGCAGGGATTGTTCTCACTCAGAGTAAAGTACTTGATTACCATTTTTTCCAGCGCTGTCGTGTGTCTCAGTAGCTCTCATCCTCTGATTGGAGAGTTGGCATAAAAACATTGTTTGTAGTGTGGGAAGATCCACTGGCCCAAAGGTTTGCAGTTCAATTCCAGCTTCAATTCCAGATGAATGCTGTTGTCGTGTCTTTGGGCAGGACACTTCACCCTCTTCGCCCTTAGTGTGTGTGAGTGGTTCCGTGAACATTTACCATTTAGTGATTTAAGGAGTGGCACATATGTGAAGATTAGTTCACCTCTGGCCTTGACAATATGCCAAATGTCTCTTCCCTCTCTCCCCCCATTTCACTCTACAGCTGTCCATCAAATATGGCCAGATCTTTAAAAATAAAAAAAATACCAGAACCATATCGCAGTATTTGGTGTTTTTTTTTATTATCTTAAACTCAAACAGACCACACACACGGGTGCAGTGTCACTCTGACGACTCTTCCTTTTCCAAGTTACAGGAAATCACTTCACCCTAATTAGACTGTAGTTTAGAACAGCTCCTTTAAGTGCCATAGTGTACGCATACAAGTATTTACTGAACCACAAGAATGATGAAGTGGCAGCTCCACAACCTCAAGCCTCTGGGGTTCACTGGGTCTATTAGAACACACACACACACACAAATATTGACTCTTGCAGGTCTAAGGTGTCGCTCAGGAGTTGGGCTGGCAGTGCAAACAGCTGGGCTGCTGCAGCACGGCCTTTAATCCTGAAACACCCCCCACCAAACCCTGTGTGTGGGGGGCTGGCACTTCAAAGACCTGAGCAATGGAAGGTACAAACTATACTATTATACTCACTACTTATTCTTACTTAGTCATCTATTTCTACATGGAGGAGCTCTATTTTGTAAGCAACAACGCAGACTGTCAAAATGTAAAATTGTTAGAGTTTTTCCTCAAATATATGCAAGACAATATTTTATTACCTCGTGCACAAAGCCAGGGGACATGCAATTACCTCGTGCACAAAGCCAGGGGACATGCGATTACCTTGTGCACAAAGCCAGGGGACATGCGATTACCTCGTGCACAAAGCCAGGGGACATGCGATTACCTTGTGCACAAAGCCAGGGGACATGCGATTACCTCGTGCACAAAGCCAGGGGACATGCGATTACCTTGTGCACAAAGCCAGGGGACATGCGATTACCTCGTGCACAAAGCCAGGGGACATGCAATTACCTTGTGCACAAAGCCAGGGGACATGCGATTACCTCGTGCACAAAGCCAGGGGACATGCGATTACCTCGTGCACAAAGCCAGGGGACATGCGATTACCTCGTGCACAAAGCCAGGGGACATGCGATTACCTCGTGCACAAAGCCAGGGGACATGCGATTACCTTGTGCACAAAGCCAGGGGACATGCGATTACCTCGTGCACAAAGCCAGGGGACATGCGATTACCTTGTGCACAAAGCCAGGGGACATGCGATTACCTCGTGCACAAAGCCAGGGGACATGCGATTACCTTGTGCACAAAGCCAGGGGACATGCGATTACCTCGTGCACAAAGCCAGGGGACATGCAATTACCTTGTGCACAAAGCCAGGGGACATGCGATTACCTCGTGCACAAAGCCAGGGGACATGCGATTACCTCGTGCACAAAGCCAGGGGACATGCGATTACCTCGTGCACAAAGCCAGGGGACATGCGATTACCTCGTGCACAAAGCCAGGGGACATGCGATTAAAATCTTTCCATATACCAGCGAACTCTTTTGTGAAATCGCATGAGGTCCTGTGTCTGTGGATGCAGCTCTGACCTAGTTTTCAATTAAATTAGTGGAAAAGTATTGTCCATGCTGCGAGGAGGATGTGATGGAGACAGATATGTGGCGATGCGCTGGTACAAACAGCTGGTTCACTGCACTCCACCAGATCTGACCTTGAGAGACACCGAGGCCGCGGTCACCAGGGCCTAAGCTAACATATGTGTCAGAACCGTTGTAAACATTAGCGATTCGCGTGAAAATAGACTGGAGAGTTCTTCAGATCTTCCTCTTGTCACTTTTGAGAGCTCTTTAGACTAAACCCCTCCCTGTTTGGTGTTGTCTTTTGGTTTGTGTAAAAGGTCTGGGTGGTCCATTGATACATGGCTTTAATAGGGCTCAGAACATACGCACTCCTCGCCAGAAAAGAGCTGATAGCCTAAACAAATGTGGCACACACGCTGTTTGTGTTTATGAAGAGAAGGCCCCCAGTGTTTGGAGAGGATATATTTTTGCGTTGCATGGAGGAATAATTATTCAGGGCTTTTCTGCCAAATCATTTTGTGTCTGCTAAATGCTATACCATTTCTCATCCTGGTTGAAAAACATACATAGACTGATGTAATCGTTGTGTTAAATGTGTGTGCTTCCATAGCTTTACTCAAAATACTTAATCGTGTCTCATTCCGTTCTCGTGGACCTCATCACGTGGCTTGTTTCATCTCATGCGATTGGTTTGCACTGTCCATACACAGCACAGATGTTTGGACATCGAACTTCCACTCAGTGATCGATGCTAAATGTTATCCAACAAAATGGACGTCATAATGGGAAAGAATTACAGAATGTATTCCATGAACTAAAGTGTGATTCCATATGATTCTTTGCTATTTGTACTGTGTACAATACTGTGAATGACTTTTCCAGAAAAACAAATGAACTACTTATGTATATGTAGCGAGTGCTTTTCCATATGGTCCTAGAGTCTATTTATTTATCTGCCTTTTATTCTGTATTTGACAATTTAACTTTCAGCTGGTGTCACTATAGCTCTGTTTTATATTCAGATATCTTTATTTTACAGTACAGTAATTACAGTTATTTGCCGTCATTTCTTTTACAGGAAGACCACTCATCCAAGGTGAAAACAGCTGCTTTCAAGGTAAAGTCACTCAAAGTGTGTTTCATTCCTGTAATGACAACAAGGCAGAACACAAACTAAAACTGAACTAAAAGTGTACATTAGATTTTCTCCAGCTGGACACATTGTTAATGAACTCACAGAGATGATTTACACAGATATTCAAACACTTCTCATGTTTCCTGACCGTTAAAACAGTTCTTTTCACCTGCTCTTTGAGTGTGTTACTGGACTATGAGGAGATGTTCTCTGGGGGTTTGGGTAAAGACAGGAAATTAGTCATTGGTCTGTAAACGGTGGGTATAAGGCAAAGCTCAGAAGTTAAATGCTGGTGTATGATCATAACATTGTGTAATGTTTGCAACGCTCTGGATAACCAAAGGTTACATACAATATGAAGCGAACAATAAAGAAAGAAATGAATCATAAAAGATGTTTTCTGAAAAATAAGACAGGAAATATGCCACGTGTTTGGTTAACTCTTTAGGTCATGTCAGTTTATTTAACATGTGGAAATTATAGCAAAGTCAAATAGTCATGACATTTTATGGCAAACTTAAGTGCAAACGTTTTAACAGAGAGGAAATGAAACATCAACGTTGTAATACATTTAGGTTCTTAAATGAAGTACGCTAAACCTATTTCCTCTGCGGCGACTCCTTCAGAGAGGTTTGGGCTACGTTTCTTAACCTTTGACTTTCCAATGTAAAACCACACCTCACTTTTAAACAAAGCCAGAGCTCTTAGTTACCTACATAATACAGCACCCAGCCTAAAATAACATTGTGTCATTTCTATGAAGTTTAATAAACGTTTCAGTCTTTCAACAGTCCACTACTACTACCAATACCACCACACTGTGCTTAAAATTAACATGACACATAACTTTATTTAATACCTGTCTCCTGGTTACCACCAACTCTCAAATGCAAAACCTGAAGCATTCATGTTGACATCTTTTATGGGAACCACATTGTGCTGCTCCTGGTTGTGAGCTGTGGACTTAACAGTTTTAGGGAGGAATGACCTCACCTCAGCTCCCCCAAGGTTTGAACAGGAAATAGAGAGTGCCGCTGCACCCCCACCCGCTACGTTCCCTTGAAGAGAAAACATCACTGTGGCGCAGAGGTATGCCGCCTCTATGTCCACATCATCCAAACTCCCAGACGCACTGTATGTATTTGTATATTTCACTTCAAAACACGATTGTCCCGCACACAAGCAAACACAAGATAAACCTTTGCTGCCCCATTTCTGTCGCAGATTTTAAGCCTGATTTTCTGCGGGAATTCCTGACGTATTTTAGATTCCTTTAAGAGGGAATGTTTTATGCTTCTTTTAGAATACAAAGAACGTTCACATCTGAAAGCCATTATCCCCTCGCACTGTTAGAAAGCAGGATTCTTTCCACTCTCTTGGCATCATGCTGCAACCTTTTGTTTGACTTTTTTCATTTCTTTCTATTCTCCAGTCCAGTTACAAGGAATCTCAAGTCTCTCCCGTCCGGAAAGTCAACAAAAGAAGGCTAAGCTTGAACTCCGGTGTCAGACTCACAATTCTGTCCACACTGTATGTTTTAACAGTCGTTTAGCCATGGCTGGGTAAAGTATGCCGTACCTCTTGGGAGCAACATAATGTGCAATCGGCCGCGTCTTCTCCCAGTGCTTCCCACAAAAACAGCAGAAGGCTTCCCTCGTCGTGGCCACTAAACAGACCAATGTGTTCGTGCACTGTTTTATGAGATCACATATTTCGATTCTCTGAACACGGTCATTCGTTGTCTCCGCTCGTGAAGTACTTTGAAGTAGTGCATTCCTCTGGTGCTGCATCACTGCACAGCTGTGAAGAGGCAGGTTGTTATAAGGAGTGCAGCTGAGTGGCAGACTGGGTAGGATTGGGCAAGGCACACTTGTACACGGTGATTCAACCAGAGCAAAAGTTTCCAATGTCCAAAAGTACAAATGGATGAGACAATCATGGCAAGGCAAGGCAAGTTTATTTGTAGAGCACATTTCATACACAAGGCAATTCAAAGTGCTTCACAGCAGGAAAAATGCATTCAAATCACAAAGAAATTACAGAAACAGAAATACAATAAAATTAACTAAATTAAAAATTATCAATCCAACTGATTTTCTAAACTAATAAAATCACAAACAAAAGAGAAGAGTGCAAAGAAAAAATCCTTTCAGTCATATGCGCAGCTAAACAAAACTGTTTTTAGCTTAGATTTGAACATTGTCAGAGTAGAAGCCTGTCTCACATCTTCAGGAAGACTGTTCCAGATTTCATCTACTACAAACGTCTGAAACTCCCACTAGCAAATGTCGCCATAATCAGTGACACAAAATATGTCGTCTTTATTGGATTTCTACCGCAACAACATTGTCTATTGTTCTTGCTGCTATTTCCACAACTCCCATTAGAAATCCTCAACATCCACTTTTACCGTTTCTACCACTGCTACTAAAATAGCTACAAGTCCATGAATTATGCTCATTAGCAGTACTATTATCCCAAACGCATTAGTTCAGACATGGGCTTGTTTGTTTGTATTGGCCTCTTGCTCTCTTGATGTATGACAAAAGCTGATATTTCAAAACCTTGGAATATTAGTCTCCTCCTTGATTGCCTTGATTTGAAAGCAATCAGTAACGAGCCTATTGCTTTTGCTCAGGACTGACTGTCATTAACTTTCAACGCTGCCAATTCAAACATGTGCTGTATGTTCTCATGTACATGTCATACTTTCTCTGTGTTGTTAAATGTACTCACGGCTCACCCTAGGCTTGTATTTTACTGTCGCCAATAAATCATGTACATTAGTTGCATTATACTACTATGTATATATATATTTCAATTTATTTAGACCCGAGGCAAGGGATTTTAGTGCACTGTATCCTCATAAAAGAGCACGCATTTGTACACTGTTGTCATGTTACTCGTTTGTAATAACATTCCTGGTGTATCCGATGTCGTCTGGGGCCTTTGTGACCTGTGTGTGCACTTGATCACCCCTGTGGGCAGCACTACAGTATGAGTCATGACTAATTCTGGCACCTCATGTTTTTTCGCTCACAGTGTCATGGAAGTGATTTAGAAATGCGGAGATCTCACGAGCTCTGGTGGTCTCTCCTGGTTTGATGTTTCAGCATAAACTCGGCTTCATGTCAAGAATGCATCCAACAATAGGTCAAAATTTGATCTTCTCTTCGGTTTGCTCAACCATGATGCAAGGGAACAGAATTAAAACAATGTTCACGGTGACTTTGATTTGAGAGCTTTAGGTCAATGTGGTGCAGCTGGACCGTTAAAAGAATTGTATTTGGTCTTGATTCTCAACTTTTATTTCAAATGAAGCAGTGGCATTGCGCCTGGAGACTAAACTTGTCTGAACAATGTAAAACAAAAGGCTTTTCTTTGTGACAGACACAACTAAGTTGCCCAAAAGCCTCAAAACAAACACCTCTTTCTTGTGCTGAAAAACAGAATTGACACTGACACAATGGATCTTTTTCACTCAAACTAAGTCAATATAAGTGTGTGCAATGGGTAAAAAAACCGATGAAAGCACACTAATAGTATTGGTCAATCTTTGCATTTCACTGTGCAGTCGCTAATTATTCAGGCAATGTTAACGAAGTGTATAGTAAATTATGTTTTCTATGCCAGAGTGAGAGGCCCAAACGCGGCAGTAAAGATCATCTGCTTGTCTGGGAGAGGCAGATCCAACAGAAAACTGCACGTTCCCCATTAGAACCAAATAACACGTTCAACACAATGAAGCCACCATGTGTTTTCTGTGTGAGAGAGTGTGTGTCTGGGACGGCACAAAAATGTAGACACGCTAAAATCCGATTGAAGGGGAATGCTTGTGCTTACTATTGTTTAAACATGCGTGCGTCAGAGTCGTAGGGGCGGATCCAGCTTTGTCATGGACTTTCTTTTTCTCGTTCTCGCTTTGATTGCGTGGATGATTCTAACAGATCCCACAGAAATGCACTGCACTTTACTCATTTGATGGGAGGAAACCATAGCAAAGCACAGAGGAAGGAGGAAAGACTCCACAGATAGGCATGTAAGGACAGAGTCTTGACCGTTGAGGCTCCGCGCTCTACAACCACGGCCAATTGAAGCATGCTAATTTGACAAAATACTTTCAAAATGACAGTAAATGTGGACACAAGCACGCCATTCTGAAAGAAGAATCCGATTCCTGCGAGAGGCCGCAAAGTGAAGTCCTCTTCCATTGTGTCCTAAGTATTTATGACTCCGTGAAAGCCTGAGGATAGAAGTCTTTCCCCACAAACACTCAAATGGTTATTAAGGACTGAGTGGATGGTTATGGTCAGTTAGCTGAGCCTCTTTTCACTTTCTACTGTGTCGTTGGTTAGTGTTTGGATATAGTTGTACTTCAAAACACAACGGCATTGACTCATCAGACTTTAAAGGAGACGTATTGTGCTTTTTTCAGGTACTTGTGAACCGCAATGTTGATCCGAAACAGCTTAGCTACAGAAACAGGCCCATTGACTGTTCAAAACTGCAGAGCTGAGAGGACTCGTCTTTAATAGTGGCATTTCACCATTAAAAGCAGTGGATTGATATTTACATTTGCGATATTTTGAAATGAGTCTAGATTTTTCAAATAATTTCAATTAAGTACAGGGATGGGAGCGTAGATAGGGGGCAGGTGAAAACAGGAATTTTCTGAGCTCTTGACTCTCAGTTTCAAGGCAGTTCAGGATCAGTCAAACATGTGTGAATCAATCAAAATACAACTTTGATTAAGAAAACGCCGCTGTAATAAGGGTAACAGCAACATTCAAGGTGAGTTAGCATATGTCTCCTTTAACCTCTCTCACACTTGGCTCACCTGTTAACCTTTTGACTAGTAAACCCCTTTTCTTGAGACTAGATGGGGTATTTTGGGGCAGGCGTTTTTGCAGCGGGTGCTGAACTCACAGAGGACAGCAGCATCTGAGGTGTGCACAGCTGTCCTCTTCCATATACCACCCATGCAGCAGGCCCTGCCAAGGTGACTTCCTATCAGGGGCCAAACACACGCATGTGTCAATCACAGACTGTAAACATTGATGCTGCTGTAGTTTAAGGAGAGCAGAGCAATACTGTCTTCATTAAACGCCATCACTAGTTCTGTCAAATGCTTTTTTCACATTTCTGTGAAAGTGTGTGGATCGTGATGAGTTCTTCACCTTCTCAGGGGGCAATGCATTCAAATGTCTATTATAAACATCTTCTCGCAATCTAGTGCTAATTTCTTCAATAAGTCTTGTCTTTGTGGCTCTTATCAGACCAGCGGGTCCCGGGGCAGGAGACGCGAGCCCCCCGCGTGCGCCAGCCCGGTGCGTGGCCCCTGCGCGGCACAACTCGAGGAGCCTTGAGGAATGTGGGTTTGTCCTGCAGTCCGTTACTACCCCCTCTCTCCCACTCGCAGCCTGTCTCTCCGCGTGTCCCCTCCCCTCTCCCTCAAACAGGACAATTCTCCAACTTTTCACTTTTCCTCGCACGGCTATAGTTCAATATTGCAGTGTGGGGCACGGATCCTGTCTTCGCTTCCTTTTGAGGGACTCCAACTGCTGCGAGGTAATGTGCGCGCTCTCTTTACGCGTTTATACTGACTTTAGCTTCACATACTGTCCCTGTTTTAAGTGCAGCTTGTGTGTTTGTGTGTGTTTTGTTGTGTATATGATGGATACAGAAAAAAGAACCATCGCTCAGCCACATTGGAGCGTTCTTTGGCACACTTTATTTGCCAAACTTGTACTTGATGATCTCGTTTATACAGTATAAACTTCCCCCTGAATAAAACATGAAGCTGAGCAGTGAGTGTTACTTGGGGCAATAGCTGATGCAGCGCTTTTCTCCATTCATAAAGTTGTGGTGACATGCAGTGATGCGCTAATTGTGTAAAAATATGCGCTTGTGCTAAATGACTGATGACGGTTTCAGGTCACGTTTCATCTTTGATTTTATTTTATTTCTTTTTTTGCAAATAGAAATGTATCTTCTTGCCTCATACAAGCAGTCGAACCTTGTTTAATTTCTTTGATTGCGTTTGAGAGAAAACTGTGCAATGCGACTTTTATTTTGAAATGGTCCATTAGCGTTTCTTTGTTTCATTCACCCGTTTGTGAAGTTCAATACCATACAAGATGAATTCAGTCACTATTTCTTAGTTTATCAGTCTGTATACACGTATTTTGCCAATTCTAGATGTAACATGTATATGTAAAGTCTTTTAAAATAAATTCCAGTCAGGCGGCTCAGGGGCCATTCCCTTTTGCAAGTCTCTGCTGAGGTTATATATCACTTGAGGCTCAGAGCTCTCCTAAACCTGGACTTTATAATGAGACGGAGCAAAGAAAATAAACCTCATGTGTATCCAGCCCACTTGGGTGTTTTTCAATATAATAGACTTTAACAGTCTTGTAAGACTAAGCCGGGCCAGCTCTGTTGAGAATGTGGATATCATAATAATGCATATACACCTTCCCATGGCTTACATTGTTCTTATTTGGATATGTAATTCATTTTTGTTGACTATTCATTACCCTCTTGCGCCCAATGACTCACGTGTTACAAGTTCATTTACCCTTTGACATCATTAAATTATAACTGGACCTCTTGCTTTTTAAGATTTTATTTTTTGTGTGGTCTTTCCTGAACAGTTATCTTGTTTTGTATCTCTTTTTCAGAACCAACATAAGACCAAATGGTTAATTAAGAAAGGAGTTATTTTGTGTTGAAAATGTCAATTGTCTACCTTGTCTATCTTGAATTAAAAAAGAGCATTTCTAAATCATTGCAGTGTCAAAATTGAATAAAATCCTTAATTGAGTTTTATATTTTAGTATCATGACAACACTATATTACCGTTTTATAATTTATGAAGTGCATTGATCAAGTTAAAACAAAGTCTTAATTTATTTGACCTCCTATTCCTATATTTTATGATATTGGAGGACATTTCCCGTACTCCAAACCCAGTCTGCTCTGGTTGGTTTTACTCACAAATGCATTTTGTCTGATCAAAGTTACCATCTTGAGGATATTACAGATCATGAAATGTCCAAAGTTTGAAATACAATGGATCTTGATTGATCTTGATTTGGGCAGTATTAGAATAAAATCTGAAGCTTACTGTAATCAGTATTTGATGTGGTTTTAATCCTTCTTTTTGTTCTGTCTAGCCCGGCTGTGGAGTGCACCAAGGGACTTGGTGTGGATCCAAGTCTGAATCCCTGTGTGGCCTGGGTCTATTAGTTAAACCCGGTGTCTGAGAGGGTGGGAAGGCAGACTGACCAATGGCATCCATGCTGCTGGCCCAGGCGCTGCTGGGATGGGTGTGTGTCAGTGCGGTCCAGGTGACGGGGTCAGAAACAGGGACTGGAGCGTACCAAGCGAGCCGCTTCACCGGAACAGCCGAGCAGAGGGAAGTGCAGCGGGTTCGCCGCAGAGGCCAGGAGACACTTAGAGGGTAAGATCCCCACTATTGTTTTATGGAAGACTATAGAGAATAGTCTGTTTGAATAAAAGGACATTCAACACTGTGTTTGGGTTTACAAGCAACACAAAACAGTTGTATCTGGGGAAAGTGTCTTGTTCTGCTTTCCTGGCAGTGCTCTTCACATGGCTGTGCCTCCTGGGCCGAGGCCAGAGCCGTTTACCAAATTAAACTGTGAAATTCTACCACATTGATTTCTCCAAACAGCACAAGTTCTGCTTACTGCAAAAATGCTTTTTACTGTAAGTCAGCTTTAACATGGGAAAGGGAGAGGGGCAAAACAGTACTCTGTGCAAACACCTCACGAGGGAATGATGAGTGAAAAACATGACCCAAATTCCCCAGTGTGCATTAGTTCAGCTGGGAGAGTGTTGGAGGGTTGTAGGCTCCTCACTGGTGTTGGGGCGACAGATGTGGTTCATGAACATACATGTACTGTATGTAATGTGTATTTAGGTGCTGTTTGCTTGAGTGGGGGGTATATGCAGTCAGTATGAACTATAGTGGGATCACCTCTCACCAGCTGCAGCCCACCCTCCCTTCACTTTCTGTTACCCCAAAGTTAACAGCATGGGTGTGGAGACGTATGTCATGTGTACTTCAGAGTATATTTTTCCACTTCTTCCAAAAACAATGGATGTTCTATGGAACCAATAATTTTGAGTCAGGATCAGTTGTTTCAATCAAGCACCCATCTGTCCCAGCTTATGGCTCTGTGAGCACCAAACCACAGGAAATGAGGTATTCGTTGGACCCGAGGGTTGTACAGAAAGGGGCATTTGTTTCAGTGCTTTAGGCGATGAAATAATGTAAGGCAAGATGATAATGACAAAAGAACATCATCTGGACATCAAAAGTATTTTATTTTTTGATTTAACGCAATATAAACCCTGAAATAACTTTTGTTTGTCCCACAAACTAAGTGAGAAGATTGTGGAAACATTAATGCTTTCAGAATGCCATATTATTTCTATCAAACTGTTCTCATGAGCATTGCAAAGGCCTGCAGACTTTTTCCATTACATTGTTAACTCCTGGAAGCATTAGTGAGCCAGAAATGAACTGGGTGATGAGATTATCCAAGTCAGCATCAGTAACAAAGCTTGACTTGTTTGACAAGCTGCAATGCTTCACAGATTTCATTTGATTGTTTTATTTGAGGTGTACTTTTTACTTGTGTGTGGGCAAACGTGAAATGGGCTGTATTTACTTTTAGTCTTTCCTTGCGCTCTTTTTAAAAAACAGTTTTGGCTTAAGTCATATATTTTTGGTTTTATTAGACGTCTACTGTGGAAACCAAATAACTAACTCTTTGAATCAGCAGTTGTTGAAGTGAAGGGCCCCCCACCTCAGACACTTTGTTTTACATGTAAATCCAATCTAAATGTTTAACTGCTATCGGGCTATCGGTGACTTGGCGTGCCTGGATTGTCTGTGTAGGAGTGTGAGTTTAATGATGGTCATTACGTTGGCCTTGGGCTGGGGTGCTCTGTTTATTTGCTGGCTCTCGCTCCAGATCCCCTGCTCTGTCTCTGCTGCACTGCCCCTGATGCCGACTGACTCTGATTTATTGGCTCTCACAAAACACTGGCATGACTCCACTTTAGGGCGTAGCTGATCAGACTGAGGCAGGCTGCCTGGCTCTGTGATTGACTGATTAGTCTGCAATGGAACAAAGTGTGAGACTGACCAATTGACATGTTTTATTGGAAAATGTGTGCTTTAATAAGACGATTTGTTTGTGAATCCAACTATTTTTTTCTTTTTTTTCCCTCTTCAGCTGCTACTTCATACCTCATGGGGCCAAACTTGGCAAAAGTTAGCTCAGACGTCTTGGCTACTGGCGATCTGACCATTACACCACACTGACTTGAACTCACACTGAACATTAACTTTGTATGTGCTGGATTAAGTACTTATTACCATAAACAATGAAGAGCTAACAGTTTGTTAGCATCTACTGGAAGCCATCCATTTACTTACTTTTGTGGATGAAACTTTTGCTCAGTTTGCTCAGACTTTGCCTCAGTTCCAGTTTATGTCAAATGTCACAACTCTTACACAACACGATTACATCTATAGATTAAAGGTAGTCAGTTGCATTCACTGTTGCTTACGTCACTTGCTTGTTTCATTTTTGCCTGGTGGGCTTAGTGGAAGTCACTAAGCTGCATGTGTTGTCAAGAGCAATAAATTGTACTAATAAGTCCAGGTTAATGTGAATACCACCACAACTTTGGACATTTACTTTAGCATATGGCAAATGTGACACGTAATGCCAGATTCAAGTTTCATCTGTGATTCCATTTCAGGGGTTTATTTGTCCGCTACAGTTCACTCACGTGCAGCTCTGCCTCGGTCATTACGACAGGATTATCTATGACAGCTGATTGGCACGTGCTCCACAAATGCACTGCTTTTCATTAGTTCTTATTACCAAGGCAAACTAGTCCACATTGTAAGCCCCTCGTTTGTAGCTTTGCATCAAACATATTTCTGTTATTTCCACAAAATGATAGTGGAGATGAAATGTATAGACAGTAGGAATATCACAATATCACATTTTACTTTTACTGAGACCATGATCAAACTGAAATCTTTCATTTTCTTTCATTCCTGTGATCTAACATGTTACTATTCCTCAAGTTTGTGACCGGCTTCACGAAATTTACATTTAGGTCTATTTTTTGGACTATAAATTTTGGTTCTTGCAATTATATTGTGACCTGAATACAATTATACCTAATATACTGTATTAGCTCAGGGCACACTGTGGCAGTTGGTCCTTTTATTTTTCAGCTTGCTAGGTCAAGTTAGCGTCAGTACGTCCTGTCTAATTAATTTCTAAAGGGTTTTTGCCAAGTTGGTCTAAAATTAATAAATACTATTGGATCAGGCAGTGAACAGTTTTATGTGGATGTCTTTGACAACATATAGAAGAGTTTACAAAGAGGTGAATACTTCACCAAAGGACACTTGTGTTCATAAAAGAATGTGTTTGTGTCTCAATGCCAACGTTAATTCTACTGTTGTTTAAAAATAAACAGCTAACTGCCACCTCATGCACAGAGCTAATGTGATCCATATTTTACAGAAGGATTCCCGTATTTTCAGTTTTTCAGACAGGAACTTGTGTTTGCCTCTCATTGCAGTCTTACTTAGGTAATATCAAGCCCCCCGGGAGTAAGATGGCGGTCCATTCAAGTCAATGGGGCGTGCTCGCTAGCGCCTAGCGGCCATGGATGTATTTCTAGCTACATCTGGTAGTTGCTAAAGTTGTTAATGTAATACACCCATGGGTAGTTGTTTGGCCCGGAACTAGCGTGACACGTGACCGAATAAAACTGAAGGATTTTGAACCAGAAAAAGGCAAATGATCTGAAAAAAGGCACTGGAAAAAAGGACTGGCCACTGGGGCCGACTCACCACAGCTTTAATCCAGCAATACCATAGACATTAAGATATTTTAATAGATCCATGGGTTAGATGCTCATGTCTCTGGCTGGTTGACCAGATTTCAAAGGTTAGGTGGCTTTACCTCTAAAGTTCTTGGATTTACAGTCTGGTTTCATTGTCATGGAAACACTGTGTTTGTTGTGGTTTCTCATTGGTCAGTGTAAAAGCCTGGTTTGAACTCTGACCCTGGATTCCAGCATTGAGCCTCGGCCCTGAGGCTTGTTAGATCATAGTGCTTCAAAGCACTTTTGCCCACACAGTAATTAAATGTAATTACAAACAAATATCTTCATCAACTAAATGTACAGTTTTCACTTATTTCACATTCTACGTCTTTCCACATAGAAGTGGCCCCTAACTCCTCATTGTCTTGAGGCTTTCGTTGTGTCCCTTTGGCCCTTATAAAGGTGATATTCTGTACATTCTTTACCCTCTCTCTGATGCCGTGGCAGCCATGTTACTTGTATTACATTAATAGCAGTTAATGAGCCATGGACTTCAAAGCTGCCACCTCGGCCGTGGAAGAGTTAACCTGCTTTAGACTTAGCCTGAAACAGTAGGGCACAAAATGTGGAGGAAAACCCCTGGGGCTTAAATTACTTTTTTCTGCCTCATTTTGTGATTTGAGCCTGAAACTGGGAGAGGAAGAATAACAGAGCAAAGTAGCTCTGGGTCGACCTCATAATCCTTTATATATTGAGTCTCCAACCATGAAGACTTCATACAATACACATTAAGTGTGCTGCTCATGCATTAAATCAGCCTGGTTTGTCTTGTCAGTTTCATACAGTTTATCTCTCATTAGTCAGTCACAGGATTTTGATGCAAACCTTTGGTAAAGTCATTTTTTACAACCAGCAATTGAAACTACAGTAGGTCCTTAGTTATTTTATAGTTGCTGGAAAGCACTTCTACTTGGAAAAAACTAAACTAAAATATTTTAGGAGGCAAAAGTTGCTGCTTTAGCCTCTATTTTAAGTGCAAAAATGTCATTGGCACAGACTAATGGATCTTAACTTAAATATAAGTATACATTAAATATATTCTATACACTGTATTGCAATTTATACTTCTTTTGGACATTTTCATCTTAGAACTTTAATTAAAGTGTACCCCCGCCAAAGCTGTCTTCCAACATAATATATCATAATAATAATGCCATACACAAGCCTTTCAAAGTGTTACACTGAAGTCATTCACTACTCGGAGGTGGTAAGGCACTATCTGTGTTTTCCACTCTGCTGCGGTTTCCTCCAACATAAACCTGTTTTTCCTCCCCCTCCCAGCGCTGTCTCCCTCCCTCTCCCCTCACACTGTCCCGCTGTCCTCTTGTAGTTTGATGTGCTTCTGCTACCTGAGTAAACGTCTGCTCTCCACTTGTCGTCCCTCCTGTGCCATCTGTGAATGTGGTTAAGGTTTACTTTGTGCTCCCCTGTCTTTCAAAGTCAAAGCCCAGATGTGGTCTCCTAGGTGACGACCCCGGGTCACTATGGAGATGACCCGCTGAGGAGGACAGAGGGGTCAGAGCATTTGCGTAGCAGGAAGTTCATTCACAAATGTTCCTGTGCTGTGATCATGCTGCAGACTGTTTACTCCAGCAACTGTAATCTGAGTCTGGCTGCACTAAACACTAAACCTAACATTTACCAATTTCACAATGAGGTTACTTTGTTTTCAGTATTTTAAACATGTTTTTGTATTTGACACTGGATGTGACGTAGTGGTGATATACAATGGAGAACAGCCTGACCCCTCTTTGTGCATGTCCCAGGCCCGGATAAAAAGCCTTGTGGCAGAAAGGGCATCAATTTGTGATTATTAGATGACTAGAGTATTGGTTTGGTTTGACAAGTAATGAATAGTTTCCCCACATGTTGTAATTAATGGATTACAGTATATCTAAATAAATGTTTTGGATTTCCCTGCCACATCATTATGGGTCGTCCAGTTTCTCAATACTTCCCTGAAAACCCCCTTTTTATTGACACATATTAATAATAATGATGTGATAGAGATAATAGAGATGTTTTTTCTTATGTCTGATTCCTCATCTAAAGGGTTTGCACAAGAAAACAACTGTATGATTATTTAACACGAGTGTAAATGCCATGAATTAAGGAAACTGAATCACCGTTTTGTGTTTTATTGTTGATAAGTTGAAAGACACACCACTGTGCCTTATACTTGTGATGCAATGGGCTTGTATTCAGGAATAACACACACCAAGAGTGATGCGTGCTGGGTATTTTATAGATGACAAAGTTAGAACTGAGTGTGTAAGTATCCATGGAGGATAAAGTGTGCTGTGCCAGTGCCATGAGCGGGCAGAGCAGACATCTTTCTCCTGATGTGATTTAGCCATTTCCTCTGAGGAGAGCTCTGTGGTCCAGTCTGTGGTCCAGTCTGTGGTCCAGTCTGTGGTCCAGTCTGTGGTCCTGTCTGTGGTCCTGTCTGTGGTCCTGTCTGTGGTCCTGTCTGTGGTCCAGTCTGTGGTCCAGTCTGTGGTCCAGTCTGTGGTCCAGTCTGTGATCCAGTATGTGATCCAGTATGTGGTCCAGTCTGTGGTCCAGTCTGTGGTCCAGTCTGTGGTCCAGTCTGTGATCCAGTCTGTGGTCCAGTATGTGGTCCAGTATGTGGTCCAGTCCAGTCTGTGGTCCAGTCTGTGGTCCAGTCTGTGGTCCAGTCTGTGGTCCTGTCTGTGGTCCTGTCTGTGGTCCTGTCTGTGGTCCAGTCTGTGGTCCAGTCTGTGGTCCAGTCTGTGGTCCAGTCTGTGGTCCTGTCTGTAGTCCAGTCTGTGGTCCTGTCTGTGGTCCAGTCTGTGGTCCTGTCTGTGGTCCAGTCTGTGGTCCAGTCTGTGGTCCAGTCTGTGGTCCAGTCTGTGGTCCAGTCTGTGGTCCTGTCTGTAGTCCAGTCTGTGGTCCTGTCTGTGGTCCAGTCTGTGGTCCTGTCTGTGGTCCAGTCTGTGGTCCAGTCTGTGGTCCAGTCTGTGGTCCTGTCTGTGGTCCTGTCTGTGGTCCTGTCTGTGGTCCTGTCTGTGGTCCAGTCTGTGGTCCAGTCTGTGGTCCAGTCTGTGGTCCAGTCTGTGGTCCTGTCTGTAGTCCAGTCTGTGGTCCTGTCTGTGGTCCAGTCTGTGGTCCTGTCTGTGGTCCAGTCTGTGGTCCAGTCTGTGGTCCAGTCTGTGGTCCTGTCTGTGGTCCAGTCTGTGGTCCTGTCTGTGGTCCAGTCTGTGGTCCAGTCTGTGGTCCAGTCTGTGGTCCTGTCTGTGGTCCTGTCTGTGGTCCAGTCTGTGGTCCAGTCTGTGGTCCAGTCTGTGGTCCAGTCTGTGGTCCTGTCTGTAGTCCAGTCTGTGGTCCTGTCTGTGGTCCTGTCTGTGGTCCAGTCTGTGGTCCAGTCTGTGGTCCAGTCTGTGGTCCAGTCTGTGGTCCCGTCTGTAGTCCAGTCTGTGGTCCTGTCTGTGGTCCAGTCTGTGGTCCTGTCTGTGGTCCAGTCTGTGGTCCAGTCTGTGGTCCTGTCTGTGGTCCAGTCTGTGGTCCTGTCTGTGGTCCAGTCTGTGGTCCAGTCTGTGGTCCTGTCTGTGGTCCAGTCTGTGGTCCAGTCAGGTTCAACTTAAACATTGATGACTCTTACATCTGTCACACCAGGTCAAAGAACAAGGGACGGCCTGTAGGTCATGCTTTACAGAAAATAGGATCTCAAATGATTATAAAACACTTACGCTTACATTATCTTTCATTTAGAGATGTGAAGAATTGTTTATTTTTTATGTTTAGCTTAAAATTATTCATTATACAAAAATTCAGAGGGTTTCGCCTGTTCCCAATGAAAATCTCTGTCAAGGAATCAAAGATGATCAAATTTACAATTATTGTGACAGTAAACCTAGAGGGTAGATTATCAAAATGAATGATTTGAAGATATATTCAGTATATCGCTGCGAAAAGAGCTGAATGAAAATGAAAATAGCAATACTGGTAATATATGTTGTAAGCTTGTAAATTAGGGTATAAAGGGATGTTTCTGCTTTTAAATTGATCATTTTTCTTTAATTTAATCTCATATTTGTCTGATTCTTAAACGTCAACTAATAAACATGTTTGAACACATTTCTGTTGGATTGACATATTGTCTGAATGATGTCATCATATGTACTCCCAAAAATATTGAGATATCAATATTTCCCACCCCTATAACCATTATAATTTAACCATTACTCAAAATATATGACCAAACACATACAATCCTTTTCTTTAATTTTCAGTGTCTATTGAGTTGTTCCTATAACTATATAATTATATTGTGACATGATTAATTATTGATTAAGTGAATAATCTTAACCTCCCTATTTTCAATATATAACTGTAATTTCTGATTCTGCCTCATAGACCCAATGTGTGTGGCTCCCGTTTCCACTCCTACTGCTGTCCCGGCTGGAAGACTCTGCCCGGAGGGAACCAGTGCATCGTCCGTAAGTACAATCCCACCAAATAACAAACAACTGAAGATAATAATGACTTGGAGAATGGGAGGCTTGGCTCAAGATTTGATGTGCGCGTTCTTGTCTCCCTTTCAGCAATCTGCAGGAATTCATGTGGCGATGGCTTCTGCTCCAGACCAAACATGTGTACCTGCTCCAACGGTCAGCTCTCCCCCAGCTGTGGAGCCGGAGCTGGAAGTGAGTAGCTCTTACGTAGATAATCCGTTCAATCCCATGAAAAACACAGTGTGGAGGAAGGAAGGACAAAGTTAAGGGCTTTGGGTTTAAGAGTGCTCTTCTTCATGTAAATCTGAAGAGTTTTAAGTGTGACAATAAGCAACATCAACATCCATTTTTGATTCTCCTTGCAAAATGAGATGAAGGGACATTATGCTGGCTATGTAGTCCTGGCCATAGAGAATATTAATCAACAACTTGTATCGGCTTTATCACTAATAACAGTCATTGTAATTGACTTGGTGCATTACCTGGTTAAACTCTCCAGACCAAACATTTAAAAAAATGTTTTGCACAGCAGCAGTTTGAGACCACTCATCCATTTCCTGGCTCGTGTCCATATGTAACGATCCTGCATTTCCTCTCCCGGGAGCAAGAACAGTTGTGGAGCCAGTGTAACAAGTACAGAGTGCAGAATTCAGGTCAAAGAGTTTGTCTGGATTAAAGCAGGCCAGACGCAGAGTTTATGTGAAACTAGTGCAAAGCAGGGGTTAATGCAATGTATGTTATTTATGTATGTTCATGGTAAGATCAGTCTGTGCAGGAAATATTGAAAGCCTTGAGCTTCGAGGGAAGTTTGCATTTCCGTTTTTAAGTTTTTGATTCACAATTGTTTATTGATTTTGTATTTTTTCATTGCTCTGCTTTTTGGAACTTCAGCTTCTCTAGGTGAAGCTTTCCAGCCTTAAGCCATTTTGTGTCCAAGCCAAATGTCAAATTTTTCACATTCATATCTTGTGACAATTTTATCTTGAGATCTTGTGGCATGACATCGTGTCCCATCCCTAATCTCAAGCATTTAGTAGTGCAGAGTTTGTCTGAGCTCCTGCCAGAGCTTTTCCTCATGCCACTGGAATATTTACAGAATAGTTCGTTAAAACGTTGACTTTAGAAAAGCAAACCTGAGTCTGCTCCAGCAACAGGCAATGACAACGCAGAGAGGAAGTTCTTGGACATGAGCTTCTGAAGCAGGATGTTCACTGTCCAGCCGCATCAGTAAAGTGCTAAGCTCATGCTTTTTCAAGCATCTACGCTGAGATAACATTTACAGATAAACTTTTAAGCTGCTTTGTTAAATGTCATAGGTCAAACTGCTCTTTGACCTTGTTTGAATACACGTCTATCACAGAAGTAAAACACAGGACTTGACCCATTCTGACCTCCACGTGAGCTCATAGGTCTCCCTGCTTGGTTAAAAGAAACTACTTTGTTTGAAAAGTGATCAGCAATAATGACAACTCTGAAACACTATTTATTTCCTTCAAACTTTTTATACAAATTTCTACTGTCCCATAAATACTATTTATTACCAAGCCATGTCACATCAATAATTCAGTGTAATCCCTTTTGTGCTAACTCCTCAAATCTGCATTTTGGACTCTATTTTGTGCAGTTGGAGGAAACCGCTCTCTTGAGATATTTTGGAAAATAAATTTAGCTTTATACACCACTGTGTCCTGAAGCCCTAAATAATAGATCTGTTATTGGCAATTTTATTGCTCAAATTCAAACTTTATTTTGTACGTTTCAACTAAAATATGAAGTGACTTCTGATTTGGCTCCCATTTGACCCGGAGACACTGGCGTTCCCAGACACAATGACAGGGGTTGAAGCTGTAAGTCGCCCTTCTAATAAAGTTACGCAGCACTCAGTGCAGAGCAGCTGTGCACATGAGTATATAGGCTCAACTTTATGAACCTGGTCTTGCCATAACCATAATTACAAAATCATTACCGTGAACATTTGAGCTCTAATGCCCAGAAACAGCTGTGTAAAATGGACAGGCTTCTATTGGGCAGTGGCTGGGGACCGGTGAGAACAGACTTTAGTAATTATAAACTAGGGCACTCCAACAGTTTAAAGTGTTGCTGACAATGCAAAAGAAATATGAATACTACCGCAGATAACATCTCAAGTACTTCTTACTTTATCTCTATTCGTATGTGTAATCCCAGACAAAAAAAGTGCCATAAAGACCATTTTCCATCAGACCCACTTCCTGTTTCTCAGTCTCTCGTAAAAAACACCCAGATGTTAGCGGCTCACCAGCGACACAGACAGAAAACAGAGGTGCATTGTGGGGCAGCAAGAGGTTCACCCTCCCCGCGTGTCTGCGCTCTTCGCTCATGTGCTTTCCAGGCACGGGTCACAGGACGGGACAGCGCTCGCTCACCTGGTGCGACCGAAATGGCACGAGAAGAACAAAGTATTATTCAGTGAGATCATCTCCTGCTCCATCTCCAAAATATGCACAATTACTTCCTCTATGATTTCCCCGCTGAGAAAACATGTGGCACCGACTCAAGGCTTTAAATAAGCATCTTTAGTGCTGCTGTCATTGTCTTCTCAGCTTGGTTCAGTTTATTTACAATTTACCATAGAAACCAAACAAGCTATAATGAGTATTATCAACACGTAGAAAGACAGACTGCTGGATAACAGTTTGGGGTTTATTGCTCCAAGTCATACCACCGAAATTGAGCAATCACCAGTAAACAAAATGCCCGTGCGATCAAGACGGTACAAACACACACAGAATGACCCAGAAGCAAAGACGAGGTTGTCAAAAAATCAATATCCAGAAGATAATCGATGCTGAAACTATAGTATCAAAACTAGATTCTCATTTGATTAAGCAACGATACGGAAAAAAAATCATTTAACCACATTTAACCTTTCCTAAATAGTTTAAATTTTTTTAAAACTATTCGGGAAAGGTTAAATGTGGTTAAATGTTTTTTTTTCCGTATCGTTGCTTAATCAAATGAGAATCTAGTTTTGATGCCATAGTTTCAATGGTCTTAGTCTTGAAAAAGGGGTTTGGATCTCAATGGTTAAATCTTACCTGCTTTTTAAAAACAAAATTTATGAACTAAGAACTAAGAAGCACTATTGTGTTTTTTGAAAATGTTATTGCCTAAAATATTCATTGTAGTATTGAAATAATTGAGGATATGAATCTATTCCAGTTTTAGTATTGTGAAAACACTAATATATATTCAGATACTGCACAGTGCTATGTGTGACAAAAGTAATCATCTCAATATTTATTTGGAGTATCCCGATAACGACGATATTATGTCCAATAGAAATGTGTCAAAGTTGTCTTTAAATGTGTTGGTTGAGATTTAATGATCAGACTGTGTGAAATGTCTGTAAATGAATGACAAATGTTGCACATCTTCAAAACATCATTATCTAAATTTTGATATATTGTCCAACTCTCCTCAGATTCCTGATCTAATCCAAGTTCTTGGCTCTTTCCTGCATTGTTTTTCAGCCTTTAGCATGCAGAAAGGATTTGAGTGCTCTTAATAGACAAACAAAGAGGCCAACAAACCCACAATGTTGAAAACACAATCTACCAAAGTAAACATTTCTTGAAGTGATCAAAAGAACTATCTAAACCACTTCGCAAAACTCTGCTTTTCAACAAATGTTCCTTGGCCTATCTAGCAATTTGCAAGCAGGTTTACCCAAGCTGCCCTCTGTCTCATTGCACTCATTTCTGCACGGCCTGTTCCTCGATAACGATGAAGAAAAATAAATGTAATCATTCAATGCAATCGTTCTTCATGTTTCACATGGCTGCGTCGTTGGCATGAAGGACTGGATACAGTTTAGCAGGAGATTCTCCAGCTCTGTAAGGGCTGAACGCTGAACGAAAGACTGGAGTGTCTCATGGGAGCAAATGAGGAGACAGAGAAGAGCCAGCGTGCAGTAAAAGCCAACGAGGACTGCTAGAGAATATAATTTATCACTGCATGTTGCTACGAGACCGACTCCGGCTCCTGCCAAATCGCTCATGTGAGAGGCCATTGCAGAATCGTAGTATTTTGTGTTACAAATGGAGCAAAGGGAAAAGCTATTAACTTTAACAGCTAACAATACCACAATCAAAATGTGTCTAGTCGAGCAAGTGTCAGTATACTCTATAAAACTATTTACAATTTATGTGGATTTTTCTGTTAATTTGATCACAATTACATTTTCTGCTGTGGAATTCTGTTTTATTACTGTCACAGATTAATTTTGACATCCAGTTTAGGCTTGTTCTATTTTCTGTTTGAGATTAAGAATGAAAAGCTAAAAAGTTGTAATTATTTTCATTGAATATATTGTTTTATTGCTGAAATGTTAGAGTTGAAGTTCTTGATTGTTTATAGGAGGCCAGAGCCAGTGGCAAGTGTCATCCATGCATTCTTTTTTGACAATTATTTCACAAACTTAATGAATGAAACACTATTGTACGACATTGGGCAACTGTGCACTCACATATTCACACACTAAATCTCATTAGACAAAGTCCGAGAGGCTCAGTCATTTCCCTTGTGCAACTGAACCCTGCATGCCGCAAATGTCATAGGGACTAAGACACACAAACACACACACGAACAGAGGAAAATGGAGAATATCAGAGGAAATGAATGTTGAACTTGAGATTATGACAGAGCATGAAAGGCAGGGGAGAAAAAGAAAACGTCTCCTGCAAAGCGGAGCGAGGTCGCAAGGAGATAACTCTGAAAGACCAGAGAAAAGACCCTTAATGCTCTAATGCTTCACTCACCTGGAATCTGGATCACATTACTTTATGCCTTAACTAAATTCGGATAATACATACAGTACATGAGGCTGCTGTAGCTCAATAGCCTTACCTTGTCTTGCGTGCCAGTCTCTCCTACTTTCTCTTTGAATGTCTGGGACAAGAACACACATCAGACGATCCAATCACAGCTTATTTGTAACATGTGTCTCTCAAATGCAGCAAGACATCTCCTCTCAATTATTCTTGTGGTATTATTTGAACAGAAAGGAGTCATTTGGTGAAAAAAGAAGAAAAAAGAATGAATAATCCAGCTGACTGACAGGTGACTGTACAGCCTGTCTGTCCTTCACTGTAGTGTTAGTCCTGCTGGTCAGCTGAGCAATAGCATGAGGGAATGTTTTTAAATGACTGACAATATCAGAATTAGATAGATTGAAAGTTGCTTGGCATCTTATTTGGCAGCTTAGTTAATTACTTAAAAAAAAGGCCCAGATGCCTGAAGTGAACTACAGCGAATGAACCTTTTGTACGAGAAATCCAAATCCAGAGAACCAGACACAGTGGCATGAACAATCAAATATGAACTGGTGTTATTCTTTCATATTTTAGTGGATGGTGAGCCACGGAATCTTATCAACACAAAAAGCGTGTCATGACTCAAAAGAAGGTTGAAAAACACTGCTCTGGATTTCTCTCTTATTCTCTCTCATGTGCCTCTTCTCATATGGATGTGTCATTCTCCTTTTGTGGTCAGAAATAATGTCTTAGCTAAAAAGCCCAGTCCATTTCCTCTTAAAGTCTGCGCTCCATGCCGTCAGTTTGGCCCCCGTACTTTGGCCCCAAAGTCTGTTGTCCAGGTGCTCCTGTTCCACATTCACACCACCTCAGTCCTGCTGCTCTTTAGGGCGCCTGCCAACTCTGATCCCACTGTCAAACTTTGGAAAGACTATCACAATAAACACCATCTTCGGCTCATCTTCTGTTTGTTGGCGTAACAAACTGCAATGAACTCTGAAAACTGCAAACCAAAAGTAGAAAACAGAGTAACACAAGCACATGTCTGTTGTGCAGGGTTATTTGACTAGAATAGTGGTTAGCTGTGTATACCGCTACAAACATACTTAACCCCTTTTGCCTTTAACAGTTTGCTTTAACCTTATTAACTATTTAGTTTCTCTTGTTTTGTCCAGTTCAGTCGTGTAACATCCGCTGTATGAACGGAGGCAGCTGTGCGGAGGACTCCTGCGCGTGTGCGAAGGGCTACACCGGGAACCACTGTGGACAACGTAAGTACATCTTTCGGGAACTCTTTTCACTAGACTCACTTGTGCCGGAAGACTTCAAAGTTCAGTTGTCATCTCTTATAGCCGTCTGTGAGAACGGCTGCCAGAACGGTGGGCGCTGCATCGGACCCAGCAGATGTGCCTGTGTCTATGGTTTCACTGGCCCGCAGTGCGAGAGAGGTGAGAGCCATTCTTCTATTCTGTCTCCACTTCAAATGCAATGTTTTCAACACATTTGCCTTTATCTTTGTTACGTTCACTACTGTCAGTCCCAGTTAATTATATCAACCTTAATCCAAACGATTTGCATATGATGAGATGAAATTAAATCTGTACCAGAAGTGGGAATATAGTTCATCACCTTTTCTTAACCTAAACCTCTCACATTTTTCCTGTTTTGTGTCTTAAAAAAACTGCTCTGAAACAGCCATTCCAAGCCTGTAATTTCACCTACTTTTTCTCTCTTGCACTCTTTCTAAGTACATATCATCAGTTTTCCCCAAGCCTATTTCCCACAGTGTGAAAACCCCTTATTGTAACACTCAATTTATTGTAACTGTATGTCCGCCTTCCCCTTCTCCATCACTCATCCTCTAGGAACAGTGTAGTGCTGTTTTTCTTGGTTTGAGTTGTTGGAGAGAAGACACGATTCTAAAAAACACACAGGACTCCACTGATAGAAGAGACAGTGTGAAGGACGTTTCCTGATGAGGAGGGTCTGAGGAGACTGAAACTAAAAAAGGACTTGCAGCTGTGTAAATACAATGGGAAAACATTGTAAACGCTACATTTGCAGGGATTTGTGAGGCAGCGAGGTACTAACAGTGAATGTTAAGTAAAGTACTGTAACTACAAATACATTATTTCTCAAGTAAAAGTGAACAATCCTTTCTCATAATATTGGGAAATGTAAGTTAAAAAATCTGCATAATTTGGTCCTCTTTGGGCCAGGACTCTCCCATCAAAGATTATGATTAAGTGAGTTAAGTGACTGAGTTGAAGTATTATTTGTAATAGTTGTATTAATGGTCTTAGTACAACTATTTAGCACTACTTCTTACTCCTATTTCATGTTGTAATTACTACAAAAACTAACCAAAAGTAAATAAATATTTGTACTTTGTCTAAACACTTGGGGTTTGAGCGTTAGTGTAAGAAAAGCCATTAAGTTAATAGATTTACAATGTGATCTGGTGAGAAAAGTGCTGATGAAGGCGGATCACGGAATACTTCCATAACGCTGTCACCATCTACAGTTAAACTGGGTGTGTATGTGGCCCCAGAATATACAGTATGAGCAGTATGAAACCAGTTCACAGAAAACAAGAGTATTCTGTACTATTGTTCTATAAAATGTCCCACTGCTGTTAGCTAACCTTTCGTGTACAACAAGCCTCTTCCATCTCTATGCCCTATTACAAGTGCAAATGTCTCTGTATTCACTCCATTGCACTTTCACAGTGTAGTTGAACATGTGTTGTCTTTGCTCTACCCTGTTCAAATGCTGCTTGGGCCGTTCTGTGGCGCTCTGCTATCCCACTGTGGTCAGTCCCAAAGGCAAGCTGTGGTTTAGTCCAGACCAAATAAAACCAGCAGAGGAACAGATTTGCCCCACGGCCAGCTGACGTCAAGGGCATGTTGATATTGTGAAAGCGAAGGAAGTGGTGCTATTTGTGGCCCATTGATTGTAGCGGCAACGGAGAAAGACGGGACAGATGTATTGTAGAGCTGAGGGGAATATAAAATTATGAATATTCATCATTATGCTAGAAAATGTCAAGAGTTTACAGAAGAAACAATACACATTCTGCGTGTGGAGGTCAAGAGTTCTGTTCACAGTCAAAGTTGTAGTTGTATCTACCAAGCCTGGGTAAAAAAGGGTTGGTTTGTGTCTGGAAAGGGCAACGATGTGAAAAAACCTGGCTGATTCTATTCATTTTAACAAGCAGTATGTTTTTTGTAGGCTAGACAAAACTCGCAACATGACAAATCTGGCCCCTGTGACTTTGGCTTGACGTGTAATCCATCTAAAGCTATATTTGACGCACAGAAAACCCATCAATTAAATCTTAATGTATGCTGGGATTTTCTCAGGCTGTACGTGTGTTTTCCATATGTTCCACTGGTTTGCGAGACCTACATTGAACTGCGCAAAGCCACACGTTTTAATCCTCGTCTGGAAAGGCTTTGCTAACACAATGCACCCTTTTGCTACAAGCGCCAAATGAAACTTCCATATGAGGCGTAATTAGTAACGTCACAATTCATGTCCCGGATTAGGAGCCTGCATTAATAACCGGCACTATTTTCCTGACTAAACAACAACTGTAGCTGCTGCGATTTGAAATGTGACTTTTGTGAAAATGTGGAACAAGTTGGCTTTGATCTGATTAGAAATGCCATGATTTGTGGCACGTTTAAAACAACACTACAAAGCGCGTCCCTTGAGTGCAGGGCTTGTTGACGGAGCCTGGAGCCCACTTACTTGTACTCTGTGTCTGGTTTAGTGCACATTATTGTTCTGTTGCTTAGAAGTGGACGTTTCCCAGGACCAAAGAGCTGCACAAGTCAAGATAACCTTTCCAAAACAATGAAATGGGAAAAGTAGTGACAGAGAGTTTGCAGACATTGTGCTGAAAGTTATTTAAAAAATGCCAGGTTTGTATGCTCACGTTCAACCCGACTGTTAATGGGAGATTTTGTGATATTGCAACGGCCTTATCTCGCCATTCTCCCATAGTCTTTGTGTGTTTTTAGCCACTTTACTCTTTGGTGTAAACAAAAGGACACAAGCCCATCGAGGAAAGAGGAAAAAGGATATTTCAAGGCTCTTGATAATGGTTTCGATAAGACTGACAGGGTTTGCTTTGCTTGGCAGCGATAAACTTCCCACACGTACACATGCTTTCTAACAGAGAGGGCCCACACGTTTGAATTATTTATTTAGATCAGCGCAAACCCAACAAAGAACGCACAAACAAGCAAAGCACGAGTCCAACCATGTGACGTGACCAGGCCACAAATCCAGTTATATTTGGCTATTGCTTCACTGGCGACCAACAGGGAAATGTAAAAGCTGAAGAAAGCCACAGACGGCAATAATTTCCCCTGTTTATGTTACTTTTTGTCAGTGAAAAGCCATATAAATGATAATGGTTTCATCTTCATGTAATCAACTCATATTTCACAGCCCATATCTTGCAGCTCTCCCTTTCGCACGTCGTAAAATACTGGTGTGGTTATTTATGTATTCTTTGGAGAGATTTTCGTGGGTTCGGACTCATCTTACAAACCCCGACTTATACTGTATGAGCAAGTGTGACCGAAGCAATAAAACACTAATGGAATGTTGACAATTCCACTTAAAAATCTTCCCATTCCAACGAGATTTAGGCATTTTCATCATGAACTCCACCACATTCCATCTTCTTCAAAGTGACTTCATGACAGGAGAAGGCTTAACCAGCTTTGATGATGTTTAAGCAGTTTATGGGACTGGCCAAGCTGCAAAAACATAATATGTGAAAAGGGCTGTTCCCAATAAAAGGGTCTGTGTGTTTAATGTGATGTAAACTGGTCTGGGGCAAAGGTCATGAGACTATTCCTGGAACACACTGCGTAAAAAAGCATGAAAAATATGGACATGTCAGTGTTTGTGAATGAACCAGTGTTGTCATGATATTAAGAATTCAGACTTGATTTTGATATTAATAATTGATTATTTTTATAAAGGTGTTTGTACAATACAATGTGTACATGCCAATAGACCAAAATCTGATTATTATCTGTTTTAAGGAACTTAAAGATGAATTAATGGCACAATGAGTAACTTTTAACCAAAAAATATATATTATTTGCTTTGTTTTTTTTTAATTGCACTAAAATCTACATTTGAAAAACCTTTGTCCTTGAAAAGTATTTATTTATTTTTATCTTTATTATTTTTCCCCTCCATCCCTTGTTGGGTAATGGGAGGTTTTGTCTATGGGAGTTTTTGTTTATAGGAGATCTTCTACTGAGAGTGTTTTTCAAACTTCCTTTAAGTGATCTGTTCTTTTCTTCTGTATCTACCTCTGTATCTACCTGCGTTGCATCAATGAAATTTCCCCATGTGAGGACAATAAAGGAATATCTTATCTTATCTCATCTTATCTTATCTTATCTTATATGGCAATAAATGCTGTTTCTTTAGTTCCACTGTGAGGCATTAAACTGATCCATCTCCCTGAAGAATGTTCTGAATTATGGTTCTCACCGTCTATTTCCGTGGACTTATGTAGGTGACTTTCCACCTCCAGAATGTTACATATTCTGCCTTTAAATTATGTGCGTAATCAGAGGGATCATGATCAGAAAGAAAGGAGATGATTCAGCTGTTTACATATCATTTTGATAAACTTAGAACAAAATAAAATCCCTGTAGTACTTCACTGTGTGGTCTTATACTAGTTCTGATAAACAAGATCATTGCAAAACTCAGTAAAGGACAAATTTAGATATTTGTGCGTCGTTTCATCAGTATTGTTACCTGTTCAAATGAGTTTGTTTCGGTTCTTGTCTCAGTAGTTTTTTGGATGAAGAGCGGAAAGAGGATTCCTTTGATCTGTTGGCCAATTTGGACACTAATTGGTCCAAATTGTTTCCGAATGCGGTCAGCAGGATGTTGAACAGTCCTCCTGTCCCTGTCGGTCTGTGTCCCCGATCTCACATGGCCCATAGATTTACAGACTTACACACACAAGGCCTGCAGAGGACCTCCGTTTGTGTGGCTCTAAAAACACACATCATTCAGACTTTAGTTTGGCCGATGCAACGTTTTTTATTTGATTTTTGTTTTTAAATCTGTACTATCCACTGTTTATTGTATGTATGTTTTAATGTGCACCGCGTGGCTTCTGTGTAATAATAACCCCTACATGTGCTGTTGAGACATTGAGTATGAGCTGCTTTTCCACAGGCTCTAGTGGTCAGATATTAGGGCACATTATTTGTTATTTTAGATTTCCTTCAATCTATGGTAACTGCAATATGGTTCTGTGAGCAAATGCAAATAACTTGAGAATGTGTGTGGTTGTAGGACAAAGCCAAAGATAATAAACTCAGCCACTAAGGGCCAGTGAAAGGCTTGATCTGTGGGAAATCAAGGTTTTGTTTCTCAATAATGTGCTATTATCTTGAGAATTCGGTGTGTTAAATCTATATTTTGTCACGCAGTATCCTTTCACTTTTACGTGCAGGTGCTTGGACGACTGGCAGACTGTTTTACCACAATCCTTTTTCTCATCTTTCTGATCCAGCTCCGCGCTCTGTGTCTCTGCCAACCAGACTCCATACGGATATGAGATCAACACCTGGGGGTCATTTAGTGGGCAGAAAGAAGCAAAGGCAGATGAGCAGGCGCAAAACCAGCCATGTTTTTCATGCTCACGTTGACCTTCTTTTAAATCCTACCAAACAATTTTACACTGCTCAAGAAAGAAACTCATATGAACAACTAGAAACAACTCCCTACTCCCCATTATAGGAACACGTCGACTATGAATTTGTCTCAAGGAAACAAAATATTATAGACTTTTTATTGAGGACTATATTGGGACTGGGGTTGTAAAATAAGACTTCCACCACTTTTGAGCCCGATGTGTTTAAAAGTAGGAACATCCAAATGATTTCGGAGTGAAATCATTGTGTGCGATTGCTCAAGTGTGTGTAACATGATTATTTACCATCAAACACAAGCGCCGCACTGGCAGCGCCATCATGCAATTACGTTCTTTTGTTTCTGCAATGGCTTTGGAGGGGAGTTAAAGAGTTAGTGCCGACTCAACGTGCCTCGAGAACTACCGCTAAGACTTCAATTGCTTTAATTGTCTCAGATGTATTCATAAAGGACCTGCACTTCAAAACCAAACCGAAAAGCATAATGTGCCAATTTAGTCGTGCTACCAGCGCCTCGTCTCCTCACAGATGCTTTCCTTGTAAAAAAGTATCTGCTTGTAAACGCTGTTCTTTATTTCCTGGTTTTGGACCTGCAGTTGATATAATTAAAGTGATGTGTTTAAAAGTACAATGAGTCATTACTCATTGTACTAAATCATTGCGTTTCTCTGCCAGTTTTCTTCCACATCCGTACTCGTTTGCGTTTTATTGTTCTGTTCTTTGTTTCATCCGAGTAAAACTACTGGCCATATTGGATTATTGGAATTTAAATTAATAATAAAGCATAAGGGATGTGGAACGTTTATCAGTCACAAATAGGGATGTCACTATATAACATTTTAGAGTTGCGATTATTGTGGAAAAATACCACGATTACTGCGAAACAACAAACAACAAATACATCTTTCTTTGCAACATCAAACTTTCTGAATGATAAAAATAAAATTAATGTGACAAAAACAGCCAGATAAAAAGTTATTTACCTTTTAATGTATTTTTGAGACTATTTATTGAATTAAACTGGTCACAATTTGTATTTATTTCATTGTATTACGTATATTAAGACCTGAAAATGATCGATTAACCAACCAAGTTTCCAAACCGAATCAGATTATCTTCATTGCAAACAAAGACAAAAGACGATAAAAACAATGTCAGCAAATAAACAATGTCTAACCTTTGGCTTATTTTGTTGCTGCAGACTACAGGACGGGCCCCTGCTTCACTCAGGTCAACAATCAGATGTGTCAGGGGCAGCTCAGTGGCATCGTGTGCACCAAAACGCTGTGCTGTGCCACCATCGGCCGTGCCTGGGGCCATCCGTGCGAGCAGTGTCCCGCCCAGCCACACCCGTGCAGGAGAGGCTTCATCCCCAACATTCGCACTGGAGCGTGTCAAGGTCAGCGCCACGACACCAACTACACCTCCAAACACCACCGCGACACCACCGCAGCACGTTCTGAGAGAGCCACACACGATCACAAGTATTACTTTAGCCGTCATCGTGTCAGCTGCAGCTACGACCACAACATCCTCCAACTTGTACTGACAGCACTGGGCACGCTTGTATGAGGACACAGGGTGCAGTCGCTTGTTCTCTTAGCAGTAATCGTAAGCACAACAGCAGTCTATGTGGTCTCTTCGTCTCAGTAAGTGGTTGTGTTGGCTGTTTTTTGAAGAAAATGATGGTGATCTTGATTCTGGTAATGGTGATTTAATAGTTTGTTATCAATTGTTGCGAGTAAAATGACTAAAAATGACCTCAACCTTTTGCGCTTTTGTGTTTCATTTTATGGTTCACTAATGTTTTGTGCGATACTTGAGACATTTACAGAAAAATTTTAGCTCATTCCGGATGCATTAAAATATAGTATATCTGAATATCGGTATTGAGATATCGATATTGTGTTGAAATGCTGTTCACATTTTCCTTACCCCCAGTTGAGAAACACTGCGTTAGATGACAATGGCAAGACTAAAAATGTAAATGAAATCTACTTTACTATCTTTAATATCCCCCTGTTTGAGATGGTTGATATAACACGCAGATGACATTATTCATATTTAGGGCTATGTGGGAAATAAGGGTAAACTATTAATACAAGGTTGTAATTTAATCAAAATCAGATATTTGATAACCCTTTTAAAATCATAATAATGTATATTATTTACATGCTCTGGTTAGATTTTATGGCTCAAGTGACAGATCATTTACCACTGAACTACATTTTTTCCCCAAATTAACTAAATCTATAAAAATACAATACCTTTTGCTTTATGTTGTCCAAGTAGTTACTTTACAATTATTAGGTTATATATTTGACCATTAACAGTTACATATGTTGATGTCTAATTGAATTATCTTATTATTTGTCATTATACTTTTTGATTTGAGATGTTTTCTAGAAGTTTTTCTGTCACATTTCACTGTTGAGAAAAGTAGAATTGCTCTTTCACTCCTTTCCTAACTTTAAGACATAGTTTTTCCGGGGCTCGTCTTTTTCTCTCTCACACTAAATCTATCTCAGAGCTGGAGAGCCTCAAGCAGTGTCTCATTGGCAGCAGTACAAAGCACACATGACCATGAATCCAAATGTAGAGGATTGCTGTCCAGGCCTCACATCAGGAAGCCGGCTGCACCGCGCTCCTCGCTCTCTGCTTATTTTCACCACTAACCTTTGACATAGAGAGTTTAATGTGACTTTCACTTTGGACTGAACTGTCATTCCTGAAACAGACATTGGAGTGTAATAAAATTTACAATCTGAAATTTACAGTAACCAGGATTTCCAGATTTTCACTGTCTTCCTATTGACCTTATTCCGCCCCGCCCACTTCTCCCTCTTTTTGCCACAGATCAGCACTTCAGTTTTAATCGCACTTATGGAACTCTATTCACTTAAGTGTAGAATGAAAGTCTCGCCGCTAAAATGTGCTATAAAGTAGATTTCTTGTGTAAAATATTTAATGTTCTTGTGCAACAAGTCAACAATAAACAGAAAAGGACTTTTTAGT
This sequence comes from Eucyclogobius newberryi, assembly GCF_026437365.1. Taxonomy (NCBI): domain Eukaryota; kingdom Metazoa; phylum Chordata; class Actinopteri; order Gobiiformes; family Gobiidae; genus Eucyclogobius; species Eucyclogobius newberryi. Next base: position 30,847,549 of record NW_027316532.1, on the reverse strand, counting down.
TTGTGTAGAATTTATTTTCTCTGGAGGACGGCAGCCCTATGTTAACTAATACAACCAGAAGACGGATTCCGTTATATGGCCCAAGCGGGCTTCTGGAATAAGGTGAATACAGAAGACTGTGACTCAGAAGCAGTTTTGGTCATTTAGATTGTGACTAACATAGTCATTTCCTGAACCTTTTTCTAGATGTGGCAACAGATTAGAAGCCATTGGTCAGTTTTCTTCTAGTCAGAGCAAAATGAAGATTCAAAGAATGTTGTGACCTGTGTTGCATGTTTTGTCTCTTTCTCGTTGACAGATGTGGACGAGTGCCAGGCCGTACCAGGGCTGTGTGCCGGAGGGAACTGCATCAACACTGTGGGCTCGTACGAGTGCAAATGTCCCGCTGGCCACCGGCAGAGCGAAACCAGCCATAAGTGTGAAGGTGAGTCACGTCTGGCCACATAATATTATATGAGGCAGCAATTTGTCCGGTTTAGGGATAATGACATCAATTTGCTGTAAGTCACAGTCAATTGAATTTGAACTTCAGCAGTGAATGCTGTTTGTGTATTTACAAGATCAAAATGACGTGTGCGGGTCCAGAACAATGTCCAGATGCCCTTTTTCTGTTTTTCTGATTGGTTTTAGTGTTAGTTTCATTATTAACAGTTACACAAGAAGTGAGGTGTGAGGTTTGGACTAGTCTTAGTCAGGGCATTGTATCAAAACCGTTGTAAGACAAGGCTTACTACATAGCAGAAACTATGAAATAACTAAATTAATTTAGTCAGCTCTTGCCTTGCCTTTTGTACTGTACTGTTGAATTAGATTAGATTCACTCATCCATCTTATATCACTTATCTGTGCCCAGAGGAAGCATCTGGGCAAAGAGGCCCAGACAAACACAAGCTCAGCTGTAAAACGTTGTCCCTCTAGTGTCCCAGTGTTTCCCAGGGCTCCTGACAGGACAGGTCCAGAGCATCTGGGAGGCGTTCAAGGGGAATTCAGAACCAATAACTGAGTGATCTCATCTGACTCCTCCCGATATGGAGGAGCAGTGGCCCTTCTTTGAGCTCCTTCAAGGTGACTTTACTATCCCTGAGGGAGTGACCAGTCACACTGCAGAGGAACTCCATCATTACTGATTCTATCTTTGATCTTGACTATTTACAGCCAAGAGCTCAGAGAACTGTTGTAAAATGACACAGTTAAATTGAGATCATTAAACCAACAGAGAAAAAGCTAAGATCCCACATTTTATTATTGGATAATAAAGGGAAAGCATATGAGGGCCATATAAGATATGACAATGTCTTAAAGCGTGTAGAAGAAAAAAGACCCTCCTGAGGCCACGCGTGCAGCAGAGAAGACCTCCATCATAATGTGGTGACGTGCTGGAATTTTAACAATGCCCCGGCCAAACAGTGTGAAAGTTACACACGCAGAAGTTGTGTCTTTTGGCCCAAAGCCGATGATTTCATGGTCTTTAGGGAGCAGCACTGTGCAAGAGAAGACTGCCAATAGACGTACAGTACAGCTCACTGTACTCACTGGATTCTTTAAAATTCTGAGATATTAATTCGTTTTTTACATCCAAAATTCTACTAAGGAGAACCTTTATTGCTCAATAAAGAGAGCATTTCCAAATAGGTATTTTGGGACAGGTTTTAGTTACCGGTACTCCTGATAGGAGGTTTTATGTAGTAACAGATTTCACTTGTAATTCTGTATATTTACTTTACAGGAACAATAACTCATTAAAACTCATAACTCATAGAACTACCTCAGATTCAATAGTAGTGTTGACTGTGACACCAGCGATTTATGTTAGAGCCATTAAAACAGGAAATTCAGACAATGACTTCACCAAATTCACTGTATTCATTGGAAACACTTTCAGTTGTGGTTTGGGTAAATGCCCCAGGACTTACGGTAAAGAGAACGTCTCAAGAATGTGCCATTTTTTCGGTAAAACTGTAGAAATAAAGCAGAATTTACTGAAAGCATGTGTAGCCACTTTGAGTCATCTAACCATCACCAAGACAAATGACCTTGAAACCGTGAACTACGAGCAGCTTGTGATTCATACTCAGGATATTACGACTCAAAACACACACGGGTCTGATCGCTGTGTTTAAGTTTATACTCACATCATTGCCTTTATGCATTGCTCAATTGCATTTGTCAGATTCAATCACAATAAATGTTCATTTGAGACATTTGTATTAAAAAAAAAGAATGTGGAAGGCTTACAATTTGATCTTTAGCCGTGTTTTCAGAAGATCTATTTTAGTGCTATAAAAATATTATTCCTTACATTCTTGAGCAAATCCCTTCAACTATACTGTTTTTTAATAACATATGTGGATCAAAATGAAAACAAACATGGAGATATCTGTCTTTGCATATTCACATTATAAATAACAGACAGGAAAAGATTCAACATTAATGAATAGACGTTAAAGAGAGAACAAATACATGTTATACCAGTATAAACGGTGAATTACATTACAATAATACACAGTACATGTAGAATTTGTCATGACACAATGCAGTATTCTCTATGTTGAATCAGCCGGCGCCGTTTTTAAGCTCGTCTTTCTGACTCGTAGGAACTCAATGGCTATCATTTGTTGACATCTAGTCTCCATCCGTGACTAACACTGAGTGAGAGCAGAATAGTCCTCTGTTTATAAAGCCAAAACGCCGGCAGGAGACCGAAATCTGACAAACAAATCTGCAAATGTAGTTCCTTTGGGTTCGTTTTAGAGAAATAGTATCTTTTAGTTAATTCACATTGAAACCAGTGGAGATAAAGAACGGTCATGGGTTGCGACTAGTTTTATGACCTGCTCTTAGCTTCAGGATCAGCTTAACAGTCCTGCCCTGCCCCCGCCTTTCTTCTTTCTGCTTCTCCTTATTTGCCCTCTTTAAGTACAGTGTTTTGGCTGAATAGCAGTTGTTAGTGTTGCACAGAAAAATGCTTATGGCACGTTGGAGACTTTCCTATTAGAGCGTGGACCTCACAGAGTCTGCACAAACACACTAAATATTTACCTAAAAACATTAGCAGAAATCTTCTTAATTTAATGCTGCTGTTTGTAGGAGTCTGCTGTATACATTTCAATTAGATGACCAATTTCCCTTCATCAACAAATTGTCATGAGAAATGGACATGCCTTATTTTCTTTTAAAGGGCCAATAATGTATGAACAACGTCAGCTCTAAGAACCGTAATTACGCCCCACAGTGGAACAGTAATGCCAAAATAAAGGGTGACACATCGTAAACCCCATTACTTTTTGGAGCAGGTCTTTGGGTAAGCCTCGTCATGGAGAAAAGGGGCCCCAATAACGCGTTTAAGTGCCGCCATAAAGTTTGCCACACAGCCAAACCCCATGTCTAGGTAACGTGAGGCTCCCACCAGCCTGGATACCGCCCAGAAAACTGTCAAGGACTGCGTATGCTACAGCAATGTTTGATTTTATTGGGAATTTCAGTCATTATTACTAACAGAGAGAGAGAGGCAACGCAGCATTAGACTTTTACTTAACAAATGTTGGGAAAACTCCTTTTACATTTTACCATTGCTCTTCAGGCCGGTGTTGAATAATAGAAATGATGCAGGTCATTGTGTGCCTGGAGTAGGACTGGCCGATCATGATGGAAAAGAGAACGCTTGCGATAACGATATAAATGAAGATATATCCGCGGCTGCTTAATGGTGGCTTTTCATAATAACTTACTTGTTTCGGGCTATATATAGTTATTGGCGTCTTATCTTAATTTAATTCTCTGCAGAGCTTCCACCGTCAGTGCTTTTGTTGCTAAATCAGCTGCAGTGTACAATCAATTATATAACAATACTATAGGCCTTTATGATAATTAATTAAACGACTTATTGTTCAATAAATGATAGATGGAAGAATATTTTTGGGGGTTCAATTGTGTATAATTTTTTGTTGCAATAGGTGGGAAATTGTTGCACCGGTAATTTTTTTTATAAGATTCCTAAACTACTGGCAATGTTTTTAAACAATATTGTACATTTAAAAATGGGTCTTTCGGGATTATCCTGCTTTGGGGTTATCGTTTCAGAGGTATGTAGTTTAATATTGTTTATCGTGATATTTTCTGTAGCAATAAATTTCATATCATCCTTGTATATAAAAAATATCTCTACAGAAATGCAGTTAAGCCCAGCCCAAGTTTGGAGGCAAATCTTTTACGTTTCAACATGCCGGGTATTCAATATCTGGGCATTCAAAAGGTCTGGACTCAAGATCAATCAAACTATTTGTTGATACGGCTAATGTTAAAGACTTTATATGATAGACTATACAATGCGCAACAGATGTATGTATGTTATGGCGTATTTATGTCTTGTATTTCAGATATTGACGAGTGCAGCAGCATCCCCGGAGTGTGCGACGGAGGCGAGTGCACGAACACAGCTGGGAGCTACGTGTGCACCTGTCCACGAGGCTACATCACCAGCACCGACGGCTCCAGATGTGTCGGTGAGTGCCACACAGACGCCTCACCGTGCCCTTCATTAGTGCGTTTCCTCTGCTGCCGGCCAACTAAACAGCCTACATCTGGAGAGCTACACATTCTCCTTCATCACGGCTTCCTCTGAGTTATGTTCGGATGAGTCAAGCTGCCTGTGGTCGCCATGTGCAGCAAACACACGCTCACGCACTGGAGTAGGCCTTGACAAGATTAAGCTGCGCCAACGCTGCTGCCCCAGTGCATGACATTAAACACTTCCACGTGCATCTGACCAATCCGCACTCAAATGCTTCCAGGTGTCGATATGATATGTTTCAAAATGGAAGTCTCGAATGTTTCCAGTTGTATTGATCATCACAAAACCTCTTCTAGACTAGTTGTGTAGTTCTGTTAAGACAGTAAGTCGATTAATCAGTCAAAGGTTTATTAGTCGATTTGACCATTTTGACTAGTCAGCTAATACTTTTTATTGGAATAACAGCAGAAATGAGAAGGTTAGAAGGTAGTTAGTTTGAGTGTTAGGAGTGAATCGTGACACTGTTTGCATAATGTTATCACGTCTTGTAAATGCAGTTCGCGACTGATGCATGGTCAGATCACCTTTTTATTGATTGATGCACAAAACGTATCTTTACTCCACCAAGAATTCCTTTTGTGAAGTTTTAAATCCAGACGTGTCGAAGTTTTGTCCTTGCTCATTTAATATGTTGAATAATGTAGAATACTGTAACCATCTGCCTTCTTTTGGTCAAGCTGTGTGATGCTAAATGAGTTACAGGTCAAAACAAATATAATTAATTTCTATAACCAACCTCTTGAATATGAACGAACATAGCATGACATATAATGTGTTTTTATGTTCTTTTTGCCATATTGACCTTCCTCACTTCCAAAGCCAATGCTCTTCTAAGGTGGTTGTTGATGGGAAAGTTACAATATCTGCTCACTATCCATCCATCCATCCATCCATCTTCTTCCCTTTTCTCCGGGGCCAGGTCATGGGGACAGTATGAGCAGGGACTCCCAGACTTCCCTCTCCCCAGACACTTCCTCCAACTACACCGGGGGGATCCCGAGGCGTTCCCAGGCCAGCCGAGAGACATACTCTCTAGCGTGTCCTGGGTCTTCCCCAGGGCCTCTTCCTAGTTGGACATACCCGAAAACCCCTCCCCAGGTCTGACTTACACAGCTCCTGCTCCGGTCATACAGGGAGCAAAGGGACCCCGTACTCCCGGAGCAACCCCCAAAGGACACCCCAAGGGACACGGTCGAAAGCCTTCTCCAGATCCACAAAGCACATGTGGACTGGTTGGGCAAACTCCCATGAACCCTTGAGCACCCGATGGAGAGTAAAGAGCTGGTCCAGTGTTGCATGACCAGGATGAAAACAACTCTGCTCCTCCTGACTCTTAGTTGCCACCGGGGTTCCCAACAGACCCTCACAATACGCTTGGGTCTGCCAAGTCTGTCCGGCTTCCTCCTCTACCAGCGGATCCAACTCACCAACAGGTGGTGATCGGTTGACAGCTCTTCCCCTCTCTTCACCGGAGGTCCGATGACACAACGACAAAGTCGATCATTGATCTCCGGCTTAGTCCTGGTGCCACGTGCACTGATGGACACGCTTGAACATGGTGTTCGTTATGGACGATCCATGACTAGGACAGAAGTCCAATAACTGAACACCGCCCGGGTTCAGATCGGGGAGGCCGTTCCTCCCGATCACTCCTCTCCAGGTGTCACTGTTGTTGCCCATGTGGCCATTTAAGACCCCCAGTACTTTCCCCTGGACCTCTGGGAGACTGTCTGCTTACCATATTATTTAAATGATACATTCAGTTGTGAGCCACAATGGGGTTTCTGTGTTTTGGAAAATGAGCAATGGAATAAAAAATACCCCAAATACACTCATTGTGAAAACACATCACAACAAGTCAAAGTTAATTGTATCAGCTACACATGTTGTACACAAACAGCCAGTTGTGTGACCTCAGGTAGTCTGTGTGCAAGCATGTCATGTGGTCGCTTGTTTAGCTTCAAGTCACACACATGGAGCTGCTTAAGAAGAAGCACAGAGCAAGGGGAGGCAAGACAAAAACAAAAGATGAAGCCAAGGTGATCCCATGTGGAACACCCCCTTAGCAAGGAATAAGTGTGCTTTTCTGTTGCCACAAATGTACTGATATTTGGTGGAAATAAACTACACGTACACCTATACAAGTCAAAGAAACGTGGCCACATCATTACTAAACTGCCCTACATGTGCAGTTGTCTTTTGGACACCTTTATATTAGAACAGTGGTATATTAGAACAGGGGTGTCCAAAATCCATCCTGCTAAATTGGCCTAAACAACCAAAAGTTGTACAGACCTAGTATTAATGTTCCAAGTCTTATTAAAGGTGTGGAAGCACATCAAATCTACATCTAATGCCATTTGTGGCCCTCCGCTCTGTATGCTTCAAAGTGCAGCCCTCAGTGAAGTTAGAACAATCATAAACATCTTTTCAGTTTTAGCTACCTACATTGAGCTAATGTTTTCATTTCACTGTCCACTAGATAGTAGTTTCTTAAATCATGTTTTTTATTGTACATTTTACACATACTCAGTAAAATATATACATCAAACTTTTGTTACATATTTGTTGGAAACTTATAACGGAATAATTTTCTTGGAGACTGTGATAAAATGTAAAAAAGATGATCATACTAGTGCCTAAACACTCACTTGTAAATCTCATGTAAAGTCAATTATTTGGCCTGATGAAAGTTTTGGCCTATTTTGTCTTCATGGACCCATGTGGAGTTGAGTGAAAGAAATGATGGATTTACTCCAAAGTCCAAAGTAAAAAACATGTTGGCTTGGCATTTGTCCATTTTAGATGATATAGTGTCTGTCTTTTTACATCAAACCCGAATGGAATATCTTTTATATTAAGTGCTATTCTTCGAAAATGTATCATTGCTTAAAAACTCGACTCTTTCCACTCAGTTTGTTGTCACATCTGGTTCAGTTGTGCATTTTTGTGCATCATCAGTTCTGTCATTTTCCCATCTGGATCTTCCCTTTCCACTTTGTCAAATGTGGTTCCAAGTTGGTCAGAATATCCACATTTTTTATCTTTCTTATCGCAAGTTCCATTTTGCAAAAGGAAGGCCATGCAGAACCAGATTTAGCAAAAAGCATGAATGATCGAATCTTGGAGCTCCGCCGGTGTGAACAGAGACAGCAGTTGTTGGGGGTTGTCACGGTAATAGGAGCATAATGCCTCGTCACACTGTGAAACTCGGACCTGTCCAGTGAGTTAGTCTGTAAAAACACCTACCCAAATGAAAGCATATGCTGCGAAACTGAAGCAACACTAGCACCCGAGCCCACGTCTGGATCTAATTTAAGTCATCATCATTCTCATCAGCAGCCACCCTCCTCCCCACCGCCCTCCTCGGCCCCCCCGTGCCTCCAGCCCAGCTTGTTCCTATGGGATGTATTTACTGTAGGCTGCACTCCCCGTGTAGAAAGTGTGTAGAAAAGCTATGTGTGTTTTGTACGGTATTTGTTCCCAGACGTAGTGAAAGCCCTCGTGTTGTATCTAATTGGCAGGAATTGCTCCAGATGGAACTGATTAATTCCAGACTGCTTGCTCATTAGTAAGATAATCGACTTGTACACCCCCCAGCAGCCTATTTCATTTCTATTTTCTTTTTTTTTTTTTTTTTTTATTATATACTTTTGGATTGTGGCTTCAACCAGCACACATGAGCTCTCCTCCTCCTTCTTCCATTGACTCCTTACACACTCTCTTTGAAGGCCACCCCCAGCTCCTGACCCATTGACCTCTGCCCAGAAAACTGGAGCAAACAAGAGCCCATTTTGGAAGCCCTCAGATACTTACAGTGAGCCGAGACCGCATGTAACCTTTCTCACTCCCATAAAGCAACTTCCTGTGTGTTAGCGACCTTTTAACACACACGTGAGGCCTGCACCTTTACACACATTGACATGAGAACAGTTGTTTCCTCAAAGTATGGTGTTACAGTACTTTTGACACCATAAAGCGCATGGTAGCAGTCAGTCACGCAAGCTAAAAACAAGTCGAATAGTGACCAGGACTCCCTGTAAAATAGTTACGGAAGTTCAATGAAAATCTGCAGTGGTTAACAATGTGACTAACTGACTATTCTCCAAAGGGTAACTACAAGACTCAAATATATGTCTATATATGTCAGCTCTGGTAATAACAAGAAACTGATATTGTTTTTTTTGGTTCCAGTACCGATATTGATACCTGGGCTTTGAATAAATGCCGATACCCAATACCAAACGATTATTGGAGATGATCCTAACATGGTATCAAAACTCTTCCTATAATGCTAGGAGTTCTTATTGTGAAAAAAGGCTGATAATATTGTTAATGCACTTTACAGTCGGTTTACAACAGCAATTCTTTTTTTTTTTAATATGTGGGTTGTAATAAAAAAGAAAAGTGAATAAATTCTGGACATTTTGAGCTTCAAAATGAGGTGTTGCACGTCCATATTTACCAAGTCAAAATTAGTACAAATTCATTTGTCGTAATCGGGGTGTCAGACCAGCACCGATATTGATTGTGATATCAGTGTCTATCGGTGCATCTCTAATAACCTTTGTCCAGTGTAAACTTGCTCACACCCAAAGACTTCAAATACAAAAGAAGAGACACAAATGACCAACTGTGCTTTCTCACATTTGTTTCGCAGATCAGCGCGTGGGCACCTGTTTCTCCGCGCTGGCAAATGGCCGTTGTGCTGCTGAGTTGACGGGACAGTACACCAAAATGCAGTGCTGCTGTGACACGGGACGCTGTTGGGCTTTGGGCGTGATCCCAGAGATGTGTCCTGTCCGGGGCTCTGGTGAGTGAAATGAATACAGAAGAATGTGCTACGGAGCCAAAACCCGCTGTCTAACGACCAACAGCATCTGTGAAGAATCACCCCAAATGACAGGGATTGCATTTTTTAGCTACAATCCTCTTTGTTGTAATAAACACGCTGGTTAACAGTTGACATGGGATTTGGCAGTAAATAAAGCCAGTATAAATGGACGTTCCACGAAAATGTAACACAAATGCAAAGCTTCAGGAGTGATGTCATTTGGTTACGCCATGTGTTTGACAGTGACAGAAGTGCATGAATTAAATCATAGACACAGAACCAAATGCTGCCATTGTGTCCACACTGAAGAATATGAATATTGTACCGTATTATTTTGCTCTTTTTACTATGATTATATATGAGACCTCAACTAAATTTGAATTTCCTTCAGATCTTTTTAAAATATCTATCCATCTATTTAATTATCTAACTTTCAATGAAATTATATGACTATGTTGGTCAGTGGCTTGGCATTTAACCAACTGCGACTGCTGTTGTAAATTTGGTCTCTACAAAAGTACAGTCTTATGTGCATGATGCGACTATAACATTATACGTAGCTTAGTCATAGAGTAATTACAGTCACATGTGTTTCTTTATGTTGGTCTTGTGCAGATGAGTTCAGGCGCCTGTGCATTGTGGGCGTCCCTCAAGGCCACGGTCTCCCTCACGTCTACCCCAATGGGCACTTCCCCAATGGCAACGGCAATGGAAACGGCAATGGCTTTCACTATGGTTACAAGTTCCCCAGCCTCCCCAACGGTAACGGCAATGGGGGCAACGGCGGAGGAGGGGGCTTCGGAGGGAACGGAGGTGGTTTCAATGGGAATGGAGGCAACGGAGGAGGTCTAAACCACCAGCAAATTGGTTCGTCTTCGCTGCCTGAGTGAATAATTAAACCACAATTCAGAGTTTATTTTGCGGTTAAATTGAGTCTCCATTTGCAGGCACTGTGTCTGTGAATGACACGGTCGACGTATGCAAGCACTTTACAAATCTGTGTTTGAACGGACGCTGCATCCCCACCCTGAACAGCTATCGATGTGAATGTAACATGGGATACAAACAGGACATACGCGGAGAGTGTATTGGTAAGACGCACTTTCTACAGAGAACTAATATGAGCTATATTTATTTGCCCAATATTTGGATAAATTAGAAAAGTCAAACAACTAATATTGGTTGACTAATTGAAGAAGTGAGTTATCATTGACTGAAGTTATTTTAATGTTCATTGTTTTGGACACAATACTAACTCGATTTTGATGCTAATGAAAAGGTTTGATGAAACTTGGGCTAAATCATAGTCTATACGCAGACTCAACAAATGTGCAGAGAGAAAAGGCTTTATAACTCAGACAAAGCGGTAATTGTAAAAGAAAGTGTTTTGATGAAAAGTGTGTTCTATTAAGATCTCCTGAAGTGGCATCACTTTAGCTTTATTTGGGCCTTGTGTGACCTACAATTTTTACACAATTACTGGTATGTAGTCTCTTTAATGTTGATGAAGTCCACTCTAAAGCCATTTAGCAAAGGTCTACCGTTCTTTCTTAGATCAGTATTCATACTAGTTCAAAGAGTGTCTCATTTTGAGTCTAGTTTTTATCTCTCTCTTATTATCAAGTATTGATTCTCTAGTTCACAGTGTAGAAGAGAGCTGGGTAAATTCACCTTTGATTTCATGCATTACACTGCCACCTTTTGGCTGTTCAGAGGAAATCTGCACAGTTATGAGAGATTATAAGACTAATATTGTGAAACTTGACCAGATGTGGATGAATGTGTGAGCAATCCTTGTATCAACGGAGACTGCGCCAACACCCCCGGGTCTTATCACTGCAAGTGTCATGAAGGTTACCAGGGGACCCCCACCAAACAAGCCTGCATTGGTATGTCTGACTTTACTTTTACAAGCCATTATTGCTGTAATGTAATCCCATGCTCTTTTGATATAAATTAATTGAATTCATCTTAATGACTGACATTTAATTTGGTCTGTTCCTAGTGTTTATTTGACCTAAAGACTATAAACAATCTTAATTGTCTCCTTGGTTCTTCCTTTGCCTGTAGACATTGATGAATGTATTGTGAACGGAGTAATGTGCCGCAATGGTCGCTGTGTCAACACCGAGGGAAGTTTTCAGTGCATCTGCAACGCCGGCTTCGAGCTGACTCCTGACGGAAAGAACTGCATTGGTAAGAAAAGAAAAACAACCATAACAGTTGATAACTAATGCAAAATGAATGATAACTTTTAATGAAGCCTCTTAACTCATGATGTGGTTTGACCTCTTTTTCAGATCATGATGAATGTGCAACCACCAACATGTGTCTCAATGGAATGTGCATTAATGAAGATGGAAGCTTTAAATGTATTTGTAAACCTGGTTTTGCCCTGGCATCTAATGGACGCTACTGCACTGGTATGTTAGACAGTTTTAAGTTGTAAAAGCGGCAAATGTATACAGCAGATTGTGTTCAAACACCAACATTAGGTTTAAGGGACAATAAAAGCAATGTTTATTCTTTACAGATATTGATGAATGTCAGACTCCGGGCATCTGTATGAATGGCCGCTGTATTAACTCTGATGGCTCGTTCCGCTGTGAGTGCCCGCCCGGTTTGGCCATCGATGTGGACGGCAGGGTTTGTGTGGACACTCACATGAGGACCACCTGCTACGGCGCCATTAAAATGGGAACCTGTTCTCGGCCTTTTCCTGGAGCTGTGACCAAGTCCGAATGCTGCTGCGCCAACGCTGAACACGGATTTGGTGAACCATGCCATCCCTGTCCCTCTAGAAACTCAGGTACAGACTGTTGTAACAGACATGCCGATTTGTAATAATGATTATAACCTTTCTCTCATTGTTGTTTCATAGCTGAATTCCAGGCTGTTTGTAGCAGTGGCATTGGTATAACTGCTGATGGCAGAGGTGAGCTGCTGTTTTGAAATTATAGGGAGTAAAAATCAACAATTCATGTGTTAATTCTGTGTTTTTAACTTAATAATATTCTGTATTTTTATTAGACATCAATGAGTGTGCACTGGATCCAGATATTTGTCAAAATGGGATGTGTGAGAATCTGAGAGGAAGTTATCGCTGCAACTGCAACATTGGTTATGAGTCTGATACTAGTGGCAAAAACTGTGTTGGTAAGTTTAAACGTCTCTGTGCAGCAATTACAGTGAGATCACATTACATGTTTGTGCTGGTGGTTCAAAGCATGTAAAAAAAGACAAATTCACTCTTATAAATTTTACTCTGTCATTTGTAATAAAAAGCAGTTTTGACCTGAGAATGTTGTTTCCTTCAGATATTAATGAGTGTCTGGTGAACCGGCTCCTGTGTGACAACGGGCTGTGCAGAAACACTCCTGGCTCGTACACCTGCTCCTGTCCCAAAGGCTTTGTCTTCAAACCCGACTCTGAGACCTGCGAGGGTGAGTTCGACACCGTGGATCATGGACAAAACAATCTCTGCGTTATGTCATTTTAGCCTCAATCAAGGCCGTTGCAGGGTCCTTAGCGCCAGATGTGTTCGGTTGAATTCAAAGTAAAGAGAATTCCCCCACAGAGAAAGAAAAGACATGTCCTCATCACTGCCAGAGGTTGAAGATAATTATCAACCCGAACCTTACGTGTGTTTCAGACATCAATGAGTGCGAGTCCAGCCCATGTATCAATGGCGTGTGTCGTAATGTGGCCGGGTCCTTCAACTGCGAGTGCTCTCACGGCAGCAAACTGGACTCCACTAATACCATCTGCGTGGGTAAGTGTCATAACTTGGATTCAATCTTAGAATAATTTTGAACCGGCTGCACACAAGAGGATTTCAACATTGTCTGTGATTTTAAGATGCAGATTGTGTTAAAAGTTTGCAGACCACAGACATGAGTGAATTTTGCAATGCTTATTTGTCCCACATACACATGAAGCACAACCACACCACACACTTGCAGATTTCAGGACATATTTGTCACAAGCAGAGGTAGACACGATAGACATGAATACGGGGTGAGCATGTGCTGCCTTTCCATGCGTTCTTATTTAGAGCTAAAATAAAATAAAAAGAACTGTGTGTGGATTAAATCTGCTTCTAAAGGACAAAGGAGAGCGCTGTAGTCACTGGAGGTCAGGAGCCTGTTACAGTCACTGTGGCGCTGATGAAGAAGGAAAAGGTCTGGACGAATGTCGTATTGGTTTTATTTGTGGTGTTTCTAAACTTTAAGAGACATCACGAGGCAACGGAGCCTGGCACTATCTGGCTGCTCTGATTGGCTGCTGTAAAGTTGTTGGAACTTCACAATTTTAGGTTTGAAAGTTGCGACTGGACAAATGATCATAACAGAGTGCCACCTTGAATAATTGCTTACGAGAATCGCTGCTCGGGCCACGCCTCCTCGATCTCATTGAGAGGCAATATCAGATTTTAAAATGTTAGTGTGCAGAAGGCTCACGTACACACTTCTTTGGGATGATTGAGTTTGTAAAGGGTGTTGTAATTGGAAGTAGTTGGTCTACAGTATCACTGGATTAGCATGTAATTTGATTTGAATACATAGAGGAAAAATTCAAAGAGGAAAAATTGTGATCTAGTACAAATTCATTCAGATAAAGAGTGAGTCACAAATTCCACTTGTGTTTGGCACAGTTTCCTTGGATCCTGAGGTTACTCAATCCAAGTGGGGGTCAACAAACAATTCTGGTTTGGCTCATTTGGCTTTTGATGTGATTTGTTTTTGGACAAGAAGTTCTTTCAGGGAATCTCCAAACTCAAAATAGTTTACTCTCTCTGTCAAGTGTAACTCAGGCCAAAGAAAAGGCCATTGGTTTCATCATTTAAATGTGCATTATTTCTGACACATACAGACAGTATGAAGAGCACCTGCTGGCTGACCATTCAGGACAATCGCTGCGAAGTCAACATCAACGGAGCCACGCTAAAGTCTGAGTGCTGTTCTACTCTGGGAGCCGCCTGGGGCAGTCCCTGTGAACCCTGTGAAATCGGTCAGTTTGCATGACACAATGATTTATTGTATTTTATATTGCAATGAATTCATATCTGACATTAAATGCATGTGTCACTAAGAAAATGTTTTTTTTTAATTAATTACTAGTTACTTTTATTAACCTTACAGACACAGCCTGCTCTCGTGGATTTGCTCGTATGAAAGGTGTTATTTGTGAAGGTAAGTGATGAACTTTCTGCCCTTCATACTTTATATACTATACAACACTATACAACACAGGCACATAGCCAATTTAAACCACTCTGAAAATGTGTATGTTTCACCTTGTGATTGAAATGTCTTACTCCTTTTAGACATTAATGAGTGTGAGGTATTCCCTGGAGTGTGCACAAATGGCCGCTGTGTGAACACCCAGGGCTCGTTCCGCTGTGAGTGTCCCGAGGGCCGCACCCTTGACGGTACAGGACGCACCTGTGTGGGTAAGGCACCTACAAAATTACAAATGTACTAAAACGTTTAAGGAACTCAGTAAACTTTGTTGTGTTCACTTTCAGACATGCGTTCTGAGCAGTGCTATATGAAGTGGCATGAGGATGAATGTGGGGCCCCGCTGCCGGGAAGGTACCGCATCGACATGTGCTGCTGTTTGGTGGGTTCTGCCTGGGGAATCGACTGTGAGGAGTGTCCCAAAGAGGACACACCCGAGTTCAAAACCATCTGCCCCAGAGGTCGCGGCTTTGCCAACAGAGGAGACATTCTGACCGGCAGATCCTTCTACAAAGGTATTTGACTTTGAATTCGTACTACGAAAAATACAGTGTTTTATAGTTACCACATCTAATATAATATGTGTGTTTATCTCCTATCTTTAGATGTGAATGAGTGTAAGGTGTTCAATGGCATCTGTACTCATGGGACTTGCCGTAACACCATTGGCAGTTTTAAATGTCGCTGCAACAGTGGTTTTGCACTGACAGCAGAGGAAAGGAACTGCACAGGTAAAATCTGAAAGAACATACAACATACAACGTCACAGGTTAAAGTCAAACAAATATAACAGACACTTTTGTTTGTCAGACATTGATGAGTGTCGCATCTCTCCTGACCTGTGTGGCCATGGAACATGTGTCAACACACCTGGCAGTTTTGAGTGTGAATGTTTTGAGGGCTACGAGAGTGGATTCATGATGATGAAAAACTGCATGGGTGAGTCAGAGGTCTGAGGAGATTATTTTCTTGATGGATTTTCTATTGATTTTCTGACTACCTTTGCTTTGCCTGCAGACATTGATGAGTGTGAGAGGAATCCTCTTCTGTGTCGTGGAGGAAACTGCCTCAACACAGATGGAAGTTATGAGTGTGAATGTCCCTCTGGATACACACTGAGCAGCGATGGCTCTGCCTGTGAAGGTTTGTAACATTTCAATAGGTCATAACAGGTTTTCTACTCATTCAATAACATTTAAATTTCACTTTTGCAGATTTAAATGAATGTGAACTTAGTGAGAACTTGTGCAGAAATGGGCAGTGTGTGAACTTACCAGGTACATACCAGTGTTCATGTGAGACTGGTTACCAGGCCACACCCGACAGACAAAGCTGTGTCGGTGAGTTCATTTTATGATTAGTTTTTAACACCTCAAAGACTTTTTCCTTGGTTTAATTTGAATATTTCTTACAGATATTGATGAGTGCACTATTATGAACGGAGGCTGTGAAACTCACTGTACAAACTCAGAGGGAAGCTATGAGTGCAGCTGCAGCGAGGGCTACGCTTTGATGCCGGACCTCAGGACCTGTGCAGGTGATGAATGAGCTCTTTAAACACAGGTTACATTTGTGTATCATATTGTGTATCATGACTTGACATAATCCATTTTCTCTTGTGTTAGATATTGATGAATGCGAAGAGTCACCTGACATTTGTGATGGAGGCCAGTGTACAAATATTCCCGGTGAATATCGGTGTTTGTGTTATGATGGCTTCATGGCTTCAACGGACATGAAGACTTGCATCGGTAAGAACAGCTGTTAAGTTTTACTTTTATATGTTTCCACAATTTTTTTTAAACAATGATTGTACCTTTCAATAGATGTGAATGAGTGTGACCTGAACCCAAACATCTGTCTTCACGGAGACTGTGAGAACACCAAAGGCTCTTTCATCTGCCACTGTCAGCTGGGATACTTTGTCAAGAAGGGATCCACTGGCTGCACAGGTACATTTAGGTCTTCAGTGTTGCATGTATTACATGGTGAGTCTGAAGTTGAGAGTTGAGCAGGTGAATTCATGCATACAGTATTTATAGAGACAGTTATCATTTATTGATGAATCCGAAGACCAGGTCAGCTTGTTTTGGTGCAAAGAAAGTTCCACTCTCTCATCAGAGAGTGGAACTTACACAGAGAGAGTGAGATACAGTGTGTGCATGAAACTTTAGTCAAATGTTAAAAAACAACATGTCTTATTATGGTATTGTGCAAAAAAATAATCATTGCACCATGTTCAATCAACAGACGTTGATGAGTGTGAGATTGGGGCCCATAATTGTGACATGCACGCTGCCTGTATCAATGTCCCTGGAAGCTTCAAATGTCGCTGCAGAGATGGCTGGATTGGAGATGGCATCAAGTGTATTGGTAAGTGAGAATCACTGTTTTCTCCTTTTAGTTTTTGAGCTCATGTATATCTTACTCTATGTAGACCAGGACGAGTGCTTTGCAGAGGACCACAGCTGTAACATCAACGCAGACTGTGTCAACACCCCAGGCTCCTACAGGTGCACATGCAAAGAGGGCTTCAATGGAGACGGATTCTCATGCTCCGGTAAAGATTTGTATTCATTTGTATTTTTTTCATATGTTCAAAAACAATTTGATTTATTTCTCTATGAATCCCACCAGATTGTTTGTTTCTTCTTAAAATTATTATTAAATTCTGTTTCAGACATGGACGAGTGTGCTGATAATGTGAACTTGTGTGAAAACGGCCAGTGCCTGAACGCTCCGGGCGGATACCGCTGTGAGTGTGAGATGGGCTTCACCCCGACAGAGGACAACAAGGCCTGCCAAGGTACTGGACACACTCACTTGTTTGATACGCCTACAATATGTAGTACATGTGCTGCCATGTATCCTCCTGTTCACCTCCTCAGATATCGACGAGTGTAATTTCCAGAACATCTGTGTGTTTGGGACGTGCCAGAATCTCCCAGGGATGTTCCGGTGCGTCTGTGATGACGGTTATGAGCTGGATCGGAGTGGAGGAAACTGCACTGGTGAGTGTCAGACTGTGTAATCACAGCTCTTATATTAAACAGATTTTCTGGTCCAGCGTCTCTAGTGCATTGTTGTTATCATTAGTATTTTGACCATTGAATAGAAATGATATCTGATGAAATATTTTCTGTCTGCAGACATCAATGAGTGTGCTGATCCTGTGAACTGCATCAATGGACTGTGCGTGAACACTCCAGGCAACTACCTGTGTAACTGTCCTGCCGACTTTGAGCTTAACCCTACTGGAGTTGGCTGTGTGGGTGAGTCACTTTACTTTTACTCGCCTAAAGATTACATTCATGAGACATTGTCCAAGTGTATTCTTAGTATAATTACACCATTTGTTGCTGTTAGTGCTGAATCCCTAATCCGGTAAATATTCACAGATACTCGTGTTGGTAACTGCTTCCTTGACGTCCTGGGTCGAGGAGATGGAGGAATCTCCTGCAGTGCAGAGATCGGTGTGGGAGTGACCAGAGCGTCCTGCTGCTGCTCTTTGGGAGGAGCCTGGGGAAATCCCTGTGAACTTTGCCCTGCCTCCAACTCCTGTAAATTCTCTAAATATACCAAAATCTGGTTGTTGTTGTTGTCGTCGTTGTTGTTGTTGTTGTTGTCGTTGTCGTCGTCGTTGTGGTTGTTGTTGTTGTAAACTTATGCCTTTTGTCTTTCTATAGCTGAATATAAAACTCTCTGTCCCGGTGGAGAGGGTTTCCGACCAAACCCTATTACTGTCATTCTTGAAGGTATTTTATCTTTATTATTTAGCCACCTTGATCAGCCTCAACTTCAAAATGTGTTTTTGACGAACTTTTGACCCGTGTAGATATTGATGAGTGCCAGGAGCTGCCTGGTCTGTGTCAGGGAGGGAACTGTGTGAACACGTTTGGCAGCTTCCAGTGCGAATGTCCTGCAGGTTACTACCTCAATGAAGAGACTCGTATCTGCGAGGGTAAGAGGCGTTCATGTGAAATAACAGAATTAGAAATGTGAAATATATTGAATCATTTGTTATTAATGAATTTTCTTTACAGATATTGATGAATGTACCACTCACATTGGCATCTGTGGGCCTGGTACCTGCTACAACACTTTGGGCAACTACACCTGTGTGTGTCCTCCAGAATACATGCAGGTCAACGGAGGAAACAACTGCATGGGTAAGTGTGCTATGGTTGAGGACATGTTTATTTTCCATATTTATCTTACTATGTTTTGCCTTTCTGTTGCAGACATGAGGAAGAGTGTCTGTTACCGTAACTTCAATGACACATGTGAAAATGAACTGTCCTTTAACATGACCAAAAAGATGTGCTGCTGTGCGTACAATGTGGGCAAAGCCTGGAACAAACCCTGTGAAGCATGTCCAACTCCTGCCACCAGTATGTGTCCATCACATTATCACCAAACAAAAGTCATTCAGTCGCATTGACACTGCTTCTGTTCCTTTCAGATGAATACCAACTGTTGTGTGGAAACCAGGCTCCAGGCTTCATCATTGACATCCACACTGGCAAACCTATCGGTAAACACTTGACTAATGTCCAATTTTTTCAATTTTCTTTCTGTTTTCTTTTTACAACTTAATTGTTTTGTGCAGATATTGATGAGTGCAGAGAGATCCCTGGGATCTGTGCCAATGGTGTCTGTATCAACCAGATCGGCAGCTTCCGTTGTGAATGTCCCATGGGCTTCAGCTACAACAACATCCTGCTCATCTGTGAAGGTCAGAAATTGTGCATTTCATCAACAAAGAAACTCACACTTGTGATATTATACACCTGTCACTGAAAATCATTGTACGTGTTCAGAGGCAGTTATACAAAGTGTCCACTCAGTAGAGCCAATGTTGCCTTTCCCTACACAAGTTATGTCCTTGTAAAGATCAGTGTTGTGGCTCCAATTTGGAGCTGCTGCCAGGATCTTCAATCACTGTGAAAGTGCTAGTTACTGTCCTAGCTGTAGCACAGCCAAAATGACCACGTTATGTTTTGCCTCCCACTGGCCTCAAGCTGATGGCCCGCTCACTGCCGACAGTTTTAGGGCCTATGATTGATTCGCTCTGCTTCCTCTCTCTTCCGCCTGTGCAGATATTGATGAGTGTAACAGTGGGGACAACCTGTGCCAGCGAAACGCCAACTGTATCAACATCCCAGGCAGCTACCGCTGTGAATGCTCTCCAGGATTCAAACTGTCTCCAAGCGGGGCCTGCGTCGGTGAGTCCACTTTGCCTGACAAGCTCTAATGGGGGTTTCCTCTGAAACAATCATTAGCACTGTTACAAACGATGTGCAGTATTTTGCTAAATTTCTCATATGACATAAAAAACAATGCAATGTTCATTCAAATAAAGTACACAACTGACATTGCTATTTCTTTGTTAAAACTCAGATCGTAATGAATGTCAGGAAATCCCTAATGTCTGCAGCCACGGAGAGTGCATTGACACTCAGGGAAGCTATCGCTGTCTGTGTCACAATGGCTTCAAGGCCACTCTGGACCAAACTATGTGCATGGGTAAGACACTCTCAATTATGCACAATATACGGTACATATCTGCAAAATGTGTTGAATTGACTTGTTGTTTCAGACATTGATGAGTGTGACAGACAACCGTGTGGCAATGGCACCTGTAAAAACACTGTGGGATCCTATAACTGTTTGTGTTTCCTTGGCTTCGAGCTCACACACAACAACGACTGCATGGGTATGTATCAATCACTTCTGACAAAGGTCCACTGCAGTTAGTGTGTCTTGAAAAGGTCAACGTCTGCTGAAGAGTTATAACACTGTTAAAATATTATGGAAATACATTTTGCCCTTTCTGTGTGCAATCTATTGGATAAATATCAAACAGAATGACAAGGTAGATTGATATATTTTGCAGCATCCATCTAACCGTCATAAAACTATGGCTGGATCATAAAGAAATGGAAGAGAATCCTCTCTAAACACTAAAAATGCTTTTAGCAGAATGTTGAATAGTTTTGACTGTTTGATATCAAGCTCAGACTGAGAGATGACTGGACAGTCCTAATTGTTTCCATGTGACTTTGCAGACATTGATGAGTGCAGCGCTCTGCAGGGTCAAGTTTGCAGGAATGGGCACTGTATCAATGGGCTGGGCTCCTTCCAGTGTCTCTGTTTGGAAGGATATGAAAATACACCAGATGGGAAAAACTGTGTTGGTAAGAGAATATTCAATATTTAAAGAATTGTTTAAAAAAATGTATTTAACAGACATTAAGTTGCCTTTTCTTTTCAGATATCAACGAGTGTGTTAGTCTGCCAGGCACGTGCTCTCCAGGAACCTGTCAAAACCTGGATGGATCTTTCAGATGTATCTGTCCACCTGGCTATGAAGTGCAGAATGACCAGTGCATAGGTGGGAGACCAAGTCTACAAAAAGTCTCACATTCTGGGCCTTAAAACGAAGCATTCACTTAAAAGTGCTGTTTGAACGGTTTCTGTCTGCAGATATTAACGAGTGTGATGTTGAGCCCAACATCTGCCAGTTTGGCACCTGCACCAACACTCCGGGCAGTTTCCAGTGCACATGCCAGCCGGGCTTTGTTCTCTCTGACAATAAACGCAGCTGCTACGGTAAGAGGACCTTTTGGTTTACAAAAGGCTAAGGAAGATGATGTAATGTGATCTTGAGAATTAGAGCTGATTTTTTGTTTCCAAAATGTCAGACACCAGAGAGAGTTTCTGCTTCACCAAGTTTGAAGCTGGAAAATGTTCAGTGCCCAAAGCCTTCAACACAACTAAGGCTAAATGCTGCTGCAGTAAGATGCCTGGTGAGGGCTGGGGGCTTCCCTGTGAGCTGTGTCCACAAGAGAATGAAGGTAAAAACACAACATAAGTTAATTAAGATCAACTCATTTACTAAATAACAATACTGACCTTTATTGTTGCATCCCCAGCTGCTTTCAACACACTTTGTCCTTTTGGCCATGGTGCTTTGCCTGGACCAGGAAACACACGTGAAGGTCAGCACTAAATCAAAATGATAAATGAACACTCAAAGCATATACATCATTACAAATGCAATTTCCTTGTCATACTTATTTCTCTAATATTTTATATCTACAGATATGAATGAGTGTTTAGATAATCCCGGCATCTGCCAGAATGGAATCTGCATCAACACTGATGGTTCATTCCGCTGTGAATGTCCTTTTGGATACAATCTGGATTACACTGGAGTCAAATGTGTTGGTGAGTACCATAGATTAAAAAAAAACATCTTCTTATGATAAATCAGGTCATGTGAAGCAAAGCATATTAGTATGGCACATTTTCCCAACACAATATCAATAGTCCTAGATTTATTTAATATATTGCATCTTGGTGTAATTTAGGTCAAACAGAAACCGCTAATAGCTGCTTAAAAGCACAAATGTTTCATTGTAGCTGCTACAACTGTCCATGTTTTCCCTCCACAGACACTGATGAGTGCTCTATTGGAAATCCCTGTGGAAACGGGACCTGCACTAATGTTATTGGTGGATTTGAGTGTGCTTGTAATGAGGGCTTTGAACCGGGCACTATGATGACCTGTGAAGGTAAGTATCCAAATCAAACTAATTTAATTCAAGTTTAGATCTGTCTAATCTTATTCCTTCCTTGTTTCAGATGTAAATGAATGCTCCCAGAATCCACTGTTGTGTGCTTTCCGCTGTGTCAACACATTTGGTTCTTATGAATGTATGTGTCCGTCCGGCTACGTCCTGAGAGATGACCACCGCATGTGCAGAGGTCAGCTAACTGCAACAACATATTATAAGATTGATATTCTGTCTGGACCGAAAAGACTTAACTGTAACTGTAACTGTTGTATCTTGAGCAGACCAGGATGAGTGTGCAGAAGGC
The DNA here is from genome assembly GCF_026437365.1 of Eucyclogobius newberryi. Lineage (NCBI taxonomy): Eukaryota > Metazoa > Chordata > Actinopteri > Gobiiformes > Gobiidae > Eucyclogobius > Eucyclogobius newberryi. The sequence goes on along the minus strand of NW_027316532.1, from coordinate 30,825,021 downwards.
TTGGATGACTGTAACTCAAAGGGAATGATCTGTAAGAACCTGATCGGGACATTCATGTGCATCTGCCCTCCTGGCATGCAGCGGCGTCCAGACGGAGAAGGCTGCATGGGTGAGTGGATTGACATCCTACATACTGCCACCTACTACTTCTCACTCATGCACACTCACTTTGTGTTCCAACACCAGATTTGAACGAGTGCCGTGCCAAACCTGGCATCTGTAAGAATGGGAGATGTGTCAACACTGTGGGAAGTTACCGATGCGAGTGCAACGATGGTTTTGAGCCCAGCTCCACAGGGACCGAGTGTACTGGTAAGATATTACCCCAATTATACCCAAGGTATAAATTAACACTGAATTAATACATGTGTATGCAATACGCCTCTAACCTTCATGTCTTTTCACCATTAGTTTCAGCTACTTAAAACAAACAAGACTCTAAATGATCATTCTGTTCTTTAGACAACAGGAAAGGCTACTGTTACATGGAGGCCCTGCATACCATGTGCCAGCAGTCATCCACTAACAGAAACAGTGTCACCAAGTCTGAGTGCTGCTGTAACGCTGGCAGAGGATGGGGCACACAGTGTGAGCTCTGCCCACTCCCAGGCACTGTCCAGTACAAGAAGATGTGCCCTCTTGGACCAGGCTACACCACTGACGGGCGGGGTATACTCACACATTGTTTATGTACTTAATCACAATGATATGAGAACAATTCTCTAACTTACTTTTGTACTCTCAGATATTAATGAGTGCCTCGTGATCCCAGACCTGTGTAAGAATGGTCAGTGCATAAACACCATTGGATCCTTCAGATGTCACTGTAATATTGGTTACAAAGCAGACTTCACCACCACCTCCTGTGTTGGTATGGTACATCCCCATCTGAAGATTGTTTTACACCTTCAATGCCAGTATTGCCTGAGTGAAATATCTGTTTCCCTTTTCAGATATGGATGAGTGCTCTCTGTCTCCAAAGCCTTGTAACTTCCTGTGTAAGAACACTGAGGGCAGTTATTTGTGCTCCTGCCCCAGAGGATACAGCCTGCAGCCAGATGGAAAGACATGCAAAGGTTTATTTAATATTCAACGTGTTTGATTTTCTTAAACTCTTGTAAATGCTTCCTTTTAAATACATTTACTTTTCATTGACCCTGCCTCAGATCTGGATGAGTGCTCCACCAAGCAGCACAACTGTCAGTTTCTCTGTGTCAATACTATCGGGGGCTTCACTTGTAAGTGTCCTCCTGGCTTCACCCAGCACCAGACTGCCTGTATCGGTGAGTACTCAGTGAGAATTGTGCTAATTACCCTGTATCAAGCTAATTGTAACGGAGGTGCTAAGCAGATGACAGCTGAAAATATTTGAAATTAGCATTTTATTTTATTTTTCTTTTTTTTTCTTTTGGAGGACCCGACTTTTTTTTTGTAATTGAGTCTTTTTTTGCTTTGTTTTGCCCCTAAGACTATAATATCGTAAAAGCGGCACTTTGTGAAAATTAGACCGCTCTTATGTCTCCTAAACTCGGAAATAAGAGCTGAAACAGCGCTCTGATTGGCTGTGCTTGGGGTGGTATCACTTCTCTGCTTGAAAAAGCTGTTCTAAAGCATTGTACAACGTTGTAAGAGCTAGGATCTAGTTAGAGACATTTGAATACCTACTTTGTGTTTTGTGGAGTCAAAATGAGGTACCCCAGATTTAAAGGTTATACAATAATATAAAATACACATACAAAGAATGAAGCAACAAGAAAGACTATTTCCATGCCTGATAAAGTGACAGAGTCTAACGTAATTCTCTCTCTGCAGACAATAATGAATGCACTGGTCAGAACAGTGCGTGTGGTTCTCGTGCTTCTTGTGTCAACACTCCTGGCAGTTTCAATTGTGAATGTGGCAAAGGTTTCTCCCTGGATACCGCAGGAATTGAGTGTGAAGGTAAACAAAGGAACAAGTCTTGAAAGCTGTTTTGGGATCATGTGCATTTCGTAACTTTGTTGAAATTGTGCTCAGATGTGGATGAGTGCGGCAACAACCACCGCTGTCAACATGGCTGCCAGAACATGATGGGAGGATTCCGCTGTGGCTGTCCTCAGGGATATGCACAACACTACCAGTGGAACCAATGTGTTGGTCAGTAAATATGTTCAGGTGATTAAGGTTATTAATGTAGCTGTTACAATTGAAACGTATATTTGTCTCTGGCCGTAGATGAAAACGAGTGCCAGGGAGGAACCGTGTGTGGTTCAGCCTCCTGTTATAACACACTGGGCAGCTTCAAGTGTGTCTGTCCTTCTGGGTTTGACTTTGAGCAACAAAGCAGTGGCTGCCAGGACGTGAATGAATGTAGCATGGGTAACAACCCTTGTAGCTATGGCTGCTCCAATACTGATGGAGGATACCTGTGTGGATGCCCGGGCGGTTTCTACAGAGCTGGGCAAGGGTAAGGACTAAAACATTAAGATTCATTTGCATGCCGAGGGTTTAGGTTGTTGGACTATTTCAGCTGCATTTGTCTAATGTTATATTCACCTGCTACTATTGTTCTGTCCAGTCATTGCATCTCAGGCACAGGATTCCCTGGGCAGCTTGCTGAGGGTGAAGAAGATGACAGTCTGTCGCCAGAGGCCTGCTACGAATGTAAGATTAATGGTGGCGCTAAGAATGGCCGACACAAGCGAAACACAGACAGCAATAAGCTGAATCAGGTATGTGTTCAACATGATGCTTTTTATTGTTTTTAAATAAAATGTTCCAGTTGTTTTCTAGATAATTCTCAAAGCATGTTTTGTTTTTCAGGAGCATTCTGTGAGCATGGCCAGTGTGGACACCCAGGATATCCTCCCCATGAATGTCTCTTTGGCGTCGCTGTTGAATAAAGAGCCTCTGTTGGAGCTTCTTCCGGCACTGCAGCCCCTGGAGCATCACGTCCGCTATGTTATTACCCATGGCAACGCCAACGAACACTTCCGTCTGCTGGAACGCCGCGATGGGAAGAGTGTGCTCCGATTGGGCAAAAAGCTCCCTCCAGCTGGGTCTTACAGGCTAGAGATCACCAGTCTGCGACTCTTTGGCCCACGCAGGCTACACCAACTGGAAGAGCAGCATGACACTGACTACCTACAAGGGGAGATTGGAGATGCCCTGCGTATCAAGCTCCATATTCACCTGCACTGAGGGCTGAGAGTGCAGTGCCGCCCAGGACTGACTGTCTTCAGGACCATTACCACCAACAGGAGGGCTAGCTAAGACTGATTCAATCAGCCATCCACCACTCATGCAATTTATAATGTTTATTGTTTTAATATACCCTCTCCACAACAAACTGACCCAGCGCTCTTCTTCACTGAAAGAGCTGTAGAGATGACCAAGTGCGACCAAATGCTAGGACCAGCTCACCACTGCAAAGTTTTTTCATTCCACCAGTACAAGCCAAGATATGACAAAAAAAATCACCAAAGTGCTTCAAGGCCAGACCTATTGTTGTACACCATGTTTGCTGTGATACACATCACATCAAACTAAATTAAACTAAAGTAAATGACAGTAAACCTGTACAAAGTTGTGTACTGAGGGCCAGGCTCGCTGTCAGTGGTTCTAGGACTTGTCCGCCTCTATGTCATCGTTAACACTGGGCAGAATGTGTTGTTGAAATGTTAACACGAAGGACTGCAACATTTACATGACAATTCAGGTGTTTTCTACTTTTATTTTTGTCTGTTTGTAGATGGACATTACCCAACCATTCATAACTCGAAGCTGTTTTCTTCTGTGACGTGAGCAGGGATTAGTGTGAATCATGTTGTGTGCTCCGTGACGCTGTGTGAACTCAGAATCGAAGAGGATGCTAGTGTGTCTCAGCAGAGCCATCAGCAGGTTATAGTTTTTAGGTTCTAAAAATATCCGACTGACATCAGGTCGCATTTTGTATTTATCCCTTAGGGGATCAAGATTTAGGATGCACTGATTCCAGGCGAAGTTTTATGACGAAGTCCAAAGTCTTTGAGCTGCTCTGACTGGCACAGTCCTTGTTTACAGCAAACACTACAATCATAAAGGTACATGACGTGTAACATTACCTCAGCTACCACAGGTAATGCATTACACTACACAAGTAGAGGAAATGCACAGGTGGACACCTAACCTCATCTGTCAGGTTTCTTGAGATTCTTCTCTCAAAGAGAAAAAAGGTGCTAAATAAAACCCATCTTTGACGCTGTACAGAGAAAAGTGCAGTCTTGAATCTGGACTGCGAAAGTGTTTTTGTTACTTTTTGTTATTATGTGTCTGTTTTGTCTCATTGCTGAAAACAAATATCAGAAATGCTTTTTGAAAATTAAATTGTATATTTTTTAAGTAAAATGTAAATTGTTTTTAATGTTGAGGATGCCAAAATTGACTCAGCGATTTCACGTTTACCAGACCAAAAAGTTATGTTTTCACCATTTCATGTAAAACCACTGCTTCTTAAAACAGTTATATTATTTACATTCCTGTTATTGTTTTTTTTTACTTCTCATTTACAAAAGGAAACTTGACTGACCACAGCGTGGACCTTTGTTTCTCAGAATTCTTTTGCTGCACTGTTTCACTGCCTTTCACAGACCATGTTTATTATATCCATCTTCTAGCCCTGAGAACATTTGTATCCTTGTATCTTTTATGATTTATTTTATTTGCCACTGTTTTAAAAAAGGCAGTTCTGCTCTGCTTCAATGCCACTTGAAACACTTCTGTTGTCATTCAAATATCCAGATTTTGTATTAATCACAAGACAATGTGGTCTCAAAAAGCTTCCGTGACAATCATCAAAGCACAACTTCCCAGGCAATAAAATAATCAGCCTTCATCTGTGCTTAGACCTAACCAAAAGACAGCCGTCTGTAAAATAGGATTCAATAATGTTTGTCCAACGGCATAAATGAAAATAAAGTATTGTTGGTAAAAAAAAATATGTTATTTTCTGTCTGTTTTGTCAAAATCTATTGACTCAGTTTTAGGTACAGCCATGCAGGTGACAAGTGGTAACAATAATACAAACAAACAAACTGATGATAAAGATCTTTTTAATTCACACCGACTCCAATCAGCCTATCAAAAGCAATAATTATAAAAAAAGTTACAAATCACAAATAAGAGTAAATTCGGCCCTGCCTTGTTGCATTACAAACTCCAAAACCTACTCTTTTAAAGAGGAAGGACCAAGACATAGCAAAAGAGAGGTTCCAAAACTGGAGTTCAGGGTAGAAAAATAAAGCTTTGATTTACCGAAAGGTTGCCATTTGCTTCATAAGCACACTTGGTAGGCTGAATAAAGCAAAGATTACAACCATGTGATGTAGACTTTACAAGAGATAACAGTTAGTTCAATATGGCTTCTCACTTTAGACACATAGATTTGATTAAAACAAACTACACATCAGTTCAAGAAGAATTATAATATTAACATGAGCATCTGATGCTTCTAATAAGCATTTAGCACATTTGTGTCATATTGATTTAAAGGGGCAACTGGTAATGATATAATGACAGTTTACATTAAAATATGTTAATAAAATGGATGTAGTGACAGGGCCAAAAGGACACACTGTAGTTTCCATGAATGATACCCTGATGTGGCATTTAGGTGTATTACATGTTTGCAAAGTTACAAGTTAAGGCAGCTTCAACAATGAGCTTTGACCATTGCAGAACTCTGTGGCTCTTTTGATTCCTGTATCTTTGTAAATAAATAAATTCCTCTGCAGTAACACCTAAACTATAACCCCCCATCCCCCCGAGTCATAATATAAGTACTGGTAAATGTGTCTATGTACATGTACAATGCAACATTTAGGTGTTACACTAGTGCATAATCAAACTGACCCCTCTCCGGACCTTCCTTGTGGTCAGTCCAGGATGATGCGGGCATGCGGCTGTAAGGGTCCAGCAAGATCCTGAAGCACCTGACCAGCAGGAAGATGAGGAACAGCATGAGAAGGCCCACGAAGGCCAAGGCCGTACGCTGCTCATTGTCCGCTCCGACCAGGGCCACAGGCGGGCTGCTGCTGCCCCCTCCAGAGCTGCCCCCCAGAGATGAGCTGGCTGGGGACAGCAGCAACTCGTAGTCCAACGTGGGGGCATGGTTCATCCTCCACGGGGCCCTCAGGCACGGTCTGCACACTGACTGGAGTGTGGGTGTGTTGGGTGAAAGTGTGGGGAACAAGGATAATGTGTTCATGAGATACAATTAGTTTATCAACCCAAATTAGAGAAGTTGTTCGTAAGAGGAAAGGACAATATGTGGTGTATTAAAGTGTCTCTGACTTTTGGATGATGCTCAGTTTCGCCAAATGTAGGTCTGTGATGACAATAATTGACAGGCTCGTCCTAATCTACCCTGACAACTTGACAGTCTCACCCCAGCCTGTTGTTAAACATAGACGAGAAACCGCCTGATGAAGCCGGTTGACCCTGGGGCGCTTGTTATTCGGGGTATTCGGGTCACACTGCCTCATCGGGCATCATCTTCACTTTGGAACAGGGCGGACAGGAGCTGACAAATGTTCCTGCTGAGACAAACAGGTGTGTGAGTGTGTCCAAGGCTGCTGCTCTCTACAGGAAGATAATGGATCACAGATGGGTTCCAATCAGCAGCGTTGGTTCAGGTACGTTGAATTTCCTGATTCGTTTGTCAAAAATAAATGTGTGAAAGTGACAGCAGCAGGTGTGTCCGCTCTGACTGTACAAACATGGGTCTGTGTGTAATTGGATCACAGGGTCACTGGATCAATGGCTGTGAATACAAAGCAGGGCATCACCTTGCTGAGTCCTCCTGCTGGACACACAAACCTTCCGTCTGGTGTGAGTCCGGACGTATTAAGTGGGTCAGAGCTCTCAAGTGCTTAAATAAGCCCTCTTTTTCACTTCCCTTTTGGGATTTCAAAATGAGATCAGTTGACAATAGTTTCAAGAGGAATTAAATGTGCTGGAAATTGAGGAGAAGGCGTTTCAGTGTCCGTCATTTGTGTTGAGTTGTCAATCAGAAGTTTTTGCTGTAGAAATACGAGAAATGATCAGTGTAGCTGTAGCTTCCAATCCAGACAACGTGGTGCATCACAGCTCCTGTTAAATCAGCCCCTGAAAAAAAGAAGAAAAAAAAACATAATTAGCACCCTGTCCTCAACGATATGGCATGAAACTTATCTATTTTATTATTATGGATTTTCATTGATGATTGAAAAAATACAATCTAATGTTCAACAAGCACTTCCACATATGATATCCATCCACACAGATTCATCTCTTGTAATGACTCGCAATTAGTAATCTGTAAATAAGATCATTACCAGCACATTAGAAACAAGGAAGTGAAAAGGACGCTCGTGAATAATCTACAATCGGAACTCACGTGGCAGTTTACGTTTCAAATCATGGAGGACACGACACAGAGACTCATCTGTCTGAGTGGTTTCAATTCCATTTTACAATGACCAGTGCCACTCCCACTAATAATTACTATAGCGACTTATTGTTAGTATCAAGAACTAAAGTGCTTGATTCTGCTATCTATTTATTGCAGATTATCTTTTTAAACAATATTATACATTTTGAAAAGAGTTTACTGGAATTCTGATTTATGTGTTATTATTTAACCCTAACCGTTATGTCATATGTAATATTATCCTTTAGTTTTCTGTCACTTCAAAAGGTTTTATTGTGATAATATGGCCAATTATTGACCACCTTTCCTCTGGGCTACTACATTTCCACTCAAGTTTGAACTCATTTACAACTTATATAAATGTTTCCTATTATATACAGGTGTTAGTCAAAGTAAATCAATAACCAAATACAGCCTACATCATTGAGGCATTGTTCCAAGTGCTACAGTAAGGAACACGTTTGGGCTCCTACTGTCCCTCCACTTCACCACTGCAATGTTGATCCTATACAGTCTTTTACTTTGAATCACTTGGAGATTTCTGTCCTCTATTTCAGCCGTGGTTTCCCCAGGGGGCGCCGCAGTCCCACGCAGCCTGGCTGAGTGATCACACCCGGGAGGAGGCCCACACTCTGAATCTGTGTGTGTGTGTGTGTGTGTCTGTGTGTGTGTGTGTGTGTCTGTGTGTGTGTCTGTGTGTGTGTGTGTGTGTCTGTGTGTGTGTGTCTGTGTGTCTGTGTGTGTGTGTGTCTCTGTGTGTGTGTGTGTGTGTGTGTGTGTGTGTCTGTGTGTCTGTGTCTGTGTGTGTGTGTGTGTGTGTCTGTGTGTGTGTGTCTGTGTGTCTGTGTGTGTCTGTGTGTGTGTGTGTGTGTCTGTATGTGTCTGTGTGTCTGTGTGTGTGTGTGTCTCTGTGTGTGTGTGTGTCTGTGTGTGTGTGTCTGTGTGTCTGTGTGTGTCTGTGTGTGTGTGTGTGTGTGTGTCTGTATGTGTCTGTGTGTCTGTGTGTGTGTGTGTGTCTGTGTGTGTGTGTGTGTGTGTGTATGTCTCTGTGTGTGTGTGTGTGTATATGTGTGTGTGTCTCTGTGTGTGTGTGTGTGTGTGTGTGTGTCTCTGTGTGTGTGTCTGTGTGTGTCTGTGTGTGTGTCTGTGTGTGTGTCTGTGTGTGTGTGTGTCTGTGTGTGTGTCTGTGTGTGTGTGTCTCTGTGTGTGTGTGTGTGTCTCTGTGTGTGTGTGTGTGTGTCAGTGCGCAAACCCAAAAATAGGTGGGAAACCTTGAAACTGCTCAAGGACAAGGTTTAAGCTGATACTGACACATCAGAAGAGACGATCAAAATGTTTTTTTTTTGTGTGGGAAGGATTTGCAGGGTAAAAATACAAAAATAATTATTCAGCTTATTATTGATTATTATAGAGGCAGGAGATACTGTGTATTGAAAAATTTAATATCAAAATTGTTGTTTTTGAGATATGCAGAATAAGAGTTCACTTCTATTGCAAACAAGATAATGATAATTAAAGTATAGGCCATACAGAATACTATTTGATCAATATTGCCCACTCTTATCTCTACATTGTGTATGTCGCTTGGTTGTTAGGCTGAAATACTCTTGCATGCCATAGTTTAATGACAGTGAGAGGTTTGTTTGTGTCAACCTTGTAAACCTTTCCATTTCCAAGGCCCAATATAGAACTGAATAAAATAAACTTTATTGTCCTCAAGTGGCAATTTGTTTTGGGCAGAGTGCTACATAGTTGCTGCGGAACAAATCGTTAAGAGACACAAACTAGGTGATAATTAAAAAACACTCTACAACATTAAAAAGGTAAGAAATCACAGGCAAGTAAAGTGCTAAGTGCTAAATGTGCTAAGAGTGGCACTATTGTTGGAATTGAGCAGTTTGATTGAGGCTGGGACAAATGACAGCTTCCAGGCAACCAGACTGACTCCAGTGGGAACTCTTACATTATACTATACCAGAAAAACTAAAAAAATAAACATGTAAATGAGTCAGTTGTTTCTGTTTTGGAGAAAGCAGGTACAATATTAAAATAAAAAAAAACTGAATAAGTATGAAATCTGACATTTGACCAACAATGGATCTACAGCGGTGGCAGGTGAATATGATTATAGTTCTTCAAGCATCCACACACAATTGAAATAACAATACTGTATTCTATCATGGTAACGCTGCTGTATGCGTCATAAATAGGGGTTGCAACTTCCCAGGAGGATAAACCGCCTCTAACCATTTACAGAAACACAGCATTTCGATCTCTCTGATCACATCACTCCGTTTCTGCAGCATGACATTTCCTTAAAGCGTAAAGTGGCCCCCGAGATAAAGGGAGCTCACATCGCTCATCATCAAAAGCTGCTTAAATGGACAAAACCCTCAGAGGCTTCCACATGAGCTCAAGAGTGCAACAGCCAGGGATCTCATTTATATCCACACACACAAAACAACATGCACAAACACTGATGGATCTATTGTTTAACTGCTGGTCATCACTCACAGAGCCATTGGTCAGGATCATGCTGACAGAACTCATCTGGGTAAATTATGGAACAATTTGGTTAGTTCTCAGTGACTTTATTAGAATCTGCCTAATGTAGGCTGATGTGTTTCTCCTTCTGTTTGGAAAAAAACAGGTGAAAATGTTATATTAACCGTACCGGAGGGTCTTTTTTTCTTTTCCCTCCATCTTCTTTTTTTTGCGGTTTCTAGTCTTATTATGTTATATTCCTGTACTTTTTGTGTTTCTGTAACAAGAGCAGATTAGCAAGAATATTTTTTTAAGATTCATAAAATCACATTCAAAAATGGAAAAAGCATCCTTTAGAGGATAGGTCAAAGATTATAGAGGTATAGAGATTATAGACCCCAATTTACATTAAAATTTACTGTAAAACTGGAACAGAAACTAAAAACATACTCTGGAGATTTAATGTTAGACTACTCAATGACCCTCAATTTATTTAAATAAAAAATGTCAAAAGACATTGATAACTAAGTAGAAGATAACGAGGGCTGTGCTCTTATTCACTTTGAGCTTGGAGCCATTGGCCAAATATATTAGACAATCGGAAACAATTCATGGTGTTACAATTTATGGGATGGAACATAAAATTGTCTGCTACACAGATTATGTCTTACTGTTTCTGACCAAGTCACAGATTTCCATACCTAAGGTGATTCATTTCCTTGATGATATTGGCCCAATGTTTGGATATAAATGAAACATGCAAAACAATCTTACTGGCGACCGGAATTGCTCCAATATTTAATTGTGGTTCTCCCTTAAAAACTTTAAAACTATTTCCCCCTTTTTTCCCCTATAAAGAAAAACCTTGAAAATTTCAGTCTAAGTCTATTAAAATGAATGCTTTGACCAGAGTTCTGTTCCAGGCTCTGCCAGTTTCCATCCGCACCCGGCTGTTTAATGAGTGGAATAAAACACTCTAGATTTATATGGCACGGTAAAAAAAAATCATATTCAATTCAAGACCCTACAACTACCGAAAGAAAAGATATTTGGGGTTTACTTTATTTCAATCCAAATCAGAGCATTGCAGTACTGGTGTGACCCGGAGTACGAGGCACAATGGAAAAATATTGAATATAACGCTGTGTCGTAGTTCTCTACTCTAGGGTCTCTACTGACAGAGGACATTTGGAGGAAATAGAGAATCCTTGGGTAAGATCTATGCTTGCGACATGGAAAAACATAATCAAAACATATGAATTAAACAAACACCTAATAGCACCAATGTGAGATTTGGACGACAAAAGGCATGAGATTTTTTTCAAACCAAAATTTTGTTTACAAAAGATTGTAAAATAAAATAAAATGAAAAGCTTGAATATGCTGAATGAATCCTTTGGCTTGGAGAAAGGACTTTTATAGGTATTTACAAATAAAAAAACTCTTTCACTGAAATATGTATGTAATGCATACAAATCAGAACTTTCAAGGGGAATAATATCTAAAGTTTATAAATGCATTAATGACCTGGACAGCCAATCTATTAAATACATTCATATTAAATGGGGAAAACAAGGTCATTTTGATCTGACGGATGAGGAATGGGAGGAAAATGTATGTACTTCACAATGGAAGACGACAAAATCTCATGTTTGGAAGGAATTCAGTTGGAAGAATAAAACACGTCAAAATGATGATTTTTATTTTTTTTTATTTCATTTTATCTTTTGTATGGCCTTGATTTTATTGTGAAGCACTTTGGTCACTTTAAATGTTGTAAAGGGCTCTATAAATAAAGGTTGATTGATTGATTGATTGATTATTTACAGGAAGGGTCTGAATGTTGGAGATGAATGCTGAATGCGGTTGCCAGGAGGCACGTCATTATCATTTGTTCTGTTTTTGGCCTTATTTTGTTTTATTTAACTGTGAAGAAAAAAGAAGAAAAATGTACTTCACCTTTTTTTTGATTCAACAAATAGAGCACTTACTTGCTTAGCTCTTTAAGCAGCTGGTCAAGGCTTAGAGCCTTTGTTTGTCAGTTTCGAGTGCTTCAGGTATGGGGATCTGGTTGTACCTCTCTCAGCCTGTCAGTTGGTTAACTTTCTCTGTGCTTGCTTGATTTTAGCCTCTACCCTTCGTTCCCACGGTGGGTATTGTTTCTCATGGCTCTCATGGTTGCTCTTAGAGTAATGCATCTCGAGGATCACTGCTGCTGAGGTGTATATCAGCTCATTGGTTTCGGTGATGTTGTGGTAGGGATCGCACTCAGCGCAGCATTCTCATCGTCCAGCAGGCTTTCTGAAGGCAATTTCACTTGCCGCTGTATCGAGTGTCGAGGTCGCCATGATCTTATCTTTCAGGTCAGTTGCTGCCTTTGTTTAGCGTGATCACACTTATTGGAGTTTTGTACTCAATATCTGATTGTGGAGATGCTGTTATCCCCTCCTCTGACCTGGCAGCCTGACGCAACCTTACTACAGCATGTGTTGTACACAATATTTTAATAGATCCATGGTTGTACCTCATCAACTTGTCAATCGCAAACTGTGATAGCAGTGGCCGTTTGTGGCTGTTTGAACACTAAGCTACAAGTTGTTTCATATATATATATATATATATATATATATATATATATATATATATATATATATATATATATATATATATATATATATATATATTTATATATATATATATATATATATATATATATATATATATATATATATATATATATATATATATATATATATATATATATATATATATATATATATATATAAATATATATATATATATATATAAAATCTATTTTACCAAAACCAGGTCAAACAGCGCTTTGTGTAGAGACAGCCTTGATTTGTCATTATTTATTGCCTGACTAAAGCCACTCTCTAAAAGTAATTAGATTGCTGAAACCAAAAGAAAGGGATAAAACCAAAGGAAATGGAGGTGATGGAGGTAAAGGTCCACAGCCTGAGACACAGCCGTCTTAGAATTGAATTAACCCCTTACAATTTGCTGCTTATAAAGATAAATTGATGCTTGGGAAAATGCAACATAGGAACTTGCAGGCTCAGGTGAACCAGTGCTTCAATGCTAATGTGGTTTAAAGCAATATTAAGCTGCCAGAGGAGTGCATCTGTCCACTGGCCATAAAAGAGCGGACAGCCTGAGTGAGGATGTATTGGTGCTCGTCATTAAGACTTATTGGTATTCAAGTGTTTGATGGCACTTTCTGCATTCACAGTCGTGGGGAACAGACAGAGACGGGTGAAGGTTTAAGTACAGCATTAGGATGAGAAAACTAACGTTTAATAGTATGGGATGAGTTGTCTAAGAGAACCTTTATTTGTCCCAGTGTGGGGAAATTTCAGTGTTGCAACACAAAGTTCAAAAACAGCACAAGAATTTTTTATTCAATAATTTATTTAAATAACTATAAAAATAAACTTCAAACCTCAAAATCAGAAGAAGGTTTTAAAATCTGTGTTACTCGCCTCTAGCTCTCACAAATCCTTTTGCACAATGTTAATATTCAATATTTGTATTCATTTATTAAATGCAGACAGTGCGCAGTGGTCTCATTTTGTCACACGGTCCTGCTTTTACAAGAGACTCTATGAGGGAAAACACAACATTTACTCATTACTGACAAAAGTCAGGATGAAGGCGTAAGGAGATGTACTGCTTTGCATAGTGAAACTATAAGGCTACAACACTATTATGTAGGATAAATTGCAGTGACTGCGTTCAGTGCAGCAAATGGACAGAATGAATACCAGGGAAAGTGACTTCAGTGAATTGCACCGGTGATGATTCACTTTATGTAACAGTGTTACTTTACTAGAGATGGGAATGAGGGCTTACACGACTTTGTACGCTAAGATGAGTACACCTCAATTGGATTGATTCTGAACCAGCACAAAGTTAAGAGGAAAGACATTATTGGACTACTACTGAATTAAGGCTTTGTTGCACACTCAACATTTTCTTTTCTACCAATTGTGTGCTTCTTGCAATTTTTGATTTTATAATAGATCTTTTCTTGTAATTCATTATTATTCTATTGTAGTACCCTTTATATTGAAAATGGTATAAAATAGCCACAATCTTCCTGTGATGTCTGGTATGTGAGACTGCCTGTAAAATAAAAGAGATGTAAATTCAAATCAGAACCTGGACCATTTTGGCCTGTCGAACTTTCTCAGCAGAGGATGTAAAATATGCATCAGAAGCCAACTGCATTTGGGATTTGACCCATCCTAACCAATAGTTTGTCATCAACACACACTTCTAACTGCAAATCCTTCATAAGTTTGAGTATGGATCTCACATCGCCTCTGTAAGAACGGTTTGCTTCAGCTCAGAGCAGGAGAGATGAAAAAGCAATTGAGAGAAAAAACCCTTTCACACAGCCGGTGGAACATAAGACCTTTGTGATACTGCATAGCAGCACTGCACCAGAGCAGTTCCATCTGTGCAGCGACCCACAATCTATCATTCTATCTGATGCTCACTTCAACACTTTCCTCATTCAACCTTTTTCAGACTTAGAGATCACATCTGACTCCATATTCAAATGTTTAAGGATTAAGGTGTATATCATTGTGCACATTGCAAAATACTCTCTTTCTCTCTTTCTTTCTCCCTCTCTTTCTTTTTTTTACGGTATAGCGAAAAAAATATACTTTGAAAACGAACAACTACAGTAGGTGGCGGTAAATGCACCTTTTCAGTTGGCTTCCAACCGCCATTAAAAGTAACAACAACAATCATTGCAAGATAAAGCCAAATGTCCTTCAACAGCCACAGGGGGGCAGTAGTGGGCTGAAGCAAAGTCACATCTATTTGTAATGATAACTTTAGTATTAGTACTTCAAGTTGGTTATTATTTCCCACCATCAATTATTTACATTTCATGATTTTCCTCTTTGCACCTCAAAACTAATAACTGAATAAAATGGAACAAACAGAACATGGTTACATTTTAGCCACAGCCATATAAACTGTAGTAGAGACAGACTGACTACTCACGACTGCCTTTATTGCCACTACGTGATGTAACAGGCTACTGAGAACCTTGCATTATGAGCTAATATCTTTGTAATATAACATCTGCTCATAGTAAATCAATGAGCTATATTTCAGCACTATAAAAAGAATAAAGCACAGGCTGAATTTTATTACATCCAGTCGTGGCTTTGCAGTCTCTACATTTCCCTTCTCCTATTTTTACGGCACCTTGGGGCGGACTCAGAGCCACACGGGCCGGGGACGCATTTGTTGCTTCCAGCCATCAGGCTCAGAGATGCAGTTCTGCTGACAGAATGCAAAAGAACCACCTTTTCCCTTTCACCCCTGTTCACCCAGGCCTTAATTAAGTCTGTCATATGCTCCCATCAGCCCCTCTGTGCCACTGAAGTTTCAGAAGTCCCTCTGAAGCCGTGAAGCATCCAGGTGCATAACTGTCACTGCAATCATGTCCAACTCCTCCACATCATTTATTCACACAAGTCCTAAAGTTCAGGGCTAAATGCTAAATGCAATACCTGTACCTGATTCGGGATTGAAGTGCTTATAATTCAACAATGCAACAAAAAGGAACAGGACCCAAAGTAATCCTATATCTCCACCTAATTCCCATTTTAATTCAAACATATTTCATTTCAGGAGTAAATGCTGTATCAATAAATGATTGAAAACCTAAAATACAAAGATGATGATACGAATCAATAACATTACTATTACAATTGGCAATAAAGAAATGTTTAAATTACACTCCAAATTCTTTTTATCAGGTCAATTCTAAAACTTCTCAAATTCAAATGGCCAGAATCTCCAAAATACTTGAATCTACATTCACAAAAAACAACAATGCCTCTTTATTGATCTTTGGCGACTAGCAAATTTTATTTTTTATTAGTGGTTATATATATATATATATATATATATATATATATACTTGAAAAAATAAATAAATATAAATATATATATATTTATAACTAAAAAAAGTTAAAGTTCAATGACATTTTAAATTTCCAAATAAACCCTGACTGTCCCAGCCATGTCCTCCCCCGCCTCCATATTTTATTCACAAATCACACACATGAAATATTCACGCCACGATGAGGCCGCTCCACAAGTCGCAGTTGTGAGTTGATGAATATGTGGCTGCTGGAGTTTTATGTTGAAGATCATTTATTTCCGAGGCAGTGAGGGAGGTAAAGAGGGATATAGGCGCCACAGAATCCTATAGCTCACCTTGGAGGACCCCCTGTCGCTGTCAAAATGCCTAACAGTGCAGCCCACAGCAGCGCAGGGGTTGAGAGGCGGTCACATGAAAGATGAGGCAAGAAAAGGCTGCAGAAAGAGAGGGATGGATGCGGAGGAAAGGTCGCAAGCGGAATGGTAATGCCTGTGATTCACGTCTGCATTCGGACCCAGCAGAGGGGCACGGAGGGACTTCGAGGGGCCATCAGGCATCAATCACAGAGCGCAGAAGAGATAAAGAGGATGGAGTCAAATAGATGAGTGAAGGGGAAATACTCAGAGGTAGGGTTGATATGGAGATGTCAGCAGTATAAGTCACAAGACAGCACTTTCTTTCCATCAAGCAGCAGTTTAGCGAAGTCTCCTGGGACAAAACCTGTGCCAACTCGCTGATAAATGCCAGATAGAACCCATGCCGGGTCCAAATAACCTCGCTTTCAATAGTTTGTTGACATACTAACTTATATATACTTATACATATTTATATAGACTGACTCAATAAATAATTTGTTTTGGAGGAAATATCTCGGCAGGCTCCCTTAGGCCCACTTAAGTTAGTTTATATTGTATTTACTACCACTCACTCATTTTCCAGTTTGCAAATTTTGCTCTCTAACAATGGCAATAAACCTCATCATGATTCTGAGATTTTTATAAGTTATTAGGTCAAGTTACATGAGAGGTGAGATGTCTGTGGAGAGGTGACCCGATTGTCAGAAATAGATGTTTTTCAAGGTATTTTTAAGCGATAAAAACACCTGTAATTGAATAAATGCCAAATAGATATGTAATATAGACATATGACTAAACGTGGAATATTCCAGTCAAAACAGTAACACCTTTGAGGAGACACGAAGGTCAATGTGCACCTTTGAGTTGAATATAGGGTTGCACCTCGCAGAAGTATCACAATAATTACAAAATAATAGCTACAAACTAAATTCATTGCAATAGCGCCACGATCCTCTATCGGACAGAAATGTACTGTTTTTAAAATGACAATGTTGAAAAAGAGATATTTTATTAATGATTTGCCTTTTTAACTTTGTTTTATGTCTGTTTGAGTTTGAGTTTAACTAAAACATTGATGCATTAACACACTTTATTGGTAACTGGAATTATTACTGTACAATAATATAGATATTGCAGTACTTAAGAGCCATGTTGCATACAATCATTTCCATACATACCACACATAGTGCAGCTCAAGTAGAGTATTTTTTGCACTTACATGGTCTTGATCTGTATCAGAACCCCCACATGGTCCTAGCAGAGGAACTGTTATTAATTATGACATGTTGGGTTAGGCTCTCTATTGTCAAAGAAATCCCTTCACCTTTTGTTACAGGCGATGCCTTCAGTTCTCAACAATAAAGAGAGTGGTCTAAAATGCTGAGTCTGACCTAAAATAGGTTTGCTCAGCGGGAGATGTTGAATACTTAGATCCCCACGGACAATGAGAGCCTCTGGTGCAGCCTCATGAGAACAGATTAAACACTGGAGAAAAGTCACGGCAAAGGCAAAGACATTTCACCTTTCTAAAGCGGAACAGAGCAAACGCATTGGCTTCATTTGAGGATGATGATGGATAATGGGACAAAGAGAAGCACGGACAGGAACGATGAGGCGCCACAAACCAAGAAGGAGCTCCCTGTCCACCGCGAGTAATCAAAGAGCTATAGATTATATGGAGGATAAATATTTGATGAGACATTTCTAAGCTTTCATAGATGATTTGACAGGTGAAGGTTGGAGCCGCGGGCTTTTGGTGGCCCATAAGTCATTCTGGGGTGGGCACAAACTCTAACAGCTGCGTGAATGTAAGCAGACAGAATGAGACAGAGGGTTCTTCATGATGCAGCACCATGATAATGACTTGTTGGCAAATCACTGTGTTGTTAATGATAATACTTGGTGTACATATCAATCAAATATGTAACCCAATAAACGGCTTATTATTCAGAACAAGTTGGACACTGCCCTTGCCCATTTCTCTACTTCTATCGTACATTTTAGGACACAAATCTATCAAAGTATACAAGTATCCAGGTTATTTACTTCAAGTATCTAGGTTATTTACTTCAGCTGTCAACGGTCATAATGTTATGTCTAATCCTAATGTCACTCACATTACTTACGAGTATGTGTCAGTAATGTTTATTGATGTGACAAATGGTAAAATCTCCTGTTAGCTTTACTGATTACTTTGTTAAGAAAGTTCAATTTCATTCAAACCAGGCAAGCAAGGCCCCTTCATATCCCATTAAGTGAAAAATTGTATGTGCAATTTTCTTTCCAATCTAGTGGAATGTGTTTATTTTATTTAGTTTTATTACTTTTAAACAACTTCTGTATTTATTATGTGGGAATAAATCCAGATACAATACAAATTAGTTCCAGTATACGATAAAACAGCAGCTGATTGTGCTCTCTATAACATTATAGGCTATACAGTATATAATTGAACATCTTGGTGGGTTTTCTCCATCCTCTCTAGCGCCTCTTATTACATGGCATTACACCATGACAACTGCAAACTTCCTGTCAATTAGTGAGACAACAGCACAAAAACTGAAGCAGCTGCAACATAAATCAAATTACTACTTTGCACAAAAAATAAATGCTATTGTTTAGGTTCTCAAACTTTTTTCTGCTGTGACAACCGTAATAAATAAATAATAAAATCATTGGCATTGCGACCCCAAACACACAAAATAGAGAACCCGCAAAATTATAAAATTGTTTATTTCTCATGATTTTATATTCAGGACATAGGCCTAGAAACAATAATTTGGTAACTCAACATATAAGAATCTACATCTACCATTTCACTTAAAGAGTGTCACGTCTCGACCCACGAGGTGAAAACCATTGGATTAATGTGTGGGCTACAGAATTTAGCTACAAGAGGCAACAAGGCAGACTATAATATGCCACTGCAAACTAAGAGGTACAATATATGACTTACAGTGGGATGAAAAAAGGTCAAAGGACCAATACAAATAATACTATGCCATTGCAAGCGCTAATGGCTATAATAAATACAAATATTCATAAACACATTAATCAAAATTAAATTAGCATAACATTTTTAAGTTATGGAAATTGAACAACTTTGTCCAGTTTGACCTTCTAGTAAAATGGACTTCAGCCTTGTACAATGTCACACAGCTCTTTTTCTGTGTTAAGCTGTTGACCCACTCTCCTCTGGGTATCCCTTTCACCTGAACGTGTGACCTGTGCTGTTGAGCACTTCTATTTGATGATCCCTGATCCTAAACCCACATTACTTATTACTGTTGACAAGGCCACTCCATTATTCAACAGTTGTCACTGTAACGTGAGACAATATGGATGAAGGAGGTTGTGCTACATCCAGCGCCTGGCACAGATTTCAGATAAGCAGCGGCAAAGACAGAACCACACCTCTCTGGCCAACAACCAGATCAAATAACACTTAGGTGGAATGGAAAATCATAAACCCAGAACGAGGCAATGATTTGCAAAGCAAACATAAACAATGCTATGAAGGAAGGAAGAAGGAAAATGTGATTTTAATCTAATCCTGAGAGACTCTAATTTGAATTGACTCTGGTTTGTTTGGTCTAGAGTAACATGTAGACATGTTGTCCTGGTGACGTATGGGCTTTGAGAAGATGGACATGAAGTCCCTTCATAATTCTGAAGGTGTCTGAAAGAGGATGAAAATGCATTGGTATTATCAAAGTAATTTCATGGCACATTGGTCCATGATGTGCTAACCTGGTGGGTTTGTACTTTCAAATAAATCACAGGAAGCAGTTTTTGAAAGGGGCTCAAATCGCGTCATGTTTCTAGAAATAGATTGAATGCAGGAAATTCCTGTCAAAAATATCTCCTTGCACAATAACAGCCACACTGTCATAGATGCTGATCACTCAGCTCTTTCCTGATCCTACATAATAAGCTTCTTTTAAAGTTAAATATTTTACTGATTCTTGTTTGTGATGAAATTTAGTGACAAAAACAATTACAAACTAAACGTCCTAGTGTATGTCACTGACCTGCCTCCTCACAAGTTGTTCTTGGGTCCAGTGTGTGTCCACTGCTTCAAACTTTGCTCCGCGATCCCCTCTCTCTCGTCTCTCCTCCACTGATGCTGCTGCTCGGTGTAGCTCTGCTTCAGAAAGACAAGGAGGCAGGCCCAGACTCTAAAACCTCCCCACCCACTCCGGCATCCCCCATCGCTCTCAGCCAATCACAGCACTCATCTCCAAACACCAACCATGCTGTGCAATATTCAAAACAAAAACGGCACCTGACAAAATACATTTTATTACCCGTTTGCTTTTGGAGATGACCAACTAAATCAAAAATAATTAAGTCACTGTATTAACTACTATTAATATGAGTGGTATAAGTGTGTACATTATATTAATGACTATATCAACTAACTGATTGATAAGTATTCACGATTTACCATTTTTTTAATCCATTCTAGCCACAAACCAAGTGTATGTCACAGGCTCAAAGAGATGGAGAGGATTGAATGGTAATAATAATCAACAATTAATTTTGTCTACTGGGAATTCTGCTTAAAAATGAACTTTTCCGATCAGCTTGTTGAACTAAAGCTAAACATATTTTTACATTTGGAGTTAGAACTATTTTTATTGAGATGAAAGGCGAGTTAAAAATGCAAAGCGAAGGCCTTGGTGAGTGCTGGCGTTGTGCTTCCTCCGCTGATGGTGTGTGGGCGCTGGAGACGTGTGCGAGCCCTCTGACAGCCCAGCAGGACATATATCTATTATCACTGTGCTACGTTTAATTAAAGCCATTTTCTCTCTGAACAAAATGGCAGCTTCACATTAGAGGCATAAAAATGTCTCTGTGTTTTTAAATGGCCGTGTGGGTATGTGGAAGTGCTTCAAAATATAGATGGAGAAGCAGTGATACTCACTGAATAGTAAAGGCAACAATCTTTTAAAATTAGTGGCTTTTTAGTTCATGTTGATCTTCACTAAAATGTGTATTGACCAAAATACTGGTCCCTTTCCTTCCTTCTTATTTGTAAGGTCATATTACTTTTTATGAAGCCAGTAAGGAAATGTGTTTAGCTTTGACCAGTCCTTCAGTGCCACTGGTGCAGCGGGTCAAGAGTTGGTCAAATGCTGAGTTGATGATTTTGTGCATATATGTGGTCAAAATAATTGTTTTAAAAGAAATTGATTCTGTGAGTTCTCTGGTACATTGATACTTATTAGATCACCTTTTTTTTTTTTTAATTAACCCCCGATTACACATTAAGCATTTCATCAATACTGTTTTCGTAATCAAGATGATAAACATATAACTATATCCCTGAATGTACATGAAGTGGAAGTTTTGGGTGTAGTCCTGCCTGTTTGTGTCTGTGTGGGGCAGGTGTGAGGGGCAGGTGGCCATGACCAATCTATGAGGCTGATAATGAGATCTGAGGGGTGTCATTACTGTGGCCCTTGGGCCTGAAATGCTTCCTCCTCCGTAAAGAGCTTGTCTCTTCTCCTCTGAGCAAGCAGCCACCACATTAACCTTTGAAGCCGGCACAACATTGACCAGACATTTCCTTAAAAGCATATTCCACTGTAAGAGACTGGCCATTTTATTAGGTACATGTCATATTATGCACATAGGAACAAAAACATGAGCAGTAATAATCAAAGCAAACACACAAAAAAGCTGACCATAACGTGTAGGACTTAAAAATGTCCTAAAAAGAGAAAATATTCAGTGACAATCTGAGGTAAACAGTTGCTCATTAAAGGTCCCATAACATGCAAGATCGACTTTTCAGAGCTTTTAACCTTCTTACATTGCTATTTGTGCTTCATATATGTACCCAGAGTGTTTTTTTGATTGATTCCCGCAGAGTTTAGCTATATTACAGACTATCTCCTTTCCTCGAATCTCCAAACTGACGGGGGGTGGACGCAAGACCGCGTCATAACCACAGGCACGCGTCATCATCCCCCCTCACCCCCCTTCCCCCCGGCTCCGCGCTGCTCGTGTCTCCCTACAAGCCCGGAGTTTTTCTGCTTCGATTTACGACGAAACACGGTTCAAAGAGGGCCAAAACGTCATTAATGATATCGCACTCTTTACTATTATCACAATGGTGAAGGTTTATGTGGCAGTTGATGCAGCAACCGGGAAAATAAACGGAGAGAAGTTCTATCCGATACCGAAAAACCAGGAAATAAGAGCGTATATATATATATATATATATATATATATATATATATATATATATATATATATATATATATATATATATATATATATATAGATATAGATATAGATATAGATATAGATATAGATATATCTGTTCTGCGCACGCTGTAGAATAAACACCAGATTTATTTAGGCTCAAAGTTGTGTTGATCTGAAGTTCTATCGTTTCTCACTCAGTCGCGAGGCAGGAGCAGCACAGCGCGGAGCAGACAGCTGTGGGGGACGCACTACGTCACGGGTGGGCGGGGCACACACATGCTCTGAGACTACGTCACGGGTTGGGCGGGGGAGCCAGATCGCTCTTCTCAAGGGTGGGGGCGAATATCAAACCAAGCCGTCTGCATTTCCGGGTTGGTGAGGGGGTCCAAAGTCTGGGTGATATTTCTTAACTATTATGTTAAGGGTGTTGCACAACCCTTATTATTATCAATTATACACTTAAGATAGACTACGAAACGTGAAAAAAAGCATGTTATGGCACCTTTAAGGACAATGGCCTGACTCAAACAACCTCTCTTTACGACCAGCAGCTAAAGACAGTGTAAAGCAGAAATAAGAAGGCCAATGTACAGTCGTCTAGGATACAAAAGTTCTTAGCCAATGCATGAATAATTTCTCCTTGTCCCTGACTGCGTGCCTCTTGTGGCAGTAATTCCAGCTCTGCCTGAGACCACACATAGATGGATTATCACAGTACAAACCGATGGCCAGTGTTTTCAAAGTGAAAGTGAAAAGTGAGCAGGGTGAGTGAAAGTCATGAGGACCCCTGGGATACATACGGACCAGTTTGGAGCCACTGACCTTCAGAGCCGTGTCACTTCCCCCGTAGTGCATTTGTGTGCGCGTGTCGTTACTATAGGGGTCCGGCTGATTGAGTACGGCGCTGAGAAATGGCCCAGAAGTGTAGAACAATGACATACATTTAGTTTGTACAAGTGGACACGAGTCACAAGAGAAACTAACAACAAATACTAACAAAAAAAGTAACATTAGTGAGATTTTCTTCAAATAATACAATAGCAGAGTACAGAAGAGATATTGTGTATCTTTCGTTTTGCATATTTTCAATATTGGTTGCGGTTGGATTATGATTCATTCATTTTCTACCGCTTTTTCCCGTTAGGAGTCGCGGGTGACTAGGGCCTATCCCAGTGACTTTGGGCCTTAGGCGGGGTACACCCTGGACAGTGGCTAACTCGTCGCAGGGCCAAGGATTATGATACGTCACAAATTACAATTCACCCACAAAACATCCTCACTGTTATTCCAGTACCAGCACCAGTACTAAACTACCACTATTAATATCCTGAACAATTTTAGAATGATCTTGAGCTTGATCAGAAATAGTATCATATGGTACTAATATTTTTTCTATTATTTAAAAAAGGAATTTTTATTATAATTTGGTATTGAAATTAGTATTGAGCATCAAGCTATTCCAAGGTATCAAAACACTTGTTAAACGTCATCTGAATATAAGACTATAAAACTATTTCTAAGCCTTGACTATCCTGTACTGGGCATGTTTTCTACGTTGCATAAATGTAAATAACTAAATGCTCATTTATAAAGAAACACCACATTTAAATTATTTGCTGCTTAAAACCAATGGCTTAAACATGCCGCATCAGCATTTCTCAGCATGCAAGAGCACACTGAACAAATAAGGAAAGGATTAGCTCTAATTACATATATCTTTTCTATATGCACTGGATCTTCAGTATTTGCATGGCAGACATTGGCAGGGAAAGTGTGTCCTCTACTGTACGAGGCGTGCTGAGGACGAGCACGAGCTGAGCCACAGGAGAGGTGATCAGGGCCAAAATATTTAACCGTTCGCCCATCAGACATTCATCACACATTCATCACACATTTCCCAAGTCCACGGTGGATCACCACAGTCCCAGGACCGGCCCACTGTGGGAGCTGACTCACCTCCACAGTCCCCCTCCGGCTCCCCCCGTCGACCCTTACTTCACGCTCCATTTCATTTCAAAACATGTCTGTTTTGGTTTAATTACTCCAAAATGTCTGGGCAAGGTCTGGAGTGGCAAGCGACCATGTCGGTCAGATAAGTGTCAAGAAAAAGGATTTCATGTATTACTTATGATATTATACTTTGTTGTTTTCTTCAATCATAATAAGTTACAACAAGCAGCTGTTTATTACATCGTATGATATAAAGGGACATTTGCTTAATCCCTGACAGCCAACACTGCTTTTTATGCATATTATGTCCCCTTTATTATTCAAAGGGGACATAATATGCAAAATCAACTTTAATGAGCTTTTAAGCGTGTTACAACAGTGTTTCCTCATTACTACGGTACTCAAGGTTGCACTTTGATTGATTCCTGCATGTTTGAGTAATCCTGTATTGTCTGGCAACAATCAAGGATCAAGTGGTTTTCACCTACCCCCTATCCCCGCCCACATGCTTGTATTTACTTGCAATTATTGTAAAATGAAGACACTGATACATGTATGGTTCTGAAAGGTTAGTCCTAGACAAGATAAGATAATATGATGTGGCTGCCATGGTAATGAGTTAATGTCTGTTCATAAACGGCAATAAAACGGACTGTTTGATGAGGGGCCTTTCTGGAGACTGAACTGTAGAAGGACCTGATGACTGATGATCCACTGCTTAAAATTTTCTCCACATGATTAGCGTCAGCCCAGGATTAATTAATTCTATGCTCTAATGAAAGAAATAATAAATATATTACAAGCATGTGAGTGATAAGCCGTGTCAGAAAGGTGATCAGCCATGTCTTTACAATGCATCACTTTCATGTTTGGTATTTGCAATGTTTTATTCACCCCCGAGCAATGGGCCCACACATACGTTTAAGACTTAATTCAACATTCACTGTGTGCTCCTGGGAAGTCCCTCAGAGCGCTACACTCAGAGACAGTGTGGCTGTTTAACAATCCAGTACTTCTTTACAAAGCCGATAAGTCAATAGTGTTTCTCGACTGGTGATTAACAGGGGCTCCTTTGATTTATACCCAAGCACAAGATAATGAATGTAAGCAAGAGCTTCAATATGGACTCCTATGGGACTGTAACGTTTAGCCCCATTCATACATGCAGCCTTACTTGGGAATTTACCTGGACATGTGTGAGAACCAGAAGGGAATTCCCTGCATTTTTGATCTGGCAGTTTTCCTGGTAAATGATGTGCACCAATGCAGGGAACGGTTATGTGTGAATAAAGCCAGAACATTGCCAGTACCACTGCTTGTTTCTTTGGTCATGAGATTAGTTTCCATAGTCACACTATGCAGTTAAGTTCCACTTTTATTCAACATAAATGATGTAGCATGTTGCTATAGTGATAGAATACAGAGAGGCAATTGCCATGTTAAGTATGAACACAGCAAACATGGCACTGGTGCATGTGTGATGGAGGTCAGAGCTGTTCTGGCACTGGTGCATGTGTGATGGAGGTCAGAGCTGTTCTGGCACTGGTGCATGTGTGATGGAGGTCAGAGCTGTTCTGGCACTGGTGCATGTGTGATGGAGGTCAGAGCTGTTCTGGCACTGGTGCATGTGTGATGGAGGTCAGAGCTGTTCTGGCACTGGTGCATGTGTGATGGAGGTCAGAGCTGTTCTGGCACTGGTGCATGTGTGATGGAGGTCAGAGCTGTTCTGGCACTGGTGCATGTGTGATGGAGGTCAGAGCTGTTCTGGCACTGGTGCATGTGTGATGGAGGTCAGAGCTGTTCTGGCACTGGTGCATGTGTGATGGAGGTCAGAGCTGTTCTGGCACTGGTGCATGTGTGATGGAGGTCAGAGCTGTTCTGGCACTGGTGCATGTGTGATGGAGGTCAGAGCTGATCTGGCACTGGTGCATGTGTGATGGAGGTCAGAGCTGTTCTGGCACCTGCACATCGCAATTTACTTGGAATTATGTGCGAATGGGGCTTAAGTCATCAGTTCACTAAAGCTTCTTCTTCAGACCTGTGTTTTTAGATACTGATCTTATCTTGTCCAACTGTCTAAAAATCAAATGTGTTCCTCGTTAAACTAAATGTTATTTCCCCTGCATCAAGATATTGATATCAAATGTAACATACCCTTTCTAAGCAGTCTGCAAAGTTTTTACTTCATCACATCAGTTTCAGAAAGCAATTACAATGTTCTGACAGCAAACTAATGGAAAGTACATTTCCATATAATTAAAAGGCAATTTTGTCCAGATGGTAATTATAAAATTACCAAAATAATTTACTGACTTGAAAACATCTATGTTCATAAATGTAAATTTTTACTCAGAGTCTGACATCCATTTTAATTCAGATAAACATTTATGACATCAGCAGCAGGAGGCACCACTAAATGCAACAAAGAAAAAACACCAAATCACACAAGACCTTTACCAGAAAAAAAATATATATACTTTTTGATTCGCTGCCTTCTTTCAGTGGTGCATTATACTGACACATGGTTCAGTGGTGCACCAGGTTTGTGTTTAATTCATCACTAAAGTTTTCAGGCGTGTGGCACCTGAGCAGTGGCAGTCACTGAGGCAGGAGGAAAACCTGACCTACTTGGACAATGTTATGCCCCTAGTGACCGCTGTGTAACTGGGCCACAACATATTCTTCTTCAACATTATAAACACAGTGCAAACCAAATTATATAACTATTAGGCAGCTGTTTTGGGGGGGTTATTTCAATGACCATATTCAGATGATTTAATTGTTTTTTTGTGTGTTGTATTTACTGTGTTGGTTTTAAACAAGAGTGTGTGCCAAGGGGAATCTGTTTTTCTTGCTTACAGTACCTTGTACTTTATGTACATGACAAATAAACTTAACTTGAACATTTAGGGTTGAAATATTGCATAAAACATAGGACTGTAAACTTAACACGCACAAGAAACCCAACAACAACAAAAAAGCCGAAATATTAAATATGTCTCTATTTTTTTAAGATACATGGCAAATTTGTAATATAGCATTTTAATAGGTAATTTTATAGTTTATATATGATTTACTCAATAGTTGTTGTTTTGCATATCTCCAAAACAACAATTGTTTTGTTATATTTTACTTCTAGTCATGGGTCATGAGACAAAGTGCTGCCCGGAGGTGGAGTGGTTAAGGCACAGCACACATATGCCAGGCTCCATGTGCCGCAGAGTCGTGTGTCCTCCCTTCTCTCTCATCCCCCATTTCTCACTGTCTTTTCCTGTCAATAAAGCCTATGGGCAACAAAATCTTACAGAAAAACGAAGAGCTTATAAAATATGTAGAACTGCTCTTCATCAGTGAAAAAGAAATGTATGCTTGAAAAGAATGAGTTTGGGGAGTAATATTTTTGGCTGCAAATGAATACTCTCTTTGCATATTTTATCTACTTCCTCCTTAGTCCAGCCTCATTCTACCTTTTCCTATCCCTTTGCTTCAATCTTGTGAGCACAATTCATCATGCAACCTGACTTTAATATGCTATACAATGGAACGTGGGCCGTTTATCACAGCATGGCGTCGCCCTGGACACTACTACGCAGCATATTTCATAGGCCAGTACGCTTGAGCTTGATCACTGCTGTGGCAATGCTGCTAATGCCTCTATTTATTAAGCCTCCCGGGACGAAGCTGTCAGGACAGCAATTTGACACTGGAAGGCCACTGAAAACAGCTCCATAGCCATTGAGCGAGGAGAAATAAAAGTTAGACAGTTTGCATTTATGGTTTGGCTCATCACTTGTTTACTGCCCCAGCAGAGAAGAGTAGTAACTTGTTCAATAGAGCTGAATCATTTAGAAACAAATATTGGATTGTGATCTTTCTAACATTGCAATTTGTGTTTTGACAACTGGATTTTGAAGTTCATATTTTAAACATGTCCAGGAGAACTGACAAACTATGTAAGATAAGATAAGATAAGATATTCCTTTATCGTCCCACATGGGGAAATTTCATTGGTGCAACGCAGGTAGATACAGAGGTAGATACAGAAGAACAGATCACTTATAGGAAGTCTGAAAAACACTTTCAGTAGAAGATCTCCTATAAATAAATAAAAACTCCCATAGACAAATAAATAAATAAATAAATACCATTGCATGTGATCCCGACAGTAATTGCACATGAATATGTGTCACGACAGCACATAGATTGCACATGAATTTCACAGTAATTGCACATGAATTGCACATGAATTCCAACAGCAATTGCACATACGACAGAATTGCACATCAGTATTAGGTTGGGTCAGTATTGCGACGGGATAACGTGACGATCTCCGGGTAAGACGACTGTTCTCCTCAGTTTCATGAGTTCCTCCTTTGTGGAAACGCGTTACGAGCCGGGGGGCGGGGCCGGAGCCGGGGGACTCAGAGCCAAGACACATCGCAACGACACGACGAAAACACTCAATCCAGCCGAATAAAGTCAAAACAAGTTAATTTAAAGCGATTCCAGTGCGTGTCCCGATCGTTCGTGAAGTTCCTCTTTCATATAAACGTGTATATAAACGTGTACCGATATGTACTTCAGAACATGTTTGTATGAATCTAAACTAGGGTTTTAGGAGTTTTATACAGAATTAAACTGAATATGTTGTTGTCTGTTTAGGAAATGGTGGTACTTTATCATTTTCAGTCTTTGCTAATTGCATCCATTCAAAATGCAATTTCAATTAGATTGCATCTCTATAAGACTATAGTTTGACACCTCAAAGATGAATGAACAAAAGATGAATCAATACCACTACAATTCACAATGACAAAATTAGGGGAAATGTATATTTAGTATGGGCAATTCTCAGAAAACGGAGGGTTTTAAGTAACATCTTTGTTAAAAATAAGCTTATATTATTCAATATAATTCACACGCTACCAAAAGACTCCAATTATTTTTGAAGCATGATTAGCCTTGTGCCTCAGGAGACTTGAGTGGAGGATTATCTATGCCAGCTTTGGATGTCAGGTGGCAAGGGACAGAATATGCTGCAATATAGAGCGCAAATATAGCAGTTCTATCTAGAGATTGATGAAGAGTCACTAACGATTCATTTAGTAATAGATTAGACTTTTTTTTTGCTAAGTCGACTAGTCAAACGATTATCTATATTGTACATAGAGACAATTTAAACACATAATCAACCAAATAAATAGATACAAAATATGGGGACTGAAGTGGCTAAAGAATAATTACAAATAAAGAGTATTATTGAGGAAAATCAGACATATTTTCTTTTTAGGTATTTTTAACTAATAATGTTAGTTAGTCAATTAACCGTTGCAACCCTGATGTAGAGGCAAACTAAAAAAAACAATCCCGCAATATTGTAACAACCTTTTTCCACGTTTGATCAAGACTAATATATCTTATTCACACTTTCTGATCCCTTCCATCAGTTTTGAGATGTGTCCTTATTGCACGCAGTCACCGTTCTGCACTTCGCCGGCAGCTTCTCAGTCCACCCTCTGCTTTCTGAAATAAATCACCTCCTGTCTGTCTCCCTGACCCTGACCTTGATAACTATTGATGAGAAGACGGAACTCTTTATTCACCACCTCATCTAGCTGTCACGCTGACGGAAAGACTAGAGCAAACCGACCATGGCGTTCACAGAGCGGCAAGCATCGAGTGTGAAAAAGATACACAGACCTCACCCATAAACCTACGCTCACAGGGCTTACAGCTCAAATCAATGTCCCGCTCTGACCTCTGCCTCGCCTCTGCACAACCACAAGCTTTTGATTAGCTCTCCTCAATGTTCCCCAATGCCAGGCTCCTCTGAAGGGACATATTCAGGCTGGTCGACTACACAATGGATTTAGGGTGTAGGGTCCTTTCTTCCTTTTACGCTCTGTTGTCCCCATTGGGAAATGTGGCCTCTGCATTTGACCCATCCTTCATTGGATGCACCCGAAAGTCGATTTAGTGATGGGTGATACCAAGTAATATTGTGAGTTTTGAAATAAAACGCTTTGAAACACGTTTAGCATGAAACATTGTACTTTGGCTATGATGATTATCTCTCCACCCTATTTTGAACTAATCCAAAAAGTCGTTAAATGTGTAGAAAACTTAAAATATAAAAATGTATTTTAAAATTTCAAAATATATACTTTTCTATATTTATGTCAATATCGGCATTTGGTATTGATCTGGCCATCACTCGTTTGGGTTATTCTATTGCAGCTATAAACCCGATTATGAGACAAACTAACTACCTGTAACTACCTACGCAGTAAGAGTCAGCTAAACAGGACTTAATGGCCACATTAGACTCGTTAATAGGCTGAGAGGAAAAGCAGGGGCGAGTGGTGGGACAGTCAGCAGCTGTAAACCGCCCTGTTCTGTTCTGATTTACTTTCATAGATTAGCTGTCACTATGGAAAAGGCGTGACACCCTGTGCACCCAAAGGACTCCAGAGGCAGAGGAATAAAGGAGGCACATGAGTCACAGGATAATGGCTCCATGTAGAAGGGTGTTAGTGTCAACTTAATACCACTTGTTGATTTTACACAATGCTGTCAAGACCACAGAGATTTAGAGTGGTACTAAATACTTGAACTATGTATAGCACTATATTTCAAACACTTGAGTAGTTCATAAAGGTCCAAAGGGGGATTATTTAATTTGGTAAAAAGCGGTGCAATGTAAGTCACTGCCACCTACACTGGAAAACACAATGTAGTAAAACTAGTCTCTTAAACATTACACAGAAACAATCGCCCTTTTTTTGTCTGTAAAATAATATGTCACTTATTAACTGGAGACTATTACATCAGATGACTAATTTCACAGTTTCTGCTAGACTTGGACTCCAGACAGAGATGCAATAACAAATCAAAAAATGTATTACAAAACCTATATTACTTTTTTCACTTTGGCTACAATACACTGACCTATTGATTCCCCAAAATTGCTTCATCTGACATCTCCCTGAGAATCTATGTTCGCCTGGTTTGGAGGTTACATTTCCAGCCTCGCTCTCCTTTGTTCATCACCTGAATTCTCCCCTGCAAAGGCTGAGGCCCAGGACACTAAATCTTCCGACATATCAGGCCTTTTGAACGGGAACAGTAAACAGAGCGGGCTGCTGGGAGAGGACAGAGACACAGCCGAATCAATAGAAACAGCATTTGCTTCCATTGTTTTTCCTCCTCTCAGCAGAATCACTGTTCTCATAAAGAATCAGCTAGTTGCAATTAGACCAGGGCCGCTGATGGTGTCTGGGGTGGACAGGGTATTAGATTTAGAACAGGAAGGGAGTGGATAATGGGCGGGAATGTTGTAGAAATACATTGAATTAAAACAAGCACTTTGCTGCCGATATACATGGGTTTCAGCTTCAGCTATAGGTGATATTTGAGGACAATTTCCCATTCGAAAGATATCATATTTAGTTTTGAATTGTTATGGCAACTGTGCTTCATCACTCTGAAGCCCATGCTGGGGATGGCATTCAGAACAACAAATGGAACACTATTCTATTAGGTTATGTATTGTTGATCCCCACATAGCTTCTGAACAATTCTGTTTACATTACTTGAGAAAATGTACTTTTCTGATTGCGTTAACCTTTAATGACCTGACCTGGACTGACCGTGTGCATCTAAGTGGAGTGGTTGAGTATCAGCTGTGGAGCATGCAGACCCTCACCGCTCCCCCGCTCCACTGTGGTCCTCCTCCTCCTCCGTGTCGGCTGTAATGTTGTTCCAGGCAGTTCCAGCACGTCCACAGTCCCGCCCATCTAAAATGTGCAGAAGGGCTGGTCAAAGCACTCCTTCACCAAATTACTGCTGAGCCTGCACTCTAACACGCTCCACATAATTTCCTGCTTGTTTTTGCCACTTATTTCAAATTCTGAGCCAGTATCCTGTGCCAGGCCTCACCCTGTCCCGTCAATCACTCCTTCATCTCTGTGCTTTTATTATTAAAGTTAAAGATATTGTTTCATAACACATGCTGTGCTTGGCTGCTGCGTGTATCTCAGTGATCTTATGGGATTGGGGCAATATATGAAAATGAGATAAGAGTGTGTTGACCGCTGACATTCAGCAGGATACAACGCTGCTTTATCTGAGATCCCAAACGCTGTTATGGCAGTAATATTAAAAGAAATGTTATGAAAAGATGAGGAGGATAACCTCAAGGAAAAAACGTTATTGTCTTTGTTGTCTGAAAGCCCTTTTCAGAGAGCTTTTTGAGGACAGTGACTTAAGATGTTGTGCCAATGTGCTTCATTGCTCCATGTACACTGCCTGTCCAAAAAATTGCCACAGAAAAAAGGGAAACAAACTCTACTCATTCGCTGTGGCATAGTTTCAATTAGATTCTGTAATATAAAAAGATGTATTTCCATCCAATGTTACATTATTTTACAGTTGATCTTGTATTGATGATGGAGAGTGATCACTGCACACAGCCTTCTCCAGCTCAAACACTCTCACTGAGGTTCAGATCTGTAGTAGATTAGTTTTTGCTTCTCCTTAGATGTTTTCTCTGCTTAATGCCAATGATTTGACCCTTTTTGAACTTACTCACATCTTTTCCATGACCACGGGATTTGTCTTTCCATATGGTTGTGTGGTGTAAAAATGTAATGTCTTTGCCTGATGCCATAGAACTTAGGTCAACATATAACATCCGGGTCACACTTATTATGACTCTGTATGCAGACATCCCTGGGAACACAGACTGACAGCTGCGGATCCAAGGATGTCTCGCATGCGGTAGAACATTGAGTGTGTTTTTCTGCAATATGTTTAGACTGGTTTTGTGCATACGTGGCACCTGCTATGCCTTAATAAGCTGAACTCAATGTTTGCTCTGGTCCTATCAGGGAGGGACAGAAAGGCAAATGTCAGGGAGAGCTTTTTGGCTGTGCGCAGCTAAAAAAAACAAAGACTTTTGAACAAGACAACTTGGTTATATTTCGCCTCATTTTCTCTGTCATTTGTCATAGAATAGTTTCCACAACAAGTGTTTCAGAAATGAGAAGTCACTCACTGCATCAGTTTGGTTTAAATAATGTTGCAGCTGAAAGATCATCACATGCAGCAGTTCTCCAGTAGGAGGCTCGGACCTACTGTATTTGCTCAGTTTAATCCAAGTGTCTTTTTGGACAGGCAGTGTCATCTCTTCCGTAAGACATCCCCTCTCTTCTGTCCAAACACTCATCTGCATAATCCATCTGAACAAAGCACTCCTGTGTGAATATACACTACACTTGCATTAAATATGTACACACTAACAGACTGGCACAAAGCACCTAAAAATGTGGAGAGAGACAACAACTGTAGGCTGAAATGTCAACGGACAATAACCTTTAAAGACTTAAAAATGCAAATAAAAACCACATGTGATGCATAAGATCTTGCCAGAAAACCTCAATGCATTATGTCAAAAATACTGTCCCATAATATTTACATAACTTTAACTTTTTTTCTTTAATTCAAGGTAAGGCAAGGCAAGGCAAGTTTATTTGTAGAGCACATTTCATACACAAGGCAATTCAAAGTGCTTCACACAGCAGGAAAAATGCATTCAAATCACAAAGAAATTACAGAAACAGAAATACAATAAAATTAACTAAATTAAAAATTATCAATCCAACTGATTTTCTAAACTAATAAAATCACAAACAAAAGAGAAGAGTGCAAAAAAAAATTGTTTCAGTCATATGCGCAGCTAAACAAAACTGTTTTTAGCTTAGATTTGAACATTGTCAGAGTTGAAGCCTGTCTCACATCTTCAGGAAGACTGTTCCAGATTTTAGCTGCATAAAACTGAAACGCAGATTCCCCATGTTTTGTCCTGACTCTGGGCACCAGCAGGAGGCCGGTCCCTGAGGTCCTCAGAGTCCGAGATGGTTCATATGGCACTAACATATCCAAGATGTACTTTGGTGCTAGGCCATGGAGAGACTTGTACACAAGCAGAGCTGCTTTAAAGTCTATTCTCTGAGCCACAGGGAGCCAGTGCAGAGACCTGAGAACAGGACTAATGTGATCATACTTCCTGGTTCTAGTCAGGACCCGAGCAGCAGCGTTCTGGATGTACTGCAGCTGTTTTACAACTCGTTTGGAGAGGCCAGAGAACAGGCCGTTACAGTAGTCTAATCTACTGGAGACAAACGCATGGATAAGTCTCTCTAAATCTGGTTTTGACACTATATTTTTGATTTTGGCAATGTTTTTTAGATGGTAAAAAGCTGCTGATGTTATTGATTTGACGTGGCTATTAAAGTTCAAGTCTGAGTCCATTATTACCCCCAGATTTCTAACTTGGTTTGTAGGTTTTAGAGCGAGACTCTGGAGGTGACCGCTAACACTTTCTCTTTGTTTCTGTGGGCCAAAAACGATTATTTCAGTCTTGTCTGAGTTCAGCTGGAGAAAGTTGTGTTGCATCCACACACTGATCTGTTGGATGCAGCGACAGAGTGAATCTACTGGTCCATAGTCACCTGCCGATAGTGAAACATAGATCTGAGTGTCGTCTGCATAATTGTGATAGGACACATTTTCACTGTGTATCAACTGACCCAACAGCAGCATGTAGAGGTTGAACAGAAGGGGACCCAGGACTGACCCTTGGGGCACTCCACAGGTCAGGGTCATGTGGTCTGAGACACAGCTACCAATTTCAACAAAGTACTTCCTGTCTTCCAGATAGGATCTTAACCAGTTTAGGGCAGTGCCAGTGATGCCCACCCAGTCCTCTAGTCTCTGTAAGAGGATCCCATGATCGACAGTGTCAAAAGCAGCACTCAGATCTAACAGAATTAAGACTGAGGCTTTGCCCGTGTCAGTGTTCAGGCGGATGTCATTTGTCACTTTGACAAGAGCAGTCTCAGTGCTGTGATGAGGTCTAAAACCTGACTGAAAAACATCAAATGAGTTGTTTATTAAGAGGAAATCTGTGAGCTGTTGGTAAACAACCTTTTCAAGGACTTTGCCCCAAAATGGCAGATTAGAGATGGGCCGGTAATGACTCAGTACTGCAGCATCAAGACTGCTCTTCTTTAGGAGAGGCTTCATGACCGCAGTTTTCAAAGACATTGGGAATGTTCCAGATTGAAGCGACATGTTAACTATGTGAGTGAATGGTGCTAACAAACTGTTCAGCACAGACTTTAGAAATCTGGTGGGTAACACATCAAGGCAGCATGTAGATGAACTCAGACTGGTGATGACCTCATGGACAGTTTTGTCAGTTACTGGTGCAAAGTGAGTTAGCTCTAAGTGTCTTGGTGGTTTTAGGGTAATTTTTTGCATTGTGGGATTTATAGCATTTTTAATGCCCTGAACTTTGTCATTAAAGAATAATGCAAACTCATTACACTTGGATGTGGAAATGAGTTCTAACGGCAGCTGAGCTGGAGGGTTTGTTAATCTGTTTACTGTGGCAAACAGGACACGCGAGTTGTTACTGCAGCTTCCAATTATTTCAGAAAAATATCTTTCCCTAGTTCTACATAAGATTAGGTTGTACATGTTCAGCTTTTCTTTGTAAATCTCTTTTTGAACCTGGAGCTTTGACTTGCGCCATTTCCGTTCGGCCCTGCGGCACTCCCTTTTCTGTGCCCTGACCGAATCATCATTTCTCCACGGCGCCTTCTGCTTATTTTTAACCATTTTAGCCTTTATAGGGGCGATGGTGTTCAGAACATTCAAAACACTAGATGTAACAGAGTTCAACAAATCATTTACATTAGAACATGAGACATTTTCAAAGTTTATCATTTCCATAAACAGTGCACCTGTGCCATCACTTATGTGTCTCCTCTGAACAACTGCAGGACCAACCGGAGGTTTGGGAGAAACAGACAGGTCAAAGAAGACACAGAAATGATCAGACAGAGCAACTTCGATCACATTAACATTTGAAATATTTACCCCCTTTGTAATTATGAGATCTAGAGTGTGCCCTCTGCTGTGGGTGGGGCCTCTCACATGCTGAGTAAGACTGAAGGTTTCAAGGACAGCATCAAGCTCTTTAGCGTTTCTGTCACAAATATTATCAACATGCACATTGAAATCACCTGTAATGACCAAACCATCAAAGTCTGTGCATATGACTGAAAGCATCTCAGTAAAATCATCAATAAAACGTTGGCAGTGCTGGGGAGGCTTGTATAAAACAATGAAGAGAATGGATGGAGACCGTTTTAGCTCCATTTTAAAGGATACATACTCAAATGATGAAAACACCCCAAAAGACAACCTGCGGGTAATTATTTCATCTCTAAAGACAGCACAGACTCCACCCCCTTTTTTGTTTTCTCGTGTTTCAGATTCAAACTTAAAGTTGGGTGGAGCAGATTCTATCAGAACTACATTTCCTGTGTTTTTGTTAAGCCATGTTTCAGTTAAAAACATAAAATCAAGATTATAAGAAGAAATAAAATTATTAATTAAGAGAGATTTGTTACATAAGGATCTGACATTTAGCACAGCAAGTTTCAGACTAGTTTCAGTGGGACTGGGCTTTATCTTTTTACAGGGAATATGAATCACATTTCTCAGATTGGGCCTGGCTCGCATTTTGTTTTTCCATCTGTGTGATGATGTGACTACAGAAATAGCACTAGGGGGGGGCTCTTTTTACATAGGGCCCCGGGTTGGTTTGATTTTTAATGTGACAATAAGTCCCGGCAACGCTGAGACCCAGTGCATCCTAGCTATGGGAGATACCAGGTGAAAGGCGAGGTTGGATGGGTGGTGGGGCTTTTGTAGCCAAGGAGAGTTTGGGACCAGGTGAGAGGCGAGGGGGTATGGGTGGTGGGGCTTTTGTTGGTGTAGTTGGCTTGTGCAGGGAAGAGTTGATACGTATTGACATAGCCCTTGCTATATTGGGCGTGAGTGGAGCCATCTTAATGCCTGATTTGATCAGACTTTCAAAATGGCTGGGAAGGCCCATGGGTGAGAGTGGAGATGAGAAGGAGAATGATGAATCTTTAGTGGGAGTAGATGTTGCAGGGGGAACCCAGGGCTGGTGTGAAGGCAGGGGCGATGACAGGGATGTTGTTGGGCTTGTCACAGATGGGTCCAAGGCCTTTGAAGATTGTTCCTTTGCTGGAGGCGGTGGAGGTGAATGTGGAGCAGCTGGAGCTGAACCATCACATGACAACAATCAGTCCATCAAGCATGACAATCAACAAACAATAATTCTAAAAAATAATTGTTGCATTGAAAAGAAGTGTGCTCCACATCAGTGCACAAGTGCTTATCCAACAAACAATATCTATAAATGAAAAGCAGATTATGGAGAAAGGAGGAGCAGGTGAAAATAATGGACTTAGTGCCTGGGGAAAACAAGGACACTTTGGTTAATGGGCCGTCAAGACACATGACAGGGAACAAGGAAATGAAGCGGATGTTCAATAAAAATAAAAAACTCGAGGATAGAAAAGAGCTCTTGATGTGTTTCCTTTTATCACGCTCAGATGTCCCTGTCATGAAGTCGTTATCTCTTGCTTTGTTTATTGCTTTTGACTGTGCAATATCTTCCTACTGCACTTGCTTTTTATAGTAAATCATTTTTTGACACTGTTAAGTCTGTCATTAATGAATGTACTCATTCTGCTGTAACAAGCTGTTGACACTCAGCTTGTCGTCCTGGTGCTGGGCCACTGAGGGACATCCACACTCTGTTGTCCAGTCACAAAGTCTATGTGACACTCCTGGCCTACTTCCTTGGGACTTGGCCTGAAGGTAAATGTAAACAAAGAACTAAATTGGTTTCAGTGGCTTGTCGTCATTGACTTTTAATTGCGGGAGAATGTATCACATGTTTCTCATTTCCATTATAAAAACTGCAGTGTAAAATGATTTCGAAGGTTTGTATTGTTCTTTTTCATGTTGACTGAGGTTGTTCCATGTGGGAGTGGGCTGCTATGAGACACACATGTGAACAATAGATGCTGCAAACTCAGCACAATTTTACCATTGAGAATATTTATCATTACAACAGCCTTCTGTACAGCCACGGTGAACATACATGAAGAACTGCATGTTATGACTATTGTTGTATGGAAGTATGTTTTAAGAAACCTTTATGTGGATCAAGGGAGAGATGGGACAACTTTACACGTTACACCAATGATTTAAGTATGATAAACAAATAGAGAGACTAAAGCAAAAGTGATGTGGTCTTTGAGGTAAAATTGGAGTGAGGATAATAAGGATTGACTTGACAAATACAAAGTAAACTTAAATGGGGCGTATATGTTCCCTCATAGTTAGTTTTGATTGATTCATGTGTGTTTTAATAATCCTGTATCCAGTATTCAAAGCTTGAGTGCTAAGCTAATGTCTTGTTCCACCTACCCCCTATCCCCGCCTACTCTCCTGTACATACGGTACTTGCACACATCCAGACTCCGGTCATAGATGTAAGGTATGGACGTATGTAAGGTACATGTCCCTCGCCACCACAGACATTGTCTGACTCCCTCGCCACCACAGACATTGTCTGACTTCATCGCCACCACAGACTGCAGCAACAGTCTTAAAACCTCTGAGCTCAGTTTTTCATTCAGCATTATGGAAGGCTACGGAACTCACCACAGTGAATTGTACTCTTGTCATTTGTTGGACGTAAGAAGAGAACAGCATTGCCTTTTGTTTGTTTATGGGTTAGGCTTCCATAGGCATTTTGCCTGATCATATATCCAGATTGCTGAACACCAGTATTATTCAAGTACTGTATTCACAAATATTCACTGCTTGAGATCTCAGGACATTCTTATTTTACAATCAGTAAACACAAAGTTGGGGGGAAAAGGCTTTTGCTCCCTGCCTGTGGTGCAAAACATGAGACAATTCCTATTAAAAAATGTATGCCTTTTAATGATTTTAAAGCACTGGTTACAGACTAGCCACAATGTCAGTGCTCTTGTTTACATGATTTTATCCCATAGTGTATGTATAAGTGTGTTTTTAAGTATTTGTTAATTTTAATGTCTGTTTTATTGAATGCTTTACTGGCATTTTTAACAGTTTTAAGAGGGTACTAATGAAAAAGAGATTTTTTTTTCTCTCATTGGGTTTTCCCCTGTATATATCAATGATAAATAAAATACAAAATAAAAGGTATATATACATTTTTCTGCAATATAAAGACAGAAATTAAAATTTGGTGATATTGTTACAGTGAAACGCCACGATGAAGAGGCAGGAAATCTCAATGGAGGTGTTTCAATTATTAAGCCATTTTAGATCAATTATGAGGTTGGCAAAAAAGAAATATATATATAAAAATATACACCCACACGCGCACACACATATATACATATATATATATATACATACACATATATATATACATATATATATATATATACATACACACACACACACACACACACACACATATATATATATATATATATATATATATATATATATATATATATATACACACACACATATATGAGCCATGCATGTATGCTCATGTTTTTCAATAACAAAACTGACTTTTAGCACTGTAGGAACTTATAATTTGAATCAATGCAGTAAGTACTTATAGAATAATCTTACTACCAACTAGTATAGATTAAAGATCAAATCTGCAACAATATACTCCAAAGACATTTATTAAAACAATATTCTGCAAAAACTCGGTCCATCTTTATTTTCTTTTTTATAAATATAAATTTTACATTTTGTATAATCCTCCCATAAACAGGAATCATCCAGAGCACATAGAAAGACCCCACAGACTAACCTTCAGAGAAGCAATGAGCACATACAGCAGCTTTTCAAATCATTTTTCTCTAATACTGTTCACTGTTCATTTCATTTGCACCTCATTTACAAAAGGGATACGCCGCAATACAGTTAATCATAGCCATCCTTTCAGGCACTATATAGAGGGCAAGATGGTGGTGTTGTATTGCCCTCTAGTGTTAGATGAGGTGTAGTGTCAAAGGAAAATCAAAAGCACTTGGTGTCTTCAGGACAACCATGATACTGCATTCTGCATCGAGATATCAAATCCTTATCCCAGTATTCACACCTGTTTGCACTTTAGTGTGTCTCTGAGTGAATGATGTTTTGCAGCTTTAAGACTCCTAGAGAATCTGTTCTGTGGTTGAGGCAGAAATGTCAAGTAGTCGCCAGGCAGCATAAGGGTTTAGCTCCTCCTGGTCACGACACAAGGCCCAGACATACATCATTCGGAGCACTTTGTCCTTAAAGATGAAAAGAAAGACAAAACAACATGATTAAACAGCTGAAATAATGTTTCATAAGGTCTTTCTGCTTGTTTGATAGTGTTGTGTGACTTACTGGGTCCCCCTCTACTACATCCCCTTTAGTGTTTCGAATCACCATCACTAACTGAGCCTGGAAGGTGATGATCAACACTGGGCCCTGGTCCATCATCTTTCCCATGGCCAACTAGAAAACAATAAATGCAACATTAATTTAGTATTTTTTTTAAATAACGCTTGGTGGACTTTCTAGCTTACAATATTAAAAGCCTAAGAAACAATTTATTTTGAAAAAGACCAACTATCAGGCACTCACCTTCAAAATTTAAAAAAAACATTTATTTATTTTACCAGCATACACTTACATCAATATTGTCTATGTCCAGGATTTTGGAGTGGAACTGAAGTCCCATAGCTTTAGCCTGTTGAATTGGGTGGGCAAGCTGGCTGTATGTCTAAAATCAACAACAAATAAGAAATCAATACACACTTCAATATATTTTGGGCATAATTTAATATAGGAGAATGGCAATACATACTGCTTCATAACACCAGTCCTTTAAAATCTTCAACTCCCCTCTGATCATAGCCTGGAGAAAGATACATTCATTGTATTGACTATAAAGCGAACCACTTTGCTCATACTTCAGTTGAGTTCCTCACCTCAAGTATATTGGGAATAATGTCACGTTCACATTGATTGAGAAATGTATCTTTATCAAAGTTGGGGTCCACCTTCAAAATCTCTGTCAGCACCTCTGACAATTCAGTCTTGGAGAACAACCCTCCTAATAAATGCACAGAAAGGATCAACACACATTCGGGTGTAGGGCCACTGCAAGCCATTTGGGTGCCCAGGCCCCCAACACACTTTGAACGAGAAAAAAATATGTAAGAGTTCAATGTCTTTAACCCTATGGTGACAATTTGTGATTTTTTTTTTTTAAATATAATTTTGTAAATTTTGCATAAATCACAATCCTACGTGAGGTCTTCTGGGGGCCATCAACCAAGACGTTTTCAACACAAATAATACAATTTTCTGTATTCTGGTGTATTTTAGAAGTAATATCTTAGCAACCCATTACTATTATAAGGGCCCTCCACAGTGCCTAAATATCATTGCTCCGCCCCTGCTCTAGTGTCACCCGAAGCCCTTTTCGTTCTCTTCTGCAGAACAGATCGAGGCTGTAGAAAACACTACAGCCTACAAACTATTGAGGCTTTCTGCTGCATTGATGTAAACATGATTTAGACATTTGTAAGAAGTTGAACCACTTTGGCGTTGCAGTGTCAGCTCTGCGGTTCGCCTTGCCAGCTGGACGCACCTCATGACTTGTTTCATTCTCTCTTTGTCACAGTTTCTAATTGAATATCCTGCCAATTTTCATCATCCAAAGACCATTTTTCTCCTTGTGGTTTGTTAAACCATGTATGTGGAGTTAAAACTCTTCTCAATAGTGCCCCTGATCTGTCTACGTCGGTTTAAACTGTGGCTTGTAGCTGTCTCTGCGCATCTCCAACTCACTATGAAGAGACACTTGAGGCATAGTTTAAATTTAAGAACAAATAGAGACAAGGCCTACTGAAGGCTCACTGTTTAATTACAAAAGGAACAATGCAGCTGCTGCACAGCCGATGTCATTCAACCCAAATTGCCGCCCCTAGAGCACATGATGCCCTACACACTGCACGTTATGTGCATAATGGGAGCAGCAGCACTGGTCGGGTGTGTATTTTCAGCCTGCCAGATTCTTAGGGCAACTCACCAATTACATCAGTCATTTTATCGGTAACAGCGCGCGAGGCTCTGATAAAAGCGTTGTCGCTCTCGTCATACTTCATTTTCATCTCAAAGAACCCTAGAATCAGAAGGAAACAATAGTTACAAAACTTTCAAAATAAAACAAATTTCTAGGAAAAAAAATGCTTCTTTGCATTAGATTAGACTTCCTACAAAGAGACCACAAGCAAAGGAAAGCTTTTAAGAATCTGAACATTTTACAAATAAGTGTAAAAAGAGCAAATACTAGTCATAACATCATCAGTCACATTAATATCTTTGTACGCTTATGTTTATCTGAAAACACTTACGATTGAACACTGCATTGTTGTCTTTAAACTCTTTCCACTGCTGGTACCATTTTGAGTCCTTGTGAAGCACCACGCCCATAGCTTCCCTGTTCAAACAACAAATTGTACAATTTAAATTGATGCCTGCCTTCCGGAAGCCAAATGTCTACAAGAAATTCTTGCTTTAGGTGCTTCTGAAATATGTATCACCATGGAACCATAAAAGCACTCACGTACTCATTGGCTTCGAAGACCTTTCCATCCTCCCCTGCCACTTTAAATGAAAACTCTGTCCTTTTTCTGAGTCTTGCGGGTGGTCGATAAGGACCTGTGTGGCCCATATCACCAATCTCTTTTGTCATGCTTTCCACACTCTTGGATGAAAATGTTTACTTACAATGATGCTTTTGAATACAATATAGTAATAAAATATTGCATAAAAATGATTATATGTTACAATAAGCACCATGTCTTGGGCCAAGCCATACCTGTGATATTGCCTTGAAAGCGCTGGTCTTTCCCAACTTCCCCCCGCTTTTGGAGACGGTTTCTGCAGAGGTCTTTGCGGTTTTGGTTGCCTCCTCCACACCTTCCTTTATTTTTTTCCCAATTTCTGTTCGGCTGACCTCTTCAAGTCCCTATTAAAAAAAAAAAAAAAAAATCATGTTGAAGGCTGGAGTAGAGAACGACTGTTAATATATCTTAGTATGGACATTACCTCTTTGACGGTTTCTGTCAGATTTTCAATTTTTTTCTTTAGCACTTCAGATGTTTTTACAGTCTCAGATTCAATGGTTTTCTACAAAAAGGCAGCAAGCAGAGCAATAAATACATAGGCTCAATTCTTAATGAAACTTGCATCACTCACATATTTTCTCCTGGCTTGCTTGAGTGCATCAGACTCCTCTAGTTTTTTGGCCTCTTCACGGAATTTCTTAATATTTTCTTTCATTTCTTTGTTTTTGTTTAGTTCCTGGGTTATATTGTCCAGAAGCTCCCCAAGGAATCCTTTCCTACCACCTCTATCAGCTGACATGTATCTAATTTGCAACAGCGCAGATTGAGATTCCTACATGAAAGATGGACATTAGTTAATGATGGTTGAAGGTGCACAATAAACTTCCTGCTTGTCTCCATGGAGATGTTATGGCTTTACCAGTAATGATCCACAGTATGGGCGTAAACGTATCTATTCAATAAACCATTTCTGTTGCTTAAAATATTTTGAAAAACACATTCTTACTGTTAGCAGCCTCACCTCTCCACAGATCTGATCTGTAGACTGCTTGTCTCTAAGGAGATAGACAAGTTTTAACGCCTTACTGTGGAACATTCTAGGCAAAGCAGTAAAATCTTCAATCCACCAGAAAGTTACATAGTGCATCCTTAAGAGAGTGATAACGGTCCTTTCTTTAAATAATGTACCCGTAAAGAGCTGCTGGGATCCACTGATATCCTGAACACATCGTGTCTGTTGTGATGAGGAAGGCAGGAGGACGGGAATGCGGCGAAGCGTCTTCGTGCACACAACTAGAGCCAACAAGTATAAAACATATATAGTAACTTACAGAATACAGACGTGAAGTGCAAATTGAAATGTTCAAATGTTTCACAATCAATGCCTATTTATTTCATTCATTACAACCCCGCAAGTAACGTTATTTCATGCACGAACGTGCAAGTTACTGAACATTTTGTCCTGATAAATACAGCATAAGCTATGACGAGTTAGCTAACTCTTGTAAGCTAACATGGTTTATGGCGATGGATGAATGGCTCATGATTTCACAAGCATTTTGACAAGGGATGGCGTTTGTTTTTCTTGCAAACTTCCGTTGCTTTAATAGCTATTG
Organism: Eucyclogobius newberryi; assembly: GCF_026437365.1. Taxonomy (NCBI): domain Eukaryota; kingdom Metazoa; phylum Chordata; class Actinopteri; order Gobiiformes; family Gobiidae; genus Eucyclogobius; species Eucyclogobius newberryi. Next base: position 30,780,469 of record NW_027316532.1, on the reverse strand, counting down.
TAATATAACGTAAACTTTCTGACTAAACCCTACCTGGTAACACCGACACAAGGGAGCCGCCATCTTGAATGTAGTGCACGAGCTTGTTTCCGGTGTTGACCTTTCACCCCCAGATAAGAGGCCGCTCGTGCTCAAAATAATGTGTAGTTTGTGGTTTTTATCCATTCCACATCCACAACTATCTCCTTTCATTTTAATGATAAATGGTTTATATTTGGAAATAAAACTAGAAAGCAAATGATTTTCATACAGTTTTATTTATCAAAACACCTTACAAGGTAGTGGCAGAAAACAGACAAAACATGTTTTAAAAGTTTGTATCTAAAATTAAAGAACTAAAATCCAAATAACTAAAACATTGTACAATTACAAAACTCTAAACCAAGCAGGTGAACGTGGGTAATTTTAATGACAAGATTCTATTTTATGCGGTGTTGGATCTTGGTAACTTAGGCATTTCTGTCCATCCTGACATCGATCTCTCTGCCATTCAGTCGATAACCATTCATGGTGCGACAGGCCCTCTCTGCAGATTCAGGGCTATCAAAGCGAACTACCCCACAGCCCTTTGACTTGCCATTTTCCAGCTTAATATCAGCATACTGGACCATACCTACAAAAGTCAAAAAGATGTTTAATACAATGTATTATGTTGAAAAGAAAAAAAATATTTTTAATTATTTACCACATGTATTGAAAGCATCTTTAAGCATCTTCCATGTGAAGTCGAAGGGCAACTGAGAGAGAAAAAAAACAATTTAAAAAAATATTTGTTAAAAAAAATAATAATAATAATAATAATAATTGGAGAGGATAATACTTACATTGCGAACAAAGATTTGGCATCCTCTGGGATTGCCACCCCCAGCTCCAGAGGCAGATGATCCAGTGCCACTGAATGAATTGCCACCAAATCCACGCTCCATGTCAGCAGAGCGGTCAAACTGGCCTCCAACACTCCCAGATCCCATTCTATCCATGCCAGAGCCCAAGCGGTCGAGCCCACCAGAGAAGCGGTCCAGACCCCCTGCAGATCCCATGCGGTCAAAGCTGCTCCCCATTCTGTCCAGTCCAGTGTTGTTCATGCGATCCAAACCGATGGGAGAGCCAAAGTCAAGGCTCGAACCGAGGCGATCAAGGCTTGACGAACCAAGACGGTCAAATCCAGAGGGGCCCAGGCGATCCATGCCAGAGCTCATGCGGTCGAGACTTGGTCCGAGCCGGTCCATACTGGGTCCAAGTCGATCCATCCCAGAGCCCATGCGGTCGTAGCCAGAGCCGCCGATCCTGTCCAGATCAGAAATACGATCCATTCTGTCCATGCCCATCCCTGACATGCGATCCATGCTGCCCCCCAGGCGGTCCATTCCTGAACTCATGCGGTCCATACCCAATGAGTTCCCTGTTGAGACAAGAAAAAAATAGATGTATTAATATTGGAATGTATATTAGAATATTAATGAGATATTAGTGAGAAATGCAGCTTTGATCACTGGGCACTTTTATAGCAGACTAAAAGTTTCTAAGAAACTACTCCACAAAACTCCCAAAAATACACACCCATTCGAGACATGCCCATTTCATTTCGACCAAACTCCCTGTCAAAAGCACCACCAATCCCACGGTCCATCTCTGACAATGCAAGAGATGAAACCATTAGAAAGGGGAGCAGAACGCGAGCAAGTTCACGTTCGCTTCTACACTTAACTTTTCTTACCATTCATTCTGCCCATTCCTGAAGAACCGAAGCGATCCATGTTATTCATTCCACCAAAATTGTCCATTCCTAGAGAGAGAAAAAAGGTGTAAAAAAAGCAAAGATTGACGTTTCCGGTTAATTTATGTTTCCTAGTCAGTTTGACAAGATACACACCTCCCATACGGCTTCCCATGCTGCCCATTCCATCCATAACTTAAAAATAAATTAAAATAAAAACACATTCAGACACTCACTTTCAACAGAAGTTTACTAAACTAAAAAAGCATGAAAGAGTTACCTCCAGGACCCATGTTGCCCATCCCACCTCCGCCTCCACCTCTGTTTATCTGGTTAGCGTCAATAGGTTGTCCTCCTGGTCCTAGGCCCATGCCAACTCCACTCAGACCGCCTGTTAAAATAGACTTTTTGTGACCAATCCAATATGAGACACAAATTACAAAACAGATTAAAATATTCGTACGAGGGAGTGCCGGGGGCCTCTCAGGTGGTCCCATATCTTTTGGCATGGACTTCTCATCCTAAGAAAAACGCACACAGAATAAAAACAGAGAATCCAAAGAGAACAAAAATATTTTTTACACAAGGTTTGGTTAACATACCAGTTTAACATACATGACCCGGTTGAAGAGCATTTGCCCATTTAACATGGCTGTGAAAACATTAAGGAAATTATCTGTTTCTTTGAAAGTTTGTCTTTGAAACGAGCTATAAATCTTCTAAATTTCTTAAAAAGGATACAGACAGCTTGGACCGCTTCAATAGGCATTTCAAAGGTTACTGTGCCCATGCCTCTGCTCTTTCCCTCTTTATCTTCTAGAATGTCGGCTCTCACCACAACACCAGCCATTGAAAAGACTTCCTTCAGCTTCTTCCAGTTAACTTTGTAGTCAAGCTGTAAAAAAATAAAGATATCTTCATAAAAAGTGATGGCGACAAGCTCATTGTGTACAAATAATTCTTACATTAGCCACAAAAATGCTAGTGCCAATTTTTCCAGCCTGCAGACCATGAATGACTTCATTGGGGATATTGGGATTATTCATGAGACTGGCAGGGATGTTGACCATCGAGCTGTTTGGACCCGGTCCCATTGGCTCCATACGATCCATACCCATCCGGTCCATGCCCATGCGATCCATGCCCATGCGGTCCATTCCCATGCGGTCCATGCCCATCCGGTCCATCCGTCCCATCCCTCCCATGCCCCCCCCTAGCATCCCCGGCGGGCCTTGGCCTTTGTTGATTTCCCTCTGTGTAATGAAACCATCAGGGTCCTGCACACACAAACACAAAAAACCCTCAAACACATTTCACAAAGTGATTGCTCATCACAAAACAGTCAATTTCATTCAGGACTTACTGGTTTCACTTTCAGAGGTCTCCCATTGAGTTCAAACTTGTTCATTTTCTCCACTGCCTTTTTCATCAGTTCCTCAGTCTTAAATTCAACAACACTATGGGGAAAAAGAAAAAAATAAAATAAATAAATAAATAAAATAAAAATCACCCAGTAAATACACAATAAACAAAAATAAATGTAATGATAAATGTACGCAAGTATAACTTACGCGCAACCCTTGTTTGATTGAAGAGAGCAGAGCGGCGAAGAGGGGGGAAACACTGAATTAGTATAGTCACAATGTTACAGTGTAGCAAAAACAATGTTTTAAACATACATACGCAACTTTGTTACATAAACTTCTTGTGTTGACACAAAGCAACCAAGGTCTAAGGAATTAAACATTTTTCCAACACCCAAAAAGGCAGAATATCCACAAACAAGGATTTCCACATCTATAATATTGTGAATGGAGCAAGAACAGTAGAGCATCAGGGGTTAATTTAACAACCATAACACCAATGACAGCCGTTTACTTTGACCAGTAAGTTGAACAAACCAAACAACTTATAACAAGTACTAATCCGCTTCCACGTTCCTAAAGAATTGAATACAGAGAAGGCTGAAGTTCAATTTTAGACCATCAACTCTCCGATGACCTCGCGTCATTGCACATGACACCACATCGAACACGCCTCCAGCATGTCAACACTACACACCACATCTTTTCCAACAGTAAAGTTAAGAACCCAGACCTGACAAACAAAGTTTGCCTGCAATAATTCATATTTTTATTTGTATGTATTTGCACTTACCCTGGATTTGCCTTCCGCGTCCATTAAGTGATCCACGTACGTTACCTCACCCACTACAAATCAGATTCCAGAGACGACACACACCAAGGGAGAGAAGCCGAGAGAACAATGGGAGTTTAGAGGAGAACACAAGTAGGGCGGCCGGTGAAAGTGAGCTTGGACTTCCTAGTCCTGAGCTCTCCCACAGCATCACAAAAAGTACAGGTCTACAAAACGCAAGCATACATCTTCAAATAAAGAATTTACTTCTTAGCATGTCCTTGGTATGTTCTTCCAACGCACCACAAGCAATTAACTATGGACAACAAAGTTCAACTTTCTTTTACAGGTGATGCTACCAGAACCTCCTACCATGTGGAGGAGGTATAAGCAAGTAGTAGTACATCAACATTCAAGTCAAAATAATTCTAAAATGCGTGTAGTTACAACTCAAACTACTGCATCAATATAACCTCCCACCAGCATTGCAATCTTTCCTATTATCATGTGCTAAGTGAGTGGACCCTACGCCACCAGTTTTCCAGTGTTATCATGTCAACACATGTTGTTCAACAAATGGACATCAAAGACCAAACCTCTGGAGGAAAGGACCGTGCTTAAGAAGTAGCTTCATTTTGTAGACCTGTACAAACATTTCCAAATGCACATCTTTGTAAGGTACAACTTGATGATCTGCTGAGAAAACAAACAATGTCAATCCTAAAAAAGAAATGCAAAGTAACTCAATGAACAACAACAATTAATAACAAGACACACCCTTCTAAAGAACGTACCCAGAGTCTGCTTTCATCCCCATTTTTTCATATTACTGCTGATATTGCATTAAAGTATAAGATTTTCCATTACTGACCAAGACCAATGACAGTACTAACAACATTTCTACAAAAGGTTTTCAATGTTGCAGGATGAACCAATGGGAGTATTTTGAGTTTGCGCACTAACTTTAATGCAAGTCCCTTGAGGCAAAAACACTGTAGCCAGTGTTACTGTACCTCCAGACCAAGACTCATATCATGTAAGATTTTAATGATGCATAATCACACAGTGTTCTTCCAAGATGTTCACAACACTTGGAAAGACCTATAGCAACTCAAACAAGCAGAGGTCTTCCCATATAATATGCTGGTTTCCCTACAAAATGTTCACACAGCATTTAAAAACATCCATGATTCATGTGCTCAAAGATCTCAGCGTGCAAGCAATTAGAACACGGATTGGCGCAAACTGAATTATGCTTCTGGTTTTATCTGGAAAACTTACCTTGCTCTTTTATCAGGTCTTTAAGGACTTGCCATTTAACATCGTACGGGATGTTGCTGACGAAAATGCGATATCTCTTGTTGGAATAGGGTTCAAATCGCCCGCCTCCTCCGCCCCTTTTCACGGGTCTCTCCTTCCTAGAGTTGGAGTCCAGCCTGGCCTTCCCATTCATCCCCCTGCGCAAAAAAAGCATATTCGGCGCGTAAACAACACAAACTTAAAAGGTAAAAATATCAGACGCAACAAATAAAAGAATGCAATCGTGGATCTGTGCCGAAACATTCACATTCCAACCCATTCTTTGTGACGCGCCAAAGGGGGTCACACGACAGAAGGCCATGTTTAGCTGCGCAAAATGGCTGCTACAGAAGAACACAAACGAAGCGTAGCACAGCTCCTGTAGTAAAAATGATCACATGATTTCATGCTAAAGGGAAGCTGACAAGTTTAGAACAGGTGAACATACCTCGAAACTATGAAGAAATATGGGGACAGTCACAATGATTACACCAAAATGCACGCTGCTGCTACTGCTGCTAACCTGGTGCTAACAAAGAAACCGTGATGAATGGACTCACCCCTGCTGCTCCTCCGTTTTCTCCACGGGCGCGATTATCGGAGTTTCGGTGGCTTCAGACATAGTTTTAACTGAGAACTTAAACTTTGCGAATTTAATTAGAGTTAGTACGCTTTAGTGTGCTATTGCAGCGGAATTACGCGCGTTGCGATACAGTTTGAGGATGAAGACGGCGAGGTGCAGCGTCTGCCCGAAAGAAGACTAAGGGAAAAAAGATGGACGACTTCTTTAAAGGCAAAGTCGTACTTCCGCCATTTGATTGTGCTACTTCCGTCACCAAAATAAAGGCTTAAACATATTCTTATTCTGTTTTCCGGCAAACAATCATCACCAGTATGTAGATTCCGTACTTGTAGGTTCAGACCTAATAGGTCCATGGTTCGGACCTGGAGTATGGACATGAGAAGTTCACAAGCTCGCACTTTGCTCAGGGACAAGTGGACAGGATTACATCACAGGAATTAAAGCTGATGTCGCACCCGCCACAATAAAAGCCAATGTGAATCTGAAACATTTAACCAATTATACAAAACGACGTCCCCATCCAAAATATTGCACCATTGCGAAATCAATTTACCAGAAAAATCCTCCATCAGTTTATTTGATTCTTGAATGTTGTTTACTCTTACTGTATCATTATTTTGGTGTTCCTTTTTTGTTGTTTTTGTGTGTGCCGCCTCGCCAGTTGGGGGCAATATACACATTTTCCAATACAACATCGCACAACAACGGCTTAGGAAGCGGTAGTGCGTAGATGTTTCTAGCTAACAGTATTTATTTCTGGCCCAGTTTGCTTCTGGATACGTTGCTTTCATAACCATAATACGCTCACACTCTCCAGTACCGCGGACGTATTCATTTATTGCCAAAAATGTCGCTGGTTTGTTTGTAGAGCTAAAAACTATCGTCAAAATGCTACTGTTAGCATGTTAGCAGTGGTCATTGTACTGTTTGAGTTGCTGCTTTCGCTGCTATAGTTTTTGAATTCCCTGATATACAAACAAATACAGTGAAATAATCCTAATCATGGCTACTGGAGCTGATGTGAGAGACATCTTGGAGTTGACTGGAGGAGAAAATGACGGTCCCATCAGTAAGAAAGACCTCATCAACTCAGATAAGGTAAAAATATTATCAATAACATTGGATCATGTGAAGATGAAGATGAATGTTCTTATTAACAAATGTATAAATAGGAGTTTGTGACATTGACCAGTGACAAGTAACATCTTAATAGAGTTGTGTTATCTCGTCAACGATATCCAGACATGTGCTAAAAATGTACTTATAAATGAATTCAGGTTCAAGTATCGCACTAAACGTGAATGGATCATACAATTAACCACAGAAATGCAGTATTATTACACTTGACATTTCTGTCTATTTTAATTGTTTTATTTATGGACCATATACTTCATATCCTAATTTTGTGTACTTCCAAAATATCTTTTGCTATATTATAATTTTTGATCCATATATCTCCACCTCTATGTACAATTAAATCTGATGATTGTTACAAATGTTAACCAAACTAACATTTTTCTCCTTTTATAGAAGAAAAGCAAAAAATCCTCAGAAACTTTGACTTTCAAGAGGCCAGAGGGCATGCACCGGGAGGTTTATGCCCTTCTGTATTCAGATAAGAAGTACGTTGACTAACAACTTTTTTATTTTTGCTTGTCAGTAACACACTATGATATCCTTTCAGAGACGCACCACCTCTCCTACCCAGTGACACTACTCAGGGCTACAGAACAGTTAAAGCCAAATTGGGTTGCAAAAAAGTGCGTCCCTGGAAGTGGATGCCTTTCACCAATCCAGCGCGCAGAGATGGTGCCATATTCCATCACTGGAGACGTGCCGCTGAGGAGGGAAAGGACTATCCATTTGCCCGATTCAACAAGGTTAAAAGGAATTCTATAGTCTCTCGGTTCATTTTCAGTGTTACAGTGACTACAGTACATCTAGTTTGGTTTATGCTTTTTGCCTTTTAGACAGTACAGGTACCGGTGTACTCGGAGCAGGAGTATCAGCTGCATTTACACGATGATGGCTGGACCAAAGCAGAAACGGATCACCTGTTTGACCTGTGCAAACGCTTTGACCTCCGCTTTGTAGTTGTTCATGATCGTTATGATCACCAGCAATACAGGGTAAATCTAAGTCATGTTCAATGGGACAATACAACACACATTTTGGTGTTCACTAGTCTTTTTGTCACAACAGAAGCGTTCAGTGGAAGACCTAAAGGAGCGTTATTATTGTATATGTGGGAAGCTCACAAAGGTCAGAGCAGCTTCAGGGACGGAGCCCAAGATCTACATATTTGATGCTGGGCATGAAAGACGCCGCAAAGAACAACTTGAGAAGCTGTTCAATCGAACACCTGAACAAGTTTGTCTCCTTATTCTTTTTTAATTATTCTGGTATTTAGCTGTCTGACCTTCATATTTATTGATAAATGAAATACTGTGTTAGGAAAAATTGGCAACTCTAAATTGGCCCTATGGACAGGTGTTGAAAATTTGCATATTCTGCTATAACACTTAAAACATTGCATCTGGTTTGTCCAATGTAAATGCTGTGTCCATATTAAATAAATAAATAAAATACTAAAACTTAAATGCTCAAAAATTAAAAATGTTTTGCACTTTTTCTTTTTTCCTGTAGGTGGCAGAAGAAGAATACCTTGTTCAAGAACTCAGAAAGATTGAGTCCAGAAAGAAGGAACGTGAAAAGAAAACCCAAGATTTACAAAAACTTATTAAAGCAGCTGACACAAACACAGAACTGAGGCGGGCTGAAAAGAGAGTTTCCAAAAAGAAGCTTCCTCAAAAACGAGAAACAGAAAAACCAGTAAGCACGTCCATGAATGTACGAATCCAGTTCCTGTTTTTTTATATGTAATTGTGATAGTCGAGAGGGTTTTGTAGTAAATATTTTTTAGCAGACTTGATACTGCAGTGGGTTAGTAAATACTAGTTCATTTTTCCTCATCATTTTTCTTTTCTCTGTAGGCTGTACCTGAGACTGCAGGCATTAAATTTCCTGACTTCAAATCAGCTGGAGTCACTCTACGTAGTCAAAGGGTAAGTATGTTGACCGTTTCCTCAAATGCTTTGATTTAATTGTTCCCCTACAAGCATCTTCTTTTAGTATTGATTTTCTGTTGTATGGAAATATGCACTCTTAATAAGATCAGTGTAAAGAATGCACTGGGACTCTCAGATGGTCTTGTTAACACCAGTTGTTTCTTTAAAGCAGAACTTATTTCCTGCATCACTCTAAGTGTGTTTATTGTTATCATTTTAAAAAACCTGAATAATTTATTATGTTTTTGTACTCTAATGAACAAGTGTCACACTCTCAAGGAATCCCATTATTATTGTTACTGAAGGAGAATGCTTCTCTAGCTTATCTGTCGGATTATGAAGACATTTTTATAGGGAGTGCATTTCTTAAATGAAACCAAGAGGCTAAACGGATTCATATTTCGGACTCCCTCAATCAGACAGATTTTTACAGATCCTTTTCATTTTAGATGAAACTGCCAAGCTCAGTAGGCCAGAAGAAAATCAAAGCCATCGAGCAGATGCTAGTTGACCTTGGAGTAGGTAAGTTAAACATGTTTAATATTTGACCCTTTTACTTGTTGTTTATGTTATTGGTAAATTTCTAAAATTATACTTGTGTTCCACTTAGACCTTAACCCACTACCCACTGAGGAGATTGTACAGATGTTTAATGAGCTCCGGAGTGACCTGGTGCTCCTCTATGAGTTAAAGCAGGCTCATAGCAACTGTGAGTATGAACAGCAGATGTTGCGCCACCGATACGAGGCGCTGCTTAAGGCGGGCAGTGGAGGAACTACTTCAGCACTGCTATCGGTAACAACGACACAGAGTGAGGTCAACTCCACAAACAGCACGACTTCATCCACACCAAGTGCCGAAGCTCAGTCCTGGCCCAGTGCAGACGACATCAAAGTGGAAGCCAAAGAGCAGATCATTGATGTAGTTGGAGCACCACTCACTCCTAACTCAGTAAGTCAGAACTCCCAACTTCAGCCGTAAAAATTGCCTAGCTTTGCTTCAGTTTAATGGACACACGGGGTGCCAAACTCATCGCACCAGGTTTAAAATCACACAGGCAGCGATGAACTGCAGCGTCACAAGACTTGCTCTATTCTGGGGCAGATCACGAGTCTCCCAAAACATTTTTTTGACAGGAATTATGAGGTTTTAAAAGCATTTGTATTATTTAAATGATTTCCAGCTGTGTACAGCCTCACGTATGAAGTGTGTCTAGGCTCTGACTGAAATTGTATTATTTACTGCCTCACAAACAAAAGAAAAAGATAATCCTGCATCTAAAAAAAAAACAGGAGCTTTCTTTGAAATATTCTGGTGTATTTTTTCAAAAAACATTTTTTTAAGTTTTGGGAAATCGAAAGCAACAAGCCTATGGTCTATATTTTTCCATCATGTTGATTCTGGATTTGTCTATGGAGTTCTCCTGTCAGCTCCTTGCAGAAACTCACTAATTGGCTGCAGTGTAGGCAACAGCTACAAAACTTGAACATTTTGCAGAAACCTTTTTTGCCTAGTTTCGGGAGACTTGATTTTCACATTGTCACACAAGTTGGAAGACATGATGGAGCAACAGCTCATAGTTCCTGAATTGTACTGAACTGCTGTCATTTATTGCTGTAAACTGTTATCTGACCAATGTATTTTACTTTTTAGCGCAAACGGAGAGAATCAGCATCCAGCTCATCTTCGGTGAAAAAGATGAAGAAACCTTAAAAGAAGTCACATGTTGGAGGATTAAAGGAGCATTTGAGCATCTGACTGGTCACAGTAGTTACAAGTCCACAGGCAAAAGCCAGGGACAAGGGAAAAAAGACTATGTTACAGTTTGGTAAATGCTTCTCTGACAAAGATGGACACAGAGTTTTCTTTTGCTAATGATACCTACAACCCTGCTCCATCTGGCACCATCACTTTCATAGAGGCAACAACTGAGTGACATTTCATTCCATTACCTTTCCCCTTCTTGCCTCCACCCTCGCTCCACCTTAGATGAGGCAAGATCAACTGTAAATTGCCAAGCTGGGCTAATCAGGACATGTTGGGAAGGTTGCAAACCAAGTAATTGGAATGAATGAATTTGGTTGAAAGAGGAAAACTCATGTAGTAGGAGCATGAAGCCCCAGTGGTTATTTGTCACCTATGAGTTTTCTCCTCTAATCATGGCATAGCATTTACTGGAAATGTGTTTTCGTCACTAAAGTCTGCACCTCCTTTCTGAAAGAGGTTTTATCTGCCTGTGTTCTGTGCTGTCCTCAAGTGACCTTCAAGATGGATTTCTAAATGATTAATTAAAACAATTTGTTTTTTCCATTTGTTGTGTATTAGGTATTTCTTGAACTTCAACACCAGACCTAAACTAGAAGATGATTGGCATGACTTAACCTATGAGTATATTATAAGATCATGACATTCTTACTTTAGCTGTCATAACGGCAGTGTCTTTTTGTCTTTATTAATATGATAATTATGCAAAGATCAGAAGCATAGGTTGGCCAAGTGGGCCTCTGTAATGTTGCTGTAGTAACTTGTCAGTTATGTTTGGCTCACTTAACCGTGACTTCCACACAAGAGTATTCATACGTCAAATTGATTATGCCTTTTACACTCTTAAAGTAAAACTGTGAATATTAGATTGCATATAAATTAGTAAGTAGCACATATGGGGTAATGGTTTCTTTTATTTGTCAAAATACCTATCTGTTGCTAAAGAGCAAACCAAACCACACACTAGAGCAATTGATTAAGAAGGGGCAAAAGAAAGTGAGAAAAGCCAAGTAAACATGGCTAAAATGAATTCTTGGTGTCTATATTTCATGTTGAAAATTGGCTCATAAATCCACTGGTTTGATCTATGGAAGCCGTCGTTGCTTGAAAAAACCTCTGTAAATGTGTAATTTCTCCCTTGACAGAACACAGCCAAAAGGCTATCTTTCTTTTGCTTCCTCCTTCCTCCTCCCCTCTCCACCCTCTGTATGAGCCTCATGTTGGATTAATGCTCTGCTCGCTCCCTTCATGTTCTCAGATATCTCATTTCATCACTGCTCATCCATTCATCAAAACCTGGCTTTCTCAAGTTATCCGTATCTAGAACCATTTTGTTGTAGATACAGTATTTTTTAAAAATAGTGCTGGAAATGTGGGCCTATTAATAAGTAGTCGTCCCAATTGCAAACAGGAGTGCAGGATGCACCACTAGCCACGTGTACATGATAAAGATCTATGGAAACTCATCTAGCTCTCCCTGCCATAAGCTCCGACTGGCTATAGTGTGCTTCGTGCAGTGCTGATGTGAAAAGCATGAGGCGTAGTATCTTATAATGTGGTGGTGATGGCAGTGAGATGGGATCTCTTTATCAAGGCCAGTCTGAGACTTTAATCACGGTCTAAGAGGTGTGCTGACTATTTATCATAATTGAACTGTATCCGGCCTAATCGCTGGCATACGTCACTGTCGACAACCCGCCTGGCTGCAGCAGCAGACTGTGCTCCTGTGATTGAACACCCAGTTAAGAGAAAAGGTGTGGACTGTGGGGCAGAATGCAGGAAGAGGCAGGTTATCTGTGAGAGATGTGATAGAGCACTGTTCAAATACATTATGCTGAGAGGTAATGTGCTGATCTGACACTGATTAGATTGGTGATGCCTTCTTTCTGCAGCACATCACTGTGTACCCATCATGCAATAAGAACAGGGTCTTGATAACGTCTTCTCCAAACTGTGAGCGCTACATGCATGTGCTGAAGGCTGAAGCACACCTCACCTGAAGCACACCTTTGACTTTCACCGTGTCATGTATTTAGGTCACCTTGTGGGAGCAAACTTTTAATCATTGTTCCACATCAAATTCACCTGTGCCCTCTGGGACCCAGTGCAGCGACAAAGAGACGAGAACCTGAAAATGTTTGGAGTTGGAGAATCCGTGCCTTCGGGGCAGGACAGTGGAAGTAATTTCCACTGGATTTTTTTGCTGCTGCGGGACGTCTGCTGTAACGCAAACCCAATCACTGGTTCTAAGGAGTGCTTACAGCTAGGCATTAACCCCACTGTCCACTCTCCACATCAAGGCCTCAGGAGGCACCAAGAGTAGAGCAGAGAGTGGGACTATCTAGACTTGGACTCCTCTGCACTTCTCCTGGGATATCTGTGCCCAGGTTTTGTTCAGGACACCTTGAGAGAGGAGAGAGTGGAGATGTACTAAGGCTTAGGCTACTGTGAGCCATCAAAGTCCCTTCAATCAGAAATCATTTTAGTAAAACGTCCACATACTGAATTAAAGTCAATTAAAGTAATGACTGTTGGCCTGCTTTCTTACTCTTTTATTTAGCACTAATACCATTTGGATAAAACACATCAATTTGATTTTTCTGAGAGACAATAAAGTGAGTGTTATCTTACATTGGATTTGTGCCTTTCCATCCTCTCTTTCTGTGTAAAAAGAAATCAAATCGAAAACTCCATGTGATCTACAGCTGCCACAGCAGGGGAATGTATCGTTACCCATAACACACCAGTTTGCTGAGTAGGTCAATGTGCAGCAAGGTAACATCACCCTGGGGTGCAATAACAAATGTTTTTAACCTTCCCTGAAGTGACACACAAACTGCTGCCTGCTGGCACAACACCTGGTTAACAATATGCAACTCCAGTCCAAGTGACGACTCCACTTACTGGTACACACCTTGTATCACTCATCACTCAGATTTCTGCCCAACACAAACAGGCTGAACTGGCACAGTGTCAGTATAAGGTATAAATGCGCTGTTTTCCAGGCCGTCGGCGGAGGAGCAGGTCTTGTGACGCTCCATAGGGGGTTTCTGGAATCCTGTAGTTCACGTTCTGGTGTCATCACCCACTCAGGCTGACTGCTTGCCTGGCTGGGCCGCCACCACCAGAGCCTCAATTACCTGACTGACGTTTCATTAGCGCCTGCAGCTGATCCCATGGCTGAGAGGCAGCGGGGCGCACAGGAGCATGGAGGAAGCGAGAGAGGCAAAAGGGGGAAGAGGACACATTACATTCTCATGCGCTGTCAGTGTCAAAGCTATACAGTCGCACAGACACTCATTACATTGCAGTCATTTAGTACATGGTGTTATTGAGCAGGACTATGCTAAAATAGAGCAGGCTGAGTATGTGACACGGCTGTGGAGCTGACTCTCTGAGTCTGGAGCGGCTTTGAGCTTCTCAGACTTAAGATCATTCCAGTATGTTAATGATGCAACTCTTTGTTTACTTGTGATAAACAGTAAATAGCCTCTTGACTTTGCATTTCTACCTGGTTAGAGTGTGGATTGCGTGTGGCCTTCAGGCTCGGGACTTGTGCTGGCATTGTCAGAGATGTGGGGGGCTTAGAGGGACCCCTGCACTGAGCCTCTCCACTGAGTCCATGCTTGGCTGGCTTCTACTTCCCATTTGTCAGCCCGGGCTAGTAAGACCCCCGGAGAGATTAGGGTAGAGCAGAGACACTAGAGGACTGCAAGGAATAAGAGGATCAGTTAAGCCATAAACACAGACAAGTTTGTGTCTCTCACCCACTCGTGCGGCGTGACAGTTTGTAATGGGTGTCAAAAGTTGGCGCTGTGCTGTACATCTTCCTTTACAAGACAGTGCAATGGCATGTGTCGTGATACAATATATAGTAGCAAGTAAGTTTGATTAGCAGTGTTTTCAAAAGTGACTCTCATAGCACACTAAACAGAAGAGTTAACTGTATTGACCTGCGTTGACCTGAGCTAATGGACCATGATGCAAGTCAGAGCTGCAAATTCAAAAAGCTGTAATTAGAAATCTGTCACACAAAGCCCCATCAGTCAATGCCAGGGTTCTGCTTCATTTCCATATTTTTGAATATTCTACTTAATTATGCAAAGAGAATAGTGAGGTAGATGAGAAGTTTTAAGAAAGCCTCATAAAGTCCTTATTAAGAGCAGAAGGGATTAATGACAGTTAATATGAGGGCAATCAAACATTTAATGCAAAGGCCCTCCTGCAGGCAAACACTATTTAAATGAGTCAATTACACATTCATTATCTACAGCCCGACAAGTGCAGTCAGATCTGCATTAATGTTTGTGCATAAAATCAGCCCTCTCTTAATGAAATATTAGAGAAGTTAACAACGCAGACATGGAAAATGTACAAATATTGATTGCTTGAGGGCTTGGTTAAACATTGTCTTCCAATCTGGTGAGAATGCTCCATATTCATTGGAGATTGTCTCATAAATCATAATTATCGAGTTAGCATGATCTCTCAATTAACAACGTAGCATTGTTGAAGTGGACAAGTGCAAGAGAGGATCCTAGAATTGCCTGTTATAAAATCAACATGTTCATCCACTATATCTCTTCTGTGACTTTCTGTAAATTCTCATTATTGTAACAAACCACCTGAAAATAAGTGGCAAAAATATACATTTCAGCACAGTATAATATGACCAAACTATGCAGATACATCATTGTCAGGACCTCCCCATGCTGGCCCTCTTTCTGTGTGTCTCTGCCTGCACTCTTGTCAGGTGCCCCAGCACACAATTACTGTGTGTGATTGCTATCAGACGGGACGGTCGGGGAGGCTCCCAAATTAGGGCCTAAATAGGATTTCCTACAAGGCGAAGGGCACAGGCCTGGACATGGTAATGAAAGCCTATACATCACAATCAGGCCGACAATCCTATTCATACTGCAACACATTACTCTCACTCCTCATAATTATAGAGGGGTGACAGACGGGCCTGTGAGGCATGGCGGAGGAGGTGCGAGGGCTGGGCTGGGGGCGTCGGCAACGGGACGGCGCCTGAGCATTGTGACAGTTAGTTTCGAGTGGCTTCTTCTTTCTCTCCACTTGTGTGATCTCCTGATGTCAGCAGAGACAGGATTAGACCAACACTGCACTGGCGTCTATTCTACACAGAGCAGCTCCTCCGCCACCTACACTGCCCTGTGAAACTGACACAGAACTCTAATGATTACAAGTTCACAAGTGCAACTTTTCACTTAAAAGGTGCACTATATGTCACCTTACTTACACAGGCTTATCTTTTTACAGCTTTGTCTGGAATGTTCCATAATACTTCTATAATACTATCTTGCATTTGTTCAATTATTTGTGTTTTATTGCCTTGATCTCCTCAGATCTGACCTGTGACTCCTCTTAGTGTCATAACTTGTCGCCGTAAAGATAGATAATTTTAACGCCAAACTATGGAACATTATAGACAAAGCAATATAACGTCTCTGTGGAGGCAAGCAAGGGACAAACCCTCCACCAGAAAAGTAACATAGTGCATCAAAATCACTTCTGTTTTAAATTTACATTTAATTTTTCATGTTATCATAAATACATGTTATCATAAATGTTACTTTGGTCAGAATAGTGATTATCTAAACCAACTGAATACAAATCTTCCTTCATTAAAGAAAGATACTTAAATGTTGGTTTATTATCCATCTTCATTACCAAAACATTTTCAGATTTGCAAACTTTCATTGTCGCAACATGTAAGAGTGTAACTGAGCTCTTTTCTCTTTCAGGCCATCTAAAATCCTGCTGTGTCCAATAACTCTTATTTTAAGCATATACATTTTCATTCAAAAGGCAATGTTGGACTGCACATCCTGCAATCTGCTAAAATTCTTCCAAAAGGAGACTTGCTGGGCAGGCACAGACAAACATTCAGACAGAAGAGAAGTGAAGGGGGACATGCAGCGCTGCGATCAATACCATGAGCGGGAATCAGCGATGGAGAGAATAAGACAATGGCCTATCAGATTGAGGTTGACTTCTCCTTGTATGTGTTGCTGGTCTGTGACAATAGATTGGCCCGAGAAAATCCAATGGCACTCGCAGACAACGCAAAAGGGGAAAGGGGGGAAGACAGATGAAAAGAAAGATTGCTAATGCTCTCCAAGCAGGCATTTTAATCTGTGACAGAGGGGGGATTTGGTGAAAGCCATTATCACAGAGGTACCCCCTTATCCTCACGCTTCCTTTCTTCTCTGATAAGGCAACCTTATCAGACCGCTCAAAGGCAGATGTGTGTGTGTGCTTACGTACATGGGTTTGCATGTGTTTGTATTGCAAAACGGGTATTTCCAAATGCAATTCGCTGGAGCTGAGAAAGCCCTATACCACCAATGTAAATCACCTTAAGAAGTCAGTCAAACGGTGAGGATCACAACATGGATTTGGATCATAATAACGCACTTCAGTAGGCAGAGAAATGGCCATGGAAGCGAAGAGTTATCATGGAGGTGCATTGTTACATGTGTTCCCAACTGTGGCTAAGAAAACAGATTTAGAGAATATCACAGCAGGTCACAAAGTTCAAGAAAAGTCAAGGCAACAGTCGATTTCGGTGAAGTTTGTGTTTGTCAGATGTAGCAGGTGCAAGAGGTCACGACGGGGACGCAGATGTTGTGACCAGACAGTGGATGGCAGCTCCTAATGTAATGGACTGAGAAAGGTTAACTGTTTCTGGTCAAGCAATCTGCAGACAAAAGTTCAGTAGGGTTTTGCCTGCTGGAACTGCCTCTATACATTTGTACTTAATATTTGCTTCTTTTATACAGAGCGCCCTTCTTTTCAATGTGGTGTCCACTCTGGGATCAGGACAATCTATCACAACTTGCCCCTCATTAATCACCCCCTACACTCCAGGGTAGGGGCAGGAAGAGATGAAGACGAGAGTTACTTTAAGTTCTTTAGAGAGCTTACATCTGATTCAGAAAACTGCATAACCACCTGCCTATTAGTGGTTGTCAGCTTAGAAGAAAACCATTGGACCAGTCTTCTCTCTTCACACCTCTCACGCATGCTTTTTGGGGAGATCCTGGAGACTGTTTCTAACCTTAACCAATGTTACTTAACCTAAACCCTAACAATAACTCATTTCAAATGTAAATCATGTTGTTGATCCACTAAACACCACTGTTCCTTCCTTGGATGACTTTAATAAATGGTTATTAAACTACTTCCACATCATCTGTCATATTTGAGAGGCTCTAAGCTTGATTTAGGTTTAGTATAATTATCTGATTATTGTCCAAAATAGTTTACAACATTTTATTTCTAATTAGTCCACATCACAAAAACAAAATCTCACTTTGTACTAGAGCCGGATGATAGCAAAAAAGACAATCCATTTTGTTTTCGCATTGATTGATACCATTTTCAATTACATTTTATTTTTTGTTAGAACATATAAAAGGTTTAACTTTAATATCACTAACAAAAACAAGACACATTTTGGCAACTAAATAGTCTAAATCCAAACCACATGTTTTTTATTGAGAATTTCCTGCAGACATCTCATTCAAAATACTCCGAACTGTTAACTTGCTGATTTGAAATGATTGGATTTTGATCATGTAAACATTTGCACAACCTTAACTAATACCTTGACTAATAAAAGATGGCACAATGAAAATATTGTATAAAGCTTCACTTTTCAGTAGTTGTCCTTTAGGTCCCTGTTGATATTAAAATAAAATAGCTCTAGTGATGATTACAGTGATTATTACAATGATAGATGGGCTCTATTTAGATGAATGTTACATAGCTAGTTCCACTGGCCCCTGCATGAGAAGTCCACTGCAGCTGTTATGACCCTCGAAACCGTCTGCATCTCAGGTCTCCTCTCATGGCCTTTTATTATGGATCAGTGGATCAGAGCTGAGCAGCCCTCCACAGAACCGGCACACTGGTTAATTCACTATTGATCCTGGCCCATGGGCCAATCTCCTCTTGTGTTTGGTTTGGGACTACAGTTTCAGTCATGCTCCATCCCTCCCTTAGGGCCCAGACAGAAGACCTTGCCACTGTGTTATCAGTCAAAGCGGACACACCAGGAGTCTGCCAGAAAAAAAAAAGTTATTAAGAGATTCCAATTTAACTTATACTATTGTACAAAGATACTATTATAGTTTGCAAAATGGGAGGACACACTGTAGAGCTGTCCGTGGTTCTGAAAAGAGCAGTTGCTCCAGTGGCGCTTTTCTCTCCAAATTGCTCCACTGAATGTATTGCCACTAATTGTAAGCCTATATGTCTTCCAGTCCACAGTTTCTGTCTCCCCATTTGCCCTCTCAAACACACACAGCTGCCTCTCCACCTCTTCCAATAACAGTCCTCTCATTCTCTCCCAGTGCTGTGCTCCCATCGCCCTCTTCTTCCTTCCTCCCAGTAACAACATTCTCTGGACTAATTGTGATTCTGTCAGCAGGTAAATGCTTTGTGACCAGTGTGTGACAGTCCTGCCTGCAGCCCACAGCTTTTCCCTGACAGTCATTGTGGGCCCAGACAGGCCCGCCTCAGCAGCGCTGGCACTCAGTTAGCTGGCAGTGTATATGGATGTGGCCTCTCAGCTCAATAGTGAGACTCCAACTGTCGACTAGTTTGACACTCCCATTACCTCACCACAGAAACAGGGCGACAACAGAGAACAGCTGGATAATGCAGTGTCTGAATGACAATACTCTCAAAGCCCCGTCTCACCTTGTCTGAGCAGTGACAACAGCATCCTGATAGTGTCAGCGCACAACCACACACTGAAAAGTCAGCACTTTTGACTCCTCAGTTTGATATTAAAGCATGCCTAAAGATAGCTGGATGTGATATAAGGACTGATGAATGATTGACAAACACCACCATTTCTTGTCTATAAATACATTTTTAAATAAGGTTGATATACTGTACTGAAATTCATTTGTAGGGCAAAGTTTTCAAAAAGAAGCTTTTGTGAGGCATCCTGTTGGGGTTTGGCTAACAGAGTCAGCTAATTAAAGCAGGCTGTCGATAGTTGTCAGTGTGACCCTTAGCGCTGCACTTCCCCAGAGGCCCAGTTAGCATGCTAATGCTAATCCCCAGTGACGTGGGACAGGGCACGGCTGTCCCCTGTAGGCCCTGTTTGGACCACAGGATGTGTGAGGACAGGCACAGTGATGTGCTAACATGCAGACATCTCCATGTGCATGTCACACATCTGTAATTATAAACGAGGCAGGGCCAGTGGGGACATATGTGCAGGACAGCCTCTTGTCTGCTTTTAACACAGCCAGAAAAGAGCAGTCTGTGCCCCCAAACAAGCTTCTAAAGAGCAACAGGTTTACTGAGATTGATGTGAAGATACGCCTCAAGCATCCTTGACCTGTTGAAGATACGTGTAAGAACCACATAAAGTAGAGCCAACAAAAGCCCTCATTTCTATTAAACAGAAGTGAGAAGGTCCCGGACCTGTCAGCCATCTTCAGCTGGCCTCAGCCTCTCCCTGTCCCTTCACACAGGAAGGTCAAGGACACATGCATATTCATGCCCAAACCTGGCACAGGATCGATGGCTTTTAATTGTTTTCTCTTGGTTGGTGGCAGGACATGCCAGTGTCTATTGATCGGTTTGAGCAGAGGCCACTCACAGAGCACGACACGCAGACCTTTACCTGAGTGAACACCGATAGACTGTGTCTGTGTGTGCATTGGAGCTGTGATTAGGACTGAGACACAGCAGCTGAAGGCTCTGGGGCCAGAGAAGGGAGAGGTGACAGACAACAGACTCATACTACAAGCTTTAGAGGAGGCTTTCAGTCATTAAAAATCAATTATGAATAAATATGCATAAAGAGCTTCTTTGGTAAAATAATTAAACTTAATGTCGTGGCTACGATAGGGATATTATATTTAGGTGGATGTCTTCCACATGAATTCCAATTTATGGGTTAAATGAATAATTGACTGTATTAGTTTCCAACACCGCCACCCTGGATTGGTGCCAGGGACACATCCACAAGTAAGGCAAGCGCAAATTCTTTGATCGGACCAGGAGACTCAGATATAGGAAAACAGTTCACAATTTATTAAATCTAAAGACAGAATAAATGAAACGTTTATATTTTTAATAATAAAATTACTACTACTCTCATTCACACCACTAAAACAGTAGACACATTTAAACAATTCACCGAAATAACAAGTAAAATAAAACAGCAGCCCAGATTGTCCCTTAAGGCACTTAGCCCAATTACCCTACCAGGAGGTGGCGCTGGTCCTTAGCAGCAGGCCTGGGACCCGGTACAGTCCCACGGTCCAGCTGGGGGCCAGAGCCGACACTCAAAAACTCCAAACGTTGATATGTTACAGTCTGTCAGTGTAGAATGGGGCCGGTGCGAACGTGCCCAAACCCACCAAGGGCACTTGGAGGGAAGTTCTGGGTTTGGGGTCGGAGGAGAGACCCGCGGGGTTACCAATCCTATAATGTACAATCTTTTGGGAAATTAACTCTCAGATGGATGTCCAGAACCGTGCGCAACAAGCGAGGGAGAGAGGAAAAGTCGAGACCGGTGCTCGAATCTGTGCACTATGCGCGCCGCGGCTGGGAGGAATCCCGGCGCACAAAGCCTGCACGTAACGTCACGCACTACAAACAGTGCTAAATTAGAGCGAGTTTGAGTACAATATAAATCTATGGAAGAGAGGCAGCTTACCGGGGCGTTAAACCTGGGGAGCGTGCGGCACGAGTCATACAACAAGGTTTGAGCAGGGTTTGGTGCGCGCACGATGCGCAAACCAACCTGGTTAACACGCTGGTGTGATCGCTGGCTTTAAGCCTAAACTTTGGGGTGTTTTTGGGGCGATCAGAACGAATTCTCCGGTCCTCGTGCCGCTTGCACTGCTCCCAGGTGGCGGGTGACGTCAGAGGCGAGAAGGGCCAGCGCAGGTGAGGAAGCCTCTTTTTAAAGGCCCAGGTCACAGGCCATAGGCTGTCAGGGGTTATGAGGGCCTACTGTCACATTAACATACAGCTTGAATTTGTAGAGTGATGTAATTATAGACAGACTAAATAATTAAGAAGTTTAAACAATTACAATCAGACCTAAATAACATGTTGTATTAAAATGTAATTTGTTTTTTGCCTCTGTGTTTTGATTTTTCTTTCGTGAAGATAAATGCGTTCACCTGTTCACCTTCCAGTGAACCACATCTACTCTCTAAAAAGATTATTCCCTCCAGAGCCCTCCCTGCCCTTTTTCATTTATTCTTTTGTCGCTGGTTGAATTTGTCAATTTGAACAGGCAAAGTTGTGAGATGGGGATGGAAATGTGTGTTGTAAAAAGAGGAGCTGCAGCCTGAATTGAGGAGGAGGCGACAGAGACAGATAAAAAAGACGGTGACAGTCATCCATTTGACCCGGGCCGTTGAGTGAGAGCAGTCTGCCTTGTCAAATCTCTGAGCTAACAGTGAATAGCCATATCTGTGCAGAGCATAGAGGGGTGTCATGCACTGTGGTTTCATGGTTCAGGATAAGGCTGGATAAAGTCATTGGTTGGATGTCACACACTGAGACCCACTTTTCTCCCTTCGCCCTCTTCCTCTCACTGCAACGAACTTGGAATAACACACAGGATCTCTCGCTGTAATTAAATCAACCCATTTGTGTGGAAAGTGACTATCAATGAAAACCCTTTGCTACATTTTGAAAAAGACAAACACTTTCTTGCTCACTTAACACACTCACATTGAACAATGGGAAGCCTCAGAGATCCAAGCCGTCTTTGCGTTTGTCTTCCTCCACCACTTCTCTCCAGCACATTATAATATCCTCCTTTCCACATGCACAGGACCTATTACTGGCTCATTAGCCCGAATCATAGAAGAATTACACTGCAGCCGTTCAGAGTGGAGCAGGGAATGGGGATTTTTTAGCTCAGGAGTCAGGGGTTAAGTTCCCACTCAAAATGGCCAGGCAGATGTATTCAGACATTTTAATATTGGCCATTGTAGAAGCTAAAAATTGTAATCTCGTACTGGCACAGCTGCCCCCCCAAGGCAACTCAAATAGTCATAAGGAGGGGGTTGGTGTTTTGATGTACCCTGTAGCATTGGGATAATTGTGTTGGAATTGCTGCCACCTTGAACACCTTTCAGACGAAGTGTCCTCTCTTACATAGTCTATTGCCACTTGCTTCAGAGGGAATATACATTGCACACTAAAATCCAATACACTAAATCTGACGCTGTCTTTGGTTTTTGGACAAAAGTTGGCAATGGTAATATGAAAAAAAACACAAGAGGGTGCCAATGATAAAGACAATACAGGCAACTGCTACCACACTATAACGTTCACAAAACAGAATGATGATTTTACAGTGAAACTGTAATTACTAAATTCAACCTCTTGGATTGATGATAATACTTCTTCCAGTTGTGGTATGGTCTCATAATCTCCCCCGCCCCCCTCTCCGTGGTCCTGTCCTCTCGCAGGGTTCAAACTAATGACTAGTGACATTCCACTGAAGGGAGCGAGCTGTTTGTAGTCAGCAGTGCGTTTGTTGGTAATTTTTTTCCAGAGTGTCACATTAGTGTCAGCCTCGTGGCACCGGGAGGGGGCAGGGGCAGAGGCGAGCAGGGCACGGTGTCAGGTTTGGTGTTTATTTGGGGGGAAGATTAAAACACTGATGGCAATGAGGTTGGGTACCATTTCAAACCATCCACCTCCTTTTATCAAATCAAATCAAATCAAATCAATTTATTTTTGTAAGGCACAAAATCACAACAACAGTTGCCTCTGAGGGCCACAGGGAGAAATGAATCAACAATGTCTGTGGTGGCGATGGAGTCAGACAATGTCTGTGGTGGCGAGGGACGATGTCCCAGGGTCCTCTGTCCTTAGACTCTCCTTCTCGGCCAGGAAAAACTACAAAAAAAACCTCTTTGGGAAAAAAGCGTAGAAACCTGGAGGAGTTCCAGTGAAGGAGAGATCCGACTCTCACAGACGGACAGACGGACACGAGGAGACTGGAGCTGGACCCACTCTTCAGGCAGATGAGGGACCGTCTGAGTCGAGCTGGACCCACTCTTCAGGCAGATGAGGGATCGTCTGAGTCGAGCTGGACCCACTCTTCAGGCAGATGAGGGACCGTCTGAGGCGAGCTGGACCCACTCTTCAGGCAGATGAGGGACCGACTGAGGCGAACTGGACCCACTCTTCAGGCAGATGAGGGACCGTCTGAGGCGAGCTGGACCCACTCTTCAGGCAGATGAGGGACCGACTGAGGCGAACTGGACCCACTCTTCAGGCAGATGAGGGACCGTCTGAGGCGAGTAGTTTAGGCCTTTATCCTGCCTTATAAGACCAAACAAGTCAAAAAATAAGTCAGAGAACTTTGTATATTAATTTACTTATGTAGGGCTGTTCATGCATGGTTAAATATATTAAATGTTTTAAAGATGCTGCATTTTCTTGAAAATAATACAATGAGAATAACAAAAAAGTTAAATGTTGCATAACAGCTGTTTGTCAAGACAACTAATGGTTATTGACCTTAACTTGCTCATGTGGACCCAAAGCCTCTGCAGACTGACTTAGGAACCCACAGGGGAAGTCGCAAAGTGAACTGACTAACAACCCATTGTTACAGTCTTTTCAAATGGGAATGTCTGTAATCTGCATATTTGAGTGAATTGAACAAGGGCAAGGTAGGGCTTGAATGCATGCAGGCAGTACACCCAAAGTGGGTGTGCTGTGAATGTGAATGAACATGTGTGTGTAGGGGGCAGAATCGGCCCCTCTGGGAGGAAGTGATCAATGATTGAGACCATAATGCACCTCTCTGTATTCCTGCTCACATGTGCGCTCACTGCTGCTTTTGGAGCTGTCAGACTCACACACTCCCAGTTTTAGTGGAGAGGGGCATTGTCATATGTTCGACAGCTCATCTCTCACAGCTGTCTGCTCGATGGCCTTTCTCCGTCTCACTTCCACCACTCGCTCTCTGGCAGACTGCTGTGCTCTGGCACTGCTGTCTCTCCCTATGTTAATATAGTGGCTAACCTCTCTCTCCATAGCACAGCTACAAGTCAGTCTCTGTTGATATACTGAGCAGAGTGTACTGCGCTGCACACTACCAACTGACTCTGGAGAACAGAACTCCATCTTTACCACGGCAACAAGTGACCACACATTAAATCCTCCAACCATGTCCCTTTTATTGTTACAGCAGTTGAATGTTTAAATGTAGAACATATTTATTGTTTTGGTTGGTAAACATATTATTAACTAATTATTTGTCTTACTAGTAATTGTCACCAATCACTGGAAAACTGTTGCAGCAATAACCCTATTACTCCACAGTCACAGTGGAATCAAGTGAATGGTTTAAGCATTTATGCTGACAAAATACAGTCAAGTTAGAAGACTCCACTATGACATCTGGCACTGTAAGTAGATAAGTTGCAAATATGTAATTCCTCCTTCCTAAATTACTCCAGTCTACAACAAAATCATAATTCACCCCACTAAATTCTATATGTTTATGCATGGCCTTTTTTAATGTATTTTGCTATATTATTGTTTCCAAAAAAAGTTCCTAGTTTTGGAATCCTGTTCATTGACATTAAACATTTTTGATTCTGATTCTGACTAACTTGTATTAACACATAGATCTAAAGTCTAAATCTTCATAAATCACAATGTTTGGCTGTGTGGGTGAGTGTGTGGCAGTCATGAAGACAGCCAACTGACTCACCTCCTGCCAGAAAATGAAGACATACAATTAACATCACATCCCATCATCCTCAGCTGAGCAGGCAGGCCTGTAATTGGCTAGCTGACCAGCCTGCGTGGCTTCGGGTGGCAATTTATTCTGAGAGCCACGCAGTTTACCCTGGGCGCCTAACGGCCCCTGTACCATAACCTGGCTGAGGCAGCGGGGACATCATTAACACTTCACTGGCCTGCAGGACACATACACATCATTCTCCATGCACCCACCACAGTCACCGGCACAAGGGCCAAATTGGACCAGCAGGCCAGAAATAATCATCAGCGTGTCAACGCAGCCACTTAAGCAAGTCCACTCAATGATAAAATAAGACTGGGCCTTAAACACCACTAAAAGTTAGTAATAAAGTTGGTCCAATTCTAGATCAGCGGTTTCTAATACTGATTTGGGTGACGGACAGTTGTCTCAGTCCAAAACAATGTCTGGAGCTCCTACTTTAGTAATGACCTTGTTTTGTCTGAAGGAGACATGTGCTGGTCCCATGAAGACACTGTAACTCAGTCTGGACTCTTTATGTGCCCATTTAAAGTCTGCATCTGCTGTCTGGACCTCCACAGCTCCATCCACTGTTCACGAGAGACAAGATGTGAACCAGTGACACCAGGAAACATGCTAAACAAACATAATAAATATAAAAATAGCAGTAGACTAGCTGTCCATAAAATCTTGAGATATACAATATTAGACTTTAAAGGAACATTCTTAGAGAGAGAATTCATTTGGATCCTTACAGAAGTTCTCTCTCATGCTCCTCTGCGGTCATATTCCCAGTTCACACATTTGCTCCATCAGGACTCCGTTTGCTCTGATTACACACACTTCCACACACTTCCCAACGCACACAGGCTCACAGCCAAATGGCTGTTCATTAAAGACAGGGACCTGAGGGGAAGCAATCGTTTGAGAGACGGAAATTGCGTGTCACATTAGATTAGCAGAGTAAAGCCTCTGGATTGGCTCCGGGGAATAAGGAATTATTTCAATTACATTATTTCAAAAACTCTTTAAGCAATACCAATACCGATAAAAACAAATTAAGAGTGATTCTGGCTGATTTGTGGTGCTCTAAGCTATGCTTTCTGACACTGAAAATCTGATACAAATCATTTAGATATTACATGATGTGTAATGTGGCAGAGTTTAAAGCCGATTATCTGTGACAAATGTACCATTATTTTCATCATGTTGCATCAAAAGTGAATGTTCCCACGTCAGTCAGCCACATGTCCCAGACCACTGTGGTCTGTCAGACAAATCTGTGATTACTCCATCAAACCTCATTCATACAACACAAACATTCACACCAACATACAATTGTGATGCTGTTGCTGACCAGAGACTGCAGCTGTTCTGTTGAGTTTAAGCCTACTTTGTTCAAAAGTAAAAAGATAAGAGAGAACTGTGTGGATGATAATGTAGCGTATTCCTTGTGCGTAAAGAGTAAAGAGTAAAGAGCGTGCGTGCGCGCGCGCGCATGTGTGTGCGGGCCGCGCGGCTCGGGGGGAGGAGGGGCTTGGAGGGGGCTCGGGGCGCCTCTGAAAGAGGCTGGCAGAGAAGAGACAGGGGTGACTCCAGCTCCAGCTCACATCAACACAACAGAGACGCACCGACCTGCATCAGCGCAGTCCGGCTCCACCCTCAGCGCAGACAGAGGAGAAAACGTCTACGCCTCTTTCTGCGCCTCATTCTGCGCCTCTTTCTGCGCCTCATTCTGCGCCTCTTTCTGCGCCTCTTTCTGCGCCTCATTCTGCGCCTCTTTCTGCGCCTCATTCTGCGCCTCTTTCTGCGCCTCATTCTGCGCCTCATTCTGTGCCTCTTTCTGCGCCTCATTCTGTGCCTCTTTCTGCGCCTCATTCTGCGCCTCTTTCTGCGCCTCTCCGCACTCCTGGACCGGACCGGCTGCGGGACACGCGTGTGCGTCTGTGAGACGTCCTCAAGAGAAGTTTAGAGAAAGTTGTTTCCAGCGGAGATCCACGCGCTTTCATTACTTCACAGTGAGTAGCGCCTGATTCCTGGGCAAACTGGACTTCTGAGGATTTGCGGAGATATTTAGTTTGATTTAAGTTGAGAAGGAGCACGTGGCTGGAGCAAAAGTGTGAAGAACTTCACAGAACTTGAAAGTAGCGACATGTTTAAAGATGAAATGAGCTAAGAGAAGATACATTTAGATTACTTTATCCATCTCACGGCAGACATTCACTAAATACTGTTAATGCACAATAAAGCGATATAGCAAGAAAGTGTGCAATAAAAAAAGGTTTGTTATTCTGTTTATAATTATGCCTTATTTCAGTCTTATGGGATGCTCTGTGTTTTTGCATCATTCTGGTCGCTGTGAAGTTGAATATATTGATTGATTAGTTACTTCACTCTCTGTTGCTAAAATCCTTTGAGCTGAGCTGACTGTCACATCGTAACTGCTCACACTTCTGGGGGACTTGAAGCGAAAATCCCCCTAAAATCAGCCTTTGTTTGAGAAAATTTAATATAATATACTTAAATAAATAAGTAAAACGCGGGCCTACAGAAATACAGTCAGCATGTTTTAGACTATATTGCTCTCTCCTCTCAAGATCGAAATATATTTATTGGCAATTTTGGTTGTGCCAATATATTTTTATTTGATTTAAACATTGAACTGAAAATTGAAGGCTATTTAATAATACATAATTAATTATGTTATAATAATACATTAATTATTATTATAAATGTATAGATGAAAAAAAACAATGATACTAATTTAATTAGTGTGTGTTTTAATAAAGATACAAAAAGACGTAGTCTAATTGTCTTTCATGTTTCTGTGTCCACAGGGCCACTGTCAGGAGGTGAATGGACCTCCACCAGCCCTTCAAGATGGACAGCCCCTCGTACCTGCCGGCTCCTCTGGCCTCTCCTGCTCTCATGGTGCTGGCCTCCACCGCTGAGGCCGGCCGTGATGCCTCTGTGCCCTGTCAGGCGCACAGGCCTTTTGGTGTCCCGACCTCTGTGGAGAAGGACCTGCACCTGCCTTTCCCTTCTGCCTCATACACTTTCACATCCATGTACCAACGCCAAGGCCCCCTGTCAGGCACCTTCACCCACAGAGACTTCCCCGCCTCCCTGCTCCACCTGCACCCACAATTTGGTGGACCAAACCTGGACTGCTCTCCCCTGGGCATGCTCAGCCACAGCAGTGTCGGAGCTTTCAGACCCTTCTCCTCTCCTCCAGAGGACAGGGAGCCGGGTGGGTATCAGTCGGCTTTCACTCCTGCAAAGCGTCTAAAGAGCTGTTTTCCTGATGTGGAGGGAAAGGAGTTTGACTTTTGCTCTTCAGGGAGCTCCCACAAAACAGGAGAAGACTCCGGGAGAAAGTTGTTTTCTATGTCGGGCCTGCTGTCTGACGGGGAGGCTTCATCGAGCCCAGAGGAACGCTGTGAGTACAGTTCCAACTACAGGCCTCTCACTCAATCTTATGAGCTTACTTTGATCCATTTGACAAGATTATTTAAGGTTGTAAGGTATTTTCTATTTTCCAGAAATATAGTCATTTTATTTTCTTCAAAGTAACATTACTACCTTATTATTTACATTATTTTTCATTCTACAAATATAAAAACCTTTTTAGCCAAAGACATATCAGGAAACCTTTCCCGTGTGCACTGGTTGTTAACATGTAGTCAGGCAAAGTGTTTACAGTGGCTGCCTGTGCCCAACTTTGACACCACTAAATTGAACAGTGTCACTCATTCAGCTCAGTGATCATTAGCCACATATGACCATTAGGCCTATTGGAAGTCAACCGCTTCCGTGGCGGGGAAACACAAATACATGGGTGCGTATGGAGAGTTGACATAGGCGGAGTGAGAGTTGGAACGAATGACACCCTGTCAGAGATAACGAGGTGGCAGAGATAGAGCAAGGGATGGAGGAGGATAGAGAAAAATAAAGACAGAGAAAGAGAGGGAGATGCAATGATGCACCACAGCCCAAGCTCCCAACGACAACCCCTCAGCTCAATATGGCCGCCCACACCAGCCGTCTGATTTGTTGACAAATGAGTGGGAGAGGTGTCAGTCAGTGTGTTGCACAGAGAGACGCTTCTCATTACTCCAGGGGATAATTGCCCAACGACGCGGGGGCACAACACACTCGCCTTAGAGGCAAGGGAGAGAGGGAGCAGGGACTCAGCCAGGCAATGCAAGGCATGATGGGAAATCAAACCCCCTCAGCGGCGGTCGCCAAGGGGAGCGCCTGACAGATGAAAGGGACCAGAGGAAGATGGAGAGAGAGCACCCAAAGGCGCGGCAGATCAGAGTGGGATACCACAGAAAATAATGACAATGGGGCGAGTGAAAGCAGGAGGGAGATGCACTGATACACGCACTCAAACATCACCTAAAGCAAACTTTCATCCCACACATAAAGGGCGGCTGCAGGGACGAGCCGTCTTAAGAAAAGTTTGGGTTGGGAGCCAAGTGTGTTTCTTCTCTATGCAGATGTGTGTGGCGTTGGAGAAACTTGGTGATTTTGTTGGTGGCGGAGGCTGAGTGACAGGGCCAGGGAGGCGGAGTGGCAGGGAGGAATCTCAATATGGAATTTTAATAAGGACTAGATGCAGGCGCATGTTGGTGTGAGAGGTGTCTGTCTGACAATGTTTGGTCTGTGCATAGTGCGCCCTCACCTCCTGGTTTTGGGAATCTCATTTGAGGTGTGTGACAAGGACAAAATATGGGCTGCATTAGAACATGCACAGAGAGAAAAGTCTTGTTCCCAAAAAATGGATCTTGTAGGAAGCTGCTTTTCCAGCTTTATCCAATTAGATTGGAGCTCGGGGAAACTAAGAGCTTTAATGCAATTGAGCTGCAGCACTTTTCTAAGTCTGACATGTACTTGTTCCTCTTGACTGGTTAACCGACAGTCACTTCAGGACCAAAGTCTTAAGTGTTAAGCCTGAAATCTCCCTGTCCGTCTCGAATGCTGCCTCGCATTCTGCCGTGGAATCAAACAACACAAACTCAGCACAAGTGATCGTAAAAACATTTTATATTTTAACAAAAGAAATCATCACGCAGTGGTTCACTCAAGTGTGTTACCTTAATCTAGTCAATCAGGGCCTTTTTGTGTTGATTTCTTCAGACTTGCCTCTGTTTTATCAGAAGCCCAGAGACACGGTGTGCTCTGACAGCTGTTCAAACAGCCATGCTCACTTTCAAAGGGCACATGTCTTCACTGGAGCGAGTCATGCTTATTTTCCTCAGGGAGATGCTTTCCACAGCAGGACAGAGCCACTCTGATAGCCATACTAGAAAAGTTTAGAAACTAGAAAAGCGGCCTGACTATAATAGAAAAATCTGTCCCTTAAGTCTGTACATTTTAGCATCACATTATAAATAAAGTGATGTTACACATATACATTTTAATTAGTGTATATATCCCATCGCTGGCCGGGTGCCATATGCTGTAGTTGGGTATGCTGATTTAATAAAGGTGTGTTTTGGTGCAGCTGTCCGCTCTTCTTATTGAGTGAAGCTTCCCGTCGAAAGACACAGTGTTTACATCCCACCGGCAGACCACGGGAGATCAATGAGAACCACTCGATGCTCATGCATACACATATAGTGTCTGCTGTTATTCCCATGGTGTGGGTACACCCTGTCAAGCATGTCCACTCAATGCTGTAGTCACACACACCATATGCCTTCACCCAGGCCCCATTTCCTCCTGTTAAGGTAATTTTACTATAAAGTCAATTGTCACGCACAAAATTGAGCAAATAAATTGTAGTGATGTGGTCTTACATGGACATTACGTTTGTGATGATACAAAAATGTGGGTTTGATTGTCCCTACAACATAATGTCTTGTGAATGGTAACTCATATTTAACTTGTACATATTTAATAGACTTCATAAGATATCATTAAAGTCTTGGCCTTTTCCCTAAAGTCGCACCCTTTGCATGCCTATGGTAGATCTTTTAAATCTTTTTCCACAATTTTCCTGGACATTTTCCCCTGGACGACTTGTCTTACCCACAGGACTCCCTGACCACACCGGCTCTGCTGTGGCTGATGTCGAACCGTGCAGGAGGAACCATTACATTATTAAGGGTGGTAGTGTTTGATGTAAAAGCAGTCCGTGGTTGACTGTTCCCCCTCCTGTTGTGACTCTAGTTTGTTCTCCTAATGTCCTCGGCGTAAAAAAGGCTTTCATCCTGGCGGGAGGGGAAGCTCCTCTCCACTGTATCCTCTCTGCCTTCACTATAAAGAGCCAGCGTGGAGGTTTTTGTCCTCATGTTGACAGTGTAGACTTGTTTTAATGTGTGATGTGTGTGGGCAGAGAGTGTCAAGCCGCGGACCACACGGCGCGTGAGAATCAGACAGAGTTCTTATGAGTCTGCCTTTTACAGTAGCAGAGGGAAATGTGTGTTTGTGAGGGGACTTTTTGAGTTGACCATGAGCACCTGTTAGACACGATGCCCTGCAATAATTTAAAGCATAACGCATCTTGTGGCCGCCGCATCTGTCATCACTGCACTGCTTTTGTGCTGTGCGAGTGGGACAGAGAGGAAAGAGGGGGTCACAATGAGTGCAGCGCTTCATGGTCAATGAAACAACTGCTATTCTGTAACAATATAGAATAACTCACTACTTAAATTGCTATTTTGGCAGGTGATATTTTTCTGTATCTGGTTTCCTATTCATATAAAACAGAAACATAATTTTAAGAGCATGACAAGAATAATATCAAATTTAAATTCTTCGATTATTGTCATTATTGAATGATTATTACATTTTCTTTAATTTCATTCATTCCCATTATCTAACACGTTCCTCAAGTTTGTGAGCAGCTTTACCAAGTCAAACTTTCTGAATGGCAAAAGTTAATGTGACAAAAAACAGATAAAGCCAGATGAAAAGTACTTTATATTGAGGTGCTTCTGGGCTCTAGATTAGCCCAAATTAAATAAAAAATACTTAATTTTCCTTCTCAAATATTCATGATTTAATGTTTTTTTCCCTCTTGACATCTCTAAACAATAAACTACTATACATTACTTTGGGTTTACAATTATTAAAACGATTACACACATTGTGCATCGGCAACCTATAAGTACAAAAACAAACCGCTGAAATGAAAATAGCTTGCACAAAGTAAATAGCTCCAACTTGCCAGAACCTTTACGCTTATGGAAACACAAAATGATCTTCAGAGTGGGTTTAAATAATTGTTTAAGCTCGATTATGTCATTTTGTAATTGTTGGGTGAAATAATCGCAATGAATTGATTATTTAGATTCATTTTTCGGTTGAATACATGAAGAATAATTAGTTACAACACTTATATTACGTTATATGTATTATCGCCACATTACTGATTAATAGTGGTGACTTTTGGCCGCTTTTCCTTCTTCGTATCAGCTCCGTCCTCTTCCCTCGGCGCTCCAGATCGACCTGCATCTCGACTGCTTCTGATCTCACATCAAAGAGCCTCTGTGGGGCTGCAGGCGAGGGGCATTGCTGTAGATTGAATCGCATGTTCACACACACAAACACACACACACACACACACACACACACATCCTCAGCCGTGTCCCCTGAGCTTCACAAATCAGTCAGGCAGATCGAGAGGGCAGTGAGGCCAAACTCTGGGTTAAACGTATGCCACTGAGGAGCAGCGTAGACGGACAATGTGACCACAGCGTTCGATTCCCCCTGGAAATAACCATATGATTATGACGCTGCTAGTCTGCATCAGAGGAAAGGCAGCAGTGACTGCAGCAACATTTAAATAATATTGTAAATGTTGTTTTGAAGATACGATGCAAACTTTGAATACTGAGCAAATCGTTCATTGTAAAAAAAAATGTTAATTTAAAAAGTAATGTTCAAATTAAGTTAAAAGGTGCTACTTATTTCTACAGTTTTGTGAATGATTTTACATACATTTCACATTTGTTTGATTATTTGTTTGATAACTAATATGTTACATGTTTTAATACATTTCTGTTGCACGCACATAATATTGTCCAACTATCATTATCAGGATGTTACCCAAAAAAATATCCGCATATTCTTTTGTCAATTTCAACCTTACAGTCAATATAAACTATATAAAAATACACTTCGTCATTTCTAATTGTCAATGATCATCTTGGGTCTTTAGAATAGAGAAAACTGATAAATGTTCAAACGGCAACCACACTGTGTTCAAACTGAAAAAACAAAACTGTGAAGTTCACATTAGGGTTTAGAAATCACTACTGGGTTTTAACTCAAATGAAATGTGTACAGAGCAGTGGGGCAAAGGAGCACTCCACTCTTCAAAAGCTCTAAAACCATGAAAAGCCTTATCGCCCCTCCCGGCAATACACATATTTGGAATAATTACATTGGGATAATATTAGTGGATCAGATTTCCCAAAAGATTTAACTGATATTTCATTTTAAGGATGGCATGTTCCTTGCCACGTCAACATCTCTTAAGACATGTCTCGTTACTTTACTCGTGTGAATATGAAAATGACATTCATACGAACAACAAATTGTCTTTCCAAAATGACCGCAGAGTTTTCTTTTAGATTTCTTATTCACAGCATGCATTATACAGGCATGTCTGCTTCTCGGTCGGACTATAGCTTTAGAAAACTCACGCGTCTTAAGAGTTGCTCAGAGCCATACAAATATTCATATTGCTCCATTGCCAGGGTGTTTTGTCGTGTCACAGACAGGCCTCATTACAGCATGTCACTTGTTGTAGCATGTGTTTGGTTGTAGTCTCCCAGCTGTGGAGGAGCCTGACGCCGAGAGCCCACACTGTTCGTCAAAGTTAGACCAGGCGTGATGGCTTTACCTCCCAAATACATGCGACGCATTGATGAACACTGTCAGTCACACCCTACTTCGTTAAATGTACATATTGCTGTTATTTCTGCGGCGTTGAACAAGTTTGTCGCGCGTGAAAAAGTTGCTCAAAAGATTAGTCGCACATGCGTTGCTCTATATATCCGCAAAACTGGTGCCGGAGTCGCCCTGCGCTACAGGCCGAAGTTTGTCGGGATCGACCCTTCACCCCGCCGCGGAGGAGTGTCAACACCCCTCCCCAATTCTCCGGAGAGAATAGGCCTAGGTCTGGGTAATAAATCACAAGCCTTATAATTGGTTGGAAAACAGCAGTCCAGCAGTATATAACCTTTTACGTCTCGTCTCAGCTCTTTATTATGGTGCTAATGAGTGGCCGCCGATCAGGGTGAGAGCGGCGAGCAAAGGGGGAAGGCCAGAGTTCACCTCAGTAAAAAACGGGCTACTGGGAACTTATACACTGCAGACATTTTTACATAGACTCCAGGGTGAAGTTAGAGCAATGGGACAGCTGTGCACAGGAAGCCACTGCTAAAGAGCATGCGCATGTGCAAACGTGCAAACACATCTGCATATGCACACTCAGGGGCAGCAGGCTCAGCAGTATCCATTACAGACTGGCATTAGAATGGAGATTGTGCTAATTGTCCCCATAGACCACACAGGCAGAGCTCGGCAGGCCCACTGTGAGAGCACATCCCATTGTCTTGGCCGCGACCCGATTAGTGCAATTACAAATCAATCACTGAATGATTATGGGACCAATGCCAGAGATTGTCTCAATGCAAATGATGCCCTGACGCTGTGAAAATACTCAAATGTAAGTAACTTCAGCGTTATGATGAACTCAAATCAATAGGTTTATACTTTATATATATTATACATTATAATAATGCAAGTATTTATGGTAACTCTTTGAAATAATCTGCAGGGTGTTGACACTTTAAAAGATTGAGAATGACATGAGTCCAGATGATACAACTCTTTTAAACAAGGATCCGTAATAAACTATTTATAAGGCAGTAATAAGTACTAATTATTTGTTTAGAAGTACTTAGACAATCACGAGCATTTGTAGATGGCTTGTAATATCTTATAACTTTTTTATAAGCAATTAACCAAAAACATGTGTGTGTTAATAAACCATGTGCAATATGTTTGTACGAGCATGAAGAAGCTGCTGATTAAACTGTTTTCAATAACCACGTGATAAATGCTAGTAAATGCCTTATAAGCAAATAACACAAGCTTATTAATACATTATAAATATATATTATAAATAGTTTACTAAGGAACCTTATTTTAGTGTTACCGTATTTATACATTTTGCCTTGTTATACTAATAATTTTATCCTATTGATGGATAATTAAATGTTATTAAGTAAGGACACAACTAATCTAATGAACTGATACTGTGTTTTTTAGGTTTCTCATTTCAAAGACACATTTGTAAGGATTTATAGATATATACAAACAAGAAAAAGACCAAACATTCCACAAAGTAACAATATAGATAAGTGTTTAAAGAAGGTCTTGGCTGTAGATTGCAGGGCCTACACAAACGTTTGAATTGTGCTCTAACATGAACTTTTCTACATGTTACCAGTATTTCCCCGTCACAACACGGGGGTGATCTGTCCCTCTGTCTCTGTCTTGGGACGCTACATTCTTCCCTGTTTGCCGACCGCGATGAGACGGCTGTATCGACAGGGTTTGTGCTCACCCGGGATACTCCCTGTAAACCTTCTGCAACAACGTACAGTTAAACACATAGAATAAATGTTTGAGAGTGATTTCAGGTCTACTCGGGTGGCTTGTTCAATCACTTTTATAGTTGTATGCTGTTGGCCTAACAAGCACTTAGTCAAATGTTGTCACGGGTTACCACGCAAGTATTTATGGTCCTTGAAAGAAAGCAAAACAACTTTATTTATCTCAGTTATTTATTGCCGTGTTATTTTACCGTTTCATTGTCAAGTCAGCGCCTCACATTAATCCCAAACGGTTTTGTCCTGTAAGTGGTGAACTTCAAGTGTCCCGCATTCAGAGTTAAGAGATAAGCTCATCTATATCTTCACACCCAGATAAAGAAACCTTTCATTTTAGCTCATCGAGGCAGACACAATAACAGCCGACAGGACACACAGGTGCAGCCGGAGCTCCAGGTGCTCGCTGCTCTCGAGACAGTAACAGATATTATCAGCGGCAGTGAGAGGTGCAGGGCTTCTCTTGTGACGACACTGTCACTGTCAGTGGACAATAGGGGCTTTTACCAAACACTGATTATGAGTTGGTTTGATGTGTGTGCGGGTCAGCTCACCTGCTTTACTCTGCTGGAATAAGGGACAGGTGTGAAGCCAGGCCAGGTGCATGTTTTTCACTAATGCTTCTGATGCAGACGTTCAACTGAAGTGCGTGGCATTAGGGCTGAAAGATGTGTGAAGATTATTTTCTTATATTGATAAGTCACGATTTTTTAAAATTTGATTTGATTTTGAATCATTAAACGTGGCTTTCAAAATGAATTTCCTGAACAGAAACAATGTAAGCGTTGAATATTTGCCATTTAACATAACAAAATTTCTTCCTCCAAAGTCTGCACTCTGCTCCAAACCACATACGTTTACTGACAAAGGATTGGCTGTAAAACCCTTCAGGTGATTTTGACAATTAGAAATTACAGACTCTTGATTTTAATAAAAAATGGTATTAGTTGCACAGCCCTATAGGTCATTGTTCTCTGAACAAACAGTAACATTACCCTCTCTGGACGTATTTTATTGGTCTTTATGTGTTTTTACGTCCACTCAGTTTTTCTCCACAGTTTTTACTAATTACTAATATAACAAGTATGGCTGCACAATATATTGCAAACTAATATATCAATACTGGATAACTCAATATTCGAACAAACTAAGTGTTTATTGCAATAGCATCAAGCTTCTCCGTAAAATGTTACTATTTTATAAGTGAAAGCATTAAAAAAGGCTGAATTTATGCAGATTTTTTCAACATTAAGGCCTAATTTAGCCTTGATTAGACATGTTTTTGTCATTTTTTAACAGTTTGAAATCAAGTCATGTACACTTTTACTATAACTGAAATGTTTGTGTCTAATGCCGTATTTAACAGCCACAAGAACAATGTGAGAAAACTCTTCCAATCTCAGATGAATAAATGCATTTGAAGCGTCATCCTCTTCACATTTGGGCACTTTAAAGCCTTGTCCTTTGTTAAACGTTGCTAACAAACTGTATTCACTGTTTTGTGAGTAATTGTTGCTCTGTGCCAGTGTGGAGCGCAGATATAATTAAACTCTTCACTGACTTGCTTCCACTCTCTGTTTGTCCTGCAGCTGTGCAAAGTTGAGTGCAACACAGTGATCTCTCATTTTCTCCTTATTAAGCACTAATTGAGAGAAGAGCAGAGGAGAAAATGAAAGGGGAGTGAGGAGTCGACTGGGGTTATAATGTGTATTAATCAGTGAAGCAGGTAATAGTCATCTCAGTGTTTACAGCCAATCTAATTAGCCGCTAATGAGTAACTGTAATCTGTTGACGTCTTCATATAATATCTTTCGCAGTGAAATATAGATGACTGTAATTACTGTTCATTCACACAGGCTGAAGACTCCATACAACAAATGAGCAATAACAGCCGAAGTCTATAAAATGGATTCAACATTTTAGGATGCAAACAATTGATATCTTTGTCTTTGTCTCATTTTTCTTTGTCTTTGTTTTTTTTGTGTTTAGGGCTGCAACGATTAAATGACTAAGATTAAATGACCAGTCGACTATAAAAATCATCATAGTCTCATTTTGATCATCGTAATTGTAAAGGCCTTTTATAACAAAGACAGGGACATATTTCTTTATCTAGAAACCTTCAGTCACCATATTTCAACCTTTATTTAGTTGATTGTTTTTAAAAAGTCTCAATGTACAGTAGAAATAATCGTTTGACTTGACGACTAATCGGGAAGAAATTTAAATTAAAACTCTGACTAGTCGAGCACACAAATAATCATTAAGACAGCTCTATTTGCATTATTAGTTTAGTTTTATGATCTCATGTATACATTTTGAACCGTCATTACACATTGTTGCTGCACAATTCCTGAATTTATTTTTAGTTTTTACATGTATATTGTGACTTGAATAATCCCGGTTATCGATGAACCGAATAATCTAGAAATGGCTGGTTGTCAGAAAAGATAGATTAATTGAATTGAATTTACTAGTTACTCATATGAAAGTAACACTTGTTAGTCCATTCTTCTGTCGGTCAAGGACAGTGGTAACTTTTTGACTTCCTTGTGCTCCCTGATCACTGTGATCTGTAAGCCACTATCAAAGATCATTGAGCCATGCATCTTAATGAGCTGGGCATTGATTGGCTGAAGCGCAGCACGGCAGGTTTCGATCTTTGCCCTCGGGTCTTGAGGAGGGAGATGTGACCGCAGAAGCACTGTTACATTGGCAGCCGCTGCTCTCTCCATCAATGAGATGATTGGACACATACATGCTGGACCACGCCTGCGCCTGATGGAACAATTGTGCTGTCTAATGGGATAGATGAGCGTGGCAGGAGCGACTTGAGTTGGAGCAGAGGTGTTGGGAGTTTGTGCTCTGATTGACCTGTGTCACAGAGGTTATGTTCATTGATCTTTTGGTCAGAATAAAGGGCTTTAGCCTGCGGCGCTTCACAATGAGTCTATTTGGGCTTTAGAATTCCTGTCCAGTCCCAGCAGGAGCAGTTTGATCATGTGACCCCCACACACTCATGTAATGCACACAGCACAACTGAGGCTAAAGGCCAATCAATGTTCTTCAGCGGGTTGATACAGATCTTATTAGTCAATGAATGATCATTAGCAGTCTAACGAGCCATTGATCCGTGCCGGGGCCAAAGGTTGTGGTGCTTGTGGTGAGTGTCTTTAATACATTAAATACAATTGATTGCAAAGAAAGAGGCCTCTATGAGAACTCTCGTTATGAGAACTCTCGTTCCAGCCTCTATGAGAGGCTGGAACGAGAGTGGATCCTTAGATATTTGAGGTCAGATCAGGAGAGGAAGTTCCTTGATCAACAATGTGGCTAATAGTGAGAACTGAGCCTCTGCACGTTGGTCTTTTATGTATTACTGCTGTATAGCAATGCTGCAATTAATAAAAAGCAGATATGTTGAGCCCTATGTAAAGGGAACTGTTTCAAAGGCTGCTGCAGACTTTGAAAGCCACGGAAATGACCACGCTTATAGCAGATGTGCTACTACAGGGCCTATTATGTTGCTCATTAAATACCCAACCTCTCAATAGACCATTATTTCCCCAATAAAAAACAAACGGCAGCCTGCATAGTTTCCCCTGGCCCCTGCCTCTCGCTCTACCTCACAGACGCAAAACCCTGACTAATATCCTGCATGTGATGTAGTTAAATAGGAAGCAGGCTGCGGGACAGGGCGGGTACAGGTGTGGCAGGAGCCAGTGACTTTTATAGCTCTGCCTCTTATGTGAAAGTGTGCCAAGGACCTGCCGACACAACACAGCAGCGCAGCACTGGCTGCCAAGTGTTAACCATTCTTTCTCTGCTGCTCTTGTGCATTACATTATAGATGATTGGGATAACACAGCAGATGGACATAAAACAGGCTTCTCGCTGTGTTTCTGTCATTCAAAGCCTGCTGCCTTGCACATGTCAGTCAAAATTATAGCATGGCTTTAGGTTTGTCACTGGGGGACATTCGTCACCACGTCTGCCCTCTAGATCTGCCTTTTCATGCCCCACCCTAATGTCAGCGGTTGACACAGGGGCTGATGTGATGTGGCATTCACTAAAGGTCACGTTAGGCATCTCGGCCTGCTCCGCCTCAGCAGCACTGGCAGCCGTCATATGGCGCTGGCATCGGCCATTACCCCAGCCCTCAGGGACGAGCTGCTTTTGTCAGGATCACTGTGATCTCTGTGCTTCAGCACACCACACTACATGGTTCAAGGAAAACAATGCCTAATCTGGCACTAACATTATGCTTTCAGATCAGGTGCTTTTAGTTGAAACAAACTTCTCTGAATATTTTTTTATAAACTGGGAGATAAAATATTTGTGCTAGAAGTTATGTAACAGTGTTAAAGTAGGACAACTTGGGAAAAAAAAGCTAAGTGATAATTGGAGATAATCTGTGTGTCAGGAGAGGCAATTGGATTTGGACAAAGGCCTGTCAGAAAGTCCTGTGCTGGTGGCACTCAAAGAGTGAAAAGAGAAAAGGAGATGGGCCGGTCCCACTCAGCATAAGTCACTCCGAGCGCACCAGTGGACGAGCCTGTTGCCGTAGTGAGGGCAGCGTTAACAAGGCCCTCAGGCAGCTTTTACAGCCCCCTGTTGTGAGTGAGGACCCCCCAGGCGCTGCAGGACCCACGCTGACTCATGCTGTTCTATTCTGTGGGCGGAAATGATGGAGATGTGTAAACCAGCAACTGTCTCTTATAAGTGGACACCTGTCTACAAAGTTAAATATGTCCCCCAATAATTCAGCCTGTGCATTATGTGAGGGACAGGGGTGAAAGCAGGAGGAAGGGAGGCAGCAGTGTAAAAAAGTGGACCAATAAAGCACCTGAAAATCTAATCCCATTGCTCTTATCGCGGCGCCATTCGCAGACGTTATCTGTGTAGGTAATGTGGTTATAAATTCAATTTCTCCTTGGAGATTTCATTGTTTACCGATGCCTGTATGTTCCGGGTGACGAGGCGCAGAAATCTGTGGTGCGCTCGATTCGTGTCGGGAAAAGTCATTTAGGCACCGGCGAAAGATGCAAAAAAAAAGATGCAAAAGAGAGTGGATCGGCGAGAGCTGTCAGTCTCACAAGGACACCTGACTCTGCTTTCTATTTTCCACCACATGTTTTATTTAGAGGCCATTTTGTCCTATTTGGTTCCTCATTATTGGGGCTCATAGCTCAACTGATGT
This sequence comes from Eucyclogobius newberryi, assembly GCF_026437365.1. Taxonomy (NCBI): domain Eukaryota; kingdom Metazoa; phylum Chordata; class Actinopteri; order Gobiiformes; family Gobiidae; genus Eucyclogobius; species Eucyclogobius newberryi. The sequence goes on along the minus strand of NW_027316532.1, from coordinate 30,739,307 downwards.
CAGGGGACGCTGAGGGCAGCCCATCCCGTCATGCTGCTGTTGATTTGGAGATAAGTGTTTGTCCGCTGTTCAGATAATAGGATCCTCCAGGAAGTTGAGTCCAACAGGCGCCGAGGGTCAGACAGTGTCCAAAACCATCAAGCATGTATGATTCACCACTTCCAAAAAGTTTAATTTTCATAAATAGGCCTGTCATTTGTATTGTCGTGATGTGCGCAAATGTGAAATTAGTTGCATTTGGCCCGTGAGCTCTTTCCATGTGATTGATAGCTCTCAGCAGTAAATCCCCTCATCTACTACACCAGCTAAAATCTTGATACAGTGAAGCTTGTGGGCGTCACTTGGCTGCTTATGGCTGTAATCCATCAGTGGGACCCAATGGACTGATTCTCCTCCTGGGTAATGTTCCTGTTGACAGTTTATGATGTCCTGCACAGACAACAGGGGGCAGTGTGCTGTATGTGTCTGACAGGAGATAAGGCCACACTATTCTCTATCCCACGTAGAATTTTTTTTTATGTATGACACATGACATGTATATTATTCGCAGCTATACTATTATAGTTACTATTTTCTACTCTTGTTGTTCCCTGAAGGTAAAATGAAGGTGCTGTATGACACGCAAACGCCCATGTGTCCTGTGTGTCAGAGTGTTTTGAGACCAGGAGAGCTGCAGGAGCACATGGAGCAAGAATTGTCCAAAATCGCCCAGCTACAAATCAGGTGAGCGCACTCGCAACGACAAAAATGTTGACCCTTTTTCAAATTATTAAATGTTTTTAACTATAGAAGTATCACACTCTCCAAACTTTTCATTTTCTCAGTTTCCAGTCATTGTTTCCCCCTAAATTATCCGCTCCATTAGCTTCACTGTGACGATGAATGTTGCCTGTCGGGTTGGCTTTTCTTCAGGTGGTCCGTGTTGTCGCTGCTATGTCTGTCGGTTGTTTACACGCGCCCTCATTGTTTGCGACATATTTCATAGGGCGTTCTCAGGCCTTCGGGGGACACATCATACACGAATCATAATGTTGTTTTAATGTGTGCTGCTCAGAGCCCCGTTCACTCCCTCACACACATGTAAACGCTCTACCTGCTGCTTAGACACAAGAAGGATTCGTCCAATAAAGACATTACAGTCCAAATCTGCTTAAGCACCGCTCCGTGGACAGTAATGGTTTCAAATTGGACTTGGCCTGAGGGGAGTTTGCATAGTGTGAGAAAAATTACTTTGATGAGGTTACATTTCTAGACAACAATAGAAGAAAACACTGTTGATATTTAAAACATTCTTTGTTCAAAAGGTTTGTTTTATCCATAGACGTTCTATATACTAAATACAGTTTGTCATATTTTTTGCAGTTGCACTCAAACGCATGACCTGCTCCTCAGAACGCCAAAGGTAAACGCAAGGCTGCAAATAAGAAGTATTTACATGATTGACATGATTTAGACTAAAAGTACATGTGTTTCAGTCCCTGAGTCTCCACATAAAGCGTGAAGGCAGCTCGCCTACCTCTCCTCTGCGACTGGCTGACGATGTTCACTCGGATCGCTATCAGGTAAAATGTTTAGCCTTTTCTAAATATTCCAAAACAAGACAAATATAATAGAGTTTAATACATAAAGTAGTAAGTACATGTTTTCTAACTGAAGACATTTTATTTTTTATAAACTTGTACAAAGTGTACTTTATAGAGGAAAACATGAATGCCTTGAAATAACATTGACACATTGTGTTGTTATATTTTTATTTTTGTGAGTCACTCAGCTCAGAACATTTGTTTGTTGCAGACTTTTCTCCGTGTGCGGGCGAACAGACACACCCGACTCAATGGTACGTAAAATCCTGTGTGTCTCTGTTCTGTTGACTCAGTGTTTGTGGTCACAAAAGACACCGTCAGCCCAACATTTTAAAATGTTTAAAACCCTGATTTTAAACCCTGTAAAGGTGTAAAGTGCATGTGTGTCTCCTGCTGTGGACCTTGTTGTGCAGTTTTTGGTGCTGATGCAGCGGTTGTGCTTTGGTCCGCCCCTCAGTGCCTCTCTTTCCCACACCATCTTCACTGGCCTAGCGCCCACACGAGCAGAGGAGCTATTAACCTCTCAACTTTGACCTTTGATATGTTAACAGTCGATGACCTCTGCTGGTGCAGGTGCTACGTCAAATCTGCCCCAATGCGCCCTCACAGCGCAGGAGCCCACCTAGACTGCACACAAGCTGGTAAGGACCAGAGCTGCACCGTGCAGAGTAATATCATGGAACCATTTCAGTCTGTTTGGGGAGAACTCACTACTAAAGCTAAAATCTGTCAAGGAAAATAGGCCCAAAAAATACAAGGCATTAAATGAAATTTTGCAATTTTCAACAAACCCTTACGTTTTCTGATCTGTGACGTGTCCCTGACTCTGAGCTGTCGGAGTGTTAGCTCTATTGGTCGACATAATGAGCGTCTAAATACATGTCAGTGAGAAGAAAGGCTCGGCCTCTTCTGTTGATTAATTAACTTCTCTCACCTCTTCCCCAACTCTCTCTCGCTGTCTTCTGTCTCTCTTGCTCCTCTTGATGAGCTCTTCCTCACATGTGACCGTCTCTTTAACCCTCATTATGTTCAGTGGGACAGCAGCGCTCAGGTCATGGCCGCTGCCCCTCCGTGTGTCCCCCTCAAGAGTCACTGTCAAATCAGTGGAATTAGAAAGCTCTAAAAGTTAATGTCCCCTTGAGCAATGTGCAGCAGGTCAAGCTCATAGTGAGAGACGGCCCTAAAATAACACAGGGAGAAGAGAGTTAGTAGATATGAAATAAAAGACTATAGACTGGAGTCTGCTGCTCACGCAGAGAAATTAAAACATTCTCTTTTTGTTTCTCAGTGTCCAGTGGTTTGCAAATGAATTTAGCACTGAGACACTGACTTTTGATACCATAGCATTATTCACTAAAGCAGCAATGACTTAATAATTATTAATTCGTAATAATAATAATTTATGCATTACAATAATCATTCATCTTTTTAAAAAAACAGCTACACAAGGAATGTCTGTGAATTGCTACCAGATAATAAAAGTATATTATTATGCATCGTTAGATACAGTGCAGGGCGAAATGTATTCAAATATCTAGATTTTTCTGACAAACGTTGTGATTATGTTCACATTTCAAACATATCCTGGAGAATTAGCGTTTGAGAGATGACTTAAATATGAATTGCTAAACAAGTACAAGAGTTGCAGAAGTAGCAGAATGTTTTAAGTAAAAAAATTGGAAAACAATATGTTGCTTATTATTATAAAATAACTGCAGTGCAAATTGAAATTTGCCAATTACAACCATAAAAATTACATTGTAATATTATTTTATTATAATCTTTAAGTGCTTGCAAGTAATAATTGTAACCATTTTTCTTGCGTTGTGTCCCTAGTCAGGATCGGAAAGCTGAAGAGGCGGAAAGAAGACGGACAGGTAGATCTTCTTGATGTTTTGACATTAACTGATATTTATCTGTAGCATTATTTTATGGATGTTTTCTATGGATCATGAACATGTACCGGGCGCTCTGAATGCCTTTGATCATGTGGCATTAGGATCACTGTCAGGCCGATGTGCATCCATGTGAAAACACCAGTGTAAACCATAGCTCAGACACATGGCTGGAGGTCAGGGCCGGCAGACACACTGAACCTGAAATATCATGTGGTGTTTCAGGAGCTGCCTGTGGACCTGATGTCACCAGATGAGGACTGGACCGAGCGCAGGAGAATACACATGGCCTCTCCCGTCGGAGGCTTTAAAGGTACATTTACGCTGCTCACTGAAGAGACAAAATGTGAGGCACTTGAAAATGCTCTGAACTTTTAAGTCCGGAGTTTTCAATGCACCGCCTCCAAGCGCACCTTAAAGTATGACTTTCTTCAAAAGCTTCATGATGTTTGGTCTGAGCAGGATGAAAATGATATGAACTCTTTTTAAAAACCCTGTTTTTTATGCCCTGCCTTGGCTCTATAATGTCACTACACATGTAACTTAGATTATAAGCCTTTGATGGGCTGAATGTTTTGAAATAAAACGGGAAATACACTTTTCAGTCTGTTAATATGCTAATGGCTGAAATAAATCGAACCAAATAATATAATCCACTCTTTGTGTCTTGTTAGGTTCTGTTTTAGTGAGTACGTCAACAAAAGACTGTCGAGACAGTGATGCTGACTTGGATGTGGACGGAGATGACACTCTTGAATATGGCAGAGCACAGCATCCTTCACAATAAGAAACATGTGTCTTTTATGTTATAAAAATGTCACTCTTCTTATTTTGTCGATCTTTCCTACAAAGATGTACTTGTAGATGTTTGAACTGTCCAAAGCACATTTCCTTGACCTTCCTTTTAGATACAGTGAAACAGATGTAATTCCGTGTTCAAGAGAAAGTTCAAAGGAAATAACCTCAACAAAGTAAGATTTTACTCGATATACAATTCACAAATTGTACTCGTTTGTGACGTAACGTTGATGTTTCCAATTTCAGTAGTGGGACGATGCCTGATTCTAGACTGAGTCAGGACTTCCCTAAGTGGTTAAATGAGGGTAAGTCTCCTGTAACTGCTCATGCTCTCACTACTACAACTGTGTCAATATTCACTGTATTATGTCACTGAGACTTAAAAGTCTAAACTGGTCTTCACAGGGAGCCCGTCCACCAGCAGTGGAGACAAAGCAGAAGGAGGCATCGGCGCTCCCCCTAAAAGCTGCAAAAACAGTGACATTGAAATGTAAGTCAATCTGTCACTCTCCTCATGATAATATGCAGACATGCATTCAATACCACAAAACAATCATCTTTAATAAGAATAAATGACTTTTTGGATTTGACTGTTACATTACTATCCCCCTCTGTAAATCCTTAGCCCTTGTCGCTGTGTTTGTATATTTCTGTGTGGACTCTGACACGGTCCCTCACACACGTGTGTGTGATAAATGAGACGGCCAATGCAATGTAATTGCTGCTAAATTTCACGCTCAGTGTCCATGTTGCCCTGCGAATAATTTAATGTCTTGTATTTATAAATGATGTTGTGTGTGCCTCTGTTAATGTCCCGTACATGTGCAGGGTCTCGGCCGACTCTTCACTGATGACACTGGACGCACTTAAGGCTCGTATACGAGAACTGGAGAAGCAGCTGTCAAAAGGAGATCGATTCAAGTGTTTAATCTGCATGGTGAGAATCACAGCCTGTCTTTGCAGGAAACACAACTCAACTACACTTTTTTCCTTCTAATTATTACTGTGTAGTTTTGTGGGATAGTACATGTGTCAAGTCAAGTTAAAATTGAAGAATAAAATGTGAAAATTACAGTAGATTTTAGGTCTAAAATGTAATCCCTCTATGTCATTGAAATGTACGGACAATGTATGTGTTTTGGACAGTTCCAACAATCATTTAACAAACAAAAGGTTTTATCAGGTATTAATTTGTCAAATCCTAAGTTTTGTGTAATTTATATGAATTTTGGCCCTTGTTTACTGTATGGTTGCTAGGTAACTGCTGCTCATGTCTAACCAGGCATTGAAATTATAAACAAAAATGGTCAAACTGGGGGAAAATAGGTTACATTTTTAGTCATATCTTAAAGCTTTGCTAATTATTAAACACATGATTAACTGTAGTCACACATATTATGCTTGTTTAAAAGACTTATAATTTTGCTGCATTTTGTCGGACTCGTTTACGCTTAGAAAGTGACTTCTTGTGGACCTCTAGTGGCTCTCTTGTGCATTACTTTGACATCTTTTTGCCTGCAGGACACTTACACCACTCCACTCACGTCTATTCAGTGCTGGCACGTTCACTGTGAGGAGTGCTGGCTCCGAACACTGGTAAGAAAGAAAACACAACATTTGAGATCATTTCAATTCAATTCAATTCATATTCTTTTATTTGGAGACACTGGAGTGGTTGTCTGTAGGGTTAAATCTCGTAAATGGAATGTCGGTGTTGACAATGAGTCCCTTATTATTCTCAGTCCAGTATTTGTGAATAATAAACACAAGATGTCTAAGCTTTTTACTTTTCTAAAAGACTGCGTTGTTGTTGTTGTTGTTGTTGTTGTTGTTTTTTGCTGTCTGAACCCCTCCCATTATTATTTTTGTTGTATTATTCCAGGGAGCAAAGAAGCTGTGTCCTCAGTGCAACACCATCACCTCACCTGGAGACCTGAGGCGAGTTTTCCCCTGACGCAGCCAATCAGGAGCAGGGGGCGTGGCCTCGTGGGCAGCTGGCCTGTCTCAGACTGTCGCCCTTCCTCAGTTCATTCCACACTAACCTCCGTGTGCCCTCCTCTAACATGTACAGTTTCAATGTCAAAGCAACACAAGCAAGAAGAACTCAGGCAAACTTTGGCTTTGGGACAATAATTAATAATTTTGTAACTATTTTGTGCGTTTTTCTGAGGAGATGATGTACATATCTTTGTGTGTGTTTGAAGTGGTACGTGTGATACTTTGCCTCAGTCACTGATGTTTAATTTAACATTATCAGGCTGTTCCATCACAGGTATTTTTTGTTAATTACGAGTAATTCTAATAATTTTATCAATGTCACTAAAATAAACTGTCTGAAATGGGAAGCATATTTGATTCTTGCTTATGTTTTATACAGCCTGTCCACTATGAATTAGACTTAGATTACTACATTTGTTTTTATATTTATATTGATTCAACACTGCTTAATAATAGAAATAAGTCAATTTTCTACCTTTTTAAAATAGCAGCCTGCCTTGTTACAGTGGCATTTCACCATCACAAGCAGTGGATTTTCATAATTTACATTACGTTTATGACCCAGAGTCTGAATTATATAGTTTTTTTTGAGCAGAGACAAAAAAAACAAAAAAAAAAACATAGTTATAAACTCGTAAATATGTATTTTACTTGTCCCCTTTGTAATCTATCCTAAAAATCTTGTAAGGGATTTTAATGAACAATTATATTCAGAGTAGAAATATTTCATAGTCTGTTTTGAACACACATTGAGAGAGTTCCCTTAAACCCAACCAAACCTGTACATTCACACAGATGACCTACTGTGTGACCTGAGAGGCGTGATAAAAATAAAGCTGCATGCTCAAACCTGATTGGCCGGTGAGCTGATGCAAGGAGGGATAATTTGGATTGACACTGATCTGCCTTCAGAGTGACACAAACACACACTTCATTAAAAGCCGGACGAACTGAAGAATCATCTTCTATCCACCCGCAGAGAGAGAAGAGGTAAGGACCGACTTTTTTTGTCCAATAATGGCGTGTATAGACTAAATAGACATGTTTTATATGTTAAATTGTATTATCTTCTGTGTAAATGTGTGGATGCAATTCAGCAAAAGCACAGAATGCCTCTTGAAATGGAAAAACATAGCGCTCAGACAAATTCAAAGATCCTGTAACTCAGGAAAATGCATCTTTTGAAAACCTTGTGAAATGGCTACAACAGAATAATAGACGTGATGAAATATAGCTCTTATTATTAAACTAATTTATAATCAAATGAGCAGTTCTGACGCTGAACCTAAACCACCCTTGTCTTCCATAAGCGCGGTGGATAAATGGGTCACCTGCCTCAGACGACACACATCCAATTACTGCTGCTGCTGACCTGTCATGACTCCATTAACAACCATTTTAATTATTGACCCCTGTTGAATCTTTGTAATGGATCCCCAATTACACCTGGCATGATTTTCTTTTCTTTTTGTGCGCGTTGGTGCACGATCATTGTGTCGTTTTCAATTATGTCTGTTTCCTCTTGGCATTTAAGAGGAGCTTGGATCAAAAGGATTACATGAGCTAACAGGATCCATGGCAGGCTTTAGGGGGCCGCTGCGTGTTACGGGTCAATGTGCTGGTAAAGCTACTGAAATATCCTTTTTATGTGGTCCGTTTCAGGAGCCATGTCCAGACCCAGGCCCGTGGTGCTGAGCGGCCCGTCCGGAGCAGGGAAGAGCACCCTGATGAAGAGGCTGATGAAGGAGCACGAGGGCCTGTTTGGGTTTAGCGTCTCCCGTGAGTGTGCACTGGGGAAAACAAGAGCCTCTTTTATCAGGATAGAGTTTCTTCATTACTTGATACTGTTATGAATATTGTGGTTATTCAGTTATTTGTGAAAATGCATGAAAAAAACATCAACTTATTGATAAAAACTACGGCTGAATTAAACATCAATAAAGATTTCACCAGGTGCAGTCTGACCTCACAAACAGGCCTATATTATGTAATTTTAAATGTTTAAATGATGCATATACTGTCACGCCAATAATGATGTAATTGCGATTTACTGCAGCTGTATATTACATTCAAACACCTTATATTTCATTACAAACAGCAAGTACTTTCTTTTCCAGACACAACCAGAAACCCACGGCCAGGAGAGGAGAATGGCAAAGGTACATTTAATAGTTTCACCTAAAACTTTTGTAGCTTTTGGTAAGATGTTAGATCAACTGTTAAATGTGATGTTTGTGACCGCGCCTCGAATCTGTGCCACACTTTCCCTCGTGTGGCCTCGTCTAAACACGGACCAAACACTTCTTACTCCCAAGTGAACTGCACCAATGGTTTTGTGCTCTGTCCCACTTGATGGAGGGTTAAACCTATGTGTGCTTTCTCCGTAGGGCTGAACAATCTCCCTATGCTTCTTGGGGCTACATTACTGCCAGTAGCAGCCGTCATTTCCTCTGATGAACTAGAACACTCATTTTCGTGTCCGAATGAATCAGAAACCTCAGACACAGGTGACCGGAGCATTTAAAAGACGAGGGAAGGGGGTTACTTTCAGGATCCTGGCACGCCGCTTATTTTTAACGTGGTGAAAAACTATAAAAACAAAACAAAAACACAATCAGTCAGTTTACACTTTGGAGTAACAAGCTTTTGAAAATAGCCCCCAGTGATTCCGCAGTAGTTCCCTTCACTGTTCCCATTAGGATAAACCTTGTATTTCCAACTGGTGATTTTCTTTAACAACCATTTAATTAACATACATTGCATTAATACAGCCCCAACAACCTCCTTTAATATATATATATATATATATATATATATATATATATATATATATATTTCCTTAAGTAATGACAACACTAGACTGCAACAGCTTTGAACGCCTGAATCCAGTTGGAGCTGTACTAATGACTAATGTGTATCCTCAGCCCAGAGCCAAGTTTGTTTGTGTCAAACTTTAGCTTCAGAACTGTATGAATGAGTCGTCTTTAGATGTGAAGCTCCCAGAAAGGCCAACAGAGTAAAACTTCCATCCGTCACTATGTTGTGCTATGTATTATGACTTATGTAGTATGTACTATGTATTATGTGCTGTATGTATGTATGTGTGTATGTATGTATGTATGTGTGTATGTATGTATGTATGTGTGTATGTATGTATGTATGTATGTATGTATGTATGTACTGCATGTACTGTCTGTACTGTCTGTACTGTATGTACTGTATGTTTGTATGTATGTAAGTTTGTATGTTTGTATGTATGTATGTATGTATGTATGTATTATATGTATATATGTAAGTTTGTATGTATGTATGTATGTATTATATGTATGTATGTAAGTTTGTATGTATGATACAACATTTTAAGATGAAAAGGTTCTCTGCCTTTTGTTTGCGTTAATAACTGTGCATTACTCCCCTTCTGCCTTTAAATGTTACGTGTATTATTCAAGTCTGAAGTTTCTATCACTCTTGCACATTACAGACTACCACTATACAACACGGGAGGCCATGCAGCAAGGAATCAATAATGGGGACTTTATAGAAAATGCTGAATTTTCAGGCAACATGTATGGAACAAGGTAAATTGTTAATGAAATACTATTTTTATTTCAATTGTGGTCATAACCCGCAGCTGACTTGATGCAGTTCTGAGCAGCTGCTCAGTGTCTGCAGAAGCTAAGCTGAATAATAAAGTGCTTATGGCCCGGCCTCAGGGATCAGAGCCACACGTAATGGTCTGGTGACAGATGGAGCTTTAAACTCCCAGAGGTCAAAAAGAGCAGTGCTGTGGCTCAGCGACTTCTGTGTCATCTCTAATCTCCTCCACCATTCTCAAGAAACATGCACCTGAGTAGCAGTGTTGTGAACTGACTTATTACAATAAACTATCTTTTCTGGTCAGCTGAAACAAACTATGCCCTTAAAGACAGCTGAGCCACTGTTGCTGTGTTTTAACAAGTCTTATTTTTTGCTTTTCAGTAAAGCTTCAGTAGAAGATGTTCTTGCCAAGAACGTAATCTGCATCTTAGATGTGGATATCCAGGGAGTGAGAAGGATTAAAGAAACCGACCTGAACCCCATCTACATCTCTGTTCAGCCGCCGTCCATGGAAATCCTGGTAAGTGAATCCAACACTTAAAAGGCATTTAATGATTCTGTTTGAATAAGAGAATGGTTTGAGAGTCACTCTCACTCTCTCAGGAAAAGCGTCTGCGGGACAGGCAGACAGAGACAGAGGAAAGTCTACAGAAGCGGCTGGAGGCAGCGCGCATCGACATGGAGCTCAGTGAGTATCAGACTCAAGTGTTTGTGGCACTGTTTAGTAACTACAGACGTTCAAAAGCTTGTCTCCTGCAGGTAAAGAGGACGGACTGTTTGATGTGGTGATCCTCAATGATGACTTGGACAGAGCCTATGAAGAACTGAAAGACGTTCTCAGTGAGGTGAGACCCCTTAACCTCTTTAATAATTCAATTAAAATTCAATTTCAATTTATTTTTGTAACGCTGAAAATCACAACAGCGGTTGTCACGAGGGGCGACATAATAATGATATTATGTGAACACAATCTCAAAACCCTGTGTATTTCTTCAACAGGAAATCACAAAGGTCCAAAAGGCAAAGTGAATGAATCCTTCACTACTGAGAAGGATTTAAGCTTCAGATGCACAAACAAATGGAAAAACAATAACCCCAAAGAACAAAGTGTATTTGTGTTAGACTAGAACCTCTAATGGTCAGTACCACACCATATACAAAGGAATTAATAACTGTGGCATGAGTTCGCTTGGTCATATGAGTGAGTCACATGACTTTAAAAGGTCAGAGGTGGCTCACTTCCTCCTCCGGAGCCGGACTGTGCACATGGTGGTTTCTGGGTCCAGTTTACACAATAGTTTCTAAACTCCTTGTCAGACATGACCTTGTGTTTGAAAATAATATTAACTTGATTGTTTATACTTGACATGTATGAAATGTGTGTGAATAAAGAGAAAACATATGTAAAACAGTAAAACAAGTTATTTTCTAAATCTTTAATAATGATCTCATCTTTACTCTTTAACTCTTTCAACGCTTTATCTAAAGTAGAACATTTACTCACATTTTAAGAAAATAATGCACACATTACTGTAGATGTTTGAGTAAGAGGGACAAAACATCTTTTAACATTTTTAGTTAAGTAAAGCAAAGCAAAGCTGAACTACGTTATTGTCTTGATATGTTTTAACTAGACCAAATAAAATGCAAGGCACACAATTCACTAAACCCGAAAAAGACACTTTGGCTTAAGACACAATACCTCAACGCAACAGAGAAAGGCCACAAAGTGAAAATGGAGAAACATTTTGGCACAGCTGTGCACATCTTACTGGAAGAAGGGCCCCTGGAGTTTAGTGCGGACCTGGTCTCGTTTCTCCTCCTTCTGACTGAGGTAGGACTTCAGTTTATCGGTGGAGAAACACACTTTGGAGTGCCGGCCTTTGAGGATCCCACGATGAGCTCGGAGCCAGGGATTCTGTAGACACTCGGCTGCAGTAGGTCTGGCCCTACAACGGGAAAAAAGTACAAAAAAGAAAAGTGAACACAATTTATCTACATGTTCTGTACCAATAGTTCTCAACCTTGTTTCAGCTGTGAACATAAGCCTTTTGAGATTAATTTTATCCATCAGGCCTATTCAATTTACCATCTGATCCGGCCCATCTTCCAAATATGAAAAATATATTTTCTCTTGCTTTACTGGTTTAATCTGTTTTAAGACCGGGTACAGACCAGAATTTAATAATAGAACTAAACCAAGACAAAACTCGAACAAACCCAGAATTAAACTAGGTCCAAACCAAGAACAAACCAGGTCTAAAGCGGGATTAAAACCCGCCAGAAAACAAGAGAAAATATGATTTATGCTTAACAGCCCTGCGTCCAGGGTGTACCCCGCCTAAGGCCCAAAGTCACTGGGATAGGCTTCAGTCACCCGTGACCCCGAAAGGGAACAAGCGGTAGAAAATTAATGAATGAATGAACGCTTAACAGCTTAAAGCCTTTGGTATTTTATTTTTCACTCAAATATAATATAGCAGTGACATTTTGTGGGACTTCAAACTGCGTCAAATATGGCGCGTGTTATGCACATATGGCCCTCAGACATATTTATGTCAAATTCACACTGAACTTGGTGTTGTAAAAATCAAGAGGCATAATCATCTTGTAAGCCGCAGGTTGAGAACCACTTTTCTGCACTACAGTATACTTGCCAGGATTTGTGGTTCAAAGTGCTTTTCATGAAGTTCAGCGCCCCCTCTGACAAACCAGGGTAACAATGGCCAAACTGGATTTTTCCCTTCTTAATGTTTCTGTCCTGCTCCCAGCCAAGCTCTGCGTGAAACGGGCTGTCAGCGCTGAGCCTGGCGGGAAAGAAAGAAAGAAACGGCTTTACAAGTCTGTGAAGTGCATTCTCGTCAGTTATTGTACGTTCTTCTTACATTATGAACGACAGAACTCCAACGGCCCACATGTCGGTTTCAGGTCCAACTCCTTGACCTTCCAGAATTTCAGGCGCTTTAGGTAGAACAATATAAACTGACAATAACAAAACATATGTTACTACAGAGGAGACAGACAACGATATTTCTGGTGTGTTCTGTGAGTGAGAATGATATGAGAGGGAGAAAATGGACTTGGGTTTGTAACGTTTGTTAGATGATGCGCTATGATCAGCTGAGGAGGCGGCGGTTATGAGGTTATTCCACTCCATCTCTCCTTCTGTGTACCTTTGCCGCGGCAGTCTGTTGAAAGCCATGGGAAGTATATTAAATTAAATTAATGGCATATTAAAAAAAAAAGCCAGGGTAAGCTTTGAAATGAATCCCAAGCATTCATATTAACTTGGTTTCGTAGATACCTTTGCTGTCTGATAATCCGTGGATGTGCTCAACATGAACAGGCTGGCCCGGCGTGAAGGACAGAGCCGAACCAAAGTCCACGATCTTCAGGTGGTCGCAGTCGTCCACCATCATGTTGTCAGATTTCAGGTCCAGGTGAATGACGCGTCGTCCGTGAAGATAGTCCACTGCGCTGAGGATCTGAACCAGCAGCTCGGCCACGTGGGACTCTGAGTACAAGTCTCTGAAACACAGCAGCCGTTGTTGCTCAAACGCACTCATGATGTGGTACAAAGCTTTGGTGGTGAAAGTTAACAGAGCAATGCATTTATTATTTCAATCGTTTCATGGGACTTTTTGATAGAGAGGTCTGCAGCCAGTACACAGTAAAAGCTAGAATGGAGTAAGGTTGTCAAAGTATCAAAAATCACACAAATCGATGCTAATACGAATACTGAAATGAAATATTAATTTAAGCAAGTATTGATACAAAAATAAATACATAAACAGTACAAAGTTTGACCTTTCCTGAACAATTTTAATCAGAAATAGTACAAATGTTGAATTAAATGTAAGTATAGTGTTGAATATTACAGCCAATTGTCATTAAAAAGAGCTTTTATATTAACAGTATCGATTGTCAGGTATTTTCCTTAGATTTGAAATTGAGCTTGAAGCGTTTGTATTATTACGACACTAGCATGGAGCAGAGTTCAGATTTTGGACAAGATATTTCACTATTTCTGGGGCTAAATGGCAATAATTCAGGTTATATTTCAACAAAATACATTAAAAATCAAAATTGTAATAGATCGATAATGGATAAATAATCACAATACACTATTTTTGTTACATTGCCCTGCTTTAAATGTATTAGATGGATATATCCCCATCTTACACTCATCTTAAATGTAATGTTTTTATTTTATTTTTATTTTTTACATTACCCTGCAATTTCAACTCTTAAACCTCAGTCTTTACTACCTGGCAGCCAGACTGTACAGCAGCTCTTTCCCCGGACAGAACTCTTCCACCAGGACCAGGTATGTCGGCGTGAGAAAGGCCGTATGTAGCTGGATCAGGTTGTAGTGATGCAATCGTCTGAGAAGCTGGTATTCCCTCAGAACTAACAGCCTCTGCTCGGGTTTGTATGGAGTGATTTTAGCAGCAAACACCTGACTGGTCTCAACATCCCTGCAAACCGTGACGACGCTAAAACGACCCCTGGAAAACAAACAAATGAATGAAGATGAGATAAGTCACAGAAGGTTCAGGAGCAGGAGCACACAACAAACACGCCTCTTCCTGTCCCTTATTTATACCGCCCGGAACCTTGCTCTCCGGCTACTTGTTCATGAGCCTTTCTCGCCCTTCTTTTCTACTTTTATTCCTTCTATCTTTCAGGTTCGAGGGGAATTGAAGCCCGAGTGCAGAGCGCCTTCTCAGTAGCAAACCGCTCTTCTCTTCTAATATCACTTACGTTGAATATCACTTGTCTATCATTGTCTTTGTACATAATTCATATTTACTCTGTATTCTGAGGTTGTGGTCATTATTAGTGAATGTGAACTAATGAAATGCTTGAAGAGAGGAGTATACTTAGAAACAATTAAAGGTCATTTAAGTAGATTTTCTCAAATGTATTTTACAAACATCCTGTCAATGTGTCAATCAACACCACACAACAAATCAAATATTGACATTACTGATGTATTCAAAACATATGTATGCATATGTTCTGTGTTTGTGTTTGCTGTGTTCAGGAGGATAGCACCTGTTGTAAATATTTATAATAGTTTTACTTCCATTAAGTTGAAGTTTGTGAAGAGTTTGTGAAGTTCTGAAAAATAAAACTTTAAAATTACAGGAAGTTACGGGATCCTCTTTCTTTCTCATTGAAAACATGGAGACAGTTTACACTTAACTAACACACATTTGTGACCGTGTAAACGATCATTCAACAAAATAAAGCGGTCATATGGTGTTGTTTGTCAAATATTGTGTAATTTATATGGACTTGTTTACATTATGATTTACCTCTACCTATTTCATGTTTGCTTCTTATGTCCAATCAGGAAGTATATAATGATAAACTTACAAAAATGGCAAAAGTGGAAACAAATAGGCAAATGTTTAGTAAAATCGGAAATAAATAAATGTTTTAAACAATAAAAAAAGTGTCTTGTCTTGCTTGTCACATAGACCTAAACTGCAGCTTTTACACCTTCAAGTGTACATGGAAATAACAGTAATTAAAATGAAAAATGTAAAAGGTTACCGGTTGATTTCAGATAAGAAGTTGAAATTTCTGTGATTTATCTTCTGTCCTGAGCCCTTTGCCCCCAGCAGATCCGTACAAATGAGGGGAATGTGAGTCTCTGTTTGAACAATCAAGAAAAATGCCTCTTAAATCATTACAATTAATCAGTAAATGTAACATAGGTTTATTATCTCACCTTCAGGATGAGTTGACATTACAACAGGAACAGAGGCTTCGCTGAAGGGCCCTGCTCCTGCTTTAGTAACACAGCCCACTCTGAACACATACGACGCTCCTCGAGGTAAATCTGTGACCGTGTAGCAACAGTCGGTCTCTTCATCTGTAAGAACGGTCCACACACCTCCTGTAGACAAGAACAAAATATCAGCTGTTTAGTGTATTTGAAATAGACCTAGAAACATCTCATTCCATGCACTCACCATCTGAGCAGCACTGGATGCAGTAAGTGAATGTATCACTGTATTGCACTGGTTTCCATACCACCAAAACCCCACCTCTATCCAGCCGGACTACTTCTGGTTTGTTGGGACGCACTGGCAGGAAGAGAAGAGACAAATCAATCACAATGAAATTATAAGGTAGAAAAAGAACTGACAATATTGGATATTGTACCCTTTGGCTTTTTGAAGGCGGGTATTTTCAAAGAAGTCAACAGTTTTTTTCTTTTAGGGACCTCAAAACCATTTCCATGTTTTAATTCTGGGGAACTCGGGACAGATCCTTTGAAAACAGGCCCTAGATGGATTGCAAAAAGCCATTAAACTGCTGAGTGTTCTTATATGAAATAAGTATACATTGAAATACAAATAAATAAATACTACATACCTCCTTTGGTCACGTCTTCCTTTGACCTGGAGAAGAGCTTGGTCAAACTGGAGGCAGAAGCTCTCATCTTCTTCCTCAGTGACATTGTGGGCATGTCTGGCTTCATGATCTCTCCTAAAGTTGGGCCCAGACTCGTGTCATCCAGCTGAGAGTAGGAGTTTCCCGTCCAGGACTGTCTCCGGAAAATCTTAAAGAATCCCAGCTTTGGGGACTTTCCAGGTAGCGTCTGTACCTCTAAAGCAGGCGCAGAAGCATGTCTCTGGAGGCCTTGGCTGTTCTTTTTATCTTTGGCTCTGGGCGGCCTGCCCGGAGCTTGCAGTGAGGACAGACTGGGGCTCGGACTGGGCTGTGGGGTGGAGTTAAGACTTTGGTTTGAGCGGGAGCGGTTTCGAGGGGGAGCTTTGGGTTTAACGACACAATCCAGCTCTTGGAAGGAGCCAGCTGAGGATGACACTAAAGGTTCTGCTTGGTCGTCGTAGCCCTCATTTGCAGCAGATCGTGTCCGGAAGTGACGGAGATCCTCACAAGAGCCTAGTCTACTTGAAGAGTCTGAACCGTGTTCCATAACGAGAGATTCGGACAGTGAGCCCTGTGAGCTACAGAAGGTCTTATCTGTGAGCGTTTGGCCTAGTCTAGGGCTCGTCTTCTCTTTGGCTAAAACAAAAGAGAATTCAGTAGTATTAGGATGTGACACTTTCACTGGAGCAAATGATCCTCGTATTTTCGGACTGGGAATTCCTAAAAACCTTTTCCCAACCTCTTCATCCTCAGATAAATTATCTTTTAAACTGTGAGAGCCCTCTTCTTCCTCCCCCAGTGTGCTGCGTTTAGGGGAGCTGGGCGATCGCCGAGAATAGTTTTCAAGAGAACGACTTCTTCTGTGTGGCGGGAGATTGGGGTGTGGGAATCCAACGCCGCTGTCAAATGAGCAGGATTTCTGCATCGCCGGCTGTATCGAGCCTCGCCTCTGTCCTCGGCTGGTCTCGGTCTCGTCCTCCACATATTCTATCAGCGGTTCATTCAAACGCCCGGAGAAGCTCCTCCTAAGCGGCTTGCGGCCTCTCTCTTGCTTTTTGGCGTGAAATTTGTCCCGTAAAGACATGTGCCGGGCAGACATGGGCGAGAGCTGTTGCGATGTAGTGTAAAAAGTGCTTCGGATGACGCTGCCCCGTGGAATTCGCCCCCTATCACTCCCCGACCCGTCATCTCCGTCAGATGCCGCTGATGGGGAGCTGTCTTTGCTGAACTTGCGCTCTCTTTGCGGTGTATGAAGCAAAGATACGTCTGATGATGCTGCTGACTGTCTGCTCATACTCCGCTCTATCAAACTCCGGCCTCCCATGATTTCCGAATCCGCCTCCTCTCCAAGCGTCAACTCCTCTTCCTCCTCCAGATGCACTCTGCTGAAAGGTTTGGGTATCTGTGATCTCTCCGCTATTGGATCATAGTCTTCCTCAGTCTCATCCTCTTCCTCGGTTGGGCTGTTGCGCTGGAAGAAATCCCAGGAGTCGGCCTCGTCGTACTCAGAGGAGGAGCTGCTGCGTGAGGTGCTGCTGTCCTGGGGCTCTCGGGGCACCGTGACCGCAGTCTGCCGCAGAGGAGCGTCTAACAGCTCCGGGATGGGCCTCAGCGTGAGCACCGAGCCAACACAGGTCAATGAGCGCTGGGAGGAAACACAAGACATTACTGCTTATAGCTTTATTTCTGACGGGAAAGATTTGAATATTAAATGGCACTGAAGACGTATGGACATAAAACACCAACAATGGAAATATGGAAATGGTGGCTGGAATGTATTTTTGCTGTAACAAAAAAAAAAAATCAATAATAAAGAAATAGATGACAGGGACTAAACCAACTGTCAGGGTCTGGACAGAAATGACTGTACCTGGCCATAGATGGATTGCAAAAAGCCATTAAATTGCTGACTGTTCTTATATGAAATATGTATACATTGAAATACAAATATATAAATAAATAAATAAATAAATAAATACTACATACCTTCTTTACTCACGACATTTGCACCTGACTATGGACATATTTACCAGACAGTGGGACAGATGGAACTATTACATAGGGAGACATTTGTCTATATGTTTATTCTCTGGGTTACTGTCTTTTCGTCCTCTGGTCTTGTTCTGTTTGTTCAGTTTCTTTTTTTTTAATAATATAATGAAGAGTGGGGAGAGACATTCACTAAAGGTCTGGAGCCAGGAATCATATCCACAGCATTGAGGCTGATAAACCTTCGTGCTTTCACGCAGCAAAAAAAGTATTTATGTATTTATCAACAAGTATTTGCGTGCTTCCCAGTAGTCGAGGTCTGAGCAGCAGCACGTGTCATTAATCTTTATTAACTTTGTGTATTTTGAGTTGATTGTATCTTATGTGTCACGCGTTTTATTGCACTTTTCTGTACTGCACCTTGTATAGGCTCAGCAGCGTGAGATTGATTCCTGGCCCCGACAAATTAATGAATGTCCTCTCTGCTCTCAACCCTATTTCAGACTACACTCTCCCCTCTAATAAAGGTAAATAGGCCGGGAAAATCCGTTCACAACCATATAGTGTAACATGTTGTAATATAAAATATAATATTTATTTCCAGACACTCACTTGCCACTTCCTTTTTGCCAGAAAGACTTTCAAGGTTCTTGAGTTGATTTCATCGGTATCTTCACCTGCATGGTCGTCCTGTTACATAAACAAGTATAGTACAAGTATATATGGAGTTAGACATGTGACACAAGTGCAGAAAAAATACATAAACAGTGTGTATTATTATTATTATTATCTTACTTGAAACCACTCATGACTCAAGCACTCAAAGACAGACGGCCGTTTGCTGTGGCGAAGACAAATCACAAGAAAATCATTACAGGATAAACAGAAAATAAAATTGTGATATCTAATGAATGACACGTTGATGTTTTTTCCTACTCAGGGTCGGACTGAAGGACAATGTGAAGAAAGTGCTGGGCTTCTGGACTTCTGAGCAACAAATCCGGGGCGTCCCAGTTAAGGGTGCCCTCCCCCACTCTCAGCAGGGTGGATCGGTCAGACTCCCCATCGAAAGGGCAGCGGCACACCAGGCTTTCACCAAAAAATATATAATTAATCACAAATTCTTAGCACAGGTCAAAAATGTGAATGGTGAATGATGGATACGTACCACAGAAATGCAATCACACCCACAGCCCTAACATAGAGCAGCATTCATTAGTGCTCAAATAATGATGTTCCCTTTAAACTACGACGGTAATACAAGATAATATAAAACATACCAAATGTCTGTGGCCACACTGACGGGTTCTTGGTGAATGATCTCGGGAGCAACAAACTCCGGTGTCCCGTGCATACTGTAGAGATGTCGGGATGTGTCTATTTCCTGACAGAAGCCAAAGTCACAGATCTTGATCTCATCTCTTGGAGGATACACCATTAGAATATTCTCAGGCTGATCATGGAAAAAAAGGACATATTTTAAATGTAGAAACAATGTGGAAAAATACAGTACAACCAAAGCTTACCTTGATGTCCAGATGCAAGATGTTCATGCTGTGAAGGTGGCCAATCCCTTCAAGGATTTGTTGAATAAAGGACTGAACCTGAAACAGATTAGGTGTCAACAGACTTGCCTCATATTTGGTGAATTATTTGTGAGCTGTACCTCTTTCTCTGCAATGGTTCCTTTCATACACAAATGGTCAATGAGTCCGTGAGAGCAACACCTGCCGTTAAATGGGGGAACAATTATTGATATGAGTTGGAAAATAAAGGGATCATTATTATCAGAGGAAATAAAAAACGCACATTTCGGTTATTAGCACCAGAGTGCGTCTCGTGCAGAAGAAGTCCAGCAGACAGGCCACTCTGGGATGAGCCAATCGAGACAGCAGGTCCCTCTCCTGGAACGCCCTTGTACGAGTGCTGTTTTTCAGCGGTAAGAACTTAGCAGCAAATACCTCCCCTGTTCTTCTGTGAATAACACGCTTCACAACACCAAAGGTTCCCCTATCGCATTGAAAAAAAACTCTTATAGTAGAGGTTTTAATCACACTTGTCCTGGTTTGAGTCCAGTTTAGTCATGTTATCGACTGGTTCTGTTTTAGTCCAGTTTGGTTCTGGGTTTTGTCCCAGTTGAACACACTTAATATATTTTAGTGATGATCATCTGACCTTCCAATTTCCTCATGAACATCGTAGACAGAGAAGAGCTTTCTTCTCCTCCCCAGCTCCACTTCTCTCTCCTGAGACTCCAGCAGACCTAAAGGAATGTGGCAATGGTTCAGTGTAGCACCTAATCCCAACCTAGTGACCTGTCATTTTCTAATCAATATGAATGACTCACCTTCGACCACTGTGAGCTCGGCCTGACATAAGACCTGACCAGACTCATTGTAGGCAAAACATGTGTATATTCCACTGTCCTCTCCCTCAGGACACACTATAGTCAGAGAGCAGCGTGCGCCATGTTGGACTATTTCTACATTATCATCAGCCAGAAGCTCATCTTCATCCTTCATTAAGGGGTGAATAGCATATGATACATTAACTATAGTCTAAAACTGTTCTTTTGCACTTCAAGAGCGTACCTTATACCACTTAATGCTCGGCCCAGGTCTTCCTGTGATGATGGCAGTAAATGTGGCAGTTTGACCAGGCTCAACAGACAGATCCTCGATAGGAACTTGAACACATGGTGGAGCTGAACAGAAACAGAATATGTGAAACTAATGCCCACCTGGAAATATGTTGTCAAAAATAAAATGACACTTCACCATCAGTGATTTCCTGCATGGGCTCTGGAACATATATCTCTTCCTCAATCTCTTCAAGATAATACAAGGGCTGTTCTGCTCTTTGATCCATTGATGCTGCTGTAGAAACAAGCTCTGCAGGGCTTCTTCTAGAGCGATAAACACATTATTAGTGAAGTCATTTAACATGTACACTGTTAGAAAATAAAACTCACTGAGTTGATTCAGATGGAACAAACATCTTTGCAACAGAAGTAGGGGCAAAATCTGTCTGTAACCATTTGTTAACAAAGGCAGCAGACCAGCCCTCTGAGTCAGCATCTATGGAAGGAAATTCAGATGGATCAAAACACATGTATTTTACATGATTTCAACTGATGTTAATGGTTGATTCATTGATGCTGTACATTACCTGAAGTCTCCAAACACAGTTTTATGTCTTACCTGAGCAGGACATTTAAAGAAACCACAACAACAGGAAGTGGAACAGTACATGACCATCTTGTTTTCGGAGTGAAGAGTTAGCTGGACATGCGTTGAGAAGAAAGAGTGGATGTGGAGTGGTTACTTGTTAACAGTGGAAATGACTTACATTACATGGTCCATGATAGGTGCTTCCTGCTTTCAGGGGGAAAGATGGACAACATGAAGTTTACAGTGGAAAATGAAAAGGAAAAATTACATGTAATAAAAAGGAATAAACCATGTCAATACCTCTGCATAGATTACATTTCAGATAAATTATGCAGTACTTAATCTTATCAATAATATATTTGGACATTCAGATTCCAAGACATGATTACACTGGCAAAATAAGTACCAGTAAAAAAAGAATATATCTTTGAATTGAGACACTTGAACACAGACAGATGATCCAGAATGTGGGTCCATTAACTACAGTGCACCAAACATATGCACCACTGCACAACATTGAAACAAATAGAATCCAAATGATTTAGAAATGAATGTAAACATGTCATGGATGGTGCTAACAAGTGGAGAAGGTGATTATGATGTAAATGTCATGAATGTTGGTTCCAATAATCTGAAATATTAATGGTTATGCATTTTTAGTGAATAGATGATGTTTTACTATATGTTGACCAATGGAATCTGCGTAACCTAGCGACATAATTAACCCTGTGAAGAGAGTTTTTACCTTCAGTATTTCTAATAGCCCTACCTTTAGCAGGTAAATCCTTTGGCTCGTTGTCAACATCTGTCAGCGGTACATAAGCAGGACACAGACCGGCCTTGCACTTAACACAGCCAAACTCATTTGTAAGCTAAATAATTACAAAAAATATAATTACATGAGTTAGAAATGGACATTCGTAGTATAATTCGATATAAATATACACGGACCTCACACTCATACTGTCCAATATCAGACTCTGTTGCGTTGAGAATAGTCAGAGACAAGATGCCACTTCGAGTGTCATTCAGGATCAAGTATTTCTGCTGATCATTTAATTCACTGCCATTTTTTAACCACCTGCCAATTGAGAAAAATAATGAATTGAACAAACAAGTGCATCAGTCTTGTTTAAGCACTGGTGTTTACCTGACTCGTGGTAAAGGCAGAGAGAGCGTTGAACATGTGAACAAGATGTTTTCACCTTCTACAAGGCAAATGTTTTCCAACCAACTCACAAATCTTGGTGGGGCTGAAGAAACAAAACAGATCATTTGACATACAGACACAAACACACACATGTTTCTTTATGTTGTTTGTCATAAATATGGACACACCTTGAACAACAACTTTAGCCAGAGAACCAGCACTGCCCAGAGAGTTGGTAGCATAGCAAATATACTGTCCCGAGTCCTCAGGAGTGAGACTGTCCAAAATAAGACTACAAATGCCTGTCCGGTCTGCAGTCACAATGTGGTGGGGGTCATCCTCCAAAGACAAACCATCTGCAAAGCAATAGTTCATGCAGTGTTAGGTATTATCATGTTAGAATAAAGAAAGAGTTTAACACTCTAAATATTGGAAATGCCTTTGAGCCAGCTGATGTCTGGTTTTGGACATCCTGTGATTTTGCAGGACAGTTTGATCGTTTGTCCAATTTTAGTTGTGCAGTCCGACAACAAGGACTCAAACACAGGTGGACCTGGGAACACATTTAAGACTATTTTCAATACAAATGGTTGGTTAGAGTGTTATATTACAGTAAATACTCTTAAACTCACAGTTTGTTGACACACTAGAGCTCTGCTGCAGCTCCTTCAGGTCCTTGAGCCATGAGAACTTGACCAGAGCAGAACGACACTGAAGGGTGTATTTCCTCATTGAGCCTCTGTGCTCATGCCAAAGACCCCAAGACCTGTCATCCCCTCCCACTGACTCCTTTATCTCTACATCATTTAACTAAAACAAAATAAAACACTCATATGACTACATCGTCATTTATCTAATATTCTTGGTGAATGTTGAATAAAAACAAACCTTCATTTTGTTCTTGAACATATAAGTGTCCGTATTCAAGCTTGTGTCTTTTTTCACTTTGCACATAACAATACATTCCCTGAAGAGGAAAACCTGTCTCTGGTGCCCTCTAGTGGGAGATTTCATTTCTGGAGTTTCTTCCCAGACTGTGACGACTCCCTAGACAGGAAAACCCTTGCTCATTACTGTTTGTAAGTAAAAACCTGTTGTAAGTGTCATGTCTGTGTGTATGTACCTGTCTCAGTGGCTCTCCCAGTGCAGTGAGAGGAGCAGGGTAATTCTCAATGAGTGAGACCTGGTGCAAATTGTCAGACCTCCAAGGCAAGCAGGAAACACTAGAGAAAGCATCTTCTATCAGACAGCAACTTTGGCCACTCTTTGCTTTGTTCTTGATCAACTCCTGTAAACATTAACATATTCTGATATCCATCATGTTCAAATGTTGTTCCTAAATAACTGCATAATGTGCAAATATAAACCTTTAATAAAGCTTGGTACGTGTGGATTCTCTCTACTGGTCTCTGAAGGAAAGTTATGACATCCATAATGGGAGTTTCCCTATGCTTACTTACTGGTAACTCCTTATTATCAAAAATACATGAAATAATATATCACAGACTAACAAATCACTAGAATGATTATTGTTGAATAAATATGTCCTACTTTGAAATATTGTTGTATAGCCTTATCTGTGAGACATGTCTCTGCTTGTGCTTGTCCCGCGATGTACTGAAGATACTTCTCAAAGTCGTCTGAGTGTTGGATAAGAACCATGGCAACATCATCATCAGTGACACACTTACTCAAACCAGGAAGAATAGTTCTAGTAAAAAACAAAACAAGTAAAGAAAAAAGTCACGTTTTTCAGAAGTTATAGCCTAAAGGGCTTAGTTATCCCATAGTAGTTTGTAATGCAAGGTTTACCGTTCATGAAGACAAACTATGTCCCTGATGTTCCTGAAGATGATTTCTTTCTGGGTGAGGACATTAGAGGGAATATGTCGACTGGAGTCAATATAATTTAACTGATGCAAAGTGAACATCCTCATCTCTTTTACAAACTCCTCTTCTCCATCAACCATGCCTTGAATAAGTTGACTGAGTAAAAATAAAAAAGTATAAAAATGTTTATATAGAATGTGTTTAGATTTGTTCTTTATCATTACAACAAACCTTGAAGCTTTTCTGTACTCTTCTCCCGTTGAGTCAATTCCATCCAGATCATCCTGTGAAGGTCTCATTTGAGGGAAGGTTTCCTGCAGAATAATATATAATGACAATACATGAGATCAGTTACAACAATGAACACGTGGAATCTCACCTTCCGTTTCTTCTCCAGATATGCAGGACAGACCCATCCCTGCCGAGCAGGGTTTGTTTTGGTTGGTTTGGTCCGAATCAACCATTTGTCCGGATGGACTGAGTCCAAGACTTCAACATATTGTCCCTCTTTCAAAATAAAACTGTCTTTATTTCCATTGTTAGGAGTGCAGTCAGCTCGAGCCACATAAATGTCAAATGTCTGTGACAGAAACATAAAAGATTGTTATTATATTACATTATTATTATACAAGATTCCTTTTCACTTGAGTCAAAATGTTAATGGTGAAATTGAAAATAAAATAAAATACTGTGCACCTCTTTAGTGTCCTCTTCTCCCTCTGAGTCTGACCTGGACACAGTGGTTGTCTGAGGTGTGTGAGTGCGATGGTGCTTGGGAGAAGGGGCCCTCAATTTGCCTTCAACTTCTACAATCAAAACATTTCAATAATATTAGTATATACAGACATAAGATGTACGGAAAATATGAAAATTGCCCACCTTTGACTTTCAGCTGCTGTTTTGACGGTTGTGCTGCTTTTTCTTGAATAGTTTGTGGAGTTTTCTGTTCTACATGCTGTGATTTTACATCCCTGTTCAAATAGAACAATTATTGTTCAACTTGTTAAAGCTGGCCAATATACTATATGTCTCACCTTGATTTGAAAGCTATTGTTTCAGCAGGTTCCAATACATCTGGTGCAGTCTCATAGTCAGAAGGACTTGACACTGTTGAAAATCAAAAAGGTAAATAAAAGACAAATCTAAAGCGTTTGAAAATTATGATAATGCAACTGACTTGAGCTGGCACTTAAAACAGTCGACCCTCTCCGCTCCTGCAGACTCCTCTGTGCATCTTGCTCTGTTAGATTGTAGGCCTCCCACAAAGACACTTCCACACTTTCTACATAGTTATCTGGCTCTGTTACTTGAGGCTGAAATGTACTTTGTGTCTCTGGTTTTGAGGCAGGTTGCAGCGGAGCGATGGCGGCGAGTGGCGGGTGTATCGGCCTTTGAGCCACTGCCTGGACGGGGTGTGCAACTGTGAGATTTCCATTGAAAGAAGTCATGCCAAACTTATTCACAGCTTCACAAGTGTAGATACCACTGTCTTTGGTAGAGACATCGTTGATTATCAAAGTGGATTCTCCATTCTGTCTTGTCTTGAAGAAGCATCTTTTCTCACTTGTGATCAGCTGACTATCCTTCAGCCAGCGCACTGTGGTAGCTTTTCCTTCGATGGCACAGACAAGAGTCACTGTACCACCAGCCTCTACGGTCTGATTCTTGAACACGTCTTTAAAAACGGGTCGCATCTCTTTTCTAGTTTTGAAGCCTTTAAATGCTGCTTGGATCTTGACGGCGGCATCTTGCATTTCAGGTTCATCTTCAACGCTGAGGTCAAGTGGGGCATTCGACGGCTGGTTCGTCTGTTGCCCCGTGGCAGGGGTTAGGACCGCGCCAACAGCAGAGACATCAGTAACGTTGCCTTCAACAGGAAGTTCAGTCAAAGCCTCCGAGAAGGTTTCATCTTCAGAAATATAGAGAAGAGGGATTTCGTCATCCGTTTTTGCTGCTGCTTGTCCATTGTCTCTTTTCATGGGCTCAACCGCCGCCCTTCTCTCGCCCCAAACACTTTCATTTTCTTTCCTCATTGGTTCTGCATGTGCTCTGACTTCAACTTCAGCTGTTCTTTTCAAATCATGTCGAACAACTAGCTCTTGTCTTGTCGCTTCACCTGCCACGTTTCTGTTTGGTTCAGCAATAACTTCTCTCCCTGACTCAACAACCCTTTTAATTTCCTCGATCAGATTGGCCTCTTTTCTCATTGGTTTTGCAGGAACATCAATCTTTTCTCCTTGTACCGATTCATTCCTGATCGGGTTTGCGGGCTGTTTGGCCGCAGGTTTGGGCGCAGGTTTGGTTTGTGGTTCTGGGAGACGCACCAGCGGTTTCTTCTCCGTTACCTCTACGACCAATTGCTGTTTATTCTCAAGTTGTTCTTCCATTTCAACCTTGAGTGGTCTGACTGGTTGTATAACAGGTAGCTCAACTTTTACCATTCCAGTCATTTGTTCATCTTGGTCCGTCTCCGTGTCCCTTGACGATTGTCTGTCAATGCTCCTTGATTTACTTCTTGACCTTTTGGGCGGCTTTGGAGGGACCTCCGTTTCTTTTCTAATCTCTCTAACGGTTTGTTCTAGTAATGGCTTGTTGGGTTTTACAATATTCTCCATTTGATTTGTGGATACCTTCCCATCGACTTCCTCTTTACGTCTTGTATCACTGTCCATAGCTGTAATTTGTTTTATTTGTTGAATAATCACGTCAGTCCCTTTTCCAGCAAGTTTCTCTGGAGCTGTTGGCTTTTCTTTTGATCTTGCAGGGGGTTTGACAACATCTTTCTCATTCTTGTCTACATTTTGTTGTAATAGCTTTGTAACCACCTCCTCTTCTCCTTCTCTTTTCGCAGCAGGTTTGCTTGTTACATCTGCATGGATTATAGACTCTTCTTGGCGTTTCATGATTTGTGACACTCCCCTTCCTCTTTCTGGAGATACAAATGGCTCTTTCTTTGTTTCAGCCATGATTTCTTCTTGTTTTGCATTATCATCGATAATAACACCTTTATCCATATAATTTTCTTGTTGTTTGCCCGTCACATAAATGGCGTCTTCTGTGGTTGTAGATCTTGCAGCTTCTATGTTTCCTTGAGCTTGCAATGCACTCACCATTTCACCTTGTTTCTCGTCCCGATATTTTACAGGGGTAATATTTGTGACTGTTTCTGGAACAATAATTGGCAGGATAGTCTTTTGTTCTTCATTGTTTTGTTGTGGTTGTGTTTTCGTAGGTGGTTTTATGTCAAAGACTTGCTCTACATCTTTTTCTGATGGTGTCATAGAAGCCCGTCTTGTCCTCTTTTTGGGTTCAGGAGGAACAGGTTTGGCTTGCGCTGAAAGGTTCTTGTCATCTGGAGTTGGAGCTGTCAGCTTTGGCGGAGGCTGTATTTTGGGAATTTCAGCTATTGGTGCTGTAGGTTTAGCTGCAAGAAGACAATGTTGATGTTTTATTGCCTGGATCCAAACATCATTATTATTTTTTTTAATAATTGAAATCATTGAACATACCTTGTATTTTTACATTTGCTGTTGTTGTTGCACTTCCTGCTTGACATGTATAACTGCCACTGTCTTCAGGTTTAACGTCCCTGATGTTAAGCTCCATATAACAGCCTGTTTGTTTTATTTCATACTTGCTATCAGCTCTCAGTTGAGTCTTGTTCTTTTTCCATTGCACAAGTCCAGGCTTTGACAGTTCACATGACAAGGACACTGTACCTTCCTGTTCAACGTCTACATGCTTCAAGTCTTTTTTGAAGAAAACTGGAACTTCTAACAAAACAATGTAAATGTTGCGTGATTAAACAATAATTTCATTAAAAACCAATAATGATGAAAGAAAAGGAATAATACCTTTCACTGCCACATTCGCTGTGGTCGCTACACTTCCAGCCTGGCAAGTATAGCTTCCTTTGTCCTCCAGATTCAGATCCTTGATGTTGAGTCGCACAATGCAGCCTTCTTGCTTCATTTCATATTTGCCACTGGCCCTCAGCACTTGTCTGTTCTTTATCCACTGGACTGATGCTCCGGGCTTTGAGAGCTCACAGAACAGAGAAACTGTACTTCCCTCCTCACCGTCAACATGTTGTAGTTTCTTGCTGAAGAATTGAGCAAGTTCTAAAAAAAAGAGGTAAACAATGTGTGATTTCTTTTGTACAAATTAAGGTCATTTCAAACATCATTAGTTCCTACCTTTAACTAATAGTGTTGCAGTGGTCTCAGCACTTCCTGCTTGACATGAGTAGCTGCCACTGTCCTCAGGTTTAAGATTTTTGATGAAAAGCTGGTGGTTGGAGCCGTTTTGTTTAATGTCATATTTTGTATTGGCCCTCAGAGGTTGCCTGTTCTTTTTCCATTGCACTGAAATTCCAGGTTTAGACAGCTCACAGGACAAAGAGGTATTACCGTCTTCTTCTGCCACCGCATCACTTAACTGTTCCTTAAAGATTAGTGGGAGCTCTGTGAAAACAAAATGGGAA
Source organism: Eucyclogobius newberryi (assembly GCF_026437365.1). Classification (NCBI taxonomy): domain Eukaryota; kingdom Metazoa; phylum Chordata; class Actinopteri; order Gobiiformes; family Gobiidae; genus Eucyclogobius; species Eucyclogobius newberryi. Next base: position 30,710,406 of record NW_027316532.1, on the reverse strand, counting down.
TCGACACAATATTTATTAAGAACACTGGGTTTTTGTAGTTTCAATAGAAGTCATTATTATACACACCTTTCACAGTAACAGTTGCCACAGTCTCAGCACTCCTTGTATGACATGTATAGCTACCACTGTCTTCAGGTTTTAAGTCTTTAATGAGAAGCTGGAGGAGACATCCGTCTTGTTTTATTTCATATTTCTTGTTTGCTCTGAGCGGTTGTTGATTCTTCTTCCATTGAACAGATAATACAGGCTTGGAGAGCTCACAGCACAAGGTGACATGACTTTCTTCTTCCGCTTTCACATTCTCCAGTCCTTTTTTGAAGAATACAGGTTTTTCTGAAATATAAAAAATATATAAATTGTGAATGACTAAGTATTTCAAAATTTAAGTTGGAATTAGTTTTAACTGAGATACCTTTTACTGACAGAACTGCAGTGGTCTCTGTTGTTCCTGCCTGACAAGTGTAGCTGTCACTGTCCTCAAGCTTTAGATCTTTTATATTGAGGAACAAAAGGCAGCCATCTTGTTTTATGTCATATTTCTTGTTGGCTCGCAGTGGTTGCTTGTTCTTCCTCCATTGGACTGGGACACCAGGTTTAGACAGCTCACAGAATAAAGATGCCGTTCCGTCTTCTTCTATTTCCACATTTTGCAAGACTTTCTTGAAGAAAGAGGGTTGCTCTGTAGTAAAATATTACAATGATTGTAAGAAAGTGATGCATACATATCTTTTGATTTGATTTAAAGGACAACTGAGAAATACCTTTTACTGCCACAGTAGCAGTAGTTTGTACATTTCCTGCTTCACATGTATAGCTGCCACTATCCTCCGGTTTAAGATCTTTAATGTGAAGTTGAAGGCAGCAACCGTTGTGTTTCATTTCATACTTTCTATTGGCCCGCAGTGGTTGCTGAGCCTTCTTCCACTGTGCAGAGACTCCAGCTTTAGACAGCGCACATGACAATATGGCAGTCGCTTCCTCCTCTGCAGTCACGTTTTGTAACAGGGCGCTAAAGAATGGTGGAAGCTCTAGGAAATGTAAAAACACAAGACTCATGAAATACAATCTAAAACGTATATTGTTCATATTGGTTCAGTCTGTGTAATACCTTTAACTGAAAGTGTAGCGGAGGTCTCTGCACTTCCTGCTTGACATGTGTAACTACCACTGTCCTCACATTTAAGATCCTTGATGTTAAGCTGAACACAGCCGCCCTCTTGTGTTATTTCATATTTCTTGTTGGGCCTCAGTGGCAGCTGATTCTTCTTCCACTGAGCGCAGACTCCAGGCTTGGACAGCTCACAGCAAAGAGAGGCAGTGCTTTGTTCCTCGGCAGTCACATTATGCAACTGAATCTTGAAGAATATTGGTAGCTCTGCACAGGGAAAGAAAAACAAAGTTACAATCTCAAACTATGTGGTTTACTTTTATTATAACAATACAATAGAAAGATAATGTACACACCTTTAACTGAAAGTCTAGCAGTGGTTTCTGTACTTCCAGTCTGGCATGTGTAGCTGTCACTGTCGTCAGGCGTGAGATCCTTAATGTGGAGAGACATAAGGCAGCCATCTTGTTTTATGTCATACTTCCTGTTGGCTCTCAGTGGCTGTGTGTTCTTCTTCCATTGTACAGAAACTCCAGGCTTAGACAGCTCACAGCATAATGATACTGAACCCTCTTCTTGTGCCTCCATATTTTCCAAGACTTTCTTGAAGAACAACGGTTGCTCTAGAGAGTTGGTATAAAGAAATAATAATTCACTATTAAACTGACTCTACAATATTGAGAACTTATAATTTGAACAATTAGCGTTGTTTGTCAGGTACCTTTGACAGACAGTGTGGCAGTGGTCTCTGTGTTTCCAAGTTGACATGTGTAGCTGCCTCTGTCTTCAAGCGTAAGGTCTCTTATCTTGAGCTCTTGGTAGCATCCGCTTTGTTTCATTTCAAACTTATTGTCGGCTTTCAGAGGTTGCGCATTCTTTTGCCATTGCACGGACAGTCCAGATTTAGAAAGTTCACAACAAAAGGTGATGAAGCTTCCTTCCTCAGCCTGAGTGCTCTGTAACTTCTTAGTGAAAAACAGTGGTTGTTCTGGGGATAAAGGAAAAGGGTTAAAGATCAATAAAGTACTAGCATTTGTCAACAACACCGTATAGGACTGTAATCCAAGTATACCTTTTACCGACAACAGGGCGGTAGTCTCTGCTCTTCCTACGTGACAAGAGTAGCTGCCACTGTCTTCAAGTTTGAGATCAGTAATGCAGAGCTGAAGAAGGTAACCATCGTGTTTCATTTCATATTTTTTGCTTGCTCTTAGTGGAAGCCTGTTCTTTTTCCATTGTACAGACACTCCACATTTAGACACTTTACATTGCAAGGTGGCAGAAATTCCCTCCTCGGCATCTGAGTTGTCAAGGTCTTCCGTGAAGTAAGGTAGCACCTCTGGTTAATGTAAGTAACAATTAGAAAGCAAAGAATACACATGTTTTTGGAACCTTAAGTAAGACGACTACTGGTACATACATATTCAGATGCTGGTCATCATAACTTACCTTCAACAGTCAGAGTTGCCGTTGTTTCTGCACCTGCTGCCTGGCATGTATATCTTCCACCATCATCAACACCAAGATCAGTAATGTTAAGCTGAACAAAGCAGCCATCTTGAATCAGCTCGTATTTTTGGCTGGCTCTCAGTGTCAGCCGATTCTTCTTCCACTGAACTACATCAGGTTTGGAAAGCTGACAACAGAGAGAGACTGTGCCTCCCTCTTCAGCTGTCACACTCTGTAGTTCTTTAAAGAATGGAGGGAGCTCTGAAAAAGTGCATAGTAAAAATAAATAGTCAAATGTAATAGTGTTTTAATAATGAGAAAAAAAGAATAACACCTTTGACTGTCAGTTTTCCAGTTGTTTCGGCAGTTCCTGCTTGGCATGTGTAGCTTCCTCGGTCCTCCAGTTTTAGATCTTTAATAAGGAGCTGAACCAGGCAGCCCTCTTGCTTCATTTCATACTTGCTATTGGCTCTAAGTTGTTGTCTGTTCTTCTTCCACTGGACTGGAACTCCAGGCTTGGACAGTTCACAGAACAGAGAGGCTGTGTCTCCTTCCTCAGCAACAATATTGTGGAGCTCTTCAACAAACACTGACATAACCTCTGGAATAATCAGAGTGAATAGAATACAGTCTCATAATTACTTATAACATATTTCATTTGATATCATGTCATTACAGACCTTTTACAGACAGTTTAGCTGTGGTCTCTGCGTTTCCGGCTTGACAAATATAGCTGCCACTATCCTCAGGTTTAACTTCTTTGATGAGAAGCTGGTGGTAGAATCCATCTTCTTTCATTTCATATTTTTGACTGTCTCTTAACAATGTCCAGTTCTTTTTCCATTGCACTGAAACTCCAGGTTTAGACAGTTCACAGAAAAAGGAGACTGTTCCTTCTTCTTCAGCCTCAACATTTTGTAAATCTACTTTGAAGAACAATGGAAGTGCTGGAAAAAGGTAATTGGGTAAGGTAATTATTTGTAGTTTGCAAATAAATAGAGTACCGGTATTTGTTTTTTTCTTTTTATATAGGACCCACCTTTCACTGAGACAACTGCAGTGGTCTCAATGTTTCCCGCTCGGCATGTGTAGCTTCCACTGTCTTCTAGATTCAGCTCCTTGATATGGAAATAGAGACGACATCCATCTTGTTCCATTTCACAGTGTCTGCTGGCGCTAACTGGTAGTCGATTCTTCTTCCACTGCACTGCTATAACCGGCTTGGACAATTCACAATACAGAGAAGCTGTATCTTCCTCATCAGCCTCAACATTTTGCAGTTCCACTTTAAAGAAAGGGGGCAGTTCTGAAAAACATTTGAACCGAATCATTACTGAACAGTTTAATATAAAACTTGATACGCTGACTTGCAAATTGTGTATATAAAAAGTAATGGCTTCACTTATTAGCAAACCTTTGACTGAAATGGTGGCTGTTGTCTCTGTGTTTCCTACTTGACATGTGTAGCTTCCTTTGTCTTCAGGTGTTACATCTTTTATAACAAGTACAGCACAGCAGTCATCCTGGGTCATTTTGTATTTTCTGCTGGCTCTTAGTGTCAGACGGTTCTTCCTCCACTGGACCTGTGCCCCCGGTCTGGATAACTCACACTGCAAGGTGGCCACGCCTCCTTCATTTGCCTCAATGCCTCGTAAGGGTTTCTTAAAGAATGGAGGAGGCTCTGTGAATCCAATCAAGTACATGTAGTTAGTGAATCTGTTTTTCATAAAGCAAGTGCAGAAATGTGTATACAGTAAACACACCTTTTACAAAGACTGTGGTTGTAGTCTCTGCACTCCCTGCCTGACAGCTGTAGCTGCCACTGTCCTCAAGTTTAAGATCCTTGATAATAAGTTGGAAGAAGCAGCCATCTTGCTTTATCTCGTACTTCCTACTGGCTCTAATTGGCTGCCTATCCTTTTTCCACTGTATTGATACTCCAAGTTTAGACAATTCGCAGTACAAAGAGGCCGTTTCTCCTTCCTCTGCCTCAACACTTTGCAAGTCCTCTTGGAAAAATGGTGGAAGTTCTAGAAATAAAGATAAAAGGCGTTAAGGCGTAATGTTCAAAATCAAATAATGACTTTTGTTCTTACCTGTGACAGTGAGCTTGACACAACTCTGTACATCCCCTGTATCACATGAGTAGGCACCAGTATCCAGAGGATCCACATCATAAATTAGCAGTATGTTGACTTTACCCTCTTTGTATATCTTGTATTTATCACTATTGTGGAGGGGAATACTTTTTCGCCGCCATGTAACTTGGGTGGTCAAATCAGAGGTCTTGCAGGATAATGTTGCTGTTTCTCCTTCCAAGACTGAAACATCATTGGGCTTTCCCTCAAACAACACTTATAAGGAATAGCAAGTTAGCATCTTTAGAAAGTCCAATACTTTTGTTTGGTGTGTGACACATCATACCTTTTGGCTTAGGAAGGACTAAAAGTTCAGCTGATGCCCTCTCTTCTCCAATAACAAATGCCACTGTACCGGTCTCCTCAGGGGTCGTCATTAAAAGGACCAGCCGGTGTTGTCGGCCATGACAGAGCATCTGGTTCATCTCATTTTTCTGCAGTGGAGATAAGCCCAGCCACCAGACTCCGTCGCTCACATCTGCATGGCTGAGCTCACACACAAACACTGCATCTTGTCCAGCAGTCACTGTCACATCATTTAGCCCGGTAACAATTCTCACACGCTCTATAAAAGGAGCAAAATGAAGAAGTTTATTGATCTCTAATGTTTATTTAGCCTTAACTGCCACAAACCCTTTACCACAAAGTCACCCACCTCTCACAACCAGTTTGCCAGTGGTCTTTTTACCCCTGGTAATACAAGAATATTCTCCTCCATCTTCAAGTTCCAAACGCTTGATCTCAAGTGTGTGTGTGGGACCTTTCTTCTTGATAATGAAATTACTTCCATGTTCAATTGTAATGTTGTCCTTTTTCCAAGTGACTGGGACATTAGCACTGGAAACCTCACAGGAAAATGTTACAGGTTTGCCTTCCATTATTGCCTGGTTTTGGAGTTCTTTTTCAAAGAATACTGATGCTGCAGCTAAAAGGTGAAAAAGCAGGGCTCAATATAGAGAATGAAGGAATAAATGCTGTTGTACTGGCTTGAGTACCTCTCACATTAACCTCAGCTGTTGTTTTCTGTTCACCAAAAACACAACTGTACTCGCCAACATCTTCTGGTTGGATGTTTCTGATCTTCATCTCTGCTATCTTTCCAGAAAGACTCATCTGGAATCTACCTCCATGATAAATCGGATCCTCTCCTTTCCACCACTGCACAGGGACACCAGCCTTGGACAGCTCACAGTGAAGAACAACATTTCCTCCTTCAGCAGCCTCCTGATTCTTGAGTCCCGTTTTAAATGCCAAAGGAATAGCTGCAGAAATTAAAATATATCGTACATTATGTCATTAGCTCAAAACGAACTATCACATTATCTTACATGTGATGGTGATGTTGGCTGTGGTCTTGACATCACTATAGGTGCAACTGTAGAGACCACTGTCTTCCATCTGTGCATTTTTTAAGAGAAGCTCCTTGATGCTTTCTCTGTTTTTAATCTGATATTTAAAATTACTTTTCAGGATTTCTTCCCCTTTCCTCCATTCCACACTAAGACCAGGTTTGGACAGCTCACAACTCAAAGTCAAGCTGTTCTCCTCCTCCACCTGTAGGTTCTTCAACCTTGTCTTGAACATAACTGGAGGTGCTACAACAAAGAAAACAGTGTTAGTTCTAGTTCTTTTATCATGTTTCCTGCTATGGTGTATATTACATTTGACAGTAAGTTCAGCTGCTGATTGGCTATCCTTGGACTTGCAAATGTATTTTCCAGCATCCTCTTCCTCTATGTTGTTGATGATCAGTTTTGCCAAAGATCCTTGCCATTTCATTTCATATTTATACCCAGGCTTCAGGACAACTCTGCCCTTTCTCCAGTCCACACATGCACCAGGCTTTGAAAGCTCACAGCACAAAACAGCACTGTCTCCTTCTTTCACCTCCAGATTCTCCAATTCTTGTTTAAATGTAACTGGTAATTCTGTGAGAAACAGCGCATGAATTCAAAAGTAAACTATGCTACAACTCACCTTTGCCTCAACTGTAACTGTAAGTAATGATTTGATGCTTACCTCTTACTTTGATCTCAGCAGCAGTCACAGCGTTGCCAACAGAACAACTGTACTCCCCGGCATCTTTCAGAGTCAAATTGTTAATCATCATCTCAGCCACTCTTCCCTCCTGCTTTGATTGGTACTTTTGACCACAGATCAGGAGCTGGGCATCTTTCCTCCACTCCACCGTGGCTCCAGACTTGGAGATCTCACAGCGCAGCGTCACATTGCCCTCCTCCACTGCTTCCTGGTTCTTTAACTTCTGTTTAAATGTCACTGGAATAGCTGCAATTTCACATTAGACATGCATCATTAAGTTATAATCATATTTCAGTTGATAAATATTGTTTTAGTACCTGTGATTTGGACATTTGCCATTGATTTGATATCATCGCATACACAGCTGTATAGACCACTGTCAGCTGGTTGACTTTTCTTAATAAGAAGTTCCATTTTGCAGCCGTTTTTCTTCATTTGATACTTCTCTCCATTTGTAAGCTCAATGTCTCCTTTCAGCCATTGAACAAAGAAATCTGGTTTGGAAAACTCACAGCAGAGAGTCACTCCGTTTCCTTCCTGAACCTCAATATTCTTCAGCTCTTGGAGGAATTTAACAGGACGCTCTAACAGGAGTAAGATTGTAGAATGTAAGTTTGTAGAATGTAAGTTTGTAGAATGTAAGATTGTAGAATGTAAGATTGTAGAATGTAAGATTGTAGAACGTAGAATGTTAGATTGTAGAATGTTAGATTGTAGAATGTTAGATTGTAGAATGTAAGATTGTAGAATGTAAGATTGTAGAATGTAAGATTGTAGAATGTAAGATTGTAGAATGTAAGATTGTAGAACGTAGAATGTTAGATTGTAGAATGTTAGATTGTAGAATGTTAGATTGTAGAATGTAAGATTGTAGAATGTAAGTTTGTAGAATGTAAGATTGTAGAATGTAAGATTGTAGAATGTAAGATTGTAGAACGTAGAATGTTAGATTGTAGAATGTTAGATTGTAGAATGTTAGATTGTAGAATGTAAGATTGTAGAATGTAAGTTTGTTGAATGTAAGATTGTAGAATGTAAGATTGTAGAATGTAAGATTGTAGAACGTAGAATGTTAGATTGTAGAATGTTAGATTGTAGAATGTTAGATTGTAGAATGTAAGATTGTAGAATGTAAGATTGTAGAATGTAAGATTGTAGAACGTAGAATGTAAGATTGTAGAACGTAGAATGTAAGATTGTAGAATGTAAGATTGTAGAATGTAAGATTGTAGAATGTTAGATTGTAGAATGTAAGATTGTAGAATGTTAGATTGTAGAATGTTAGATTGTAGAATGTTAGATTGTAGAATGTTAGATTGTAGAATGTAAGATTGTAGAACATAAGATTGTAGAACGTTAGATTGTAGAATGTTAGATTGTAGAATGTAAGATTGTAGAATGTTAGATTGTAGAACGTAAGATTGTAGAATGTTAGATTGTAGAATGTAAGATTGTAGAATGTAAGATTGTAGAATGTTAGATTGTAGAACGTAAGATTGTAGAACGTAAGATTGTAGAACGTAAGATTGTAGAATGTAAGATTGTAGAATGTAAGATTGTAGAATGTTAGATTGTAGAATGTTAGATTGTAGAATGTTAGATTGTAGAATGTAAGATTGTAGAACGTAAGATTGTAGAATGTAAGATTGTAGAACGTAAGATTGTAGAATGTAAGATTGTAGAACGTAAGATTGTAGAATGTAAGATTGTAGAACGTAAGATTGTAGAATGTAAGATTGTAGAATGTAAGATTGTAGAATGTTAGATTGTAGAATGTTAGATTGTAGAATGTAAGATTGTAGAATGTAAGATTGTAGAATGTTAGATTGTAGAATGTAAGATTGTAGAATGTTAGATTGTAGAACGTTAGATTGTAGAATGTAAGATTGTAGAACGTAAGATTGTAGAATGTAAGATTGTAGAACGTCAGATTGTAGAATGTAAGATTGTAGAACGTAAGATTGTAGAATGTAAGATTGTAGAATGTAAGATTGTAGAACGTTAGATTGTAGAATGTAAGATTGTAGAACGTAAGATTGTAGAATGTAAGATTGTAGAACGTAAGATTGTAGAATGTTAGATTGTAGAATGTAAGATTGTAGAACGTAAGATTGTAGAATGTTAGATTGTAGAATGTAAGATTGTAGAACGTAAGATTGTAGAATGTAAGATTGTAGAACGTAAGATTGTAGAATGTAAGATTGTAGAACGTAAGATTGTAGAATGTAAGATTGTAGAATGTAAGATTGTAGAATGTTAGATTGTAGAATGTTAGATTGTAGAATGTAAGATTGTAGAATGTAAGATTGTAGAATGTAAGATTGTAGAATGTTAGATTGTAGAATGTAATATTGTAGAATGTAAGATTGTAGAATGTTAGATTGTAGAATGTAAGATTGTAGAATGTTAGATTGTAGAATGTAAGATTGTAGAATGTAAGATTGTAGAATGTTAGATTGTAGAATGTAAGATTGTAGAATGTAAGAAAGTAGAATGTAAGATTGTAGAACGTAAGATTGTAGAATGTAAGATTGTAGAACGTAAGATTGTAGAATGTTAGATTGTAGAACGTTAGATTGTAGAATGTAAGATTGTAGAACGTAAGATTGTAGAATGTAAGATTGTAGAACGTAAGATTGTAGAATGTTAGATTGTAGAATGTAAGATTGTAGAACGTAAGATTGTAGAATGTTAGATTGTAGAATGTAAGATTGTAGAACGTAAGATTGTAGAATGTAAGATTGTAGAACGTAAGATTGTAGAATGTAAGATTGTAGAACGTAAGATTGTAGAATGTAAGATTGTAGAATGTAAGATTGTAGAATGTTAGATTGTAGAATGTTAGATTGTAGAATGTAAGATTGTAGAATGTTAGATTGTAGAATGTTAGATTGTAGAATGTAAGATTGTAGAATGTAAGATTGTAGAATGTTAGATTGTAGAATGTAAGATTGTAGAACGTAAGATTGTAGAATGTAAGATTGTAGAACGTAAGATTGTAGAACGTAAGATTGTAGAACGTAAGATTGTAGAATGTAAGATTGTAGAATGTAAGATTGTAGAATGTTAGATTGTAGAATGTTAGATTGTAGAATGTAAGATTGTAGAATGTAAGATTGTAGAATGTAAGATTGTAGAATGTTAGATTGTAGAATGTAATATTGTAGAATGTAAGATTGTAGAATGTTAGATTGTAGAATGTAAGATTGTAGAATGTTAGATTGTAGAATGTAAGATTGTAGAATGTAAGATTGTAGAATGTTAGATTGTAGAATGTAAGATTGTAGAATGTAAGAAAGTAGAATGTAAGATTGTAGAACGTAAGATTGTAGAATGTAAGATTGTAGAATGTTAGATTGTAGAATGTAAGATTGTAGAATGTAAGATTGTAGAATGTTAGATTGTAGAATGTAAGATTGTAGAATGTAAGATTGTAGAATGTTAGATTGTAGAACGTAAGATTGTAGAACGTAAGATTGTAGAACGTAAGATTGTAGAATGTAAGATTGTAGAATGTAAGATTGTAGAATGTTAGATTGTAGAATGTAAGATTGTAGAATGTAAGATTGTAGAATGTAAGATTGTAGAATGTAAGATTGTAGAATGTTAGATTGTAGAATGTAAGATTGTAGAATGTAAGATTGTAGAACGTAAGATTGTAGAATGTAAGATTGTAGAATGTAAGATTGTAGAATGTAAGATTGTAGAATGTAAGATTGTAGAACGTAAGATTGTAGAACGTAAGATTGTAGAATGTTAGATTGTAGAATGTAAGATTGTAGAATGTAAGATTGTAGAATGTTAGATTGTAGAATGTAAGATTGTAGAATGTAAGATTGTAGAATGTTAGATTGTAGAATGTAAGATTGTAGAATGTTAGATTGTAGAATGTAAGATTGTAGAATGTAAGATTGTAGAACGTAAGATTGTAGAATGTAAGATTGTAGAATGTAAGATTGTAGAATGTTAGATTGTAGAACGTTAGATTGTAGAATGTAAGATTGTAGAACGTAAGATTGTAGAATTTAAGATTGTAGAACGTAAGATTGTAGAATGTTAGATTGTAGAATGTAAGATTGTAGAACGTAAGATTGTAGAATGTTAGATTGTAGAATGTAAGATTGTAGAACGTAAGATTGTAGAATGTAAGATTGTAGAACGTAAGATTGTAGAATGTAAGATTGTAGAACGTAAGATTGTAGAATGTAAGATTGTAGAATGTAAGATTGTAGAATGTTAGATTGTAGAATGTTAGATTGTAGAATGTAAGATTGTAGAATGTTAGATTGTAGAATGTTAGATTGTAGAATGTAAGATTGTAGAATGTAAGATTGTAGAATGTTAGATTGTAGAATGTAAGATTGTAGAACGTAAGATTGTAGAATGTAAGATTGTAGAACGTAAGATTGTAGAACGTAAGATTGTAGAACGTAAGATTGTAGAATGTAAGATTGTAGAATGTAAGATTGTAGAATGTAAGATTGTAGAATGTTAGATTGTAGAATGTTAGATTGTAGAACGTTAGATTGTAGAATGTAAGATTGTAGAACGTAAGATTGTAGAATGTAAGATTGTAGAACGTAAGATTGTAGAATGTTAGATTGTAGAACGTAAGATTGTAGAACGTAAGATTGTAGAATGTTAGATTGTAGAATGTAAGATTGTAGAACGTAAGATTGTAGAATGTAAGATTGTAGAACGTAAGATTGTAGAATGTAAGATTGTAGAACGTAAGATTGTAGAATGTTAGATTGTAGAACGTAAGATTGTAGAATGTAAGATTGTAGAATGTAAGATTGTAGAATGTTAGATTGTAGAATGTAAGATTGTAGAATGTTAGATTGTAGAATGTAAGATTGTAGAATGTTAGATTGTAGAATGTAAGATTGTAGAATGTAAGATTGTAGAACGTAAGATTGTAGAATGTAAGATTGTAGAATGTAAGATTGTAGAATGTTAGATTGTAGAACGTTAGATTGTAGAATGTAAGATTGTAGAACGTAAGATTGTAGAATGTAAGATTGTAGAACGTAAGATTGTAGAACGTAAGATTGTAGAATGTTAGATTGTAGAATGTAAGATTGTAGAACGTAAGATTGTAGAATGTTAGATTGTAGAATGTAAGATTGTAGAACGTAAGATTGTAGAATGTAAGATTGTAGAATGTTAGATTGTAGAATGTTAGATTGTAGAATGTAAGATTGTAGAACGTAAGATTGTAGAATGTTAGATTGTAGAATGTAAGATTGTAGAACGTAAGATTGTAGAATGTAAGATTGTAGAATGTTAGATTGTAGAATGTTAGATTGTAGAACGTAAGATTGTAGAATGTAAGATTGTAGAATGTAAGATTGTAGAATGTAAGATTGTAGAATGTTAGATTGTAGAATGTTAGATTGTAGAACGTTAGATTGTAGAATGTAAGATTGTAGAACGTAAGATTGTAGAATGTAAGATTGTAGAACGTAAGATTGTAGAATGTTAGATTGTAGAACGTAAGATTGTAGAACGTAAGATTGTAGAATGTTAGATTGTAGAATGTAAGATTGTAGAACGTAAGATTGTAGAATGTAAGATTGTAGAACGTAAGATTGTAGAATGTAAGATTGTAGAACGTAAGATTGTAGAATGTTAGATTGTAGAACGTAAGATTGTAGAATGTAAGATTGTAGAATGTAAGATTGTAGAATGTTAGATTGTAGAATGTAAGATTGTAGAATGTTAGATTGTAGAATGTAAGATTGTAGAATGTTAGATTGTAGAATGTAAGATTGTAGAATGTAAGATTGTAGAACGTAAGATTGTAGAATGTAAGATTGTAGAATGTAAGATTGTAGAATGTTAGATTGTAGAACGTTAGATTGTAGAATGTAAGATTGTAGAACGTAAGATTGTAGAATGTAAGATTGTAGAACGTAAGATTGTAGAACGTAAGATTGTAGAATGTTAGATTGTAGAATGTAAGATTGTAGAACGTAAGATTGTAGAATGTTAGATTGTAGAATGTAAGATTGTAGAACGTAAGATTGTAGAATGTAAGATTGTAGAATGTTAGATTGTAGAATGTTAGATTGTAGAACGTAAGATTGTAGAATGTAAGATTGTAGAACGTAAGATTGTAGAATGTAAGATTGTAGAACGTAAGATTGTAGAATGTTAGATTGTAGAATGTTAGATTGTAGAATGTTAGATTGTAGAACGTAAGATTGTAGAATGTAAGATTGTAGAATGTAAGATTGTAGAATGTAAGATTGTAGAATGTAAGATTGTAGAATGTTAGATTGTAGAATGTTAGATTGTAGAATGTAAGATTGTAGAATGTTAGATTGTAGAATGTTAGATTGTAGAATGTAAGATTGTAGAATGTAAGATTGTAGAATGTTAGATTGTAGAATGTAAGATTGTAGAACGTAAGATTGTAGAATGTAAGATTGTAGAACGTAAGATTGTAGAACGTAAGATTGTAGAACGTAAGATTGTAGAATGTAAGATTGTAGAATGTAAGATTGTAGAATGTAAGATTGTAGAATGTTAGATTGTAGAATGTTAGATTGCAGAACGTTAGATTGTAGAATGTAAGATTGTAGAACGTAAGATTGTAGAATGTAAGATTGTAGAACGTAAGATTGTAGAATGTTAGATTGTAGAATGTAAGATTGTAGAACGTAAGATTGTAGAATGTTAGATTGTAGAATGTAAGATTGTAGAACGTAAGATTGTAGAATGTAAGATTGTAGAACGTAAGATTGTAGAATGTAAGATTGTAGAATGTAAGATTGTAGAATGTTAGATTGTAGAACGTAAGATTGTAGAATGTAAGATTGTAGAATGTTAGATTGTAGAATGTTAGATTGTAGAATGTAAGATTGTAGAATGTAAGATTGTAGAATGTAAGATTGTAGAATGTTAGATTGTAGAATGTAATATTGTAGAATGTAAGATTGTAGAATGTTAGATTGTAGAATGTAAGATTGTAGAATGTTAGATTGTAGAATGTAAGATTGTAGAATGTAAGATTGTAGAATGTTAGATTGTAGAATGTAAGATTGTAGAATGTAAGAAAGTAGAATGTAAGATTGTAGAACGTAAGATTGTAGAATGTAAGATTGTAGAATGTTAGATTGTAGAATGTAAGATTGTAGAATGTAAGATTGTAGAATGTTAGATTGTAGAATGTAAGATTGTAGAATGTAAGATTGTAGAATGTTAGATTGTAGAACGTAAGATTGTAGAACGTAAGATTGTAGAACGTAAGATTGTAGAATGTAAGATTGTAGAATGTAAGATTGTAGAATGTTAGATTGTAGAATGTAAGATTGTAGAATGTAAGATTGTAGAATGTAAGATTGTAGAATGTAAGATTGTAGAATGTTAGATTGTAGAATGTAAGATTGTAGAATGTAAGAAAGTAGAAAGTAAGATTGTAGAATGTAAGATTGTAGAATGTAAGATTGTAGAATGTAAGATTGTAGAATGTAAGATTGTAGAACGTAAGATTGTAGAACGTAAGATTGTAGAATGTTAGATTGTAGAATGTAAGATTGTAGAATGTAAGATTGTAGAATGTTAGATTGTAGAATGTAAGATTGTAGAATGTAAGATTGTAGAATGTTAGATTGTAGAATGTAAGATTGTAGAATGTTAGATTGTAGAATGTAAGATTGTAGAATGTAAGATTGTAGAACGTAAGATTGTAGAATGTAAGATTGTAGAATGTAAGATTGTAGAATGTTAGATTGTAGAACGTTAGATTGTAGAATGTAAGATTGTAGAACGTAAGATTGTAGAATGTAAGATTGTAGAACGTAAGATTGTAGAATGTTAGATTGTAGAATGTAAGATTGTAGAACGTAAGATTGTAGAATGTTAGATTGTAGAATGTAAGATTGTAGAACGTAAGATTGTAGAATGTAAGATTGTAGAACGTAAGATTGTAGAATGTAAGATTGTAGAACGTAAGATTGTAGAATGTAAGATTGTAGAATGTAAGATTGTAGAATGTTAGATTGTAGAATGTTAGATTGTAGAATGTAAGATTGTAGAATGTTAGATTGTAGAATGTTAGATTGTAGAATGTAAGATTGTAGAATGTAAGATTGTAGAATGTTAGATTGTAGAATGTAAGATTGTAGAACGTAAGATTGTAGAATGTAAGATTGTAGAACGTAAGATTGTAGAACGTAAGATTGTAGAACGTAAGATTGTAGAATGTAAGATTGTAGAATGTAAGATTGTAGAATGTTAGATTGTAGAATGTTAGATTGTAGAATGTAAGATTGTAGAATGTAAGATTGTAGAATGTAAGATTGTAGAATGTTAGATTGTAGAATGTAATATTGTAGAATGTAAGATTGTAGAATGTTAGATTGTAGAATGTAAGATTGTAGAATGTTAGATTGTAGAATGTAAGATTGTAGAATGTAAGATTGTAGAATGTTAGATTGTAGAATGTAAGATTGTAGAATGTAAGAAAGTAGAATGTAAGATTGTAGAACGTAAGATTGTAGAATGTAAGATTGTAGAATGTTAGATTGTAGAATGTAAGATTGTAGAATGTAAGATTGTAGAATGTTAGATTGTAGAATGTAAGATTGTAGAATGTAAGATTGTAGAATGTAAGATTGTAGAATGTTAGATTGTAGAACGTAAGATTGTAGAACGTAAGATTGTAGAACGTAAGATTGTAGAATGTAAGATTGTAGAACGTAAGATTGTAGAATGTTAGATTGTAGAATGTAAGATTGTAGAATGTAAGATTGTAGAATGTAAGATTGTAGAATGTAAGATTGTAGAATGTTAGATTGTAGAATGTAAGATTGTAGAATGTAAGATTGTAGAACGTAAGATTGTAGAATGTAAGATTGTAGAATGTAAGATTGTAGAATGTAAGATTGTAGAATGTAAGATTGTAGAACGTAAGATTGTAGAACGTAAGATTGTAGAATGTTAGATTGTAGAATGTAAGATTGTAGAATGTAAGATTGTAGAATGTTAGATTGTAGAATGTAAGATTGTAGAATGTAAGATTGTAGAATGTTAGATTGTAGAATGTAAGATTGTAGAATGTTAGATTGTAGAATGTAAGATTGTAGAATGTAAGATTGTAGAACGTAAGATTGTAGAATGTAAGATTGTAGAATGTAAGATTGTAGAATGTTAGATTGTAGAACGTTAGATTGTAGAATGTAAGATTGTAGAACGTAAGATTGTAGAATTTAAGATTGTAGAACGTAAGATTGTAGAATGTTAGATTGTAGAATGTAAGATTGTAGAACGTAAGATTGTAGAATGTTAGATTGTAGAATGTAAGATTGTAGAACGTAAGATTGTAGAATGTAAGATTGTAGAACGTAAGATTGTAGAATGTAAGATTGTAGAACGTAAGATTGTAGAATGTAAGATTGTAGAATGTAAGATTGTAGAATGTTAGATTGTAGAATGTTAGATTGTAGAATGTAAGATTGTAGAATGTTAGATTGTAGAATGTTAGATTGTAGAATGTAAGATTGTAGAATGTAAGATTGTAGAATGTTAGATTGTAGAATGTAAGATTGTAGAACGTAAGATTGTAGAATGTAAGATTGTAGAACGTAAGATTGTAGAACGTAAGATTGTAGAACGTAAGATTGTAGAATGTAAGATTGTAGAATGTAAGATTGTAGAATGTAAGATTGTAGAATGTTAGATTGTAGAATGTTAGATTGTAGAACGTTAGATTGTAGAATGTAAGATTGTAGAACGTAAGATTGTAGAATGTAAGATTGTAGAACGTAAGATTGTAGAATGTTAGATTGTAGAACGTAAGATTGTAGAACGTAAGATTGTAGAATGTTAGATTGTAGAATGTAAGATTGTAGAACGTAAGATTGTAGAATGTAAGATTGTAGAACGTAAGATTGTAGAATGTAAGATTGTAGAACGTAAGATTGTAGAATGTTAGATTGTAGAACGTAAGATTGTAGAATGTAAGATTGTAGAATGTAAGATTGTAGAATGTTAGATTGTAGAATGTAAGATTGTAGAATGTTAGATTGTAGAATGTAAGATTGTAGAATGTTAGATTGTAGAATGTAAGATTGTAGAACGTAAGATTGTAGAATGTAAGATTGTAGAATGTAAGATTGTAGAATGTTAGATTGTAGATTGTTAGATTGTAGAATGTAAGATTGTAGAACGTAAGATTGTAGAATGTAAGATTGTAGAACGTAAGATTGTAGAACGTAAGATTGTAGAATGTTAGATTGTAGAATGTAAGATTGTAGAACGTAAGATTGTAGAATGTTAGATTGTAGAATGTAAGATTGTAGAACGTAAGATTGTAGAATGTAAGATTGTAGAATGTTAGATTGTAGAATGTTAGATTGTAGAACGTAAGATTGTAGAATGTAAGATTGTAGAACGTAAGATTGTAGAATGTAAGATTGTAGAACGTAAGATTGTAGAATGTTAGATTGTAGAATGTTAGATTGTAGAATGTTAGATTGTAGAACGTAAGATTGTAGAATGTAAGATTGTAGAATGTAAGATTGTAGAATGTAAGATTGTAGAATGTAAGATTGTAGAATGTTAGATTGTAGAATGTTAGATTGTAGAATGTAAGATTGTAGAATGTTAGATTGTAGAATGTTAGATTGTAGAATGTAAGATTGTAGAATGTAAGATTGTAGAATGTTAGATTGTAGAATGTAAGATTGTAGAACGTAAGATTGTAGAATGTAAGATTGTAGAACGTAAGATTGTAGAACGTAAGATTGTAGAACGTAAGATTGTAGAATGTAAGATTGTAGAATGTAAGATTGTAGAATGTAAGATTGTAGAATGTTAGATTGTAGAATGTTAGATTGCAGAACGTTAGATTGTAGAATGTAAGATTGTAGAACGTAAGATTGTAGAATGTAAGATTGTAGAATGTAAGATTGTAGAATGTTAGATTGTAGAATGTAAGATTGTAGAACGTAAGATTGTAGAATGTTAGATTGTAGAATGTAAGATTGTAGAACGTAAGATTGTAGAATGTAAGATTGTAGAACGTAAGATTGTAGAATGTAAGATTGTAGAACGTAAGATTGTAGAATGTTAGATTGTAGAACGTAAGATTGTAGAATGTAAGATTGTAGAATGTAAGATTGTAGAACGTAAGATTGTAGAATGTTAGATTGTAGAATGTAAGATTGTAGAATGTTAGATTGTAGAATGTAAGATTGTAGAACGTAAGATTGTAGAATGTAAGATTGTAGAATGTTAGATTGTAGAATGTAAGATTGTAGAATGTAAGATTGTAGAATGTAAGATTGTAGAATGTTAGATTGTAGAATGTAAGATTGTAGAATGTTAGATTGTAGAATGTTAGATTGTAGAATGTTAGATTGTAGAATGTAAGATTGTAGAATGTAAGATTGTAGAATGTAAGATTGTAGAATGTTAGATTGTAGAATGTAAGATTGTAGAACGTAAGATTGTAGAATGTAAGATTGTAGAATGTTAGATTGTAGAATGTAAGATTGTAGAATGTAAGATTGTAGAATGTAAGATTGTAGAATGTTAGATTGTAGAATGTAAGATTGTAGAACGTAAGATTGTAGAATGTAAGATTGTAGAACGTAAGATTGTAGAATGTAAGATTGTAGAACGTAAGATTGTAGAATGTAAGATTGTAGAATGTAAGATTGTAGAACGTAAGATTGTAGAATGTAAGATTGTAGAACGTTAGATTGTAGAATGTAAGATTGTAGAATGTAAGATTGTAGAATGTAAGATTGTAGAATGTAAGATTGTAGAATGTTAGATTGTAGAATGTAAGATTGTAGAACGTAAGATTGTAGAATGTAAGATTGTAGAACGTTAGATTGTAGACTGTAAGATTGTAGAATGTAAGATTGTAGAATGTAAGATTGTAGAATGTTAGATTGTAGAATGTAAGATTGTAGAATGTTAGATTGTAGAATGTAAGATTGTAGAATGTAAGATTGTAGAACGTTAGATTGTAGAATGTAAGATTGTAGAATGTTAGATTGTAGAATGTAAGATTGTAGAATGTAAGATTGTAGAATGTAAGATTGTAGAATGTAAGATTGTAGAATGTAAGATTGTAGAATGTAAGATTGTAGAATGCCTAGGTATGTTTTGCCAACACATGAACTTTGGCGGCTCAGTAAAAGGAAACAAAGTATGACAATGTCTGTGGTCTGTGACATCCAAATAAAAATGTATACTATAAAAGGTAATAACTAGCCACACACAGCACTCACCATTGACTGTGATGGTTGCAGTTGTCCTCTGATCACCACATATGCATGTATATTCTCCTCCATCATCAATATCAGTTTTCATTATCTTCAATTCCAACAAAAGTTCTTTCTTCCTTATCTGATAGTCGTCTCCATTTCGCAGTAGTTCACCATGCCTCCTCCACTCCACTGAGGAGGCCGCTTTGCTAAGTTCACAGTGCAGAACCACACTGTTGCCTTCCATTACTTCTTGGTTAAGTAGAGGTGTTTTAAAGCTTGGAGGGGAGTCTGTAGATGACCAGACACAAATGTGATCAAAAAGACAAACGTTTTGCTGTAATAATAATCACAATATACTAAAACAGTCTAGATATGTTCTGCTGAATGCTCATTGTGCATTTCTAGACTACTTTAGTATTCATAGAACAGGGTGAATGATAATCTGTGTCTGATTACTGTAATGACCATTACAGATTATTCTACTGGTTTGGAGGGAGCAGGCAATGTAACATATAGTACACATGTGTGTCATCAATATTTATGATAATGAAAGAAATGGATTGTGTGAATAATCCATTCCTAGTGTATAAATGATGAAAATTGTGCAAGGAAATGACTTTTGTTAACATGTCACAAATACCACTAAGTAAAATGGGGTCGTAAAAGGGGTTCACACTATGAATAGGATTTAAGATTGGAGCTTTGAAGCTGACCTCTGTTACACTTGCGTTTCGCTGATACTATTGAATAAATTGGGGGAAAAACATTGCAGTTACACATAATACACATTTGAATTGGTATAATACTACATTATATACACAACACGTACATATAGGAAAACATACATTGTGCACCTTACCTTGTACAATGAGCTCAGCTGTTGTCTGGCCGTCTGTAGTCTTACATGTGTAGTTGCCAGCATCACTATCCTCTATTTCGTTGATGATTAATTTAGTTATTTTTCCTTCCAGCTTCATCTCATATTTGGTGCCTGGTTTCAGAAGTACTCTGCCTTTTTTCCATTCAACTGGTGCTCCAGGTTTGGAGAGCTCACAGCTGAAAGTGCCAATGTCCCCCTCTTTCACAACAATGCGCTGAAGCTCACGCTTGAATGTTACCGGAAGAGCTAAAATACATATGACACACATGAACTAAATCCATAGACATTTTCCTGTTAGTGATGTTATTATAGTATCGCTTTAGACACTCACGTCTAACATTGAGTTCAGCTGATGTTTTCTCATCACCAGTAATGCAGCTGTACTTTCCAGTGTCTTCTAGTTGGACTTTGGCGATGGTCAACTGGACTGTCTTTCCTTCTTGTTTGATCTGATACCTCCCTCGAGATACTTCCTCAGATATCATGGCACCGTTCCTCTGCCACGTCACGGTCACTCCTTTCTTTGAGAGCTCACAGCGTAAAGTCACACTGCTTCCCTCCTCAATCTGCAGGTTCTTGAGGGTGACTCTGAATGTCGCAGGAATGGCTGTCATAAGAAAAATGTATGTATACGACAAATTAACAACATGATATACAATTTCCACAGTAAATTCTTGTAACATACCAACAACTTTGACTGTGGACTTTGTCCTTTGCTCCCTGCATGTGCAAGTGTAGATTCCACTGTCCTCTGGTTCAGCATCTGTAATAACCAGCTCATGGACTGTATCCCGTTGTTTAATTTGGAACTTTTCTCCATTTTCTAACAGTTCTCCTCCAAGTCTCCACACTACTGGGACATTGGCTTTGGAAACCACACAATGAAGTGTAATATTCAGTCCTTCTTCAATCTGTACATTTTTCAGTTTCTGTTTGAAGGTTATTGGCACAGCTGGAAAATAATCATTTGAATATTAATGTTAGGAGTAACAGAGTGACGAAGAGTAAACAACCATACCATTCACAGTAAGAGTTGCAGTGGTCTCGATATTCTCACAAATACATGTATAGATATCGCTGTCCTCTGGCGTCACATCAAAGACCCTCAGCTCCACCAGCGTCTCCCTTTGTCTGATGTGGTATTTCTCTCCATTTCTCATGTGCTCTTCTCCCCTTCTCCTCCACTCAACAGAATGACCAGCTTTGGACAGCTCACACCGAAGAATAGCAACATTTCCTTCTTCTATCAAGACATTCCGAAGCTTTTGCTTAAAGGTGACAGGAAGATCTTAAGGGCCACAAACAACAGATGAGCTTACCATCCTAAACTTGACAATAAATGAACGGTGTATTGACCTATACCTATTATGTTGACATTGGCTGAAGTCTTCTGGTCAGCACACACACAACTGTACTCCCCACTGTCCGCTGGAACTGGTTTCCATATCATAAGCTCCAAAGTGGTTTCCCACTTCCTTATTTGGTGCTTAACCCCATTTCTCAAAAGCTCATCTTCTTTCCACCATTGCACTGGAACACCAGGCTTGGACAACTCGCAGCGCAAAACCACATTTGTGCCCTCATCTGCTTGAATCGGCTTTAAAGGTTGAACAAATGTTATCGGAATAGCTGGAAGAAAGTAAAGATCATATTTATAACAAAGGCAAATTGTGTCTTCTTACATTGATGCATAGTAACGTTATGTGAATTTACCATGAACTTTGAGGCAAGCTGCAGTGCGATGGTTGCGGCATTGACAGGTATATTCTCCTGAGTCCTCCGGCCTGACCGCTTTGATGGTGAGGGAGTTAATGGTCTTTTTTTGTTTCATGACAAACTTTTCACCAGATCGGATTCCCTCCAAACCCTTCCACCAATGAACCAGGACTCCAGGCAGAGAATACTCACATGTCAGGATCACTGTCTCGCCTTCTCTGGCCTCCATGAACTTTAGCATTTGGAGGAACTCTGCTGGAATGGCTGTTAATACGACGTTAGTAAGTGGCAAAATTCATACTGAAATATCACAATCACTGTTCAGTACATTAAATAAAAAACATTACCCTTTACAGTGATAACAGCGCTGGTGATAACAGAGCCAGCACTGCACTCATAGACCCCTGCGTCACTTGGCAAGACCTCGCGGATTGTTAGACGAGCTTCACATTCAGAACGGCTGGCATAATATCTGGATGAGCTCCACATCAAGCAGCCATCTTTGTACCACAAGATATGACATGGTTTAGATGTGATACATGACAACACCAGACCACCTCCTTCCACGGCCTCACAGTCCTCCAACGCTTTGATAATAGTGGGCCTTCTCTCTGGTAATGAAAAGACACCAGGTTTCATAAAGTTTAAATACATTTGGAGTCAAAGACAAAAGAGCACTTACCTCTAACCAACAGTGATGCATATGATCGCTTGTCACCAGCTGAGAATGAAATGGTGCCTGTGTCTTTGCGCGCGAGCTGTTTGAACGTGAGAGCATGGTAACCTGCTTGCATGACCTGGATCTCATTCAGGTCATTGGTGTAGAGCAGAGTTTCGTCCAAATACCACTTCACGTTGATAAAATCGCTGGGACAGATGCGACACCGGAAAGTGACGGTATCGCTTTCAAGACACTCGATATCTTCAAGTTCCTCCAGAATGGTGACTTTCTCATCTGAAAAAATAAAATGCTGCATAATATCAAAACTTCTGACAGTAGATGTAAGTAACACAGGCATCTTGTTAGAGGGTGGAATATATTAGATTTGCCCTGTTAGTTATGACTGAGTTGGGTAAATGTGTTAGCGTGACAACATTAACTCTTGTGTCCACTGATGATAAAAAAGGGGGGAAGCCAAATAACACATCACTATCATGTGTATTTGGACTGCCCCAATGTACCGGTATATAAATATTGGACACCAACAATAGAAATGACAGATGGATACCTGTGAAAAGTACTTTTGACTGCAGCAGCGGGATGATTATGGCTAACTATCCAACTAAGTTCACGCAGACTCAAAATCTCACCTTGCACAGTCAGCTGGGCGCGGCTTTGCATGGTGCCGACGTCACAAATATAAACATCTGTGTCAGTCTTTTCCAGGGAGACGATGGTCAGCGACAGCAACACACCTTTCTGCTTCATGACATACTTTCTTCCAGCCCGCAGCTCCACCATGCCTTTGAGCCATTTCACACGTTTGGCCGGTCGCCTGGTCTCACACTCCAGGACTGCTCGCCCCTTTTCCTCTCCACGTGTGTCTTTCAACTCTTGTGCAAAGGTGTGCTGGAGTTCTGCACAGAATTGACAGAATTAAGTACCACTTTATGATAACTACATCTTAATTAAATCTATTGTAAATAAAGCATGAAGAAAGTCTTAATGCAAATTCGGCCTCACTCGAGCACTAAAGCCTCCGCTGCAGCGCATTTCAAGATACCTCAAGCAAACAAAACACAACTGTGAGGAAACTAATGATGTGGAAACACCATTGTAACAGGTTTAAAGGTTCATTCAAGCTGATTTGCTGCATAATCGTGCTTATAATTCCAGGACGTTTTCCATTTTGCCAAAGCAGGGTTAGTTTGTTCTCCAAACACACACATTTTTTAAATCCACAATTTAATAGGACTTTTATATGGATTCGGCCAGGACTTTCCCATAAGCTGAGTTTTAGTGAAAATAGCTTAGCAAGGAATTGTTGAAACAACAGCTTTACTTTAGAAAATCTAAGCAGGATGTGAAATCAGATTATCCTCTGGGCAGGGTGGGGGTAATAAATCGTTGGGTATAAATTAAGTGCTTACAAAGCCTGAATCATTCTTTCTAAACTTATTCATGCTTTATTAAGGCTATTAAAAGTGTAGTTATTGTGAAGTGTTACAGAGAATTCAACTGAAACCTAATCTTTACCTCGGACTTCAAGCTTGGCCCTTGTAGCAACTCCATCCGCCTCACAGCAGTATTCCCCAGAGTCCTTAATTGTGGTGTTCGTTATTAAAAGTCGCGCCATGTTGTTTTCCACAGACATCAAATATTTAGGGCTCGGTCTCAAAAGGCGGCCATTTTTTAGCCATTGGATGGTGACCTCTGACTTTGTGATCTCACAGCTCAGCTCTGCATCTTCACCTGGCACTGCCTTCACATTCAGCAGATCTCTGAAGATGTGCACCGGCTTCTCTAGAGACAAGACAGAAAAAAAACGTGTCAATTATTTTATTAATTGATTGATTTTTACCGCTTTGTATTCTTTACCTTTGACAAACAGCATTGTCCTACAGCTCAGGTCTTTCACAGTGAAAACCACATCTCCAGCATCAGAAAGAACGGCATCCTTAATGGTCAGCTTGTACTTGCGGCAATTCTGTTCAAGCTGAATTCGATTGTTGCTAGCCACAGTCTGACCATTGATAGTCCAACAGGCTTCATCAGTAAGGCCGTGCGAGAGAACACACTCAAATGTGCAGCTTTCGCCTTCCAATACTGCAGTGGTTTTAAGCCGCTGAACGATCGATATGTGCAAATCTGGCGACCCAAAAAAGTTTTACTATATGTTTTATTTATTTCGATACTTCACATACTTCCCTACCTACCATGAACTATGAGCTTCGCCTTGGTCTTGCTGGTGCCAAGCTCACATGTGTAGTTTCCTGTATCGTCCTTGCAGAGTGAGTGAATAACTAATGCAAGGGACTTTCCAAACTGCACTAGCTCATGTTTGTCATTGGGCATCAGGACCACATCATCCTTTTTCCAAACAGGACTCACTGTCTCTTTGGAAACTTCGCACTGTAGACAAACCTCCCCTTGCTCTTCCCCGGAAACATCTTCTAGTGACTTCAAAAACACCGCTGGACGTTCTAAAAGAAAGATGCTTTTGTTAAATATGTATCCATGCGTGGAAAAAGTATTTTAATTGCTTGCTTACCTTTAACTTTGAGCGTCGTAGTCTCACAAAGGAGGCCTGCTTTGAAAGTGATTCTGCTGTCTTGTGCTCGAAGCTTGATTATAGTGAGGCTGTGAATTGTGCCCATGTGCTGAATCTTGTTTACGGCATTTGAAATAAGGCGGATGTTGTTCAGGAGCCAGTCAACATTCCCGACGACATAATTGAGCTCACACGAGAATCTGGCCGCGCCATCCTCCTCAATCTCCACGGCCTCAATGTGCTTTACAAATTTGAGTGTTCGCACTAAAGAAACAAACAATTATTGTGGTATAAAGTATGTATGTATAATAGATATTCCCTTTAAAAATGCCATCATTATGCAATACACACCTTCTACCTTGACACTCCCAGCGCTCTGTGCACCTCCAGCCATGCAACGGTACTGTCCAGCGTCGACAGCAGCCAGGCCATGAATGGTGAGTTCTGCCCGCTTCCCGTCTCTCTTCATGCTGTATTTGTTTGAGTTCTTTAAAGCCGTGCGTCCTTTATACCAGTGGATGACTCGAGGTGATGGGGCGAACTCGCAGCTCAGGCTGACAGTGCCGTTCTCTTTAGCTTCCACGTCATCCAGGTGACGAGCCACCTGAAGAGGCCGCTCTGAAGAGGAAGAGTTGTTTTCACACATTCATGTTCTGATTGCAGAAAAGATGATGTTATTACTCAATTCTCATCTTACCTTTCACTGTAAGTTGAGCAGTGGATTTACTCTTTCCCGCCACAAAAAGCACAGGACCAGACATTGAGCTGTCAGTAGAGGTGAAGCAGAGGCTGTGAATTGTGCCATCTCTGTCAATGTCCACAGCCTGACTCTGCTCAAGACCTTCTCCACTGAGTGTCCATCTTGGAGCTCTTACTGACTTAATATTTGTCTCCACTTTGAACCGAGCAGGCTTTGGTTCCATCACCTCCACTGACCTCATTCCTTTCACTATGGCGATAGCCTGCTCTACAAATACAGCCAAAATGTTACAACAGGCCGTTGCGGACTAACACAACTTGTGACTTAAAATATCAATCTCACCCTCAACAAAAAGTTGGCAAGACGTTTTGTCATCTCCTGCATCACAGGTGTAGGTATCCTCATCAGAGGAGCATACATCGTCAATGGTTAGCTGTCTGTAGATGTCTTGACTGATGAGTTGGTACTTCTTACTGGGCAGAAGCTCCCTCCCACTCTTGTACCATTTAACCTGAGCATTTGGTCGGGACACTTGGCACTCGAGCAAACCTCTGTGACGATACATGGCAATTTTAACTCTTAAAGGCCGGATAATTTGGACTGGAAGCTCTAGGAAAGGAACATGTCAGTTTTACCCGATTGAATAGTAAAACCTTAACCTTTCATGAACTACCTTTTACTGTGAGTGTTGCATATGAAGACACTCGCTCAGCTGTAAATCGTATCTCTCCTGCATGCTCAGGCCGCACGGACTTAAAACCTAGGATGTGGGTCTTTCCTGAAAACAATACAATATATGTAAAGAAGTGTATCAAACTAAGCTGTGCAAAGGATAGAGCTGGTTCAATAAGATAAACACATACAACATTTGCTGTCAACTGCTTCAGCAATCCATTCATGTTATAATTGATATACCTTGATGTCTGATCTTGATGTTGTCTCCAGCACGGATTCGGCAGTCATCCCTGTACCACCTAGCATCCACATCCTCCTGGTTGACTTCACACAAGAAAGTCACCTGCTGACGCTCTACTATGTCAACATCCTCCAACTCTTTGGTAATTTGTATATCTCTGGCTGGCATAAGGCAATAAATATGTGACTAGAAATGTAATTGGCATTGGACTTGATATCACACCTTCAGATTTTACCTCTGACGCTGAGTCGGCAGGATGTTTGAATGCCGTTGGCCTGAAACGACAGGAGCCCAGCGTCAGCCAGAGCCACCCTTTTGAGAATGAGGGAGTGCCTTTTGCCGTGTGTGCCAATCCGACAGTTGGGTCTGGACTTGAGCTGCACCCCATCTCGACTCCATGCGCCTTCTATGTAGGCCAAGTTCAAGGTCACCTCAAAGGAGCACCCTTCACATTCAGACACCTCCACATCCTCCAAGCCCTTTACTACTTGCAAACGGTTCTCTGGCAAACAAAAACATGAAGTCAATCGTTTTCTCTCGTTTAAGACAATTAATAATACCAAGTTTTTTTGTTTTTTTTTAAGATCTTACTTGCAGCAGTTACTACTCCTTCAGTTTTCATGTTTGCCATGCTTTCTATTTAGACACAGCAATGATCCTTCATCAATTATCATGAGTGCTGCAATGAAGAGTTGTTGTAAATGAAGTTTTGAACAAGGCTACATGAAGTAAACTGTTTTTTGTCAGTGTCAAACTCAAATAAATGCAACTGAAGGTAAACTGTCTGAAAACTAAACCCAGGTAATACATATCACATTATCCTAGAGATGTTTGGATGTGGAATATTAAAATGATCGAAAATTATAAAAAGTCAGGATCCCAGTTTGATATTAGTAAATGAAAAGATAATTAACACACTTTCAAATGGTTTAAATCTTGATTGAATACCGTCACAGCATGCCAGTCCTGAGGATCCAGGATCTTATAATCCCTGTGACTTCTCACTGGTGACATCAGTATTTTAAATATACTCTGAGCACTGACACAAACTTCATCCTTCTTGTAAGCACAAATTATGGCCAAAGGATACAAGTTAGTTGTTCTCCCTTCTCCATTATGACCTCAAAATACATCTAACACCTTCCTAAAAATAGCAAGGAAGCTCTTATACTGAGCAACTGTAATAGGTTATCATGTTTCATTAAACGCCACAAAACGTCAAATCAACTGTAAACAAATATATATATTCATAAACTATCCACAGCTAAAACCAGTAAGAACAGGTACACTCACCTCAACGCAAGAAACTTTTCAGTCCAGTCATAATGACAAATACAATACATCCTCAAGTGAAAACAAAGAGATTAGTCCAAGTGTTCAGCCTTTAAGACAAAAACAAAACAAAACACTTTGCCAAAAGGGAGCAGCCCAGGCCGTCCACAGTCCCCAAAGCAGACCGTCTTACTCTTCTTTTTCAACATTGATGGAGAGTGGTGCTGAACAGCTGACATATCTCTCCCCCCATTCTAACCTCCAAAATAGCCTTGTGTCAGTATGACAGCAAACATAGCATGACGGTGTGAGGCAACTCAGAACCAGCATCAACAAAGCAATTAGAAATGTACCTCAAAATGCAAGCGTTTGAGATTCCTGAAAGGTAATTAGAATATACAGCACATGGATCACTATAAAGATTATACCAGAGACTATTCTGGTCCGACATATGTAATTATACAGGTCAGCTAGGTCGAGTCTATAGGTTTCTTTGGGGAGTGTCCCTCATGGCTTCAGTTGAAAGGTCATAAAGATTATACCATTAATCTCACGTTTCCCCAACTCAAAACCAGTAAGACTACACAAAACAACAACCCCTGCTTATAAATAATGATATAAAATATCAATATAAAAGTTAAACTTATTCCTGGGGTTCCCTCCGACACCACAACAAAAGCAGCACTGCCTGGCATTGTGCAGTGTTACTCTTGATGGACAGCTCCATGTGCCTCTGAGCGCGCTTAAGTTCAGTGAAACTCTATCGACAGGATAACACGCAACACAAAAAACCCCTGACAACTTCTCGTCACTGAGATGGGAAACTATTTTTCTAGGTGTAAATTTCAATAGGCTTTCATAACTTGTCTTTTAGTACATGCCAAACTGTATTATTATAAATAGAAGGAGGCCACATCTAGTGTCTTATCACCAAATCAAAATGTGCTGATATCATTGTGAGCACTGGCTAAAAATAAACTCTAACACAACCACAGCAAGTGTTGAGACAATTTAGAACTTAACAATATGCATAATGTTAAGTGATCCTTCCCTAACACAGAAGCTGCCGTCGGGAAATTAAGACCTATTTTTATAGCGCTGCGCCAACGTGAAATGAAGATTAAAAGTAGAATGCTCTTGCCTAGTCTTGGCATGTGGAATTACTGCGACAGTTATAGCCAATAGGAGTTGTCTGTGGAAAAGACCTTGACATTATTTTAGACTGTAATTATAGTGTAATGTATCTCACGCACATCCATGCAACAAACGCACAAGAACTGGACATTTAATTCAAATTGGTGACAAATATACAAACATGTAACAAATAACATACAAAAAACAATCTTTGTCACTTTTATTTGCCTTTTTTCTTTGCATCTTTGCCTTTAGCAGGTTTGGCTGAAGCCTCCTCCTCGTCCTGTCCCGTCGCAGCTTTAATGCGCTTCTTGCCAAGTGGAGTCTTTGCGTACCAGCTCTGTAAGAAGCGCCAATACAACATCAGCAAAATGTTTAAAAAGGCTTATGTGCGAAAATAATAACACTAAACCTTAAGAGCCTCTTCCTCCTCCTGAAACACTGGATCAATTCTGGCTAATGACTCGATGAACTCCACAGCAGTCAGTGGTCTTTTGGCTTGCTGCAGGAGTCGTCTCTTTGTAAGAACTGTCTGTATCACCCTGACTAAGTGACCAGGAGTGTAACCGTCTGAAATCCTCGAGAGTGAACTCAGATTCAAGGCCGTGGTCAGTTTCCCTCCGTGTTTTTGAATGAGCTGCTTCCACAGAACTAAATCAAAGAAATATAATTTACAATGACATTTATCAAAGCGTCTTGTAAATTAAAACGACTTTCTTACTGAATCGAGAGCCATAGTCCGGTCTGGGAATTAGAATGATCTTGCTGTACATTTTACACAGTCCTTTTATGTCAGCACTGAGTGGATCATCGGTTGTTCCGATGATGAGCACTCGATCTTCCCCTTTGATTAACTTCAGAAATTTAGGCAAGTCTTTTTTCAGTCGTTTAGGATCAAGCTAAACAAACAGAACATATAGTATGGTATATGCAAACGTCATTAAAAAGTCTTTCAAATGTCTTAGTATTTTGGGAGTTACATCTTTTTCTTCCTTAGGAACTTTTTTGTAAAACATTTTTTCTGCCTCTCCAATCCAAATGACAGATGGCTGTAACAACCGTGCTACCTGTGTACAGTAGAAGGTCATTAAAAAACACTTCTTTATACGTCAATGCTGTAATAATAATGTAATACAACTTTTTACTTTAATTGAACAATAACTGAGGTAAACATAGAAAATGAACATTATTTATGAGGTGCCATGTGCAGTATACGCACAAAATGCAGGTGTTTTTATACTAATGTTTTGTTATATCTTTCTACATATACAATTACATGTGTAAATACTACCTTGAAGACAATATGAAGCATCATGGCCAGTCCACTTTTCCCAGGGTACCTTCCGACAGTATTGAGGGGAGACAAATCAAACAGATTGGCCCCTGTTTCCTGACAGATCGCATGGACCAGCATCTTTTTGCCCACACCTGCTGGGCCGGCCAACAGGATGGCTTTTATTAAAGGAGCTTTTTCATGGACAAACTGAGAACCTGCAGGTATTATACAGCGACCGTTACACAAATGAAACAACTAAATTGAGCTTAAACTATTAATATTAATGCAGAGACATACCTAAAGGTAAAACGGCGTATAGAGATAAAACCTGTCGCACATCTGACAGTGATGGCATGGGCTCGATGTCGTTTTGCCTCAGTGTAGTTCCAAGATAGCTGTAGTCCCCTAACAATGGACATATGCATATTTATTACACATAATAGAATAAAGTAATAAAGGACAAACGTACTTTAAAAAAAAAAAAAAAATGCAAAATAAAACCAGAGGGTGGCAGTATAATCCATCTAAGGGACAATAAAATGAATACATACAGGGCAACAAGTGGATCATGTTGGGACAAAAGTGTTAAAAGTTAAAAATAAAAATGTATAATTGTTACCTAAAAAATCTTTCATCTTGACATGATCTGGTTGTTTCAAAAGGCCCTGCCCTGTCAGCTCCTTACACAGAGACTCAAGAGTCCTGGCAGGTAAATATAATAAGCAATTTATTAGATATTCAAAAGAAAACTGTGAAAAAGCTTCAGTAACTTACCGATCAGCTGTAAGATCTTTCTCTTTTTTCTTCTTCTTTCCACTCTTGGAGCCTTTCTTTTTCTAAACATGTATTCTCTTTATTATGACAATCACATTATAATTAAACCACAGCAGAGACGCACAGCTGTACCTTGGCATTAGCTTTTGCTTTACCAACTTTTTCTTTATCTACAGATAACTTCCACTCAGCAAGCTCCTGTCTCATCTGCTCATCCACCTGAAAAGGGAAAAGAGCAAGTCACGTTTAGCAGCTTCACATGGTCCTTTTCTGTCTGGCCCTTATTACCTGTAGTCGAATCTCTGCTTCAATATCTTTTCTCTTCTCTTCCTTTACTAGCTCCACTTCATGCTTTTGGTTATAGTTTTTTGATTCATCACGATTTCTCCAATAATCTGGATAATAAAAAAATACTTAATTTAAACTACTGGTGAAATTAACATTATTTATTTATCAAAACAGCAATGTGATGGTGTTGTTTAAACATACCATCATACATTTTATTTCCAACAACCAAGTCAGCCAAAAAAGCTGAAGGTAACATTTTTAGTCCTGCCTCCTCTTCCTAGAAAACAAAAACAATGCATTAAAACGTTTGTTGCAGTTTATTCACCACAACTGATGCTCATTACTTCTTCCTCTGTTTTGCTCCTGTCCTTTTTTCCTTTTTCATCTTTGCCTTTTGGCTTGGCATTAGCTTCCTCGTCTTCCTTTGCAGCAATTTCTTCCATTAACTAAACAGTGAAAAGTAGACAGTGAAATCATTTTCTTAAAACAAAAAGCAAACACCGTATTTTCTGGACCTTTTTTCATAGTTTTGGCCGGGGTGCGACTTATACTTATATTTATACTTATATACTTATACTCCGGAGCGACTTATATGTGATATTATTTGTTATTTTCACAATTGCAACCGCATTTCATACTCCAGTGCAACTTATATATGTTTTTTTTTGGCTGGTGCGACTTATACTCCAGTGCGACTTATATATGTTTGTTTTTTTGCTTGTGCGACTTATACTCCAGTGCAACTTATACATGATTTTTTTTGGCTGGTGCAACTTATACTCCAGTGCGACTAATAGTCCTGAAAATACTGTACAAACTGCTTAAGCATGTTTACCTGTTGTGGACTTTTTGGGGCAAAAATGAGTGCTGACCCTCCGTCTTCATCCTCTGGGTAATCTGGAAATGTCCCTGTCGCGTCTCTGTTGAAAGACTTAAACCATCACCCCCGACATTTTAAATACACCATTAAAGAGTAATAAATACAAATGTCCTACCGGCATTCAAAAAACCACTGTCTGATTTGGTCTTTCATGGTCTGGCTGATGTCGTGTCCTTCAACTTCTTTCAGTGAAGTGGCGATGACTACAATGGATTTCTGATAGAGCTCCTCGTGTTCCTGTTGAACGACTCGTGTGTGACTCTCATTTTCCTGAGCTGTGATTTCTGAAGGAAGAGTTGCATCATATTTTGGATCAATGGCCTAAAACCGAAGAGAGAGAGAGACGAGGATGAACTGCAGTTTTAAATGACATATTTCTGTAAAGAAGTATAAAATAATCTTGCCATCCCCAGAAGAATCTCCTCCTGCTCACGGTCAGTCTTTGTTGCCTTTCTTTTTACGTAGCCCTTCCAGAACTTGGGAATATTTGATGTTATTTTAACTTAAAGAAGCAGCGTGTTGTATTGAGGTGATGACACGGTACCTTCTGAATGCAGACTGCAGCCGACTCAACGTCTGCAACCTGCGGGTCCTTGTTTCTGTACATTCGGTTCATGTTCCTGCTTTCCTGGTTCAACTTGGCCCTCAGTCGTCCTTGACGCGCTCGCTCCACAACTTGCATGAGCTTCACGGCATCTTCCCGACTCATTTCCTTACCCATATCAAGCTTTCAATAACAGCAGTGATTAAATGAATAAAATACATAAATTGTTAGTGACGTTTTGTTATTTGATTTGAAGTAATTTAAATAAATCAAACATAGGCCTACTTGTGGACCTTCAGTGTTCTCCATTGTGCTAAGGATCTTTGAGACCATTTCTTTCCGTTGCTTTACATCTTTGCTGCATTCACTTATAAAATGTAGAGGAATAGGAATCTCCAGATCCCCCTGTATTTAAATATACATTTCACTTGAGAATCTACTTGAAGTATGTTCAAAAGGTGTAGGTACTTACAGGTGTTAGTTTTAAGTCATGTAAAACATCATCCATGTAATGGTATTCAGAAAACTCTTTTTCTACCATTTCATTTTTCAACTCCAGTAGTCTTCCTATTACACCATCAAGATTTGCCCTGATGACTACTCTCTTCTGTGGGTGCACCACCTGGTCATAAGCTACCTCAAGGTCTCGAAAAACTTGAAGGTAGCGCACGTAGAGAACTGCAAGCCGCTGAAAAAACACCACTCTGTCCTTCTCTGGACAAAGAGGTTCTGGAGGCAGCTCTGCAGCCAGAAGCTGGGTCAACTCGGCCTGGGCATCAGCCCACAGCTGGTTGTACGTTCTAAGACAAAAAAAACAAATTTAAAGGTTATTTGTCTCAACTTAAACTTAAACAATAAACTTCCAAGTCACAATTTCTTCATGTGCAATAAAAACTATGCATTTGAAACTAAAACTGCTATTACTTTTATGATAACACAAGCAGACAAGGCAGGAAGTAGCCGCTGACAGAAACATGTGCTATAGCTATTATCTCAAAATGTTGGATAGACATGTTAGTTAAAGCTAAACAACTAACGTTAGCTTAGCCTTAGCAATAGCAAAGTAAAACACACCTCACCTTTGTGACATGAGTTCGTTTAAGAATAAATAAAGAAATAAAACCCACAGATGTAAGTTATGTATGGGCTGTATATAAAGTCTACTGCTATTAATCTTTACTTGGAACTCGAAAGCATTTTTTCACTAAGCAACAAGACACAGAAGTAACGCCAACGTTATAAACTGGAGCTGAAACAAGTTGAGCTCGTGAAAGTTGACCCGTTTCCATAGCAACACTGAATCCGGAAGTAACTGAGACCGTTTCAGTGGAAATTGGCCAATAATTAAAACAAACGATAGTAACAACGAAACGATAGAAACAACGATGATAATGACAATGATGATGATGATGATATTAGTAATAATCATAATGTTATCATTATAATTATTATGATTATGATGATGATGATGATGATTATTATAATTATTATAATTGTAATTATTATGATTATGATGGTTATGATTATTATTATAGCTTGCTAAAGAAAGCACTGAGGCGGTGCCAGTCAAAGTGCCTGGTCCGCTTCAGTTGTTCAGTTGCTCTGAATGGATTGCTGCTCGTGGGAGCGCTTTTTTGCGGTGCTTAGGAGGTCACAAGACTCGGACATCGGTGAGCAGAACAGCGGCTCGCTGACAGGTCAGCAAGAAGCTTATAGATCCCCAGACTCTGCTCTGCCTGCATCCAGCATCCAACAAGTTGTTCTCTTTGGAAACTATTTCCCCACGCGCAGCCGCGCTCCCGGTCAATGTTGGGCTTTTTTCATTTGGATTTTCATCGGGACAGTTTTATGCAACATTACAGCTTGGGAAAGTGTTCTTCAACCTTTCATTAGACTTTGGTTAAGTTAGCTTGCGATTTTAAGAGACGTGGACCTCAAACCGTGCCAATTCCACGATACAAATATGTATCCAATATGTCAACATTGCTTTACCACCCACTCGAAATCGATTCTGTTACCTTCAAGAAGGTGGCTCCTTGTATAAATAGGGACGCATTATTTCAGGGAAGACGGTGGTTCACGGAGTCTACTTGCTATTGCTATTTAGTGCTGGGACCAGAGACAGCGACTGGACGCACTTCAACTTGTCCAGTGTGCCGGACCGTGGCATCTTAATCCTCTGAACAAGTAAGCTTTGTGTTTGTTTGTTTGTTTGTTTGTTTGTTTGTTTGTTTGTTACATTTATTGAAATAAAGGCAATGGGTTTATCTTCGCACATAGTATTGTTTATATGTTTTGAAATTAACTTTTGATATGTCTTTTCTCTCATCTGAATTTCTGTTGCCAAAGGGATGTGAAAAATAGCATTCCTTAGGTTAACCATAATGTATTTGACACTACTCTTTTTGTTTTCAGACACTAAAGTCATGCAGGTGAAGAAGAAATGGCATATACTGGCTCTCTTCCTTTTGCTTATAACCTCGAGCCAGTGCATGGACAGCAAGGAGGTCAAGCAAAAAGAGAGAAGGACCCTTTTGGACCTAATCTTACAGGTTATAAGAGACAGCCAGCAGCAGCGAGACAAAGGCGTCTCCAGGCGCTGCAGCAGTGGACTATACACTGCACCCCAAGACATGAAGTTCTCCTCCCGCGAAAAGCCTTTCTATGTTCCTAGGCTGGATAACAGTAGACTCATAGGTAAGCTGATAAGATTTATTTTTAGGTCCTGATGAGGAAAGCATAATCCCCATTTTACAGTTCGAGGCAGCTGTCATGGT
This sequence comes from Eucyclogobius newberryi, assembly GCF_026437365.1. Lineage (NCBI taxonomy): Eukaryota > Metazoa > Chordata > Actinopteri > Gobiiformes > Gobiidae > Eucyclogobius > Eucyclogobius newberryi. The sequence continues at coordinate 30,675,075 of NW_027316532.1, read as the reverse complement.
CTGCTACAAATTTATAAGCCTTTTAAATGTTGGCAGGAATATTACTATAAATATGAATCACAATATATTGTCTAAATGAAAAGAAGAGACACACGTGCAACATTATTTGATCAATCCCTTAAAAACAAGGTACAGATCGCAGTACTTTTTATTACGCATGCAGAAAACATCTGGAGGAAATAAGCCTCACCTCTTTAATATATCGACCTGAAATCACGAGTCTTGGGATTTTACTGATTTGTAGTTTTATTGATACTGTGATTGATAGATGATCAAAGCAGTACTTAAAATAATTGCATGGCAGAGGAGGAACTCCTGTGACTGATTCATTCATTCAGAGTTATTAAACATGAATGATGGACACTTTACTCTGACACACACAACATCTTCCCTTGAGACAAAAAGAAAAACCTCCATAACAGTTCAGATTACTGTTCTTCATCGTGCACCTGTAACCCATTGGTTTTGTTTGCAGTTTCTTCTCAAACATCAAACATGTGTATTGTCTATGGAAACAGATTCAAATATGTAATTATATATCCTTGTTCAGATTTAGATGTTAAAAGCCTATAGCTGTTAAGAAAATAATAATCAAAAAATACAAAACTTAGAGTTCCTTGTTGTGCTATGGGACAGTGCCTTGATGTCACATAATTATATATTTATCTCCAATTGCAGCCCCATTCACACATACAGTTCCATACAACCAAAAGACACTGACCCACATCCACACATGTACGTCAGAGCCAGATCTTTACCAGGTTTGCTCTGTTAATAGCATTTGTCCCTCTGCGCTCTGTGGCTGAGCTTCTGCATCCTTTAAACTGAAGGAGAATGAAACTAAAGAAACCGGGAAGTGGTTGCCATGGCAATCTTCTGGCTTTATTCACACACGAGCTTTCCCTACATATTCCCAGTAATTTACTAGGTCCTGATTCGGGAAATTGCCTGATTAAAACATAAGGAAATCAGTTCTGAATTTGTTCACACATGGCTGTTCTGGCAAATGCTTGGTAAATGGGGGAATGGGGGTTTAGTGTGAATGGGGCTTTAGAGACATTGCACAGGAGTATTTACCCCAGCTTATGCAATTGGAAAAGTACCTTTCCCAGACCACTGGCTGGGTGGAATTTATCTTTTGAGGATATTAAAAACAGCATATTAGCAACTGATGCGTGTGGCAGTACCAAGATCCATGGTCACGCAGGGATAGAGGTTTTTAGAACACAGTGGGGACAAGCATCTGTAAATCTGCTGATATGTTTACACTGTATTTGTGTTTCCCCAAGAGCTACTGCTGTGGCAATTAAATCCTGAGATTCTCCAACATGAAGTGGCCTAGCCATTCTGATTTATGTATGAAGACTTTCTTCAAGAAAAAAGCTTCAGTGTAGAGCTCTTCATCCCACAGACACTCTCAATGGACTGTTGATATAAATTACTGTCAGAAACACACAACAAAAGCTAAATGATTCCAGTGGCGCTATTTCTACCAGTTCTGCTGTAAATTACACCAAACACCTCTCCATGGTATTGTATTTTCTAGTCCATATTGTTTCTTATAAAGTAGCCTACATTTGTGATTGCTTCTTATTATGTTGAATTGGAGCATTGTGTGTTTGCACACTGCACCTTGGGGGCACCATATGTCTGGAATAACTACTTGCATCTGACTCCTCTTTGGCTCAGTGGCTGCTTTCATCCTTTCTGTGCAGTTGGATGCACTTAACAGTGTTTCAGGAGTTAATCTACTTTAAAAACTAACTACAAGAATGCTGAGGAACACAATAGCATAAAAAGAATCATATTACCATAGTGAACCAGCTTGCATTGTGCACGCATGATCCATGCCACAAGTCCCTGTGCCCTGTGTGCCATTTACACTGATGCACACTCGGAGAAACATGATTGACCCCTGCAATTCAAAGACAAAAACCTGAAAGGAACAGAAAAAATTTGAAATTATCTATTGTGAAATATAACACTGTTTATAAAAATCTCAGAAAATAAAGTGTAATTTACAATAAATAAGGGCTGGAGGACAATTAAGCAAAAAACAAGATAAGATAAGATATTCCTTTATTGTCCCAAATGGGGAAATTTCATTGATGATTGCAAATCGTATGCAAAATATATGATTAATAACTTCCCAGACTCTCCAAAAAACAACAAAAAGACCTGGCGCTGTAAAGACATAAGATTTGTCTCTTTAAAACTGACCAGGGTCTGAAGTCCACCAATCACAGTAGAGGGGCCGTTGAACTGAACAAACAGGCCTGGAACTGTTACATGTTATAACTGTAAAGTGGTAGATCCTGTCGTGGGAACACACACCCAAAGATGGGTTACAGTGGCATTGTTGTGCTCATTTGTTTCTGATTGCCTTAACATACAGATTCTTATGTTCTGTTTTTTTCTTCAGAAATTGTTCCTAGAGATTTAAACATGAAAAGCAAATTCATTCAACACTTTACAGGTAAGAACAATCCCTGAAACTCATATAATCATTTCATTGAGTGATGCTGCACATGTTAATTCTCAGTTGGTTCACTTTCCACGGACTCTGAAGTTGGATATTGTTTTTCTCATGAATGAAACCAGTTTCCTTGTGTTTGGGCCCAAATGCAGTCTACTTAAGTCTTGAACACTATCCATACTGCGGGTCAGCAGATGGTTAACTGCAGGGCAATAGTGCAGAGTTAAGTTGAGGGCAGTGCATGTGTAAGCCGATTATTTATAACCAGTGAGTAGACTTCATTATTGGTGTGAAAATCTTAAAATCTTAAAGGCGCAATGGACGATTTTTCGGCGATTTGAGAACGCAGGCGGAAGTGCGCATGCGCACTCCCCCGTGCGGACTGATACAACACACACGTGCGTTTGTTTATTAGCGCAACGGAGCGCATCGCATCTCTCGTCTCCCGTAGATTTCTGTCCACTTCTGAGTCAGCTCGAACTGTCTTTCTCCGTCTTCATTTTGCCCCGTACACTGAGGGAACTATATTATGATAGATCCATGCGCTTAGGCACGCGGAAACGTGGGGACGAACCGCACGCGGCTGCAGGTGAGCGGTAGGTGCGTTTTATGATTGATACGTGGCAGGACAAATGATTTATCCACGCCACGAGGAAATATGATACAAAAATTGCTGAAAAAAATCGTCCATTCCACCATTAAATGTTGATGTAGAAAGTCTCAGACGTGATTACAATTAAAGACTCAATTCTTTTTTAATTGTTTTTTTTTTCTAAATAAATATAGTTCAGCTCAAACATGAGGTGAATGTGCAGCTTCACTGATGAGACCTTTTCTTTTAAGCAGGACCAGTCAAGTTCCCCTCGGAGTGCAGAACACACTTCCACAGACTTTATCACAACACAAGGGACTGCTCAACACCAGCATGTATGTATACAATTGTGTTACTTCATCATTTACTTTTGTTTGTGATGTGATCCAGTCTGCTTTTATAAAATAACAAATAATTTTTTACTAAATATTAATCTGAGTTGGAAAATATGATTAGTATCTACATAGCTTGTTCAAGTAGTTGCTATATATATTTTTATAGTTTACTTGGATGAAAGAGAGTAATAATAATAATAATAAATATAGCCGCAAGCAGCAATGATCGGCCCTCGCTACGCCGCCGCCACGCCGCAAGAGGAGGGGGCGCTAACGCGCCCCAATTGGCCTTTTATTACGCCGACTGCTGAATCTGTGACGCTGTCACATCTTCTCCCCTTTGTTTTACCATCAAAAAGCAATTTTATTTTGAATTCTTGGCAAAATGTGCGGCTTTGCCGCACAGACACCGTGACTCTTTGAATAAAAATGTGGATAACTTTTGATGGTCCACCCCTGAAGATGAGTCTCACCAAATTCCAGGTTAATAGGGCTGACGCCCTAAGAGGAGTTTGTGAAAGTCTAAAGTGTAAACATGTTCTGGCGATTTCCCCATTGGAATAACATGGAAGGTTTCGGTCATCGTTACGGCAAAGCCATAACAATTATGACATGGGTCTCATTGACTTTTTTGATGGGGATTCTAAAATTGAGTTGTGTGTCAAATTTCATATAATTTCGCAAAACTAAATATTTAACCTCCATATAAAATCTGTAGGGGGCGCTGTGGCTCCAAATTAATTTATTTCACTTCAAGTAGGTTTAGGGCAAAGAGTTTAACAACTGATTCTAATTTGACGCAATTCGGACTTTATCTGCGCAAACGGCAGAAATGTAAAATTTGGGAGATTTCTGAAATTCTTGCTGCAGTTTGCGGCTTCGCCGCACAGAGACCGTGACAGGTATCAATGTAATTTGGATAACTTTTGATGTCCCACTCCTCAGTAGCATTTTCACCAAATTTCAGCTTTTTAGGGCCAACGCCCTGGGAGGAGTTCGTAAAAGTTTGGAAAAACTCCAAAGTCATGTTTAGCCATTTTTTAAGCAATATGGCCGACATTTGGTTGGGCGGACGGCGTTGCCGTAATAATATTTTTTACTTCTCTTGTCACCATCTACCTCTGCGCCAAATTTCATGATTCTACGATCAGATTTTTTTGGGGTCATTTCCCATCTCTCAATGCATTTTTGGTACATTTGGGGGCGCTGACGCGCCAATTTTTTTTATTTTAGAAAAGGGAAATAGCCAGAATGTAGAGAGGCACGATTTTTAGAGGTGTGAACATTTTTGTGACTTTTCGTCAATGTTCACTGGGTGAAAAATAGGGGGGTTGGTCCCGAGAAGAAGAAAGAAGAAGAAAGAATAATATTCCGATGCGAAAACAATGTTTCCCATTTTTCAAATATCATAAACTATACATTTTCGGAAAGCGCTCGCGCTTTCCTACCTCATGATCGGCCCTCGCCATGCCGCCGCCACACCGCCGCCACGCCGCAAGAGGAGGGGGCGCTAACGCGCCCCAATTGTCCTTTTATTACGCCTACTGCTGAATCTGTGACGCTGTCACATCTTCTCCCCTTTGTTTTACCATCAAAAAGCTATTTTATTTTGAATTCTTGGCAAAATGTACGGCTTTGCCGCACAGACACCGTGACTCTTTGAATAAAAATGTGGATAACTTTTGATGGTCCACCCCTGAAGATGAGTCTCACCAAATTTCAGGTTAATAGGGCTAACGCCCTAAGAGGAGTTTGTGAAAGTCTAAAGTGTAAACATGTTCTGGCGATTTCCCCATTGGAATAACATGGAAGGTTTTGGTCATCGCTACGGCAAAACCATAACAATTATGAATTGGGTCTCATTAACTTTTTTGATGGGGATGCCAAAATTGAGTTGTGTGTCAAATTTCATATAATTTCGCAAAACTAAATATTTAACCTCCATATAAAATCTGTAGGGGGCGCTGTGGCTCCAAATTAATTTATTTCACTTCAAGTAGGTTTAGGGCAAAGAGTTTAACAACTGATTCTAATTTGACGCAATTCGGACTTTATCTGCGCAAACGGCAGAAATGTTAAATTTGGGAGATTTCTGAAATTCTTGCTACAGTTTGCGGCTTCGCCGCACAGAGACCGTGACAGGTATCAATGTAATTTGGATAACTTTTGATGTCCCACTCCTCAGTAGCATTTTCACCAAATTTCAGCTTTTTAGGGCCAACGCCCTGGGAGGAGTTCATAAAAGTACGACGTTTGGAAAAACTCCGAAGTCATGTTTAGCCATTTTTGAAGCAATATGGCCGACATTTGGTTGGGCGGACGGCGTTGCCGTGATAATATTTTTTACTTCTCTTGTCACCATCTACCTCTGCGCCAAATTTCATGATTCTACGATCAGATTTTTTTTACATTTGGGGGCGCTGCCGCGCCAATTTTTTTTATTTTAGAAAAGGGAAATAGCCAGAATGTAGAGAGGCACGATTTTTAGAGGTGTGCAAATTTTTGTGACTTTTCGTCAATGTTCACTGGGTGAAAAATAGGGGGGTTGGTCCCGAGAAGAGAGAAGAAAGAAGAAAGAAAGAATAATATTCCGATGCAAAAACAATGTTTCCCATTTTTCAAATATCATAAACTATACATTTTCGGAAAGCGCTCGCGCTTTCCTACCTCATGGTGTGGGTCCCTGGTCACTGACGGGTACTTTCGTTAATTTTGAGTGGGCTCCACCCACTTTGTGTTTTTAGCCCTCTATACAGTAATAATGTTCAATTTTTGCATTACATGCTTATATGCACGGAACGTGCAAGAGATGGGGAACGTATTCGTGAGATACTTAGCGCAAATGAGTGCTCAATGTAAAGTGCTCGTTTAGTGCGCACTTTTGCACGGGCTTCGCCCGTTTACAACGGTAATGTTCCATTTTTCTACTACTAATTAGTATGCACGGGGCGTGCATGAGTGAAGGAGTGCGTTAGTGAGTGTTTGGAAGTGGGCGAGCGCTTCGCGCTCGATTTCGTGCGCACTTTGTGCGCACTTTCGCAGCCGTGCTTCGCACGGCCTTACGAAATTAATAGGCCTCTCGCCAGCTTGTGGCGCTCGGGCCTAATAATAACTTTTATTTATATAGCGCTTTTCAGTGACCCAAAGACGCTGAACATATATAAAAAAGGGGGGGGTATTTACAGACAGGGGGGGACAACACGTACAATACACATTAATATACAGATAAAATGAACAAGACAGAAGAAGTAGAGAGAAAAAGATGGGGATGTAACAGGGGGTAGAAGAGTAGGCAATGGGGTAGAGGAGGCTAGGGGTAGGGGAGGTCATAGGCTTGGGTGAAGAGGTATGTTTTTAGGCGGGATTTGAATGTTGTGAGTGAGGGAGAGTGGCGGACAGGTTGGGGGAGGGAGTTCCAGAGTCGGGGTGCTGTTCGGGAGAATGCTCTGTCGCCAAAAGTTTTGAGTCGGGATGTTGGTGCAGCCAGGGTGAGAGAGGAGGAGGATCGGAGAGTAGAAGTGGTGGTAGCATTTGTTAACAATGTAAAGTTTAGGGAAGAATACCTAATTAAAATATATTTGTAACCTTTTTCATTACATGGTCTAATTTCACTCTAAGTGACATTTTAGTATAAAAGTGCAAAAATGCAACATATGATAAAACAGCTTAATGTATACAACATACATAAAGCTGTTTGTTGTCCATTTATTTATCACTGATTAGTGATGGAAAAATGGCATACAAACACACACAGACACACACACACACACTCACCACAAGAGCGACACATGTTGAAGTAACAGCAGTAGCCTATGGTGGTATGTATTTTTAATGCATGTATTTGGTTATTTCTCAACACTGGCAATGTAGTATTAATATTATGTTCTACTTCTGCCTTTAAAAAAAATATTATTATTAAAGATGAGGACCTCGTTCATTGAATAAAATGAAACATATCCCTTTACGAATTGTACCTACTGTTTATCAATGAGAAACTGTTTGTTTCTGTTTTTTAAATAGTTTTAGAAATGTAACATTATCTCTTCCACACAAAGAGAGGTCTAAATTACAAACACGCATGCAGAATATGTCAATTTGACTTTCTGTTTTATCGCTGCATTTTTGTGGGGGCCTGGACACTGTTACATTAATTTATAAACCACATGATGAATATTTTCCCCAAAATGTTCATATTTGGGAATTACTCACTAGGTCAGTCCAAAAGAGGACGATGACTCTCAGATAAAGTGTCACACATGGACCGTCGCAACTCATTTGCCTCTCAGACTTTGGCTCTTTCATATTACCAAGTCCATCTGCGGTGCAGTGGAAACAGACCTCAGAGCACTTGTGGGTCAGACCTGACAGTTTAGACACAAAAAGGAAGATGGATGAAGACAGGATTGCATGGATTAATGTTACTGGTGGATTGAGATGACACATGCAATGTTATGATTCATTTCTTCTGATAATCTTTATCTTGGAGACATTAGAAAACACTGTTGCCAAATTCCTCACCCTTTGACAAATTACTGGTCTGTGCGTGTTTAAGTGATATTAAAATTGTGAAACTAACCTTTTTTTTTTTTTTTCAGTTTACAAAAGATGTGCAAGATTACTAACACGGCTAGCAATGAGCCCGCTCTGCATGCATTCATAGAAGTTGCATGTGAGTAAATCTGTTTTCTTCTACTTCTGGTGCTAGCATTTAATTATAATTGCTTTGAATCGCTGACAGATTTTTCTTTTGTGAAATGATCAGTTAAATATTACTAAGCGCTGGCCAAAGTAAAGCATTCCTATTTACAAATAAAATTCCCTAGATCCATACCTCAGCTACATCCATCTATACAGAAAACAATGGTGAAACAAGTGGAGGAGGTAAAGAGTCAAGTGTCTTGGGATCATCAGACAAACAGTGTGATCTCAGCTTAGCAGTGATAAAAACAAATGATCCCATATACCATTCAAAGATTAGTTTTGTCTCATTTAGATTATTGTGGTCAAACACGTCATTCAATAATGTTAGAAAATTACTGCATGCGTGGATCTAAAATGTGCTTTTAGAGCAAGTGTGACTGAATGCAATACTCTTGGTTTTAGGTGGTTGTATGGAAAAACAAACGTTCTACCAAAAATTACTATTCAGTAAAAATACTCATCATTATTCTACAAGATATTCAGAAGAATGCAAGAAATGCATGACACAGAATATAAGGGACAAATCAGTGTTTTAGCTTCAAAACGCATTTCTTTAAACAGGTGTATGAATCTATATGAAAAAGCACGTATTAACTCACATTGGTTTGTACCTGTAATCAATATGTGAAAGTAACACATTCAAGTTGTATTGCATTTCTTGAAACAATATCTAACCTGAATCAGCAAGTATTGGTGTATTTGTGTATTTGTGTATTTGTGTACTGGATAAGGTACACAGACGATACTATTGGGATCTGTTAAACAATAAACAATAGACTTAGATTGTCTCATAGCTGACATATTTACTACATACTGCAAAGAAAACCATACCTTGCACTTAAGACAGAACCATCATTTTTGGGGGTCAATATTTAGTTTTTGGTGGTATTTTTCTGTACTTCGATAAAGCTGTTCTATGACTTATTATAGACACAAACTAACAACCTAAGTGTTTCATTCTGCTATAAGTGCAGATCATGTTTTTTTTAAATTGATAGATAATCCAGCTTTAGTGTTATAGTGTCAGCAGTATAAAAACATTTAAATGTTTATTTATTTCTTCAGCGATATATCGCACTTCAATGTGTTACCGTGAGAATAGACTGTGCTTGTTTTTGAGAACTTCTGTGAGCAGAGCAGGTGAGTGCAGTGAGAGGAGAGCTTTGAGCAGCGTCAGGTGGTTGTTTGTAGGCCATGCTAAGGCCAAATAATTGGAAAAATAGTGGCTTTACCGCACATACACAGTAAGACATATCATAAAAATTTTCAGAATTGTTTATGCCCAAGTCCTGAAGATGATTCACACAATTGTTTAGGTTGGTCAGGGTAACTTCCTAAGAGAGGTGTGTAAAAGTGTAAAGAGTAAAAATATGACAATGTCTGAAAATGTGCGATTTTCCCATGGGATAACATTGGGGGTTTCTGTCATTACTATGGCTACGCCATAAGACATATTAATTTTTTATTTTTTTTGGGGACGCTAAAATAGAATTTTGAAACATTCGGAAAAACACAATTTTTTGAGCCACATATCAAATGTAATTTCACTCTGTTGGGAGCCGCTATCGAGCCATTTTTTGCCTTTTTTCCCCACAATGGGCAGGTCCGAGTTTGAATGATTAAAATTTGGAAAACATTTTCTGTTAAAATGGGAAAACATTTTAAATTAGGAAAAATTCTAAATTCATAGTACAACTTTAGATCCTCACGTCTAAATTATATTCACTTATTGTTAACTATTTTCTCATAGAGAACTATGTATGCCACGGCCGAAGCGGTCATCATCCCCATGATGCCAGGCGCACTTTTGCTCGGGCTTTGCCCATTGACAACGATAATTGATTTTATTAACTTCCAGTAGGTGTGTTCTTTTCATGCATATGAATCGCTTGTGTTGCTTATAATGATAGAACTAGTGGAGACTTGTACATTAGGCTATGATTGACCTCGCATTAACTCTCAAACAATACTACAACACCTTCCACCAGTAGCACTTAAAACTGTTTTTGACATCAGTTATTAGAATATAGAAAAATATGAGACCTTTACGTGCCACATGTGTTTATTAAACTACTCCCACACTTGAGAGCTGCCCAGAATTCACCAGAATGCAGGAAATACACTCCTTATCGGCCAAGGCTGAGCCCCGGATCTCCCCAGTTCCTTGAAAGGCCTCAGCCAGAGAGCACAGATTATAAAATGATTATAAGGAACAACTTAACTTTTTATTTTTGAATCTAGAGAGGCTCTTAACATTTCTTGACGTACATAAAAAGGGAGTTTTGAGAGAGAATAGATGACAGAATAGGCTCCAATCCTCCATACAGCAAATTGGAATAAGTAGAATAAGAATGATTACAGAAGGCCTGGAACAATTTTGCTGCATGTTAAAAGCATTGTTTGGTAATACTTGTTTTCATTTCAGGTTACAACAGGCGAGGGATCCATGTGTTGCCAAGAAAGTGCCTTCAAATCCACTGCATCATTATCATTGTCCTACAGTGTTTCTATTTTCTATTTACTGAAGATACTTGTCGAGATTGTGTGTGGATTTGCTTTTTATTGTAATTTATCTGTATGACTGTCCCATATAATTTTTAGATAATTTAATATTAAAACACCTATTTATTGAAAGAGTATGTACATAATATTTCACAATCTTTAAATGTGTTTATTTTGTTCATCAAAGTTGGCTCGTATGTGCTTGGTTGAGGGCGTGTCCTGTACCGTCTGTCAATATGGATAACTCTTCCACAATTGGGCTCATTTTGTAACCTTCTGCCGGATGGGAAAGATGTCACACACTCTGTCAATGTCTTAATTTCATTTTATTTGGCACTTGAGTGATTTCTGAAACTGAGAACATTATGTGAAATAATAAGGGGGTGAACAACCTACCAACGTATTGAAAAATAAAGAATACTGAAGCACATTTTAAGCCCATTTTCTGTTATTCAAAACGTGACAAGAGAGACAAAACGGGCTACAAAAACAGGATAAATGGTTCATCCGAGGCGGGAGGGGTGATGATGTGGCTGCAAATGAAGCTTGTGGGAGAAGAACGAAGTCCAAATCCCCACAACATGAGGTTATTTCAAGACATCTCTATGAAAATACTCCTAATGTCAGGCTAAACAGGAGGAGAGTATTTTTTATAGGAGCCTAAATGGTTGAAGGTTGTCAGTAGTAGCACTTAAAGTAATAATAAATGCTGGGCAACATAGTTTGTTCCCATGATAATGTTATTGCTTTGCCTGGCATGTTCCACAGTATGGCATTAAGTTCTCTATCTTGTATTTATTCAATTACAAGCGTTTTTGTTGATTAAAACTACATTGCGTGCATGCTTTCTGTGAATGGGCTTGCATATCCACAGATATGACCTGTAACTTGGCTTTGTTGTGCCACCTGCTTGTCTCCATGGAGGTAGATATGTTTAATAACACTATGGAACATTCTATGGCAAAGCTGCAGTTGTACATTTTCCCATTGTGAGAGAAACATCTTACATGTAGAAAAGTAACTAGTAATGCAAGTATTATTTTAAAAGTAGCAAGCTTTTCAATAGGTTATTACAGTGTTATTATAATTTGATTCAGTTCTTTTTTGGGCTTTCAACACATTGAAGTAACAGTACAGGTTTTCTTACTTCCTCCACGAGTGTGTTTTCCCACTGAGAGTTTGACCACCTCTGTGATGCATGCTCCTCTGTCCCCGCTTCTCAGCAGGTGTTACTGCTTTAGAGAGATCCATTGCAAAATCCCTGGCAGCTCTTTACGCCTGTCTCTGGCAATCACACACTCAATCAGAGCTGTCAGACATCTTGGACTCTTGGACCTAACGGGATGTTGAGCAACACCAAATATACTTTGGATAAGAGCAGCAAAGGCTTATCATAGTACTTGAGTAATCACATGTGGAATGCATATTGAAGCTTTTCTGTGCCCAATGAAGATTGTCTAAATACTGGAACATTGATTTTTGATTTGCAAGTGGGCAGTCCGGTTTGCTACTTGGAAAAAAGTGATAGGGCGTTTTTTCAAAAAGTGATTAAGCTGCTCTAAAGTGCGGCCAGACCAAGAGTGTTTATTTTCCAGGAACCTCCCAAACAATCCAAACTAAATGCGTCAGATGCTGCAGATAAAACCATAAAATCTGACATATCCTATTGCTTCCTACGTGAGGATGATGCTCCGAGTTTGCCCTTTCATTAAAGTCCACATAATCATTGTGTATTTTTATAGATAGACAAAATTATCACCCTTTATTAAAGTCACCAAACAAGCAGTACACAACGTTTTCATTCTCCCAAGCTGTATTTATCTTGTTCTGAGTCAGCCGCCTGGGAATTGGTAACTGTGATTGTTTGCCATTTTTATTTTGTTAGTGAAATAAATATTGGGCCAGTCACAGGAAGATGCTGATAGAATATGTTGAAGAAAACATACAACAAAGCCAAAGCTAACAACAGCTGAGTTCTCACGCCAGTCCGTCTCTGAAGGAACACTTAGATTGTGTCATGCATTATTCACGTTTGCATCATTCACAGAGGTATTTAGTTCTCAAAGTTAAGCACAGTCACGAGGTGTACTGCATGTTATGGCTATTTGTTGTAGAGCCATAAAATAAAACATGTGTGTTTATGAGAAAAGGGACCACCGGTACAATAATGCTATGTTAACTGGGGTTAAAGATTGTGCCCCTAAAACACATCAAGCACCTGAAAAAGAGGGGATCCCCTTATCTCTTGACTGGCCAAGCGGGAGACACCAGATCCTAATCTGGAGGAAATGGCCTTTCTGGAGACAAACAGCAGAGATTAGGAGAGGAGACAGAGAATGCACCAGGGACAATACGTGGGAGGGTCATAACACAATTACACACCAGCACCAAATCCTCTCTTGATACCTCTGAGAAATAGCACTGCAATAAATAGTAAACAACGCCCAAAGCCTCCTGTCACACTGCTGTGGCACAACTTACAGTATTGTAGAAGAATACATCAACCTTCCTTTAAACTTAGGTTTTTTGTGGTATGGAAACTGTTCAATTTTGAAATGATGAAAAACACTAAAAGGTCTTGACGCACGTCGATCTCCCCCTCACCTCCAATTTAATTCAGTAGCAAAACGCTTTGCCCAGAGCCATGGTTTGGTAAATTATTTTTTAGAAAAGGCACTAGTCCTTGTGACAGTAAAATGTCTTTTAAAAGGCTGAATATGTCCATGGCTCATAATTAATTCATACGTCTATGGAGTTTACAGATTTGTATGAGTCATGAATAAGAACATGAATCAGAACATTGACACAAGAGAGACACATGTCAAATGCCATTCTGTAAAACCACAACACTATATCCTTGCCACAATCACTCTAATATAGCATGTGATGCTCTGGGGCAGATGTTGTTCCTGTAGATGGATTGACAGAGCCACACTGCAGTTGTGTGTGTGCCAGCAGCTCAGACTCTTTGATCCCAGGAGCTGGAGGGGCCCTCCTCCTCCTCCTCCTCTGCACCCACACACTGAGCGCTGATGCTGCCGTCACTGTAGTGTCACGACGAGTGTCGGTGTTTTATTCCTTTGCAAGAAACAATTTAGTCCTAATTAGCTTTACGCTCTTTATTATGAAATGTTGAAAGAATTACAAACAAGTTCCTGTAGAAAAATTATAGATATGAAAGTGTAAAAAAAAAAGAGGGGGAGAAATTAAAAATGTCATAAACATGGCAGTGAGGGCACTTTTAAACAAAACAAGATGTACATTATTTTCTGATACATACATAAATACATTAATCATACGTGTATTTCACAAATGACTTGAAATGCATAGCTAACCAACTTATTTGAGCAAGTTCTATTCTAATAATTAAATAGTAGTGAGTCCTCTTTACATGTAAAAAGATACTTCCAAAATACTGTCAATATTGTACCTCATATATGTTTAAAACAAATTCAAATCAGTCATTAACTCTGGAAACAAAATAAAATCTCCTTTCCCCAAAATCCAATAAAAAATGACTCAAAACAAAATGGCAAACGCATAAACGTAATTCATAATGGGCATATTACTTTGCAGATGCAACGGAGTTAAAGAATGGGTTCTGTGTCGTTCCAGTTCACAAAAGCATCATTCCACCTGAAAGCAAAAAAAAAAAAAAAAAAAAATTATTTTTGATTTGGCAAAGCTGCCTAAAAGTGAGGTGAACAAACCTGGTGCGGATGCAGTGTTCCAGTGGAGGAACGAGCTCTGTGGCATCATCCCGACAGCTCTGGGCGGCTCTGCCAAGACCTACAAATAAGACAAGAAGTATCTTACAACGCTGTGGTGGCCTCTGCAATCCTCTACGCTATGGTCAACCTAAACCATCTGGTCAGGAAGGTCAGGAGGGTCAGGAGGGTCAGGAGGATCAGGAGGACTGCTGGACTCGGTGGAGGAGGTGATTGAGAGCTGACGTTCAGGTTAACAACACCTCACTCACTGCACCAGACTGAGGAGAGGCAGCTCCCTCGGCAGCAGAGAAGAAGGAGCAGGTCCTTCATCCTCACCTCTGTTTTAGCTGTGTATGCATGTGTAACCTCTTGAACAGTACAATTGTTATCACTGATGTCACGGTTTAATCATCATAACTGTGTAAAAATGTATATAAAGGTTTCAGCACTGTAATCTGAAAACGTATTATGACAAATTTATTTTTTTAGGTATTCAGTATTAAACTATAATGTACATAGTTTGTACAGGTCTGTTGACTTCCTGTTCTAGACAGCAGAACTGATAATGAACCGCCTCTTCATCGTGGTGTTTCATCAGAGCAAGCAGCGGATTCTCATTCACAGCTTTTTTGTTGAAAATGGCTGAGTAGCATTTTTGCACCCAACCTGTATGAGCCGGAGTCAGATTATTTAACATTCAATTCAAGTAAGAAAAGAGCAGTGGGCGGGGATAGGGGGTAGGTGAAAACACTCAAATGCAGGACAAACAGGAGTCCTTAAATATGCATGAATCAACCAAAAACCACTAAGTGAGTAAGTAACGGGTTAATCATTAATTCCATTCCTTGTACATTTCTTTGTTCCTTAATTGCCAGAAAGTAAGAACAGCTAGGAACTGTGAGATTAATCTAATATTAATCTTATTTTTTAACACATTTTGTACATTGCGAAATGAGTGTGGATATGTAATATGAATAAATAATATTCATATAAAACAAAGGCTTTAAACCTTGCTCAGGAGGCTGTACTTACACACACTGAGGCGGATCTCTTCCTGCTGATTCGACAATCCATCATAATAGTAGAGGTCGAACTCCTGCCCCTTTTGGTGGCTGGTCAACAGCGCCCTCTGCAGGCCAAACAACAGGCTGAAATGACTCTCACTGCAGACCACCCAAACTGGGAATCGGGGAGTCTTCAAGTAGCTTCCTACCTAAAGTACACATAAGATTATAGCATAAGAGTTGGACAGTTGCCATAAACATTATTAATAATATCATTTTTCATTTTATACCCTGTTAGTTTAATTCTTTATCGTTTCCATTTTAAAAAAATGCCGATGTTTTTTGTAAAATGCCCCCACCATCATACTAAGAATATTTGGGGAACATCTGTGCATAATTGCAGCTAAGGAATGTCCCTCTTGTCTTTTCCAGTGTGGCAGTCGGGCTTACTTTACAGATGTTGTAGTGCTCAAACAAAGACAGAAAACCAATTTCACAGAGGTCTTTGATTCCTTTCAGCAGCGTAATGTTGCCATTCCCAGAGTCCAACTCCACATCGTTGTCAAATACATTGGAAACAGCCTGGCCACAGAGCAACAGGTTGACAAGTTCCTAAGAATAAAACACAGCGTTGGTGAAATATCCCAATATCCCAATATACAACATTTACTCTACAATAGCAGCGTAAACTTATTAAGATTATAGCATGTAACAAAACTAACTCAAATGAGATAAGATAAGATAATCCTTTATTGTCCACACACGGGGAAATTTCGGTGTTACAACGCAGTAGATACAGAGGAAAGGACAGATAACTTATGGGAAGTTTAAAAAAAAAACTCTTATTAAAAAAACTCCTCTCATATCTTAATAGGGAATGGAGGAAAATAAATAAATAAAATAAAAAGATAAAGATAAAAATAAAATAAAGTCAATAATGATAAAGTAAAGTAAAAATAGCTAGCATAAGACTAAATAATACTAATACTAATGGTAAGTAAACACTCTTGTTTACATCAGTTATATGCACATGAATATGGCCTGAATTGCTTGTGAGATGAGGGGGAATTCACTACCACATTTGCCCATTCTTTAAATTCATAAGCTTAAGAGACAAAAAAGTAAATAAATATCCCCACTTTATTTCCAGGTCCAGCATTAGTCATTATAATGGCACTGTGGTGATTTCAACCTGCTCCAGAGTTTTAAACAAAGCGTTTTAAAATTTAAAACCGAACAAAAAATGATCAGTGATGTCATGGTCTTTCTTCAGAGATACTTTGTAGACATAAAAAAAATAATAATAATACTGATACAGATATTATTTAGCGTGAAACAGTTTCCCTTCTCTAATAAGTCTTTCATTAATCAGGAGGCTCAGACAAAATCCCTGCAGTTTGTTACCCCTGACGATCGCACACGTACAGTGAGAGAGATTCTGGGTCAAACCTGTGTGCAGTAGCCGTGAGCGCCGATGAGCGTGGTGGAAGACACGTCCATGTCCTCTCTCACTCTGAAAAGCAAGAACATGTGCTACAGCGTCTGGCATTTCATCATCATACACAGGTGAGAAGTGCTCGACATACTTGGGAACAGAGCGCGAGAGAACGGCCGATACGACGAAGAGTAAGCAGCCCAGCGCTTCCGACTCGAACTGAAAACAACGGGAACTTAGCACACAAATGTATGAAAAGAAGAACGTACGACACAGATATAGACGCCGTGCCTGCTCAATGTGCTGGTCTAGGAAATCCTCCAAGTCTTTGTGTTCGTTCAAGGTGAAAAGCATGATCTGAAACGCAACAGAGCAAAAGACACCGTCACAATCGGTTTGCCCATGTCATTGATCCTAATGGTCACGTGAACACTAAACAGTACACACCCTTTCAAGTACGCCGTCAGATTTGTACTGCCCCACTGGTGTGAAGTGCTTTGTTCTTGAATTTCTGTGAAACAAACAACAGACAATTACAGTAAATGTTATGTAGTTACAGTTGCACGTGGGAAATGTGTCAAAATAATGATAATGCTGTGGATTTTGTTAGATAAAAAGAACCTTTATCTAGTCTTGAATATTAAGATAAGATAAGCTTTAATTGTCCCACAATGGGTAAATTCCAGTGTTGCAACACAGATTAGGCACTGAAGTAAATCATAAAAAACAGATAACTTATAAAAGGATATAGTTCAAAAATTAAACGCTGCAAAAGAGCCGATTAAAAAATAACTGGGAAATAAATGTATGTTGTAAACGTCAAATGGAGGGAATAAAGTGATATTGCTGCACTTTTGTGGATCATTTTATAGTAATTTCACATTTATCAGACCTCAGTTAAAACATGTATTTCTGTTGGATTGACACAATAATCATCTAAATATTATTTTCAGGATATGAAAAATAACAAAAATAACAGATACAAGTTTTTGTCAAGACTCCTAGCAACAAATATAAATATTGACCAGGTTGGAAACATATTTAGGCTCATTAGAATCTCAAACAATGATCTTACATTGCAACTACGACTCGCTTCTCTTCTCCTGCCCTCCACAGGATTTCTGCAATGGCAACAACTAAACACTTTCTTCTGGAGACGTTGGAAGGTCTTAATTTGCTGAACACAAAGTAGCAGATTACCAAAGGGTTTAATCATACAACGGTGCGATGCAAAGTCATGCAACATTTCATCATAGACAGATAAAAAGCCTTCACACACTTAGAGCTGTGGTCAGAGTTTTCAAACAACAACTTCTTTAAAACAAATCCTTGCACTGAAGCCAGGACTCCACATGGACCACCCTTGAAAACACCACGAAGAAGAGAGTTACTGATGATGATAAGAAACATTTCATTATTTTTGTTTGATATTCGTTTCTGGGTGACATGCTTTTTTTTGCACAAATCCATATCTGAGATCGTGCGTTTCTGAGAAAGTGAAACTCTGGTTCTTCCACTCAACGCTGAAACAATTTAAGCTGGAGCCGAGAAGAACCACTTTTAATTCCTGGAGCAAAAGTAAACAGACACAAAGCTAAATCAAAGGAAACCACAAACAGCTCTCTTCGATTTACCACAAATTACTGGTGTAAATTACAAACCGTGGCTGTTCGCTGATCCATATGACAGCCTGTCCAACTTTGTTCTGCCACGGTTCTATTCAAAGACATTTGAGAAAGGCTTCGCATCTCTTCATCATCAATGTCGTCTGTAAACAGAAAACACATCACCACTTGTTTTGGGAAATTTGTGGGGAAAAGCCACAGTCTTCTTCCCTAAAACGCTTACCCAATACCATTTCTGACACATTTAAGTTTGAATGCTTTAACCTGGCAGGTGACTGAGCTCTGGAACATAGAAAAAAGGAAGTATTGTACACATAAGACGTGTGACATCAGGAGCTGTATGAAGAACTCTTTCAAACCTTTTTTCAATTTGCGGAGTCAGCTGCTTCTTCTCTGGTTCAGAACTCCCTTGAGGGTAATTGAAACGGTCTTTGAAGAAGGTACTTTCTCCACTTTTTCGGTCAAAATGAGAAACCAATAAGCTTTCCCCATGACAATATTCCTCCTCATTTGTGGGCAGAGGCTTAGGAATTTCTGCCTTTTGTGTAAACTTTTTCCTGATTGATTCCTTTAAAGAAGTTAGATTAGTAATAGTAAATAAGTAATGAGCAAATACAGTATAAAGCCGCATGGTAAGAAAAATGAACTAGGTACCTCAGGTATACTAGCTATAGGTCCTGGCATCATGCCACGCCTCATGCGACTGGTTTTGTTTCTTTTTGTACTCTCAGTAACAGGAACTTTAAAGTGCTCCATGTCCTGGGATGCCATGAGGGACAATCCCTTTTGGTCATGTGCAATGAGACTGCTTTGATTAAGTTGAACCCTCTTGGGTTTATCTGGCAATATTAATGTAGCTTGAGATGTAGTGGTCGTTTCTACATGTGACCTGAGGGAAAACGAGTTAATGGTTTCCAAGCAAAAAGTACTGTACTACTAATAAATAGTGTTGCAGCTGTTTGTGCCATACCTTAAGTCATGTTCAGTGTTGTTTATCTCAGCAGGTGAAGATGCAGAAAGTGCATTCACGTTGTCTATTGTGTTTTCTATCATGTGTTTTACAATCATCTCAAGCAGCGTTTTAAAAGGGGAATTCTCAACCTACATGAAGACACTGCATTATCAACATCTTTTAGGATTCATTTTACATTCCATATTTACCTTTGTCTTCTTGTAAAGTGCCTCTATGTTGAGTATCTGCCTGAGCTGGGATCTGTTGTTGATACTGGCCTCAGTGCGGGGCTGCTCCTCATCCATGCAGGCTATAGTCTTCTTCAGGCCCTGCAGACAGAGCACACTGTCATTAGTGTCCTACTCTTTATGTTCTAGAAGGCAAGTAGAACCCCTAGATCTAAGTTAACCTGCTAAGGTTACCGTGTATGTTTGTATGTTTGTCCCAAAGTCCACTATAAACAGCTTTATCCCGGGTCTCTCCATACCTTACGACTGAGATACTCCCGCACGAGCGAAGACGACACCTCTTCCACAGAAATGGCCATGATGTTGGGAGAATTGTCAGACATAAAACTCTTTCTGCGTAATCTTTCAGAAACATAGCATTGGTCTTTACATGTGTGGCGTCTTTCACGCGTTGTGCTAACTTAAATATAATCCCACATGCTGAAAAAGCTCGGCCACGATATAGTCACGATCCCACAGAAAAGCTCCATACTCTCTGTTATTTTTCTTTCGGAACCGGAAGTGTTTCCATGGCGACGCTCGCTTCTGCGCCAGAAACTGGCCTCGTGTCCAATGAGAGCGTTGAACCAACGCCTCGTGCTGACCAACCGGGTTCAACCGGAAACTCCGATCTGTTCAGGTCTGTTTTCAGACGGGAGCGTCTGAAAGTCTGATAATATAATAGATCCATGGTCTGAAATCAGTCTACGGGGAGATCACCGGGGAGATCACCGGGGGAGATCACCGGGGAAGATCACCGGGGAAGAGAGATCACCGGTAGTGATGGGCAAAGTTGTTGTTGTTGTTGTTGTTGTTGTTGTTGTTGTTGTTGTTGTTTTATGGCGGTTGGCATCCGAGTGTTGCATTACCGCCAGACTTTATTCCTCAGACGTTTCGTAGTCCTCAGACTCTGTCGTAGTCCGTAAAAGTACTCCTCCCATTGCTTTGGCGTACAAAGCCCATGAGGTCATGATGTGTTTTTGTGACTAGAATAGTTGTTGTGTCAGAGACCAACCGGCCTTATTCCAGGGAGACTCCTCCTCACCTTCCTCGCCCTCTTTGACGCTCGGTTAGAAGTCCTTCTTCCATCACTTTGGCGTTTCTAGGCCCACGAAGTCCAAGCGCGTTAGGACATCCTCTTGCTCCTCATCCTCGGCTCAGTCTCCAACACCCCCCACCAAAGTGAACCAAATGTTTCGAGGCTTTGAAACGCAGTTCGAAACACTCTTCCAGAGTGACATCTAGTGGTATGTTTCAGTACTACCACATCCTCAGTGGTCCTCAGTGGTCCTCAGTGGTCCTCAGTGGTCCTTAGTGGTCCTCAGCAGTCCTCAGCGGTCCTTAGTGGTCCTCAGTGGCCCTCAGTGGTCCTTAGTGGTCCTCAGTGGTCCTTAGTGGTCCTCAGCGGTCCTCAGTGGTCCTCGGTGTGGTCCTCAGTGGTCTTAGTGGTCCCAGTGGTCCTTAGTGGTCCTCAGTGGTCCGAGCCTTATTCTATGTGCTATCGTTGCCGATAAAATAACTTTGCATTTTAGTTTTGTGTATTACTGATACAACTGTTTCTTGAATAAAATATTAATATAAAAATATATTTATTTGATACAATTAAGGTTTTATCTTAAAATTGGGCAACATTTTCCTTCTGTGGAGAGACGCAGTCTATTTAATTTACTACTTTTATTCTCTATAATTTGGAAATAACTCAGAACCTCTAGTCTTTGAGGCTAAAGCGCTCGCACCAATGTGACAGCGTCTGAGTGTCAGGGAGAGAAAGTTGGACAAACTCAAACAATCAACATGGGTCCGACGAGCAAACACCCTTTTTAAACTTTGTGGGAGCAGGTCATGGATCTATTCAAATATCAATGAGCTCAACATGAGTCTGGGCCTCCATGTCCCACCACAACATGAGGCGGTCACTTTAAGTGTAGTAAGTACAGCCACTGCTCATGGTCTTAGTTTTCATTAACCCTCAACACACAGATTTGATCATTTTATTAAAACATTGTACTATTAACAAGACAACTTGAAGTAATCAGTGAGTGCACACAATTTATCAAACAGAGCAAAAGGTCCAGCATACAATAATGACAACTGCGTTGGTAGGTTATAAGTCCACATAATAAAGATGGTAGGCTACAGTAAAAATCACTCCGGAGCAGCAAATAAAATCAACAGGAAAGATAAGATATCTTAAAAACCAATACCAGGAAATTACAAGTCTTTGGTTTTTCAATGACATGGAATTGATTTTCCTTTTCTATTGGGCCTACAACTTATGTAAAATGGCATTTAACTTAAACTAACAAGCCAACAATAAATAGCAATATGAGCAAGCAAGAATCAATTTTCCAAAAGATGATAAAATAGCCTACAAAGAGCTGTAGGCCATTTTGATCAACGTGTTATTATGACATTTGTATTTACAAAACAGTATGATAGGCCTACTGTATAAAAGATGATCAGTAATCCATTCATGTTAGCCTACATGATGGGGACGGGACACAAATTAAAACAAAATTTGGCACTTCAAATTCCTTCTCTACTGAGTGCAGAGTTTGCAGTAAGTAAACACATTCTGACATTTCTCTTGTTGTGTATCTTGTCTTTCGGAATGCCACGCTTTGCTCCCTCTGCTGTTTGACCATTTATATAGGGTTTATTTCTTTTTTATAAAAGGGTTTAAAAACAAGAAGACATCTTCCTGTACTTGGTATGTCATCAGTAATCATACGCTGCAAAAGAGAGAAAAACAGGTTTGTCATTGTACTAGTCATCACAGATTCACGTGGAAGAGGAGCATGCGGTCCACTTCATTACAGTCCAGTTATGAGGCATCACTCGGGCATGCAGTCACACCATGGTGGTCTTACTTTCCACTGTTAGGATGCATGTGCTGGCGGCAGTGCCTCGGCTGTTCACCGCCTTGCACATGTACTCTCCCTCGTCCTCGGGGAAAGTCTCAGGCAGGTAGAGGCAGTAGGTCTCCCCTCTCTCGATGTACTGATAGTCCTCACAGTCCTGGAGCATCTCGCCCTCAAACCACCAGGTGACCTCGGGCTTAGGCTCTCCCGTGATCTTTACCGTAAACCGAACTGGCTCGGAGTCCACAACCGACTGGTTCTTTAGGGGCTTTTTAAACAACGGAGCCCCTGACCTTGCGTGGTCATCCTCATCTTCATAAGCCGCAGAGCCATTGATGATGCTCCCCTCCTCATCTCCCTCATCTTCCTTTTTCTGAACAGAGAATACAAAATCACTGCAATAATTGTAATACATTAAAGGAGACATTGCGTTATTCAAAATGGACTTATCACTAGCATTGTTTGTGTATTGTGCAACATTTGAATTTTGACTGCTCTGACTCCAGGTTACAAATGAAGGGTTAAAAAATAAACAATAAAAACACGCAAATGAAAATGTGTTGCTTGCTATGGTGAAATGCCAGTATAAAGAGGTGGGGCCTATCAAGTCACTGGAGCTGTTTCACTAAGTAAGCTGTTTTAGATCAATATTGTGGTTTACGATTCACAAAATGCCAGGAAAAGCTTAATATGTCTAGAAGATGACACGATTATACTGTCAAAAGTGGATTTACCTTTTGGAGCGCAGCATCTATCTCTTGCTGCTCAAACTGCATTCTCTGCAGCTTCTGCTCTTCTATCCTCTTTCGCTCCTGCTCCTCTCGGGCTTTGGCCATCTGTTCAAACCGCGCTCGCATGTCCACCTTCTGTTTGAACGGGGACTCCTCTGCCCTCACACCGGCCGATTCTTCCTGTTCCTCGCCCTTTCAAAAAAAATATGTTCAACAACAAACGAATACAACTTTTTATTGCCTGTCAAAGTGTTGAAATGTCTTAGTTGTACCTCGTTGTATCTCTCAGACTCCCTCTCCTTAATTTCATCGTCTACGGCCTTCCTTCGCGCACGCTCTTCATCAATCTTTTTCTGAATTTCCTCTTCAGTCAGCTGCTTGATCTTCTCAAACTTGGATTTAAGGCTCTTGGCTTGTATAGACCCAGTCCTTTTCAGCTTAGTCAGTTCCTCATATTCTTTGCTCACCATGTCTGAGCTTTCATTGATTACATCCTATAAACAGAATACAAAACAAAGACATCAAAATCATTGTTTTGCCCTCCAACAAAGTCATAACACTTGGACCATCTTCCTTATAATTACCCCCTTAACAAACACACAAACTGATGAACTAGGTTGCAAAAACGTATTTATGAATTGGAGTTTAATTAATCATTGCAACTTTTTGTTCCCCCTCTGTGTTTCCAGGCATTACAATTCATTTCTCTTTCAAACATATTTCATTTTTGTACACGTTGACAGGAAAAATGTGCCCATGTTGCCAAATATATATTTCAGGAACCAATGAAAAACAAAGAAAGAAAAGAATGGGGTCATAATGATTTGCCCGATTAGTGTAAACTACAGTTAAGACGCAGACTTCTGCACTGACCTCGCCCATCTCCTGTCGAAGCTGTTCAAATTCCTGCTTCTCTTGTTCACGATTCTTCCTGCGTTCTTCTTCTTTGCGTTTTCTTTCAGCTTCCTGCTTTTCCTTAAGCATCTCTTCAAAGTTCATTTCCAGTTTTCTTGGGTGCAGTGCCTCCTGAGACTCAGACTTTACAATCCCCCCATCTTCGTCTAGAATCTAAAGAGATAAATACCAAACAATGAGTACAAATGATAAGTGTCATTTGCTGAAATCATCATCTTTCCAATGACTTTTATTCAGACAACAGGACACAAACGAACAGGACACAAACGTTACAAATCAGTGCCATCACAGCAGTGTGCTCATGGCCATGAAACAAACACAGAATCTGACAAAACGTTTGCTTTATTTGAAATACAAATCTCTTACTGTATGATCTCCATAGGCAGAACCATCCTGATCCAGGCCAGGGCTCTTAAACAAAATAATTTGGACAAATATATAGCAGTGTAGTTTTAGACATGAGCCAATCAGTGTTCATTGTACATCATAATAATATGTTAATAAGAAGTTAGAATATGCTGCGTAAACTTTCTGTTCTTTGTTTTCGGTAATGAGAGTTCATTCATTCATTATACTGTATATATGTTTAGAAAATGCCGTATAGTTGTTCCGGGCATCATCATAGCAGCTATAGGACCAATACAAATACATACATTGAGAGAAATGTGTTAACAAATCACAATTCTCCAAATAATTCCACATTTTGGTGTGAGAGAACAGAGTCACTGGGGTTTTCATACTCGAGTGCTACAGTAGCTCATCTGTTTTCCTACATTTGTTGGTGTTGTTTAATGGAGTTTATGTTACAGAAACAGTCCAACTATTAATGTTTCTTAAATGTAAATGCACGCATGGTTCTTACCATGCTTTTACGGGCTTCTGCAAATTGCCTCTTCTCCTCCTCCAGTCTCCTCTTGGCGTCTTCCTCTGATCTCTTCTGCTCCTCCTCTCTTCTCTGACGCTCAAGCTCTTCAAAGCTGGCACAGATTTTCCCAGGTTTACTGCCCTCTAGATTCAGCAAAGCCATGAGGGCCTCATCATCTTCATCCACCAGCTGTGAAGGAAGCGTGTTGAGAATCGCATGTTTGTTTTACAACTATACAGTTTACCTAGTTTGCTCAAAAATACCACCTCTCCACAGATCTTACCAGTAACAGCCTGGTGGTACCCCCTGCTCGACTCCATGAAAATTGATACGTTTAATGGTATTCTGTGTTCCAAACAAGCAAAAATAACATCTCCATGGAGACAAGCAGGCAGCAGGTCCTCCACCAGAAAGGTTACATAGTGCACCTTTGACATGTTTCCTCATTAAATGCATGATCTTTGCCATCACTCCAAAATAAATGACACTGACCATGCTCTTTCTGGCTTCAGCAAAACCTTTTCGTTCTTCTTCCATTCGTTTCTTGGCCTCCTCCTCTGCTTTCTTGCGTAAACCCTCGACTCGCTGCCTCTCCAGCTCCTCAAAACTTAATCGCAGTTTTCCAGGTCGCGTCTCCTCCTTGCCGTCCTGAGATGACTGAAAATCCTCCTCGTCTTCACCCTGTGCCAACCAGCAAGATTGAGTAACAATGATGATGATTACATGATCTGTTTATGTCATTTTGTCCTTAACTTAATCATATTAAAAACTGTATAATGCATGAATGTGCTGTCACGTTTATGTTTGTATGTATGTGAATTAAGACAAAGACCATAACTTTTGTTTACCATTTCCAGCCTGGCTTCCTCAAAGGCTTTCTTCTCCTCTAATAGGCGGCGTTTGGCTCCTTCTTCAGCTTGTTTCTTCCTCTGTTCCTGCCTTTCTTTTTCTATTTCTTCAAACGTCATCTTCAGCTTGCCAGGAGCTGCTTGTTGCTTCTCTGTGGACTTCTCCTCATCATCCTAAACACACATGTTTAAATGTTTTGGTCCAAAGCCAAGCCTCAGGCAGCTAATACAAGATGTTGACTTTGGCCCAGTGCTACCTGTTGCGCCAGAGAGTGCCTTTTGGACTCTCTGAACGAGCGTTTGTTTTCATCATATCGTCTTTTTTTATCCTCTTCTGCTTTCTTCTGCAACTCCTCTTCTCGATTCTTCTCCATGTCTTCAAAGTTCATCTTGATTTTACCTGGAGGTCGAGAAGGCTTCGCTGGAACCACATGCACCAGTATTGTGTCATCTCCTTCCTAGAAAGCCAGTGCAAACTTAATACTCCACATTTGTACAAGGCACTGGTTGTCCTATTTTAGTTTTTAAAATGCTGTATTGCACAAATCTCTCCAAGCAGAACAAAGTATAGACCCCTATTCACTAACATCTTACTTTATATTAAACCTTTTCAAACACACTGCTACAACCGGATGTTCCATTTAATAAATAAATAGATCAAAACAACTAGAATACAACTAACTTGGAATTATACTATTGCACAGGGTTTAAATAAAACTCCAAATGATAGACTAAATTTAATTGGTCCACAAAGGAAATCACATGGACACAAAGTTAATATAATAGTACACAGCGAGGATGAAGTGTTTTTTAGGGCTGCATGATTTTCGAAAACAAATCTACTTGTAATACTTACATACACATTATATTTAATTTTAAAAAGTAGGATTTGGTGAACTGATAAACTAATACCAAAATTCCATACATTTCAGAACATGTTTGTAGAAGTCTATATTGTATTATGTTTTATTTTGTTCTTTGCAGAGGGGCTTCTATAGTCAACTCAAAATTCCGATACAATTTGATATATAGTGCAGCCTTAATGTTTCCACAAATCTGTTTGATATGTAAATTCTAATCATATGTGAGGTAATGGGTCGGGGGCTGTCCCATTCGTCCAATGTCTCCACTTGCAGTAGGTCAGATTGCGGTCTAATTCAGTCACAGTAAAGAGGTCTGGAGCTAATTTGGGCACAAGTAGGTGTGGAAAACAGTTGCCAGTCATATAATGTCGGCACCTGGCAGTTTGGTCAAATTTTCTCTAGTAGTTTCTAGAACATTTCGAACTTCATGAGGGGTTCTTTGTGTTGTAAAAGAATTGTTTGAGTTGTACAATCCATTAGCCTTAGCATTGCTGCAATCCCTTTTTTTTCTATTATTTGGCCTAGTAAAAGGTCAATACATTTACACAACAATGAGAAGAGAGAATAATATCTAAAGATTGGTTTATGACACAACTTTAGTGTTACTGAGAGCCATGCAAGCTGTTCCAATGTTGGTAATCCATATAGATACTATGTCATATGTCATTACTAACCAATTCATCATCAATCGTATCAATAATGGCAACTTACATTACAGCAGTGTCTTCTACGTCAAACTAGCTTATGGTATCTGTTGGTTTTCTGAACTAGATTTTATCACCGGAATCAGCCAACGCAGTGTTACTTACCTCAGCTGCTTTTTTTGCCAATTCCTTCTTCATTTTGGCTTTTTCCATGTTGTCTTGGGCTTCCCGTTTTTTCCTTTCCTCTTCCATCCTTTTCCTCTCCTCCCCTTGTCGTTGCTTCTCCATCTCTGCAAACTTTCCCTTTACGCTACCTGAGGATCAACAGTAATTGAGCTTACCTTTAACACACTTGTTCATGGCGCCCTATCACCTTCCATTCTGCGCCTGATTCATGGTCTCACCGGTAATTTTGGGGACATAGGACTTTTCCACCTTTGCAGGCTTCACCTCCTCCTCCTCCTCATCACTGGAAGCAAGCAGTTCTTTTATCTGCAGTGGAGAAGAAGGAGAATGTGGTGAGGCGTACGAATTAGCTGGGATCATCTCTTTTGCCACTCAAGAGCCATGCTGGTCTTGGAACGTACAAGGGCCTAATCCCTGTTAATATCCAAGTCACATGACCTGAGGGAGGACACCTGATTGGATGGTAGTGTTGGTGGATACACAGGAGAGGAGCATATGTGTCGGAGACCGGCAAGCAATGGCACGGCCCTACTCGCTCTCACAGTCCTGTATCAGCTGTAATCCACACAACAAAGTATCACTGCTGAAGGCCCCTAACCACTTAATCTGGACACAAAGCCTGTCTTAACCCTCAACTCACTCAACGTGTCATCTCCACAACTGCTCATTCAAGACTGTATTGTATTACAGAACTACTACAAATTACTTTGAATAGAAAATAAAGGTTTGGCCTTTAATTTTAGCTTAAGGAACGGTTCTGTTCATTTGGAAGTACCAAATGAAATGAGTAGGACGAGATAATGAATGGACGCCCTAATTGGTTGCTACATTACATTGAAGCTTCATAAGAAGAATCCACAAATGTTTTACCTAATCAGTTGGTGATTGTTCTGTTACAACAAAAAAGGTCATTTCAACTGCCCCCCATCTCCATAGATCTACATCATGTTGTAATGTAATCATCTCAGAAATCACACTCCTCATTTTTATGACATTTTCATCACTAACTTGATCACTGACAATCCAAGTCCTACTGTTTTGTCTTGTAATTAAACCAAACCAAAAGGTAAACATAAACACTAGCAAATGTTAATTCCAAAACAAAGCAATGATGTGATGAGCTGAATAAATGTTATTCATTTTGGGTGTAAAGAATGGTGAGTTCTCACTGCAGTGCTGCCGGACGGTCACGTGGTCACACCACACCATGCCATCATGCCAGTCGTGTACTGTCGCATTAGTAGGTTATCTGTCTTTGACCTGCTGCTTGCGTCGGTTCCACTCTCTCTCTTTAATGAACTGTTCTTTTCTCTTCTGCTGCTCATCCTGGTTGCGCCTCCTGCCGCGTTCCTCGCGGGCCTTCTGCATGGCCTCAAACTTGTTCGTCACAGAACCTTGGTTTGGCTTTGGCACGTAGCTTCTAGCCACTGGTTTGTTGGTTTTCAGTAGTTTCTATGAGAAAAACATCTTTTGTTGCTATCTTTTGTATTTACATATGAAATGAATTAGTTATAGAATACAAAACCCACCTCTCTCTTCAAGGCCACTTCAGACACATCCTCATCTTCCTGTGTGTCCGGATCTTTATTTTCTTTCTCTGTACTTTTAGACACACCGTTTACAGCTCGGGACCGCTCTCTTTTCCTGATGGGTGTTTGGCTGTCTTCATTTTCCACTCCATTCACTTGGGGTTCTGCAGGCTCAATGCTGCTTGTTTCTTCCTTCATTTGTTGAGATGTTGTATCATCTTTATTGTTGTTGTCAGTTTCCTCGTTTTCTTCATTTTCCACTCCATTCACTTGGGGTTCTGCAGGCTCATTGCTGCTTGTTTCTTCCTTAATTTGTTGAGATGTTGTATCATCTATGTTGTTGTTGTCTGTTTCCTCGTTTTCTTCATTTTCTACTTTTTCTACTTTTTCTTCTTGATCTTCAGCCTCACTCATATTGTTTTCATTGAAAACATCCTCCATGTCATGGACGTCCACTGCAGCAACCTGTGCCACCTCAGTCATGTTTGTACCACAATGACAAGTTGACAAGCAGGCTGGTTCTTTCTGAAAAGTAAACATGCATGAATCTCAGCTTTCTGATTATAGTTTGATTACTGAGTACTTTTACTTACAATATAAAATATAAATATATTTAGTTTTGAATTGTTAATTGCTATATCAATTTGTCATCACTCTGAATCCCATTGATAACAAAGCACAGGCTAATCTCTGCAAAATATGATAATATGTTATATGATGTTTATGAAATGTTCTTTACTTTTCAAACGTTTTATTTTTTATTTATTTACAGGGCCTGTGCCTACTAAACAGCAATGTTTCTGTGCTGTAGAGTGGTGTAGATGTTGTCTGACCCCTATATATAGCTCACTTGTGTGTCAAGGACATGTGATCACAGCTATTTCAGACCAGTGATAGGCAGTTGGACAGAGCTCAAGTTGGCACCCACATGTCACCCCCAAAGCTCTAGATAAAATGATGAGGCTAAGAACGAGACAACTGGAGGGATGAAAGCAGTCAACTTACAAAAAAGTTTTCCAGTGTCCTCAGACACCTATTATTTGGTCACAATTTTGAAATCAATTAAGCAATTGTAGTTTTTTGTAGTGGGAAAACACAAACATGTTTTCTCCACGTATTTTATATTAATAAAGTATTATTTGTTATTTTTTCGAATGTGTAAGCCCAAATTGTAACTCACAGAAAACTAAACAAAGAAACAAGTCCTCCCCAGGTCAGAATCGAAATTCCCATTGATGTTCCTTGCTGTTCTCTTTTGGGAATACTGAGTTTACAGATTGCGTTAAACGACATTTCATTTTAGTTGGAAAACAAACATCTTTCCCCTTAACATTAGGCGTTAGTAAGATTTGTAGGGTTTATTACCTGGTTGTTGTCTTGTAGTTGAAATAAATCCCGTCGAATAATTTCAAATACAAAGGCAAAAGCTCACCAAAACGCAACCACTCGTGGCACAGTCACTGCTAGCGGACGACTTTCCATAAAAGTACCCTACTTTCCTCCCACCGGATACTACATTCCACACGCACTTGTCGCACGTTCAGCTGTTGCGACGCGCGCATGCGCAGTCCCTGTGCGTTCATCCTGCTCCACGCAGACAGGACCAGCTGCAAAAATACTGAGCCTGGGCCACCTTCTGAGTTTAGCATGTATATTCTATTAGGATGTCATTAAAATATACTTAAACCCTGGTTTATATCAGCCTGAAGGCTGATCAAAATAGCACCAAAAGTTGTTATCATAAAGAGAACTTTATTGAACAAACCTTATCCTACAATAAAAGCTACCCTTTTCACGAGTATTAAGTCAAGACTTGTCTAGTTAGGGACAAGAAACAAATCTTCCCTTTGTGGCACAAAAAGTTAGAATGTTTGCCCTATTACAATAGAGGTTATTTATTCTCCATGAGTACAAAATGTTGTGTTCTAAGACACATGATCTACTTTGCCTGTTTAGGTGAAAGTATCAGTGGGTATATTTAGGCCTATATGGTCAGTAAAAATCTGATAATTAGTAATAGATAAACCAATATAGATCCGTGTCTTTACAATGCCCACAAGAAATATGATCATCACTTGTGACATATATCAGTTAATCAATGGATGTTTAAAGTCATAGTTTTAAAGTAATAGTTAACATTAACATTTTCTCTTGTTTTGTCTTTGCCTCAATAGTTTGGCCTTCTTTTGTAACAATTTTCCTGGTCAAAACCTGTACAGGTGCGAACAGTCAGATGCATGACATTTCAATAAACTGATAACACCTGAAATTTGGCAATAATCAGATTTCTGGTGTACTTTTAGACAGCTACAAACAGAGTTTGTGAAAGAAATTGTGAGAGAGAATCTCTCTCGGATGCTTCAGTAACAAGGTATTCTGGAAGCTCCAATTACAATGCATTAGAACAATATATCTTGTGTTTAAATCTCCATAGTAAAGAAATAAAAATCTCATTGTTTTGGAGTCGAGTACTCACTAAAATATTCATTTGACTTAATTTGGACAATGACTTGGTTTTGTTGAGGGATACACTCATGTTCTGTTAAGAGGAGTTCTGCAGAGCATCATGAACAACGAGAGGAAGCCCAAAATAGCATCACAGCTGTGACAACTAATCAGCACTGTAAGGACAGCAAACCTGAGTCAGACTGGGTCCTGTGCTCAGCTGCTGGACTCCAATAGTGTCGAGGCACAGTCAGTCTGCCCCTCTTGATTTATACATTTGTGGGACACAAGGCACTTAAGGTAGATGTGTTCTAGCTGCTTCGTCCGTTCTTTGTGTCTTAGTGGATTTCAAATAATTATGAAGAACAAAAAGGACAGTCGTAAGAGCCTATATCTTTGACTCTTTGATAGTTCTCAGAATTCATGAGACCTTTTTTCCTTTTTTTAAACAGTAAAAGCACATTTCAAACGGTTTTGTCTATGGGAGTTTTTGTTTATAGGAGATCTTCTACTGAGAGTGTTTTTCAAACTTCCTTTAAGTGATCTGTTCTTTTCTTCTGTATCTACCTCTGTATCTACCTGCGTTGCATCAATGAAATTTCCCCATGTGGAACAATAAAGGAATATCTTATCTTATCTTACTTTAAAACTAATATAAAATAATATGCTTGAGCATTGTTTTTGCTCCTGTAACACGACCAGAGCAATTTAAATAGCATTTCAGTGTAAAAAGTCGAAAATGGGAAAAAGCTTCATCTAGAGACACAGGGGCCAAAACACATTATACAACAATTAAGGATTAATAATATATGACTATATGGACATGTTGAACCTAGCCTTGTCTAAATAATCACTTGCACATGCCATTTAGATGCTTTTAGCATAATAAAATACATCCACAATACATCTGTAGGAAGGGGTCTAATATGTAAAGTTACAGTTTAATAAGTTGCTGAACAGCTCCATGCATCCCATTTCTATTTGTATGAGTGTGATAACGTATTTATCCTGTACTAATTTTTAGGATACGGATTTTAATTTTGATTTTTTTTTTTTTTCACTTTACTTTGCAAACCACGACGTTCTTTTCCATGTGGTGGCTGTCCCTCCTTCTAAAGTAAAAAACAAGTATGCTCTGTTCATGGACGTATTCAATTATTTTTGCTTTTAAGAAGACTGAACTACTTCCTGGTTGTGG
This sequence comes from Eucyclogobius newberryi, assembly GCF_026437365.1. Classification (NCBI taxonomy): domain Eukaryota; kingdom Metazoa; phylum Chordata; class Actinopteri; order Gobiiformes; family Gobiidae; genus Eucyclogobius; species Eucyclogobius newberryi. Next base: position 30,642,431 of record NW_027316532.1, on the reverse strand, counting down.
AGGGATTTGAACTCTCGCGATACCTGCGCGTTCACTTACATTAAACGACAGGGCCCAGTTGCTGGAATGCGAAAGTATAAATCAAAAAGCAAACAAACACAATTGACTCCCTTGATCTAATTTTACACGTGGCACCATTTGGATCTAAGTATGTGCCGAGACAGGAAAGAAACGCCGAACGCATGGTAAGGTTTAACTTACTCATGAGGCTGCTAGCTTTAGCATGGTTAGCTCGCTAATCTATCAACACTCGAGTATATGACAGCTGACCGGGGAGAAGCTAAGCTAAAGCGCTGAGTTAATCTAGTTCAGCACATTCCTGTGTTTAGGAGTAGATTGTTAGACAGGCCTCCACTAATCGTGATAGTTATGTCCATTCCCAGATTTATGACAGATTGACACCGATAATGAAGTCCAGCAGTGTAAAGCGGTGGAGGTGGCGTTGTGTCGTTGTCGCTCCGTGCAACAGTAACAGCTAGTTAACGTTAGACAAACATCAGACGACATACTTCATGCTTTCACAGATATTAATGTTTTGTTTTGGGAGGTCGTCTTTATGCATGTATTCTGTAGTCATGTATGTGATGTAGTGTAAATCAACCTAAACCCTGAAGTTGTGAATGTTGTGACACAGGGCGTGTTTCTGTCGCTTTCCTTGTTCATTTGCACTTATGTGATTTAACATGTGCATTTGAAATGGTGCTTGTTGTTGTGTCCTTTACCCTCTTCATAACAAGGGGATGAGACGGGAACATCATCGGCAGTTTAGGGCTCGTTGACCCTCTGTTTTGGCTCGGGATGGCGCAGGGCTCTCAGCTCGACTTTCACATCCTGCAGGATCTCAAGCAGCGCTTTCCAGAGATCCCTGAAGCAGTGGTGTCCCAGTACCTTGTACAGGTAATAGCACAATGCTCTTGTATTATAATGTAGTCATTCTATTCAGTATGTGCCTACATTTGGAACGATTGTTTGTATTCCAATTCACCAATCTATAATTCATTATATTATTTCAATTGCTTTTTCTGTTTTCGTTTTAACACTGAACAATATTGAGAATGTTTTCTTGCCGTTTTAGAACAATAATAACTTGGATCTATGTTGCCATCTGCTGGCTCAAGAAAGTAATCGATATCTATATGGCGAGTTTCATCACAGTCCAGAGGACAGCCGATTGGGCCATAACCACTTGCTTCACATTAGCCTGTACCCTGGGAATGATGCAGCAAAGCCAAATGGAGGGGCAGGAGTGGGGCGCTCCCTTGTGCACAGCACTAGTGACAGTCACATTGATCCACAGCGGCCCAGTTACCCTGAACCACTGTCTGCACCTGCCACAATGGCACCCTCACCAGGCTACAATCCATTCTTTATAAATGACCAAAGTAGATCAGCTAGCACCCCGACACCACCCCCAATGCAGGGCATGTCGCCTACTTATTCACCTGTTCAACGCTATAATATGAACCCTATAACAGTCACATTGTCTCAGAGTATACCCACTGTTCCTCAGGCTTTGCAAATTCCCCCTAGCCACTATAGCAGTAGTAACAGCACCAACTTGTATATGCGACCTTCTCCCTCGCAAAGCCCACAACCAACTCCTTGGTCCTCATCAGGAGCACAAGTTTATCAGCATCAGCAGTCCCCGTACAGCACTCCCACATATGGCTCTCCTTACAGCTCTCCTCAGCATCAGGTCCAGCAGCAGCAGCAGCAGCAGCAGCCGCAACACCAACACCAACACCAGCACCAGCAGTATGTTTTCCTACCTATTACCCCCCCAGCTCTTCCCAGCATGACCTATCATCACCAGCAGCAACCCCTGCAACAGCCTTCTGTTTATAGGCCATACCATACAAAAAGCTCCAAGAACCAGATTGAAATAACCCTTAATAATCCAAGACCACGCAGCAACTCTCCTGTGCATACTGTACATACCCCTCACCCCCAGGGAGCAATATACATGGCTACCAGCCCCTCGCCTAGCTCCCCTTCAAGGAGCGTCTCTGCTGCACCTGCGCAGTTTCACCCAGGGATGTACATGCCCGCTAGACCGCGGCCTACATCCTCACCTCAGCCGGCTCAGTCAGCCTATACCTTTAAAATAAAAGTGTCTCCTGGTGGCCTAGCTCAGAGGCCTCCCAGCTCTCCTCCTGTGGCTGAAGCAGAGTCTCTTCTCAACATAGTGGATCAAGGGGAGAACAGTGCTGCTCCTCCACCAATCCTCCCAATCTCCGCTTTATCTGGGGCGGCCACCAGCCAGTTCCAGCACATGCCCCGACGCTCAAGCTCAGGGTCTGATGACTATGCCTACACTCAAGGTACAACCCACTTTGATTAGAAATGTCTTGTAGTTGACATAAATTATGTAGTTGACATGTCTAAAAATACTGCTCTTAAATCTCACAGCTCTGCTACTCCACCAGCGAGCCAGAATGGAGCGTCTAATGAAGGAGCTGTTGGCTGAACGCCATAAACTTGAACAATTAAAGGCTGATGTCAACAATATGGAATATGATGCTCTTCAAAGACGCTTTCGACGTGTCAACTCCACCAGTTTTATTCCAAGAGTAATGAATGCATATTTTCTATGGATAAGTAACCAAATATCTTTTATTTAGTTGATCAAACGTATTTAATTTGATTTCGATTTGTATTTTATCCATTCTTATTCTAATTGTGTTGTTTATTCATGGCCTTCCGCAGCCTGAAGAAATGACCCGATTGAGGACGTTGAACAGAAAGCTACAGATTGATATCGAGTGTACCCTAAAGGAGACCGATTTACTGCAATCTAGAGGTATACACAGTATGTGCACAGACACAAAAACTCTTTAATACATACAATAGATCTTTAGAATTAAACCTTTTGAAGTGTAATTAAAAACTGTGATCTTCAGTCAAAGCTTAAGTGACTTGATCAATCGGCGTCCGCTTGTCTGTCCAAGGGAGTCGGATCTCTCCTTCACTGTAGAACTCCTCCAGGTTTCTACTTTATCCCAAAGTTTTGTACTTTGTCCTTGTCGAGAAGGAGTGTCCAAGGACAGGGGACTTGGGGACATTTGTCTTAAGGACCGAGGATGCTGGGACATTTGTCTTAAGGACGGGGGATGCTGGGACATTTGTCTTAAGGACAGGGGATGCTGGGACATTTGTCTTAAGGACAGGGGATGCTGGGACATTTGTCTTAAGGACGGGGGATGCTGGGACATTTGTCTTAAGGACGGGGGATGCTGGGACATTTGTCTTAAGGACAGAGGATGCTGGGACATTTGTCTTAAGGACAGGGGATGCTGGGACATTTGTCTTAAGGACAGGGGATGCTGGGACATTTGTCTTAAGGACAGGGGATGCTGGGACATTTGTCTTAAGGACAGGGGATGCTGGGACATTTGTCTTAAGGACAGGGGACGCTGGGACATTTGTCTTAAGGACAGGGGACGCTGGGACATTTGTCTTAAGGACAGGGGACGCTGGGACATTAATCTTAAGGACAGGGGACGCTGGGACATTTGTCTTAAGGACAGGGGACGCTGGGACATTTGTATTAAGGACAGGGGATGCTGGGACATTTGTATTAAGGACAGGGGATGCTGGGACATTTGTCTTAAGGACAGGGGATGCTGGGACATTTGTCTTAAGGACAGGGGATGCTGGGACATTTGTCTTAAGGACAGGGGATGCTGGGACATTTGTCTTAAGGACAGGGGATGCTGGGACATTTGTCTTAAGGACAGGGGATGCTGGGACATTTGTCTTAAGGACAGGGGATGCTGGGACATTTGTCTTAAGGACAGGGGATGCTGGGACATTTGTCTTAAGGACAGGGGATGCTGGGACATTTGTCTTAAGGACAGGGGATGCTGGGACATTTGTCTTAAAGACAGGGGATGCTGGGACATTTGTCTTAAAGACAGGGGATGCTGGGACATTTGTCTTAAAGACAGGGGATGCTGGGACATTTGTCTTAAAGACAGGGGATGCTGGGACATTTGTCTTAAAGACAGGGGATGCTGGGACATTTGTCTTAAGGACAGGGGATGCTGGGACATTTGTCTTAAGGACAGGGGATGCTGGGACATTTGTCTTAAAGACAGGGGATGCTGGGACATTTGTCTTAAAGACAGGGGATGCTGGGACATTTGTCTTAAGGACAGGGGACGCTGGGACATTAATCTTAAGGACAGGGGACGCTGGGACATTTGTCTTAAGGACAGGGGACGCTGGGACATTTGTCTTAAGGACAGGGGACGCTGGGACATTTGTCTTAAGGACAGGGGACGCTGGGACATTTGTCTTAAGGACAGGGGACGCTGGGACATTTGTCTTAAGGACAGGGGATGCTGGGACATTTGTCTTAAAGACAGGGGATGCTGGGACATTTGTCTTAAAGACAGGGGATGCTGGGACATTTGTCTTAAAGACAGGGGATGCTGGGACATTTGTCTTAAAGACAGGGGATGCTGGGACATTTGTCTTAAAGACAGGGGATGCTGGGACATTTGTCTTAAAGACAGGGGATGCTGGGACATTTGTCTTAAAGACAGGGGATGCTGGGACATTTGTCTTAAAGACAGGGGATGCTGGGACATTTGTCTTAAAGACAGGGGATGCTGGGACATTTGTCTTAAAGACAGGGGATGCTGGGACATTTGTCTTAAAGACAGGGGATGCTGGGACATTTGTCTTAAAGACAGGGGATGCTGGGACATTTGTCTTAAAGACAGGGGATGCTGGGACATTTGTCTTAAAGACAGGGGATGCTGGGACATTTGTCTTAAAGACAGGGGATGCTGGGACATTTGTCTTAAGGACAGGGGATGCTGGGACATTTGTCTTAAGGACAGGGGATGCTGGGACATTTGTCTTAAAGACAGGGGATGCTGGGACATTTGTCTTAAAGACAGGGGATGCTGGGACATTTGTCTTAAGGACAGGGGACGCTGGGACATTAATCTTAAGGACAGGGGACGCTGGGACATTTGTCTTAAGGACAGGGGACGCTGGGACATTTGTCTTAAGGACAGGGGACGCTGGGACATTTGTCTTAAGGACAGGGGACGCTGGGACATTTGTCTTAAGGACAGGGGATGCTGGGACATTTGTCTTAAGGACAGGGGATGCTGGGACATTTGTCTTAAAGACAGGGGATGCTGGGACATTTGTCTTAAAGACAGGGGATGCTGGGACATTTGTCTTAAAGACAGGGGATGCTGGGACATTTGTCTTAAAGACAGGGGATGCTGGGACATTTGTCTTAAAGACAGGGGATGCTGGGACATTTGTCTTAAAGACAGGGGATGCTGGGACATTTGTCTTAAAGACAGGGGATGCTGGGACATTTGTCTTAAAGACAGGGGATGCTGGGACATTTGTCTTAAAGACAGGGGATGCTGGGACATTTGTCTTAAAGACAGGGGATGCTGGGACATTTGTCTTAAAGACAGGGGATGCTGGGACATTTGTCTTAAGGACAGGGGATGCTGGGACATTTGTCTTAAGGACAGGGGATGCTGACGATTTCACTGCCAATATCAATCTTGATGTCATTCCATTTCCATAATGTTTGATTGACAGCAGTTTCAGATTGGGGCTCACATAAATTGAAAGTTGAAAAGTGTCTTTGCCGGTGGTGCAGTGGATTCCAGGTTTCTGCTGCGTCATAGGTTCAATTCCAGTCATCAACCAATTGCTGAGAGTCTCTCCCCTCTCTCTCCCCAGTTCACGCTGCAACTCTCTTGTTAAATACATATTTTGGGCCAGAAAAAATCATTACTATTTGATATATGTAACAATGCAACATCACTCCAGAATACAACTCCAGTTTTATATTAAAAAAATTCTCCTTACTTTTACAGGAAAGTTTGACCCAATTGCGATGACTGACTTTTACAAAAATATCCAGCCTGGTCCAGCTGTGCTGCCGACACCCTATAAGAAAGGTAAGCAGCCCATTGCTCTTCTAAACACTCCACAATGCTGAAAATGTCTCATTATTATAGTTTTCTTGCTGTCATTTTTAACTGAACCTCTGCGCATGGCTAACACCACCCTGTTTGCAGTTACCATAAGAAACTAAAACCGCTATTTTTGAGCCAAGATGGTGTCTTCTAACTTTGTGAAATAATAAGCAAGTGGTAAGTTTGTATTTTAAATCTGTTTTAGAAGAAGTTCCGACCTCTAAACCAGCCCCGCCGCCTCCAAGGGACGAGGACTTTGAAGGAGCTCACTGGAACTGTGATAGTTGCACTTTTCTCAACCATCCTGCGCTTAATCGCTGTGAACAATGTGAGATGCCCCGCTACACCTGAACTTAAACTCTGCTTTATCCCCATCTTGGCAAGCCTTGGATACTGTCAGCTTTTGCCCTGTTTGAATCTGCATCTTAAAGAAGACCTTCCCTGGAAATCATAATACAAGCCCTGACGGCCTGCTGAAAAAAAAACACATGTCCTGCTGCCCTCGTGCACTTTCTCCCTGATTTTCAATGGCAATGAACGTTGTAAATGTACAAATGTGTGAGTGACTGAGCGGTAGGAGAGCTGCTCCGCTGTACCTACAGAACATTCCATGCAGAATGAGAGACTGCCCTGTTTACACAACTGTGCCCATTCCTGAACTCAGACCAGAGGCACTTCCTCATTAACAGGGGGACTGTATCCGCTCTCACAATAAAACCAATGGCATATTGTGAAATAATGCGAAATGTAGACTGTACACTGTATCTGGCTCATTATTGGAGCTTGTTTCACTGAAAGGAGATTTAAGAACACTAGAGACATGCATTTAAGTATAGTCAATACTTTTGTGCTTATAAGATGACTATGTATTATGTGGAAGACTACGGTGTCTTGTGCAAATGCCTCAACTTGCTGTACTTAATAAAGGAGCTGATTCTAGGTGGTTTGACCACACATGGGGATATTTTTAAATTGTATGGACATATACCACAGACTTTCCAGAGTATTTTTATTTCAATAATAAACCGGTAATAATCAAACAGTAGCTTGTTTACAAACCACCATGCTTTTGGAGGCATCTCATACAAAATATACCCTTAATCAAGTGCCATTTTGCTCCTATGAATTACAAAAGTCTCTACAACACGTGATCAACAAAAAACACACCATAACTTGCTCGATGTAACTTTTATCTAACAGGATGAGCATTCTTCTGCTGTGGTGGGGGTTGTCATGCTGACGTGCACAGAATACAATATTATTTACAATGTTTTGTTTTTACAGTGAATGCAATTTTGTATCAGTGATTTTGTTCTACTGACGTGTTTAATTTGTTGCTGCATGTTTAGTTTTACACGTCCTTTTCACCAAGAGGGTGTATACTTGGTATATACTTATCTGTGGATAAATGATCAAAAGTTTTCTCTAAATTCATATGCTGAGTTGACCCTGTGAAGAGGTGTTTGCAGCATACATTTTTTGTAAGTTTTATTGCAACATCAGTATTTGGTGTTGTGTTTTCATTGGTTTATATAATCAGTGTCTTGGGGGCATTGAACCTCATGACTGCATACCCAAAGCATTTTTGGATTCTATTACTGAAAGTAACAAAACTGTGGCTCCCAAAGAAATCCGCAGTCATTAGATGTCTTCACCAAAGCAAAATGAGCTTTGATTTGCCCTGAAGCTACAGATTCTGATTGAGTTTGTCAGAAAGTTATAAGAATGTTCCTTTATGTCTTGACTTTTTAATAATAGTCTTCATAATTCTTTGGATTGAGGCAGTAGAGGATGGCTCCTCCAAACGAGAAGATTGTGGATCCCCAAGCCAGACCGTAGCCCCAGTTGAACTCATGGTAAACCCTCATGCTGACGGTTTCGATGAATTTGATTGGGAAGAGAACCAAGCTGCACACCTGAAGCACCACTGAAAGACACAATGGAAGGAAACATGTGTTAATGAATTGTAAATATGCCAATAAGATATAACACGATGACCTCTTGACCAGTGAAGAGAAATGTGTTATCTCTTCATTTTGATACTCAGGGTGTGTGATGGATGGTGTTTATTAGGCAGACATCTTTTAATATATATATTTAGGAACGGGCAAAAACACAGGCTAAACTTGCTTGGATTACAGAATAAAATGTGTTGTTTAATCAGGGTTTAATTTCCAGTGGTACCTGCGGTGAAGAGCATGATGGCCACAGGCTTGTAGCAGCGACTCCGAGACCCGATGCACAGAGAGACCAGAGCGGCGAGGAGTGAGAGCAGGGTGAGGGCCGCACCTCCTAACAGCAGGGCCAGAGTGGCAATGTGCCAGTCTGATGCAAACACACAAGGACAGACAGAGGGGCACAGGGGGATGGGAGAGAGGCATGAAATCACACTGAGACAGCAGATGACACTACCTATAGAAAGAGGGGACTTCTGCGAACTGTTTTCAGCCTGATGACAGGAACGAGAAGGTGAAGCTAAGATAAAGTCAAATAAGGGCATACTTTCTGGTTGCATATTTTAGTTTCCAACGTTTCAAATATTGTTTCAAATATTGTAACAAGTTTGAACAATGAGGTTTGCAAAATGTCTCTGGATCCCAGAAGTCAGTTAGAGGAAGGCCATGTCATTCTTTAGTTGCACTTAAGGACATTTTAAAGAGACAGTACGCTCTAAATACTGTACAAAACAACACTGCCTATTCTTTCAATGAGCATCTCGGAAAAGCTGCTAAAGTAAAGCTGTGAAAACTTTAGTGAGTTGCTTGGCAGAGGAGCGATGTGATTCACACAGTTGAGTAGATTAAGCAAGCACAGTTTCTGGATGAGCAAGAACAATCAACAGAAATGTGCATGGGTTCACACACGGGGTGCAGCGTAACGGATCCCAATGTAGCAAGGCCGAGTGATTCTGTGAAGTGACTCAGATAATGGGTATCCTGCACACTTGGTTTGTTGCAGGCTCAGCAGTGTTCTCAGCATTTTATCCAGATTTTCCCTAAAAAGACCAGGTACCAATCCCAATCAGGGAATGGCTATAGATTATAATGCCTTGAAAAAGTAAGGCACAAAATTAAATAATGAACTGTTTAGTCTAACGTGTAACAGCAGAGAATTGGGCACTGCGCTTATACTGTTGTGTTTTCTATGACCTACTGTTCAGTGGTCAAAGCTTGAGTCTATGTAAACAGAGGATATTACAAAAAATAAAGCAATTTGAAAGAGTCAGTTTTTTTAAATAAAAGTCCAACATTGTTGTGTGTGAGAAAATATGGCATGGATAACAGACATGTTCTTTGCCAAGAATAGTACCTTAAAGGCACTAAATAATTGAGCAATGATTGGACCTTTGCTTATTAAAGTGCATGTTCCCACTAGTGTTGGAGATATGTTTTATTCCAGGGGCCAGCCAGCTCAAACATAAACAAACATGTACTACTTTTGACCAAATATGGTTCAGGGTTTGGAGTTTAAAAATGGGCCTTGTCACCACAGGAAGTTGGAGAGAGCCCACGAAAAGCAGAGCACTCATTCCTCTGTTACAGCAAGTGCTGACCCTTCACTGGCCGGCCTCTCAGTCTTTGACCTGTGCTCCTCCTGTCCCATGTGCAGTCAGATGTCTACTCCGGGTCAGTGTACTCTTATCACTGTTCTCATGATACTGCTGGCTGCACACAGGCTGCACACAATCATATCATCTCAGAGTTAGAGGCTCTTGATGCTGCACAAGAAGCACGGCCAAAACTCTCAGTGCTTAAAGGCCTGATGAGCCGGAAGTGCCAAACTATTAATCTGGAGCCTGCAGGATGGCAGATGGAAAGAGGAGATACAGAACACAAGATTCAATCAGAGCATTAATTACGGCTCCCTGTGTCCATGCGAGCTGCTGCTGCTGCTGCTGCTGCCGCTGCTGCTGCTGCTGAAACTGCTAATCGAAAACTCCTCCAGGCTCCAATTTAGTGTTTTTGACTAAGACAATAGCGCAGGATCTGTGTCAAAGAAGAGCCTGCAGTCTACTTCTGGCTGAAAGTGAAGCCAAAACTGTGCTGTTCATCATAATTCTAATTAAATCATATGACACAAAATGTCCAGGTCTACAGCTGAAAGGTGGGCAGGATAACACAGTGACTCTACATTAGTCGCAGCGCTCACATCGACCTAATAGGAACACTCACTGCCCTTGCAGTGGTGCACCACATTCCTTGTGTCAACTGTGTATCTTTTATTCTTGACCTCTGACTCTTTGCTGTTAGGAATCTCTGAGTGAGGTTGTTTTCATGATACAGTAGATCATTGATATATATTATATTTTGAGTGATAGAAGACTACAAGCTGTAGTTCCTACTGTAGACTTGTTTAACTAATTCAATTCCCCAAACATGAAAGAAAAGAAACACCATGATGGGCGGAGGGTTAGGGTAAAACAAGTTGAGAGGTAGAAGCTGATTACCACAGTTCAAATCAATAAGCCCAGGCCAGCTCAAGCCTGAGGAAATGGGCATTTGGCTGTGTGCACTAAGTGTGGTATGCTACTGCTGACTATACAAAGGTATGGCACCAAAGTGCACTTTGTCTGTGCTGACGGAGAAAGACCTCTGTGTCTCTTACTCTTCTCACGGACACCATGAAAATATTTTCCCAGACTAAATCCAAAACAGTTGCATGTTTGCTGCACAGGAGGAAGTCAAAGTAGCAGCGTGACTTGCTGCACACGTAGACTCATATGATGAGCCAGGTCATAGTTTGAGTCAATGGTTCATCTGGACGTAAAGATAATCAATATTTTGCTGCAGAATGAGCAAGTTAACTTGCACCAACAGTGCAAAAATGAGCATTTGTGAATCATCTGCCTAAAAAGGATTTTAAAACAGAGAATAATAAGGGAATGTGCACATTTTTAAGCGTAGTCTATATAAAGAGATTTGTTTTATAGAAGGATGCATTTGTGGAGTGCTTCTCTTGTTTCCCTGGTTACTAATCTTCAGGCATCTGGATCTTGGGGGAGCTCTCTGCTCTGGGTTGCCCTCACTCCATGGCCAGTGAAGTAACCCACACAAAGGCTCATTTTGTGTGCAACAAAAGGCCAAATGAAACCCCAGCTGGACCGCTCCTGGTGGAAAGAAATTCCCACATTGTCCTGAAAAGTATATTGGACATGCCAAAAGCCCATTCAGACTTTGGGAGCAGGTTTGGTTCACTTTTTAAAATGTGTTTTAATATGTACAACCGTTATGCTCATTAAAATTAAAATAATAATTAGGCCATACCATGTTGCGTTGCGGAGGACTAACTTTTCTTTTAATTAAACGAAACAGAGAGTTGCTAATTATAAAGTAATTAACATTTTGCACTCAAGAGGGTTACATTTTGTATCATTTTCACCAACAAAAAGACTTGGCTCTGCTCTTGTCTGCTGGGAGCTTTTGTTATCCCAGCGCGTCTCACTTTCATTTGAATATGAATGTGGTTCATGCCTTATCTGAACCAGCTCGCGCAGCTCCCCCCGCGCGTCCTTGACAAAATTACATTCCCCATAATCCAGCCTCTAAGTTTGAGTCAAGTTTGAAGTCTTTTTTTTAACAGGGTGATGCGTTAATAACATGTTCACGCGCAGAACTCACCGGTGGTCAGAGTGCTGCTGCAGGACCACTCCACGTAGCTGACGGGTTTCCAGCAGGACCTCCACATGGACAGGTAGTACTGGTCATCCGCGGTGACCCACGATGGACTCAGCAAAGCCCCGGCGTCCAGGCACAGCGCGAGGAACACGCACACCAGCCCCACCAACTTCAGGGGCGTCAGGGGCGACACGCGCACCTCCTCAGTGCCACTTAAAGACGAAGACATCGCGGGTGCAAAGTCATTCAAACTGGTTCATCAAACAAACGACAACAGGCAAAAATCGTTTAAAAGCTGAGGTGCCGGGAGTGGACGGTCCTGGGACTGGGAGTGCCCGGGATGCGGTGATGCTGAGCCGCGCACTCTCACTGGCTCCGGACACTGGCTCCAGCACCACCGCCTCTGAGCCGCGGAAGCACGCGTCTGCTGGGTCCTAGCGCCTCCGGGTCAGGACACTTCATCATCTACTGTTTCATATTAGGCCTGAAGCACCAGGGAATAACGTTTAACACTCAGATGAGACTGAGGGAGAGCAGAGTTGTTTCTCTCTAAACCAAAGGGATTTCTATTTTATATTCAGATGGATTCATTTATTGAAAAAAAAACAACTAGTTAGGAAAGGGGCTGTCAACATCACCGCAGATTGTGGTCAGGAAAAAACAAACAAATGGAAAACTCCGCAATATCTGCTTTGTACAAACTGTACAAAGCAGATATTGAATAAATAAATAAATACATACATAAACAAATACATAAATAAATGTACGATCTTGAAATGTAATGTATGAACAAATGGCATTTAGGTGGGTCGCCAATTTGCCTTAAACCTAGGACAGGCCTTTTCCTGTAATTTACTAACGGGCTATACAATGTTGCCCAAAAACATAAGCTTTTTTTTTTTTATAAAGCTTATACCTTTTATAAAGCTTATAGCCAAGGCTTTAGAATACATATTTACTGTGGGGCTCATGGCAGTGGCCCCTGCCACACCTCCCATAACGAACCCTTGAAATGCACCATTATGATGATTAGGCCTAAAGCATTTATTTGAGTGTTTTCTCCCCATATTACAAGCATGTTAGTTTGTTCAGATCTATAGCCTCTGATTCCCTCAGATCGGCACTTTTGGGTTCGGCACAAATGGAATACTCCCTTTTTTTAAATGGTTTAGGCCTAAAGATGAGCAGAAGAAACGCCATGACGCGCTGACGCTGTCCCTGAGTTTGTGAGGCACATGAATAACCCGTGACTGATTTCTCTGGTGACGGTGATGACGTCCTCTCTGTGGGTGCTGCCCCGCGCGGGGCAGTGCTGTCCCACGCGGGGTGCTGTCCCACGCGGGGCGGGGTGCTGTCCCACGCGGGGTGCTGTCCCATGCGGGGCGGTGCTGTCCCACGCGGGGTGCTTTCCCATGCGGGGCGGTGCTTTCCCACGCGGGGTGCTGTCCCATGCGGGGCGGTGCTGTCCCACGCGGGGCGGTGCTTTCCCACGCGGGGTGCTGTCCCACGCGGGGTGCTGTCCCACGCGGTGCTGTCGTGTGTCTTTAACACGGGGGGCGTATGACCCGCCACAGAATCCCCAGTGCGCATGCGCCAGTGGCACAGCAACACTTCGGGCCGCGGCGCAGCGCAGGAGGAGGACTGTGCTCGCTTTTGGGCACAAACACAGGTAATTAACACGGGTCTTTCTTTTCAGGACAGCTTTGCTTTGCTACAAACGCGTTAAACACCGGTAACACCCATAATACCGGTGAGTGAGGACTGCGTGAGGTTCTTAGTTTACGTTTTCGCTCATCATGAACACAAATCACACCCGAAACGAAAAAGAGGAGCGCGTACGAACCATCCGCGCTTGTCACTTCACAGCTGCTGCCATGGTTACACCTCTTAAAAACTCTTACATATGACACTCGAGGACCTCGCTGCGGCGGCGGTCCCGTGTTTGTGTTCGTTATTCCCTCTGATCTATTTCCAGGAGCGGGACGAAGAATTCCCGTAACAGACACGTGAAGCAAAGTCGCCATTGGTCAAGGGCGAGTGACATGTTTGCGACCCTTTGTCAAACACAAACGCATCATTCAGGCCGAAGGATTCAGCCTGATTCATATGATTTACTCACTTTTAATAGTACGCGAGCAGTCATTGTTGTAAAAGCACACGTTACCTGTCCGTTACTTTGTCTATTTACTTTTCTTTTTCGACAGTTTCTGGGTCTATTTTTTTTTTTTTTTTTTAATTATATATACCTCAATTGATTTAAATATTCACATACTAATATTGTGTTTCGTTTGTAGTTCACCCCAAAACAACTGTCCTGCCCGCACCATGGGGAGTGGTGAGTGACTTTTTATTTTTCTTGTTAATTACTATGAAAAGTAGCAGGACACAGTAGTCAAATCTCCAAAGAAAACACCCTTCGGCGTCTTTCCACCTCTTGTATCAGGTGTTTTCTTTGTATTCCACTCAGAGGATTTCAGCATTTCAAGTTTCTTGTCCAGTTCCCACAGATTAGTTCGGGGTTTTAATTGATTTTGTTTGTCCTTTGCTACGTCATGTGATATTCTGGTGACACAGATGAAAAGCCACACATTACTAGTTTACTAAGTACTCGTGACTGTGACATGAGGAACCACAATGCTGCTCTGTTAACTTGTTTTGCCCTCCTTTTGTGTTGTTTTGGTGCTTTTCTTTTCATGGAGAATGTATAAACGTTTCATTATTGTTTAATTGTTATTCACCGTCACACACAGGGTTTTTACACTCCATTGTCAAACACATTAAGTACAGACTTAATGTGTTTTCCTTCTCCTCTTGCCTCTTGTCCATAGTGTTCTTGCCAGCGGATGCGGCGCATTCGGTGCTGCGCCGACTGCGCAGGGCCAACTCCATATTTGAAGAAATTAAGCAGGGGAACATTCAGAGAGAGTGCCGCGAGGAGACCTGCACCTACGAGGAGGCGCGCGAGGCTTTTGAGAACGACGAAAAGACGGTGAGGATTGTTGTTTTAAAAAAAAAGCTCAGGTAAAAACATCATTAAAAGGATTTGGGCTCCATTGTCTTGAGTGGAATGTGGGCGTTCTCAGAAAGTGATGATTATCAGCAGGAAGAACAAGCCAGTGTGTTCAGGGCTATGGGAGTGAGGGGGGTATTTATAAAAGTATTGTGAGGCGGATTCACACACATGGACGCACACAAACATGTAGCTACTTTTGTTTCCCTTTTGTGCCACCTAATTCCAGAGTTCAGTCCATGGAGTGCAATGTTTTGTGTTTTTCTGATTGCAATTCAGGTTGAAGATTGATTTAATTTTGTGTGTGTCGACTTTAGAGGCGTTTCTGGGAAGAGTACGTGCAGGAGAGCAACCCGTCCGGTGGGCTGGACTCGGTCGGAGTGGTCAAGTCCCTGTACTTAATCGTGCCGCTGCTGCTGGTGGTTCTGATCATCGCCATCATTTCCATCACCGTCTGGCGCTGCCACTTTCGCAAGCATCCGCAGCGCAGTCCAAGCCTGGGACACTCCCACCACGATCACGTCCTGTCGGTGGTCTCCATGGACGCTTGGGGGCGAAACTATCCTCACGGTGACCAATCAGAACTGAGCATCCACAGCAGCCCAGCTCACGGCGGGTCAGAGCCCACCACGTACAGAGGCAGCGCTGCGGACCCCCCGCCGTCTTATGAGGAAGCGGTGGGTCACACGGATGTGCAGATAGAGACTGAGCTGCCCCCGCAGTACGACGACATCGTCAACACCAGCACCGCATACGTCATCAGCAGCCAAGGGAAGTAAAGGTCTTATTAGCTGTGGACTCCCCTCACTCCGGGTGCATCACCAGCCAACCCAACTTGCTAAATGGTTTAAAGTACTAATATGTTTGTTGGAGCCATTCCTGGATTTGCACTAACCTTTTATTAGTGTGGTCATTTGATACCAAGAGTTATGAGGTTCATAGGTTCTTTCTATTTAGCAAATGGTTGAACTCGGTATAAATACTGTTGCATGTGACAAAATAGGTTTGATTGCCATAGGTCTGCAATAATTATATGCAATTAGAAGATGCATTGTTGTTGGGCAGTGCCAAATGCTTTATACTAAATCAAGTGAGATTTACTGTTACATTTTTAAAGGCTTAAAAAACTCGTAAAGATTATTCTTATGTCTAGTTAGTGCATTTGATACAAAGTCCTCAAAACAACTAATGCAACAGCTTATCTAAACCTTTGTTGTTACAACGTAATGTGAAATGTATATACTTTGTGAATCTATGCAGCCGAGTAGTTGTGCTTGGAGCTGTTCATGATAATGACCTGTTGGTTGCTTGCGATGGCGATCAGCGAGCCGAACTGTGAAGTCCCTCTAGTGTCTCCCTCCTAGAGTTAATGTGACTAGAACTGGGAACAGAATCACATTAACTACAAAAACTCTTACTTCTGTCCACACTAACTGCACTAAAGGTGGAAGGTTTAATGACAAGAAAAAGTGATGAAGGAAAATGCAAGGGAAAGGCTGCTTCACAGGTGATGTGAATGAGAGCGTAATATTTATTCCTTACGAAGACCGTTTAACTTGTATAATCAAATTGTATATAAAATGGGTTATGTATGAATGCAAAGTACATTTACTGCATGTGAATGCAGTAAATGCATACTAATGAATTGGATTCTCTTGCACTTTCTGTTGCAGCTCAGTTGAGTAATGAAACACAGGATGTCCCTGCTTGTTTATGCAATAATGCTGCATAAAGTCCTACAACCAGATACCTTTGCCTAACTTACACTGACACACTGCACACCAGCACTGCTTTAGTTTAGACTTTATCTGTGAGGATTCTCAACCTCAGCACTTGACACATTCTTGACAGACTTCTATAATTACTGGTAAATGTACTGTTATTTACATTTCTACAATGCCTTATATTTAATGTTATAAAACTAATGCAAAGACTATGATTTAATATTGTGTTGAAGCTTGATATATTTGTTCCGAATAAACATTTCACTTTTGTAAACAACTTCTGGCTCAAACTCCAAGGGCAACACACCATCCAAACCATCATACTGTACATAATTTCCCTTTTAATGTTTTAGCATCAATGTCATGGTGCACATTGGCTCACAGACAAACATGTAAAATCACCATTACAAATGAAAACATTTGCAGTTCAAGGTGATTTTAATTAACATGCAATGGACTTTCATAGTAAAACATCAGCAACAAACAGAACAAAACTAAATAATTAATATTAGCAATTGTGTATTATTTGTTGTTTAGTAACAAATCAGAAATACTTTACAACAATATGGATAATTTATACTATCTTATATGAACATAGAGCAACACAAATATTTCACAGTGGTAAAAAAGTGTTTATTATTATTGTTTTTCCTACACCCACTCCCTTGGGTTTCGTAAAACCTCCAGCATTTCAGCCTCTCGGGTCCCTTTGGCAGGCTCGTGCATGTACTCCCACCTGAGGATGAAGACATGTTACCATGCAACACAGGAGCCACATTCAGGCCACACAAAAGCAAACACAGGGTGGACTTACCTGGCAGTGAGAGGAAGGGACATAAGGATGCTCTCTATCCTAGAGCCTGGAGTGGCCAGACCAAACTTCACACCTCTGTCATACACCAGATTAAATTCCACATATCTGAAGATGGATACAAAACAGTTCTTGATAACACAACCCTTACTTGTACCACAATGAGTATTTCAGCTTTGGATGTGAACAGCAGTAAGCAGCAGAGGCAGTAAAGACTACTGTAGTATATTGTAGTTTATTGCACACGTTTAACGGCAGTATAAGGAATTATATAATAGCTAGCACAAAAGTAATAGTGCCGCCAATACGATTAATTATATTTTATTATTTATTATTAATTATATATATATATTTAGATTATACGATACAACTTCTGAAGCGTGATTATTTACTATACTACCTAACGTTTTTTTTTATAATTTGAACAAAGTTTGCAAATGATTCATTTTAATTATTTCACAAATTAATAAATAACAATAAAATATAAAATGATTTACCAAACTGGCTTGACATTGTATTTCATAATTGTGTGCCTTCATAGTTGATGGAAATGTGCAGTTTCCCAGCACAAACCGTTCTGTGCTAGTAAACGTCACATTCAGGTGACGACTGATGAATTTGATAAACACATTTCCACACATTTCTGTCATATGTTTCTCTTGTCAGGGAAGCCTTCCAGACTGAATCAAACATGTAAGTTAACACTTTCATTTTGACAGCTCTAATAAATATACATGATGAAGAGTACAATATGAACGAAATGACACACTGGGTAAACTCTGCTCACCTTCCTCGACGCACTTGCTGCCAGTCTTTCTCTTCTTGTGTAAAAGAGTCGTTCATGTGTTTGCGAACAATGGGCAGATAACAAGGCACCACAGTACGGGCACAGCTCTTTACAAAGCTGAACACCTCCTCTTGACTGGGCGAATCCAAGTCGTCGAAGAAGATTCCTCCAAGACCCCGAGTCTCTCCTCTGTGCCGTATATAGAAGTATCTGTCACACCTGAAAACAACAGTAAAAATAAGCCTTTAGAATAGAGACCACAATAATGCTTACAATACAACATTTAGATTAGTTTGGTCAGATAACTGCCAAAGCAACACACCCATTCCCTTCAAATTCATTTGTAACAGATTAATTTACGAGTTTAACGGCTTTTCTGCAACTGAGGAGATTCTGGCTTGTCTTTCTTATCTCCGTCTCACAGTTAGGATACACCCTTAAAACAGTAGCCCTAAAGGGAAAGGACGGAAGTGCTTTATGTTTTCAATTCAACACTATACCATTTTTTGAAGTCGGTGTAATGCTGCGAATGGTGTTTATCACAAGCGTCCTTCAAGGTTTTGTGGAAATGAAAGGCGTCTTCTTTGTTGACGTAAACTGGAGTTAGGTCAGTGCCTCCTCCAAACCACCACTGCTTGGAGCCTTGCAGCAAACACAGACAAGAGAGACGCAAAACAAAGGTCGGCATTCAACGTGCACAATGGAGCGACCGAAGCACCATCTCAACTATGAACACGTCTACTCACCATCTTCCTCTTCAACCTCAAAGTATCTGTAGTTAAAGTGTACCGTGGGGATGTGGGGGTTTTTGGGGTGGATCACAGAGCTCACGCCCATGGCAACAAAGGGCAATTTACCTAGGAAATAACACATTTTATTACATGTCAAGCATCAGTGTTACAGCCTCGACTTACCGTCTTTGCCTTTGAGGACTTTCCCCCTGCTCCTCATCTGACGGGCTGCTTCTTCTGTCAGGTTTCCAGACACCACTGAGACATTGACTCCAGCTTTCTCAAACGCGTTCCCGTCCTGCATCACACAGCTGATTCCTCCACCACCTGAACAACACAAACAGGCCCAAGAAGGGGTTAAGTCTGGAGCTGACCTGATTCTGTCAAAAATGCCACGTCGTTTACCTTCTTTCCTTTCCCAGCGGTCCACCTTAAACTTGCCACCGTCCACCTCCTCCAGAGCTTTACAAAATTCAGCCTGTGTCTCCATGATCAGCATCTCCATCCTGGTGCGCATCTCATCCTTTCTTCTCTGCAGCACGTTCACGTCGGTCACTGGTGGGGACATGAAGCCTTTGCATCTCTTCAGGATGTCCCCCTCCTGTGGGATGTCCCCCTCCTGTGGGACAGGGACGATACTCGTTGCCATCTCAGCCCGTGGGAAGTGGCTTGTGTTGGCTACAAGACCCGCGACAGCCGCAGACACCACTGCGGCTCCGCTGAGCGTCAAAGCTCTCCTCCAGACTCTGCTGGCCGCTGATTTGCCCGCGGTCCCATGGGACATGAGCCGAACACCAGTGCCCCTGGTAAACCATCCCGTTCCCGGAAGCACCGCGCACTGCAGCGCACCTGAACCATGTCCTGAACATGCTCCGCTCCTGACGTGAGCGGTGCTCCGCCGCGTCGCGGCCCGAGCAGTTTGGCAAAGGACAAAAGTGGCCATGAGTAAACACTAAACTCACACTAAAGTCACACTAAAGTCACAGTGTGGCGCAGACGCGCGGTGACACAGACCAATCCGTTTGATCAACTGATCAAAACATTACAAGAAGTTGCCTACGTGCTGCATTCGAGTGCCCACAAGAGGCGTGTAGCACGGCGCGTGTTGCGCTTGCTCTTTGGCCGTGAGAGATGCATCTTGGGAAATGTAGTCATATTTTTTTCACTCGTTCTTTTTGTTTCATATCCAAGCTGAAATGGTAAAACTACATTACCCGCAAAGAGCTGCAATGAAACGCCCCGCCGAAGGGCTGTCAAACAATCATCTCATGTAATAACATATTATAAATTATAATAATATTAGCGCCGTAAAGAAAAGCTAGATACTTGACTTATACACATATGTAGACACAGATTTTAATAAAGTATTTTAGTAATAATCGTTAATATTATACATCTATGGTAATAATAGGTAATATTTTGTCAGCGGCAACACGTAAGAATAAATGTAGTTACTGATTTCCTGCACTGACAGCATTGCCTGGATGCACATAAACACGACCTGCTGAAGTTGTACTAATGCGCATGCGCGGAGACTAAAACGTGTTGTGGATCTCCATGACGACGGAGCTCATAAACCCTCCGTGGGACCAGAGTGGATTAAAGTCTCCGGCGCTGTCTCTGAGTAAATGTGGGGCAGTGGTGTGGGAATAACGAGGACTCAAGGCCCGTTTGGACATTCTATTTCAGCACTTTTAATTCAAAGAGATCTCAACGACGCACAGTGACTTGTAAGTGGTCTCATAGCTTAGAAATGAAACAAAAATGGCTTTCTTTTACACTTATGGCAGTATTATCTCAATTAATTAATATGTCTGTTGTATTTGGTAATTCATGTTGCCTTTATGTTCAATATCTGTCCGCCAAAGAGCAATATAAGAGCCAACGAAAAGCTTCAGCCAGATATAACGTTTAATAAATGTGTGCACAATGTCTGCTTTTCATCTCTCCTTGTTCAGTGGTGGAGGATGAATGAAGTGGTTTGCCCAAAGTCACAAGAGGAGTACGAGGATGACTTTGAGAAGGACTTGGACTGGCTTATCGGTGAGGAGAGCCGGAGTGAGGATCAGGTAAAGCCTCTGGTGCATTATGTCCTGTTTTGGGTGTTTCTCATTTTCTCAATTGACCAGGGCTCCTCTACATTTAATCTACATGGTGGTAGTGTTGCCTCAGCCTCTGACCCTGCCCTGGGAAAGCATGACCGTGTGAGTAGTGTTGAGTTACCCGATCTGCTGCCAGGGTTCATTTTGAGCCAAAAATAAATAGAAAAGTATAATTTCTCAATCTTAAATTTAGTGAAATGATTATTTTTAGTTTGTGTCTTGTGTTAGTCATCCTAATTTAGTTGGATGAATCATTAATAGGTTTAGACTATAGCGTTGCTTTATGGGACAGGCACAGACTTGTTCCTTTGATATTTTTTGGTTGCTCTTGCTTTGAAAAGTGGAGCCCGGAGTTTACACCTCCCATTTTATCATTTTTTTTGTTCAGTTTTTATGAGTTGACAAAAATATCTACACTTTTAGTTGACAGAATGATCAACTTTTAATCAAATTTTAGTCGACAAGAAATTGTAGTCATCGTTTTGGTCATTGTGATGTACTTTTTATTCATTTTTAATCCGATTTCAGTCAGCAAATAGTGGCCAAAACTATGACAATAATATCCTAGTAACAGTCTGCTGCGTCATACTACCCACTCTGTTGACATGAAGTGACATACTTTCACTGGGCTATGGCTGGATGCAATATTGATGAACAGGCTTACACATGTCTGTCCTCTTACTAGCGTATTATCTGATTGACTACTCATTCAACTATGAAACCCGAACACTCTTTTACTCCACTCACAGGGGCCAAACTATGAAGACATCGAGGCGGAGATAGACAAAGAACTGGAAGAGGAACTTACGCACAAAGTGAAACACAAGGACATGAAACCGAAGGAGGGGAGGAGAGATAACAAAATACTTGAGTTAGACGATGATGAGAGGTGGCCTTCACCTATGGACCCTCTCGACTACGACTCGGACAGAGACAGCCCCAATAAATCCTCAGGCCCGGTTCCCCCTCCGCCAGAGACTGACGAACAGACGGAGGAGGAGAAGAAGTACATATTGGAGAAAATACAACAAGCAAACCGGGAGCTTCAGGACCAAGAAGCTCCAGACATGACGCGACGAAGGCGGCTGCATTTCAAAGAGACACTGGTCGATTTGGTGGTACCTCCCATGCAGTTTGAGAACGACACGGAGGGCAATGAAGAGTTGGAAGGTCAAAATAACAGTAATGGTGACAATACCAAGGACACGCAAGCGGAGAGCGAAGTGTCGGGAAAGTTATCTGATCTAAAGCTGTCACCACGAGAGGACCGACTGTCAAGTGCAGGTCTGAGAATGACTGGGGACGGCAATGAAGGAGGTATGGCGGAGAAAGAGGGGAAAGAGGGGAGAGTGCTTATTGAAAAGGACGGAAAGTTTGATCTGGTCAGTATACGAGAAGTAGAGAGTCAAATGCTTCTTCCTCCCATTTTAAGCAGCGACAGCACACATTCTCTGTCAAGCATCTCCAGTAAGAAACACTCGGCCTCGGCTTCTCCTCGCTCGTTTGCAGATGATAAAATGTGCACGCCCAAGCCTCCCTCACAGCCGCGGGTTAGGCCCAGCTCAGCCAGTCACAGTCTGAGAACAAGCCAGGGGCGAGGAATCAAGCGGCGAGTCCAGTCTGCTACTGGGATGCCCTACCAGAGCACGTACATGCTGTCGCAGCAGCAGAAGGAGATGCTGCTCAGACTCCAGGAGAAAAAGGAGAGACTCGCCAGAGAGGTGAGACGGGTGTGGGGGGGTAATTAAAGTACGCCTTGCCGATCACTCATTAGTGCAAGATATGCTGAGTTTTGTTTTGTTTTTTATTGCCATGACTCAGGCAGAGGAGAAAAAACGGGAGGAAGAAGAGCAGAAGAGACTAGAAAATGAGCTGGCCTTCAAAGCCTGGCTCATGAGGAAAAGAGAGCAGATTGTGGGGGAAAAACGAGTGCAACGGGCACAGGAAATGGAGAGGATGAATTGTAAGGTATGTGTTTGTGTGCTCCTAATCATTATTTATGATTTTTCTTTTATTTTTTATGTTAAATAAACATGAAGTATAATGCACATCTAACAATCTAAAGCTACAACATGTCAGGATGTATTACAGTTTCACTAATATATGTTTAAAACTCTTCAGAAAGACACAGTTGACTCCGAAGAGGCCTTCAGGCACTGGCTACAGAGAAAACAGGTGCAGCAGAAGAAAGAGAAGCAGCTGGTGGAGCTGAAGAAGCTGGAGGAGGACACTGGTTACCTTCTGCGCAGTAAAGAAGACTGTGAGCAGGCCTTCAGACGGTAAGGTTCAGGTTGCTCTTCCATTGAACACGCTTTGTATGTATTTATGGTTTAAATCATTTCCTCTGTGGTGTTGGTTTTCAGGTGGCTCAGGAGGAAGCGTTTAGAGAAGCAGGCGGAGCAGCAGGCAGCTCGGGAACGCTCTCGGAGGTTAGTGTTTGAGGAGAGACAAGCTCGCCGACTGAAGGACCTCATGTGCACTGTCAATGATGCCAAGCCATTTAGATTCAATGAACAGTTGTCGTACCACTTCTAAACCAGCAGCTTGTGTCTTCAAAGAAACACTTTTTAAATACTTAAAACGTAACAAGAAAACAAACAGATGATGACCGGAAGGAAAAGAAAATTTATAGTTCAAAGTAAACGTCCCACTTTGTCCAAAGTCTGTCCAAAATGTATCCTTTTTAAATAGAGTATGAATGCGCTTTGTTCCATCTTATGTGTGTCATTTAAAATGTCAGTCCAGTCCTTGATTGTTGGAGCGGGGAAGAAGGACACTTTCCTGCTGCCAAATGTATGCTCCAAAGGTTGTTCTGAAATTGAGTGAGCGATGTTAAAAACAGTATGGAGCGCTTAGTCAATCTCAGTCCAATATTTCTGACGGTCCCAGAAGGATCATGGTGGGCCTCCTGCCAACCACAGTTTCTGCAGAAGCCAATATTTCCCTGTGAACGGTGCACACATTGACATGGTGTTATAAAACAATGTGGTATATTGGTCCAAAATAATTATTTCAATTATTTTCAGGATTTGTGATACTCCATTGAGATTCTTCATTTGTCAAAATAAATATTCCTTCTCTTTCCCATTTATTTTAAATGTATTTAGTAGAAAACGTCTCAGTTGTAGTCATCTGGACTCAAAAAAAACAAAAAGTTTCGACTCTCATCCAAGAGTCATTCTCAGTCTGCGAATCCAGACCAGGAACTCGATCTTATTCTGTGGTGGGCCCTTCTAATCAACCGAAACTTACACCTCTTTGTTTTCTATCAACTAGCCTCTTGTCGACAGAATAGAATAAATATCTGAGTTCCCGGTCTGGATTCTCAGATTGAGAATGACTCTTGGATCAGAGTCAAAACGAGTCCAGATGTCTACAACTGAACCTTTCACTACAATGGAACACTCCTGGACGAATGAGGGACACGTATTTAGTAGAATGGCTGTCCAGATTATTAATGCATTTATATAGATACGAGTCCCTTTTGAAAGTTCTGCACCTTAATAAAGATTTAAATCAGAGGGTTAAAATGGTCAGCGTTACTTTGTTTAATTTCTTGGTTGTGATAACTCCTTATATATAAATATCTGTATAAGTCACGTTTCTCTAAGTCAAAGGATTCTTTTAACTTAACTCCTTTAAAGCTTTTCATTTTGATTTTCTTTTACAATCTGGTAAAGAATATTATGTACACCTTCTGTTATTCTGTTATTAAATCTTATGTTGGTGCTGTTTGGTACAAAACCCGGATCAAAAGACAATCAGGTTTAACATTTTTGTGGGATTCTCCACTTCCTCCAACCGTTTGTCATCTGTCAGTCAGGCCAATATTTCTCCATTGAGCTTCATATTCTGGGTCACAGGTCGTCATGTCAAAGCGACAGGTTTAAAACAGTCCTCAGGGAACATGGCATTGAAATACTACATTAGTTTCCCTCCCAAAAGATTTTGTTTCATTGGGTTTTAATGTTTTTTAATGAAGGTCTTGCACTTGTTGTATGTTTCCAGATGTCAACACTTATATGTGGGGATGATTTTCATCCCAGTTGAGGCTAATGCACTTTATCAGAAATGCTGTATTTCATCAAGTTAAACTGAAGTTTAAAAGAGGGTCCACTTCAGCAATGTGACTGTAATTACTTTAATGTATTTTTACATACTTATGTACACTGTATGTTAAATAAAACATGATGCCACAAAATATAGATGTATACTATTTATTTGCATGTACACATACATAATGTGTGCGCTACAGCATTTTATCATTAAATAACAAAACAATAAAAGTGGCCAACATCTTGCAAAATGAATCAACAGAAACCCATTGAGCACAAATAAAATAAAATAAAGATTTACAGTGCATGACTCTGCAAGAACATTATTATTAAGAAATAAAATACATATTCCTTGAAACAGGAATGATTGGCATTTGCTTTTATGAAAAAGCTCCTCATATTACTTCCAACAGTTACATCTGTAGCAGTCTAAAACATATAAATAAACACCAACTCTCAGTGTACAGGTAAACCAGTATTTCTGTGCCCTGAGGCATTTTCTCCAAGAATAACAAATAAAGTAAATAAGAACATTTCAGAGTGCATTCAATGTTCAGCAACAGAGGGATTTTTCAAACAGTGCACTAGCTAAATGTGAATTAGTGAAAAAACATACAAAAATGTAAATGTGTGTTATCATTAACATAGAAAACAAATCAGTATATTACTGAAGCTGTACTGACCAGACATTGTAATTGAAATCATGTTTATATTCACAGTATAGTGAGTTTAACTATACAACAATTAAACAATGTGTATTTATGTGGACACAAAAAAACTCAAGTACTGGTGTGTGGCATCACACAAAAGGTCATTAATAATATAATACACATTTACACTTATTACAAAAATAGACATGTTCTTACTTAAAGGACATTAAATAAATATTAAAATAGATAAAGTCATTTAGTGAGGAGAAGCAAACATTGCAGTTGTTTGTCTAGAGTTCATCTTTAGGGTTGATGTTGAGACTTTGTGCCCACACTGACTGTGTGTCCAACCCTTGGATCACCTCATCAGCCTGCAGTCTTTCCTGTGAGGAAAAGTATGAAGAGTTACACCTGATACAGGACTTATTGTATTGTACTTTGAAGAATGAAGTTGATGTCTCTTACTAGTTCTCTGAAAAGAGGGTCCATGGTGAACCATAAGGCCACTGCACACCTCTGCCCATTGGTCACTGCCTTCACACCGTGTGGATTCTCTCCTCCAGATGAAAAACCCACCATCCGACCACACTTGGGCTTCACTGAGGCCTGGAGCGACAGGAGCTTTTATTCTTGTTTTTCAGTTTTTATTTATAGGATTTCCTCTTAATTGTCTGCGTCCTAAAGTGCAGTTAGTGGAAAATGTATGTGGCAGAGCCAAATGCCCCTTCTGACATAAGTCAAATCTGAATCAACTGGCAAAAATATTACACTGGCTGGTTAAAAGAGAATTCTGTTATAAGATAAACAATTACCGTGACTGTTTTGGCATCCATTTCTGTGAAAATGAACTCTCCCCCATCAAAATCTCCATTCAGATACAGTAATGCGCTAAAAAGTGAGAAATTGTAAGTTCTGTTAAGATCAAACTAAACATCTTTCGGTGTGTAATGAGCCTCTTCTCTGTCTCACCTGTAGTCTCTGTAGGTGTAAGCCGGCGGCTCCTTCCAGCACTCGTTGGCTTCAGGATCCAGCAGGCAGTTGTCCGCATGAATAGGATGGCTCAGGTCATTCCTGTGATCTTGCTGACCTAAACATTTACAAAGCAATGTCCATTATATAGCAATTCATATGTCCAGTAGAAAATGTGAACCTGATCCCTGACAGTGACCTGTGATGGCAGTGCGACACACTAAATGTGTGTATGAGAAATGCAGAGTAGAGTTGAGCAGAAAGTAGGACTCAATGATTCGTCTCGCTCGTTCGCTGACCTCGTAAAAGAGTCGAGCGCTTCTGATAGGTACTCTGCCCTCGTATCCGTACTGAAGACACAAAAGCACACACAGTTGTAAAGTTGTAACAGTAACACATGTTTTACACCTTTGTATGAATGTACCTGTAGAGTTTTAAGTACTGAAGCTCCCTCAAACTTCTCATTCGGAGTGTGTGGTGACATCCGTCCTCTGTAACCATCTCCAGCCATTGTGACAGACTGTGGAACAAATCAACAAATTAGAAACAACATAAACTTACAAAAACTATTTTATAATCCCTAAAAATATTACATGTGCCAAATGTCTGAGCTCGGAACACTCTTCCTCAGATATGACACTGTCCAAAAGCACTCTCTGAGATCCATTCAAAGCAGCAGAGTTCTTCACCAGGCGCACGCTGTCGTACACCAGGGGCCCACCTGGACACACAAGAGACTTTCAAAGCCACATGTTGAGGGTCTCACACTCGGGGCCAGCAGAGAGAGCCTCACCTTCTTGCTTTTGTAAAACAACTGAAGAGATATTCTTTTTGTCTGAAATAGGAACATAGTCCATCCCACCACCAGTACCAGAGGGGATTCTGCAACAAGACAGAAAACAACATAGGATTATTATTAGTAGTAGTAGTTTATCTAAAAGGGACAAAACAGACGCCACATATAGAACAGTAACCAATGCCATGTCCATAGGCCATCGAGCCAAATGACCTGTTCCCTGACATTAAACAGACAAAAGCAGTCACATATAGACATACAACATGCAGCACAGTAGGACATATTTATTAAATACACACAATGGCTTTAGTGTTCACAGGCTTGATTTAATTTCAGCCACTGCTTCACGTTGCAGTTAAACTGGTTCAGATCTTTTACAGTGAGCAAAAGTTAAGCTGGTCTACATTATGACAAATGATTTACTTACATAATACTTTATCAAATACAATGGTGAAAAGAAATGACGTACAGAAGTAAAAATACTGTACTGCACAATACTAAGTAAGAGTTAGAAAAAAAAAAGGTAGCTGTAATTTTTTAACAAGATTCAAAAGTAATTTTCTTTACAGTTTGAGACCTGAAATCATAGTTTCCCAAACAATAATAATGGTGAGAAATATTCAGTCAGTTGTTTCTGTTGAACAAAATCAGAAAGATTTTTTACTTAAGACCAATTCAATTCAATTCAATTCAATTAAATTCAATTATTCTTGTAACGCCCAAAACCACAACAGTAGTTTAACAGATTAAACAATGTAATTAAAAGATCACTCCTTTCACTTTTTCCTCCAAAAGTACTTTTTACCTGATTATTTATTTGCTCCTGTGTATCTGTACTTTTACTTAACTAAGAACATTGAGTACTTCTTCCACAATTCTTCTGTATCTACCTCTGTAGCTACCTGCGTTGCACCAATGAAATTTCCCCATGTGGGACAATAAAGGGATATCTTATCTTATCTTATCTTATCTTACAACAGAATACATACGAAAAAGGAACACACTTGTTTTAAAGTGATGTCACTTACCTGTTTGAGTCATCTCTTCCACCGGTGCCACGCCAATAACTCTGCCAATAAAAGTGATGAAAATTAGAAAAGTCAAAACTGAAATGTTAACAATCTCTGCATAAAGCACCAAGAAGACAAAGCAGCAGCAGATCATTCAAACACACTGTCATGTCAAGTCATGTCCAGCAGGTGTCACTGTTGGCCCAAAGACTGGCCTTGCCTTTATGAAACACCTGTTACTCTGCCTGTGGTCAGTGACAGTGAAGGCACACCCAAAAGGAGATCTGCTTTACATCATCCACATGCTCTGTAGACATGTAACAAGTGCTCAGAAATGTCTTTGTTTTTCCGGCCAAATATAGCCCCGCCGACACATTTTTACATGTTTTTTTAATTAACTTGCTCAGGCAGACAGTGACGATTTGTGCTACTCACCCCTTCTGTAAACTCAGCTCCCATGATTTCACTGCCCATTAGAAGCAGCTCTAGTTCCTGTTTGTGTCTCCTGAGGTACCAAGCAGCTTCCTGTAAAACTCCCCAAAATAACAACATTACTAATAATGTATTGTGCAATAAAATGTGTACTTCTCCACCCATTTCTTCACCGCGTTTACAAAAAGGCCTGGCCATGAAATGTTGAGATACTTATGTGGGCATTGTGACATGTGGGTTGTGAAATGCAGGATTCTTTGGCACAGAGTTCAGTGTGTCCCTTATACAACGAAGAGCAGCTCAACGCTCTGGCGCTGGATACTTCTGAGCTACTAAAATACATAAACGTAGTCTGGTACTATGGTTCATGGTCAGAAAAATGTAAGCTATAAGTGAATGAAAACACATGATTTAGAAAGTCGTCTTTCCCTCACATGTTTGTACGGACGAGCCACTCTGTACTATATAATCAGGACCAGATTTTCCACAAAAAAGGTGGGATTTAAACAAAGCGCGTTCTGATCGGCTTCAAAGGCACAAATTCAACCCGGCAGTAAGACGTGACGAACTAAAACCTTAATTAAGATAAGATAAGATATTGAGCCTGGCATCAACAGAAGGGGTCAAGGGGAGGGAAAAGTAGTGAGAAAGTCGGGATGAAAACAACACATCGCTGTAAACAGACTGGGAAACCTTTAGAAGGAACTTGTGCCAAACAGTGAGTAGAAACTTCAGCCAAAATATACAGCTAAAGCTTTGTACAGAGAGCTAGAAACAGACTTTGACAGGTAAAATAATGTTGGTATGAATGTCAAGCTCAGCCCTAATCACTGCCACCTTTTAAATGTATACAGTACATGAATAAATGAAATAACGTTGCGATTTTTTGGTATGTCGGAGACGATTTGGTTAAGACAACAAACTCTTTAAATGACAAAGAAATGCAGGTCAAGTAGAGGTGAGCAGTATATTCAAATGTAGATACAATCGTGAATGTTGTTTTGAAGCTAAATCAAGTATATTGTTTATAAAGTGATGTTTTTAAACTTTGAAATGAGTGAATACGGTGATATTTCTGCATTTTTGTGATGAATTAAACCGACATGTCACATTTAACTGATAATTAATCCTCAACTAATATGTTTAAAGACATGTTTTAACCTTAGATTGTACATGTCAGTCCATGGTTTTAACTGTTGGATTGACATAATACTGTATGAATATTGTTATTAGGATATTAAATTAAAAAACAAGGTTATCATTCATTTTTTTGTCAATATTACATCATGTGGAATGCTGTTGCCAGTTGGTTGCATACAATAACACTCCCGTAATGATCCAGGTCCTTCACAACCACAGTTTACACCATAATCTGCTATTTTATAGAAAAGCCAGCCTGCACTAAGCACTTTCATGGTTCCTCATTTTAAAAGACCTCTCACCTCTCGTGGCTTTGCGTCGCCTTCCAGCACTTCCCTGTAGTACTCCACATTTTCGGTCATAAACTCCTCTCCTTCGTGGAACAAAAGGTAGGTCAGGGCACACTGCAGGGCCTCCTCCAGCCATTCCACTGGTGAAATGAAATCAAACGCACACATTTGAAAAGCTAAAACACAATGGAATACTACAGTCATTAAAGTACAAAATACACAGTAGGATATTTGAGACCGGCAGTGGCATTCGGAACCGTAAAGATCTGCTAGACACCACAAACCTCATCTTTATTGTCTTGTAAAGGCTCAGGGCTGACTCAAGGTTTCCTGCACCCACTGTAAAAGCAGTTACATTTTCAGCTCTGTTTCCAGGTCGACAATTGCCAGGAGAGTTTTGTCGAGCAGAGAAGTTTTGCTTAATATGCATTATACATATATATTTTGTTTTGGAAAATGTGCAAAACCGGGAGAATAAGCAAATGCCTTTGTTTTCTCCAGTTAACAAGTATTTGCATTTTCCAGCTCTCATTCTCATTAATTAAACGAATATTAAAAGCTTGTGTGTGTGTGTTTTTGAACAGTTCTTTCCATATATAGACTGACAAATACTATTGATGGTTTCCAGCAAATGGAAAAATGTCTTTAGAAAAACTCACTGGCTCTTTGTTACGCTAAAGCCTCATCAGTCATTAAGAGTATGATCTGATAATCTGACATCTTTATCGCACAATGTCTTTCAGTACTTGTTGTACTGGCAGCGGCTTTTCCTTAAATAAACTTTAAGTGCATAACACATAAGACTTGCGTGACACACCCAAAGGAGTAGAAATCTGGGAGACGAATACTTTTAAATGTATTTAGTTACTGAATTAAAATGTATTTTGTAGCGTATTCCATAACTTGGTCTAATCAGAGTACTGTTTCTTGAATACTTTTATGTTGTAAGTTCACATTAAAAACACAGCATAGGATTAAAGCTGTTTTTTGCTTTTGTTTCACTGTTTGTTCTGCATTTATTTATAAGATAACATAAATCAGAGAAGGGAAAATGCACATGCACTCACTATAAGAACTGCTTTTTCGATTTCTCTCACCAATTCAGTGCATTTTGAAGCCTACATTTCATGATCAAACACCACAATAGTCTGTAATCCTAAATGTAGCTATATCCGAACTCCACCAAAAGTAACTATACCGGACACATTAGCCCAAAAATAGAATTCCATATTTTCAGTACATGTTTTCAGTTACTTTCCAACACTGTGTTTAACTAAAATAAATGAAACGCAGGGCTCACTCTGGTAGTAGGCAAATTGCAGGTAGTCGTAGTGGAGGGGCAGGTAGTTCTCCATCGGTGAGAGGCGTCCGGGTCGAGTGGCCAAGTCTCTCACGCACTCATGTTCACAGTGCAACACCTGAGTGAAGTGGTCTGAGGAGAAACACGCACATGACGTAGAAGAGGTTATTTACTGCGCTGCAGCTGGAGGAAAAAAGCCGGTCATTCATCATAAAGGCGTCTTATAGTGCGCAGTAATTCCTTGGCACCATAGTCTGGTCAGCGAGTGTTACAATAATATGGAAAATTGTACTGAGAATCCAGCCATGCGTGTTTCTGTTGAGGAGGCCGTGGAGATGAAACGAGTGAGCTGGTGTTGTTTATTATCGGGGCGAGTCCTGTGCGATGTCCCGGGACGGTGCAGTAAATGCCCTGTTTGTTGATTTGTTGAGTGATTTTTACAGTGTGCAATATTTCTTATTTTCCGTCTCAAGCCAACACAAGAGATGACAACATGCAAGGCTTTGGAGCATGTATTTACAATGAAGTTACCCTAAACCAGATGCAACTTGACTCGTAAAATATTATGAGGTGTTTCTCTGATTTCAACGGTCTCCAAGGCATTACAAGAGACAATTTACAATCAAGGCAGTTCGTGTGGAATAAATCTCACGTAAAACATAGTTTAATCACAAGTTAACATAAGCATACATAGACTTTCACGCTCGGCTCTAGAGTGGTGCAATGTAAAATAATCTTTCTGATTATATGTTCAACAAAGTAGGGCCCGAAGCCTATTATTTTCTTTACAAGCTCCCTGAAAGTGGCTGCTGCATGCATAAGTCTCAGCTGAACAAATACATCAGCAAAAACGCAGTGTTGATTCACTCGCATTCATCTGCAGTAATTGGCGTCTTGGGTTTTCAGTATCACCTCTTGATTTGCAGGAATTGTCTATGGTGATTATGGCCGGGCGATGTGACAATAAAAATGGTATCACAATCTGTGTCACCATCTTTTCCCCTCATATTGATCAATTCATTAATAACAATGCTTTTGCTATTAATTTGCTGGACATAAACGATACAGACTTTTAATAATAAAGAACAAAAACGGTCAAATTCCCTCCTCTAACATTAGAACTCTGCTCCAAACCATGTGCTTTTACTAACAGATGATTGGCTGTGGACCTTTCGATAAAAAGATCACTGACGTTGACCTTGATCACCGACGATGACCTTGATCACCATTAAAACGTGATTATTTTCACAGCTGTAAAGGTGCTTTTAAAAATTCCTTTTTCCATGACATTGGTGTTGGAAGCGGTCGAAACTTGACAGTAAACTCCCAACAGTATAGAAAAGTTCTTTAAATCTACATTTAGGTTACAATAGTTACTAGAAACGTAAAATTCCTCACTAGCACCCACTGAAGCTATAGATGTTGGCAGAATAGTGCAGCGCTTACGAGAAAACTCCTTCAAGGAATTGAATAATGGGAAATAAAATCACACATGCTCCGCTAAGCGCCTTTAAAGTTGGATTGGAAATCTACTCCAGCTGTTATAAACAACCATGCACGTAAACAAAGCTGTTTCTCATAGTTAAAAGTGCAGTGCTATTGTTAATCATTGCTCCGATGTCGCAATAAACACAGCGAACATCCCGTCTTTGTTATTTTGTACTTTCTACACAAATGCGATTTATAAAAGGAAGATGAAACCAAGCATGCGTTATTGCTCCCCCATCAGACAAAGAGCTTCCATCCAAACGTCACATGGTCCTGTGTCTACATTTGGTAACATTTTTCAGACGCTGGGGGCGGAGCTGTGGTGCGTCCATGGGCCACGCCGCCGAGTCTCACCTGACACCAGCTCGAGGAGGCTGTAGCGATAGCGCAGGTGATCGTGGTTCTCGAACTTCTGCGGCCCCTGGCACAGAGCCCGGCACTCCACGTCCGCCTTGAAGTACTCCACCAGAGCCTCTTCGAACAGGACCACGGCGGCCTCGTAGTCTCCTTTGTCGTACAACGTCACGGCGTCGGTGAAGTAACGCTGAAGGCAGAAAGACGCAGGGAAAACATACTTATAATATCACTGACAAGATCACAGTAAAGGATGATACTGACGACCACTTTATTCCATTATAACTCTAGAATGAAAATCACGATAAAATAAATGAAATAAATTAAAACTCAACGTATAAGCAAGTTGATATTTGCAACTAATGTTGACCCGTAGAATCGATTGTTCCTTCTATATTCATTGAACGAGAGTTGATATGGTTGTAATCATGACATCGTGAAGCATTTATGTGTTCCATGTTAGTCATTTATATCACAGACACACTGCTTATAGGGCTGCGACCGGTTAATTGATTCAGCGCATAAATAAAATCAATTATTGAAATAATTGTCAACAAATCGATCGAATAATCGTTAGGTTCCAGAACACGGCATGAGCTGAGAAAAAAAACGTTTTAAGACTCAAGTTGAGTCGTAAATACATGAAAATGATGCGGAAAAGGTGTCAATTTAGTGTATTTGATGAAAAACTCTAACCAGGATCCTCGCATTCTTCACTTCAGCTTCATCTGGGCCAAATTTAGTCCAAATCTTTTCATCACGTTCAAAACAACTGATTAATCGAAAGAATAATGGCAGAATCACCGTTGGTTGCAGCTTTAGCCTCTGAAGTGTCGGACTTTTATGAACACAGCACATGTCAAACTAAAGCAGCTCATTAAATCATTTACGGCCCCACTGACGCAGCAGCGGTGATGATCTGTTTGGAATAAACTGAAGAAGGTGGAACGTTAATTCAGACCAGCTGTGACGGGGAGAAGCACTTTTAACAGTAAAATGAGAATGGATACATTAAATATTATGGTAAAAAGATTGCTCGGAATGCAACGCTTTAGCAACATGGAGATTTTGTCCAAATAACAAGTTTTATTAGATTATTTAAGACGTTTCAGTGCTGGAACGTCTGGCACTGAACCAGAGATGTACTGCTGCTTTTTCCTTCCTCTGAACGCCTCAAATGTCTTTCCAGTCATAAACAGCCAGAGCCTTTATCACAAGGGCAATTATGACACAATGACTACTGCCCCCATCTGTCTCTTCTTACACGAAGAGGGAAAAAACGTCTTCTGTCGAGGCACACGATAATAACATCTGATTCCAGTTTGTTCCCGTTTTGTGTTTTGTACCTGATGCACGCGCGCCTCTCTGTCCACAAAGTGCTCCGGCCGCACGCCCCGCTGGTCTTTGTACTGCTCCAGGTCCTGTCCCATCTCCACGTGCTCGGGGTTGGCCTGGAAATACGTGTGCGCTGCGGCCGCCGCTTTGTCCGGCATCTTCAACTGGACACAGAAGAGGAGAGGGACATTTAGACCTTTAGAGGACAGAGGGGTAAGAAACGTCGAAACGACATGACTTTAATCCACATAAAACACGCTCTTAATTTCCCTCGTCGAGACGTCAAATGAGGAAAATGTTTAGTCTAGTTCCTCCAAAAATATGAAAACGATGAGGCTTTGCAGACGCTGTTCTGACACATGGAAAACTCACGTTGCCGAATTCGACAAAAACGTAACTTTCCATTGGTTTGTTCGGTAGATTTACTGGTTGCCGCGTGTGACAGGTTTGAGACACTTAGCAACATTCTGTTCTTTTATACATCCTCCTCTTATACCAAGAACTGTCTCTATCAAACTTAAACGAGATGAGGCCAGAGAACAAACCACGACCATTTATCACTTTCATGAAACGGGAAAGTGGAGTGGATTCTAAGAAGAGACACTAAAAACAAAAAGTGCTCGTGATATAACGCAGGCCCAGCGTGTTTGGACATTAGACAGGCCAAAAGGCAGCAGCTGTCACATGTCACGGAGTGTGCTCGTGCTCAAATCTAAAGGAAATCTCACAACGGGATTGTACTAGAGCCACTCAATGCATCAACGGGACATTTTAGCTTCAGAACTGAATTACAGCACGTAAACGAACTGCCTTCTATGTCCGAGGACGAAACGAGCTCTGATGTGATTAGATATTTGATTGCGGAGGTTTCTAAATGGTGTATTGAACGTGGCAAATGGGAGTAGAAGCCATGAATCCTGACATTTCATAACACTGCGGCCGAGATTCAGATAACGCTCACGAAATCCTTCTGAAGAACTTAACCAGGACGAGTCTGGAGCGCACGGAGCCGCAGAGAGGAGATTGTGATCAGTCTCAGGTCTCGACATGGACAGGTATTCTCATTACGGTGAGCCACGATGGCTTCTCCTCAGCGCATACCTCTGCAAAATACTGAGAAACGGGCCATGGCGGTACTATGTTCGGCTAATGTGAGCGTGTACTGTACTTTGATGTTTGATGTTTGATGGGATGAGCCGTCTTCCCTCTTCTTACACGAGAGGGAATAATAATAAGAGAAGTGTCAGTGGGATACAACAGTCGGTCCTTGCAACGTGTATGCGGTTTCGGGAGAAATAGGGCACTTTGATGAGGGAAACAAATGTTCAAATTTAATGAAGTAGTCCTGTCTTAAACAAGTCAACGCCCTACAAAGTGGTGAATGTAGATTGTTATTAGATGGCCAAACAAAGTAAAATATCCAGGACTCTATCCTCAAAATAAGCTCAAACATTAGACATGAGGCTACATTATCACTTTGGGGGTAAACTACTTTTCATGTTTGGGGGTGGTGACGGCCAACGATTCTTACATTGGGGGTCGTGGTTGAAAAAGGTTGAGATCCACTGAACTAAATCATAAAACATGTTCAATGATTAACTGACATCAGAGCTAAATGCTAATGGATTTAAAGTCTTTATAACAAAAATTCTAAGCAACTATTTCGAATTTTCAGGGTAGGAATTTCAGTTTGTGTGATTTTCTATTAGAAAGAATAGGGAAAAAATGCAAATTTCGCACCTCAAAATTGTATTTGATTAAACAAAAAAAAAGTATAATGTTTAAGCTGCAGTTAAATTTAAAAACTACAGTAAAACCTAAAAATCAGGATTCTACCTTCATCAAAAAGCAAAGTGTTTATTATAATCTTCTATTAATCTATCTATATCATGCAAAATCTCTTGTATCCATTGCCAAAACCAAGTCAAGTTTTCATATTTTGTGACATTCAGAGGTTAATTCCAATTTGCCCAGTGAAGTCACATTGTGTTCCACTTCACTTTTACCTCCAGTTGCTTCAATTGTGACATTTACAATGGATTTTTAAGCTTATAATGTCAAAACAAAAAAGGCCCAGAACCGCAATGGAAACATGTATCTTGTTGTGGCTACACATGGACATTCTTCTAATTCACGGGTAATAGCTCTACTTTTAAGCCAGGAAACTATGATACATGAAAAATGAACAATACACTTTAAAAAGGTTGTGGCTTGATAATGATAAATAATGTATGGAGCCACAAGGATCTCGATTCCAACTGGTAAAACTACTAATGTGGCTTCTGGCTGGAGTTGGCATCTTTAGCACCAGAAACGATCCTGAGGTTTCAGAGCCGGAACAAGATCCTCTAACTTTAATTCAGCTGCAAAGGTATAAGTCTGACTCTATGATGTTTAGCTCTAACTTTAGATCCAGCCGACAGGGACAGATGAAACAGCACACCGGTGGAGGAAACCAAGTAAAACTAAATGTGATCTGAAGACCACCCCCACTACTTCATGACCCACAGTGGCCCTTTATCCCAGCCTGATTTATTCCAGTTGTCATTTGGAGGAAGGGGGGAATTCCTGCTCTCAACAAAGACAGCTGTGGTCAACAAACTATTGTCCGGAGCCCAGATGCCCACTACAAAGAAAACCACTGATCCTGATCCACTATTCTTCTGTTACAATTGTGAACTTTTGTCATGTTTGTGCTGTTACAATTCTGTTTCCACCCCAGTTTTGGTACAAAGGAAAATACATGACACTAAGATAATACCGCAAAGATATTTACAATTACATACTTTTTTTTACAAAAATAATAGTATTGTCTTTATTGGGGATGTATGCAACTCTCGCTGTAAACAATATTTCCACGGTACAATTGTGAGTCTAACATTGCACATATGCTTCCTTTTCCCTTTAAATGCCTTGACAAGCCTTCGGTGTGAATCACTTCTGTCGTATTCCAAAGAATTTTGATATAAAAGTGTTTAATATCATTGTTATTTGTCATGTTGTCTGCGCTATATGGAGCAAAGGATCATGGTCTATGTAGTTCCCTGTGTTTGTTGTTTTAGCTGTAATTGCACCAAAACAATGCATTTAAGCAAAGAAGCTTATTATTCTCTACATTGTGACAGCTCACGATATTATTGTGAGGCGTTTGGCAATACAATATCTCAATATTTTTGTTATTGTTACATCTTTACTCTTACTGTCTGGTCTAATGTAGAAGAGGTCAACTTTGTCCTATTCATATGGATTTGACCAGTGTTGATACTTAATCTATTTTACTCTTAGTATTAATTATTATAGTATAGATTTTTTGAAAACCCTACGTGTGCTTAAATATGTGTGTTATACTTAACGACAAAAAAAAAGTTTGTGTTTTACTCTTTTGAAACGTTATCCTCCTGGTGAAACAGCAGAGCGTTTCCAAACATGTGTCAGAGCTGGTGATAATAGATTTACAATGGCCCAGAACCTCACATACAAAGGATGTGGTGCAAAAAGGATTGTTGGGAGTAAAGGTAATGTAGCCCCCGCCAGAGAACGACGGCTTCCAAAGCAGCAGCTGGAAAACCCTCTTGGATGAGTCATGAAGATTTAGAGTAAGAACTTTCTCAATTCAATTTGCATTTGTAACGCCTGAAATCACAGCAGCAGTTGCCTCAAAAAGCGACAATGAAAACAGATTAAATAATACTCATAGGAATTTAGCAATGTCCCAACATCCCCTGTCCTTCCTTCTCGGCAAGGAAAAACCACCAGACCTCTTTGGGATGAAGTAGAAAACACGAGGAGTTCACAAGGCGTTGAAGCTGGAACCACTCAGGGGGAGAACCAGTTCCTCGAGGCAGATGAAGAACCTCAGGTGATGATGAATAATAAAGATGAAAACTGGGGCTGCACATTTTATAACAGACATACTGGTATTGTATTTGTATTTTTAATGGGTGGAATACAATGACTGACTGAAGGCTTCTAGATAGAGACTATAAGACATAGAGTTAGTGATGGAAATCTGAAATAATTTATGACATTTTGTCTTAATAATGCCACGGTCTTTGTAATAAAATGTTATTTTCATGTGTGATTTAGAGTCTGTATTGTTCAGATAACATTCATAGACGACAGTCACAATTAGAAGATTAATCGTTGCAGCTTTAGTTGGAATGAAAGTTTTTCACAGAATTTTGGATGAATAAAACTGTAGCGGATGTTAAATGCCATAAAGTGCAACATGCCAGGCAAATAACAGTCTCCATGGAGAGAAGAAGGTGGTGGACCCTCTAAAGTTACACAGTGTGTCTTCAACTCCATAGTTCAAGAAAATATGAAAGCATTAAATCTTGATCAAATCAGACATTTGGTTGAGTACAGACAGTATTCTTTCACCTTACAATTTTTCTACTTTTACCGTAAATATGCTACTTTTTTGCTTTTCTCATTCCACAACATCAAATACACAAACTCCACTAATAAATAAAGTGCTGCCTTTGAACACTTTCAGAGGTGTACAGTAGCGCTCGCCCCACCTGATTTTCCCTCACACGTATTTCAAAGCAGCACCTGTGGAGACGAATGACTGGCGCTTAGTGTGAGTGCTGAGTTTGCCCCTGTCACTGAAGCGGTCCTGCCTCAGTGGTCCGCCCTGCCCCTCCTGCCCCCCCTGCCCCGCCCGCCCTCTTGATGTGGGACGCAGTGCTGCCAAGGCAAACCTACATTAGCATTAGGGTCTCCTCTGGGCCTGCTGCAGATTTTACAAGAAAACCATGATTCACGTTCAGACACAGTAATGAGTTGGTGACAAACAGCATATGTACTTAGCCTTCAAAAGCTTTATTTTCATGTCTCCTCTTAACTCTGAGAATATAAAAAAATTATCTAATATGTAAGAGCTAAAAGAGTATACGAGCAGACCGTTGATCATTTACAATAGATCAACGGCCACAAGAATTACAACGTTTTCACGACGAGTTGACAACCAAGGCACACATGGAATTGTTATTTTAAATCACAAAGATGAATCAGTTTAGTCAATTTTGCCTTTAGGGCTGTAGTTGTTCGACTGAAGACATGATCTGCTGATTAGTCGACTAAAGGGAACAGTATAATGTGAAAGTGACAAAACCTTTCAGCATCTCTATGACCTAACGTACTCCCAAGACCACAACTGTACAGGAGCTCATGCAAAAAAGATATGTAGAATACAGAGAAGTCCAAGGAAACAGTAGATTAAACTCATAATTCACTCCCAAATCCTTAATTGACTAAACAACAAGAGGTTCTAGTAGTGTTTAATGGTCAGAAAAACACCTGCTTTTATGATGTTTTACAATGAGACTTAATAATCTTAAATGCAGCTGTGGAAAAGCAGTCTTTTGTACTATCAATAGCAGGTTTATGCAATTTCATTTTT
Source organism: Eucyclogobius newberryi (assembly GCF_026437365.1). Lineage (NCBI taxonomy): Eukaryota > Metazoa > Chordata > Actinopteri > Gobiiformes > Gobiidae > Eucyclogobius > Eucyclogobius newberryi. Next base: position 30,602,465 of record NW_027316532.1, on the reverse strand, counting down.
TCTTTTAATGGCCAGAATCTAGGAACATTTCTTCTGAGCGGTTCAATATGAAGTTTACTGTTGCTCAATCGATGTTTATGCCACGTGGCGGACACTGGAAGCTCCTCTTTTCTTGGAATTTACACAGAGTAAACAATATGATGAATGAAGTTTGATGCTGATATGTTTGCACAAACCAAACAAATACACCATCTTTACTTTAGGCAGACATTACTTCACATGCTTATAGTAGTGGTATGAGGATTATCAAAAACAAAAACAAACAAAACCCATAAACAATACAAACTAATTTCAATCAAATATCACCACATGGTCAAATTAAAGAAACTATTTTTTATCTGTAGCTGGCTTTTTTAGGCTTGCTGCTGTGGTTAATAACTCATATTTACTGCATTTTCAACATAAATATACAGATATATCGCCCATCCCTGAACGGAATTATGATTATAACGTGGCGATGCTAAAGCAGCGCGAAGTCAAACTTGAGCATCACTGTATCTTAGGTCAATGTAAAAGGAAACAATAGTGTGTAGTTTTTTCTTAGGGTTTTAACTTTAGCATCGTTGGAGCTGGTAAAATGTCTGATTCTTTTGGCTGCACAGGCAAGAGTCGTCAATTCATCAAGTCTGAGCTGGAGTATGCAGAAAGGTGTTGGTCTTTCACACTTCACACAGAGACCGAATTGGCCTGTCCGTCTCATGCTTTAAGTCACAGGTTTGATGGGCTGTTTCATCACGTGCTTACTGTACATAAACATCACGGCCTGCACTGTACTACAGAGTGTGAATAAGGCGATTGATGATCACCGCTGACCGCCCTAAATGGACCGGACAAGGATTTGTTTTTGCTTTGCTGCTAAAATCAAATAGCCTTTTAACTCTTATGACTGCTGCCATGTTGATTCAGGAAACACGCATGTGTCGAGCAGATTTGAGACACAAGACTGAGTCCATGAGAACGAGACAAACCCATATTTTGACGTAATTCATAATAGATAAATTGTGCGGTTAAGTTCACAATTTTGGCCTGAGAATTTTTGCAGTGATTGTAATTATACCTACAGCTTCTCATTAAATACAAATGGACTTAGGGTTAGTTACTTAACCAAACTTAAACCTTAACCAAAGTACTATTATAATTTTGAATATTGTTCTTTGCAATGGCAATGCTGAACTAAAACGACACGATAATAGAAATGGGTTCATTGATTTTCTGTTCCAAACTGCAGAACTGATTAGCTTCGCCTCTTCACTGTGACATTTCCCTATAACGAGCCGTGGATTGAAATGAATGTGTTGTACTGCATTATTTGTGTGTGACTCGGAGTGTTAATTTTTCCAATAATCAGAACAAAGTGCCGCACTGTGGGTGGGAATAGGGGGGAGGTGAAAACACATTCAAGCCTTAAAGCAGGACAAAACTACTTCAACATGCTTGAATCGATCAAAAGTTGATTTAGCATAATACGCCTTTAATCCTTTGTCCAAGCCACATGTAATACAACTTTTGTCAATTTTATCTTGTGAGATCTTGTGGTGTACACGCTTCGTCCCAAACACACGCTGTGGACAAACTCTGCGTTGGTGATGTCATAGGCGTGCACCGTGATGCGTTCTCGAGTCTTCACCTCACAGTGGCGTCTTTCTGCCTGTCCTGGCTCCACCCTGCTCTTCCTATAAGGTCATGTCAAAGGAATGCCTGAAAAAAACCTAACCATGGTCGATGTTAAATAGCCCTCTTTCATTAGCGGGTGAAGACACAGAAGCCACGAGCTAAAAGCGCTACACTTCGGTCCGTCTCTGACCGACGCTCCATCCATCGGCCGAGCGTGTGCATGGTGAGAAAACAGTGGGTGAATATGTAAAGAGCACAAACAGAGGGGGTCTGTGAGGGGTTGGGGCACTCTCACGTCTGGTTATGATTAGAGTGACTTGAAGTTACCAACACGTGCGGCGCCGGCAGCCACAAGCCTTTTTGCTCCCATTGATCCATCACAAATTTGGACTCAATTGAATGTTTTCTTTCTAACAAACAAATGAGAATGGCAGAAGTATACCAGTAAACAATTACATTACCGCAATTTCAGCTTATAGTTGTTTAATGTGGAAAAGCAAAGTGGGACAGTAAAAGTTTGTGCTTCTTCGGGAACCATAGCTGGTGCCATATGCCGTTTGCCATGGAAATTACTCAACTTCACTGCGCTTTACAATAACAGACCAGCTAAGCTTTGTCGGAGCCTCCATAAGTGTTTTACCTCCAGGTCACCCGACACCCCCCCCCCAGCTACTGTATCCCAACTCAACCATCACACCGGCTTCACGTCTGATGAGGCTTCCTGCGTGTTCAGCTCTCACAAGGCCGCTTTGTGAGAGAAACCTCCAAATACAAGGCACAGGGTTTAAATACAGCCAAGCCGAGTGGAAAATGGCCTCTAATATCTTCCCTTTCTGTATGGTTTGCCTCTGCGGCCCCTGCACCCAACACTTGTCTCACGTTCTCCGCAGCTCTATAAACAGGAACACTTCTCGCTCCTAAAACAGAGCTGGTTTGCGAATGTCTTATTTTCGCCCCTGTCAGACAACACTGGACTCTATTAACTTAAAAGGTGCCACTTTTCGACATGGAAAAGCAAACTGTAAATATTTCCAAAATGTATAAATGTGAAGGCCAATTAAAGTGGCTTTATTTTGGGTGGGGCGTGTTTATGGTGCGGTAAACAACTTGATGACACTGTGCGCTCTGAGTTCACTGATGCTTTTAGTCTGGGAAGTTTAGTGATGTTAGTAATATTGTATTAAGAGCAGTAAATAAAGAGTATGAGAGGTGGGTGGAACTCACATCAATTACATTTGTTATGTTTGAGGAAGAAATTGTACTTCTCTGAGTTGTTTTCTAGCACCATATTTTAATTTAACTATATTTGTTTAACATTTTTTGAGTAACAGTATTTTTACTTGAATACTCATCTCTGCAGTGGTTGTAGTAGTGTGCATTCTAGTAAACTGTTCTTACACTTAAGTAAAATTATAATTACATGGCTAGCATTATACTCAATTACAAGTACTTTACAAATTTGTACTGTGTAAGTAAAGTATAATATGCATGAAAAATACACTACTCACAGTACTGGTTAAATTTGTATGCAATTTTAGTAGCATTTTAGATCAGTCTTTTATATATGAATTAAATGGTATAACGCTAAATTAATTAGTTTTAAAACACAATGTGCATCATCTCTGAGCTCTGTCCAATCAGAGCAGGCGATACAGTGTTGTTATGTAGGATTAGAAGGAGCGAAAAATACTACAATTACCAAAAGAGTATTGGTAAGTAGTTACTTTCCACACCTGTAAAGTATTTGTGTTACTTTGCTATTTACGTTCTTTTACTTTGAACTGACATATTCGTTGAGTTAACTTGAGGACAAGCTTGTAATTTAAACACGGTTTGGACAGTGAGGGGCGACTGGCGTGTTTAAATGACATGTTACGGAGTCTCTTCTTGGCACCCACCGAACACGGGAGAGAATGTACGAACGGGCCGAGACAGGGGTCAGAGGTCACACTCCACGTTTCCACTAAATCTGCAGTGCCATAAGGTGAGCATGATGTGGAGCTTGAGTGCTAAACCCAGTGTGGACGAGGCTGAGCTGCCGTACACTGAACAGGAACACTCGGGGAGGGCCACTCCAGGACAAAGACAGCATTCATCCAGTCACTCGCGTCTCACCAGGGCCGGCCCCAGCAGCCTCTAGAGAAATGCTGCAATTATTTTTACATGCTCGGACCAATTTGATGTTGTAGCAAAGAGCAAGACAAATCAACAACATTTTAACTAAAACTCATTGGCAACGTTTCAACAGAAATGGGAGACGTGAACATCTGCCTAAAGCGCTGTTCTCCGTGACATAATGTCAGTAAATGGAGGAATAAATGCGTAAAGCTTGTGTAGGCTGACAATGATGAGTGATTACATTTGGTTAATGGATGTTTAAATGGTCAGAAAATCATGTTTTAAATTGTCCCTGCTATTTGGATGTAATTATGTGTATTACTACTTCCTATATAATTTTCAATCATTTAGTTCAAACGTTTCTTCACCAATATCAACAACGATGATTGATACATAGTAAAAAAAAATGTTTTATAGCCATGCAGGGTGTGCCAAAATACTAAATATTGATATTGAGAGCTGTTGTCTCAATATACAGTATTGTTTAGAGAAAGGAAAAGTGTTTGCGTAAAACATGTGGAAAATTCAGTTTTGTGCATTTAGATGGATGGGTTTCACATTAAGTTTGTGCAGGTCATGGTTTAACAAAGAAATGCTGTTGTTAAAATACATTTCTTAAAAAAAAAAGTGAATTATCGCAGAATACAATGTGCAATATATCGATTATCGCATCTCATATCGGATCGTGACGGACCCTGTTTCCCAGCTCCAAAAGTCATGCTATGAAACATTCTAGACAAGGCAATAAGCGTGGAGGCAAGAAGGAGTGCATCTTTAATAAGTGGAATAATAACCTGAAACACCTTTAACTTCTCGGAGTGCAAAGTTCAAGTCCTCTCTTCCCCGAGGCATGATTCCCTTGTTCACACTTCAAACACTTTGGAGCCATTCTGCCCTTTTCTGGAGGCTTCATTAAAACAATGACAGAGCAGCAGCAGCAGGCCTTATCGCTCATTAACTGGACTGTCCATCACGCCGCCAGTCTTCCTCCAACAATAGTATGTGACGGAGTGAAAGCAGAGAGGCCGAGCGGAGTGATCTACACATTATCTAAACAGTACAAGAATGTGGACGTCTCTTAAGTTGCTGATGCATGTGTGGTATCAATCTAAAATGACAAGCAAAGGGTCTCATGTAATGCTATGATGAGTTTGCAACATGTTTACTTTAGACTTTGAGTAAGAAATCCCCTGCAGAGACTTTGGATGGTGCGTGAGGGTAAAAACAGACAAATGTGGACGAAACACGGGACTTTGAGGAAGTAGCAACAACTGAATAGTGGAATAAAAGCAAGATAATTTATATTTTGTACAAGTTTGACACTTAGACTTGTTCAATTCTCAAGGATGAGCTATAATATGCCAGGATTGGGATTTTCAAAGTGGTTTAAAGGTGCACTATGTAACTTTCCTGCTGGAGGGTTCACCACTTGTTCGTCTCCATGGGGATGTTATTGTAAATATAGATATTATGTTGCGTTATTATATAAGATAGATAAGTTTAATGCCATACTATGCAACATTCCAAGCAATGCAAGAACATCTCCATGGAGACCAGCAGGTGGTATCCACACAAGAAAAATAACATAGTTGTTATTTTTCCTGATTTTAACCTATTTTGCCCTAACATTTTATAATAATAGAATGGAATAAAACACTGTACATACTGTACATAAAATACTGAAAATACATGTTTTATACTGTTTAAGCCGAGGCACTTAATCTTAAATTTAGATATATCAATTTGAAACGTCTTGTGTAGTTTACTAATGTATTTTTGCATATCATGTTTTCGTATTTAAATAATGCATTTTATGTGCAAAACGGCCAAAATTCTTCATAATTGGGACGTCCAAATCTGAAAAATGGATAGAGCCGGGTTTAAATTTCTCACACAAAAATGTCCAAATGGGATTTTGGGCATTTGACTATATCTTACTGAAATTGGTTGTAAAAGTGCAATTCTGTGTGAGTCGTCAAAATCTTGCTAAATTCAATAGGTTGTAGTTTAAGGACTGAGCTGTATGAAAGAAACAAGTTGTACCATATCAGTCTGTGGAGGACAGTGGATTACATGAAATAATAAAACATCTTTAGTTGCAGATTGGGCAAATGTCTTCGCTTCCAGGTTAAAGCTTCTCTACTGAAATAGCAAACTGACAAAAAAACATTACAGTTATAAAATCTTCTTTCATTGTCAGTGTTTTTAGCCTCCACAGTCAGTATTTGTAGTGTTTTCTGCAACCTCTGTCCCACCCTTGCTCGCATCTGATTTTAATTTCCTTATCACCCCAAAGCAAACAGCGATACATCATGGACGAGAGTAACATGGCTCAGCATGGCGCACCTTTAAATAGTTTATCTGCCCCTCTAAAGCTGTAGAAAAACAACGCCATATGCAACAGTTCAGACGGAGCAGTGGAACCATTACAACTTCACACATTTAAAAGTGAATGTGCAAAAGAAGTAACTCACACCTGTGGATTGAAGGCCCACTGGTTTGGGTTTGGAGTTCGGAGCGAAGCCTTTGACAGCAACAGTAACTCAAGTTTATTGTGTGTGCGAAGTAACACTCACAGAACACTCTGCACATAATGAGATGAAACCGGGCAAGAATAAATCCTTTTTAGGCCCTTTTTCTTCCCGTGAGAACATCTTGCTGGGGGTCATTCATGAGTCTGTGCACATGTGGCACTTTTCTTCCCAAATACTAGCGCTTAAAGTTCATTATGGTTCAAAGGCATGCAATCCATTTTAAAAAAGGGAATTTAAGCATCACGGTGCCATCGTAAAACTGCCAAGATGCCAGATAAGAATAGTAAAAAGAAGGAAAGAGAAGAGAAGAGAAGACCCCAACTCAGTTCATCACAACATGGATCTCTGTGTCAACATAATAAACTGCGGATGAATGTCTAAAAGTAGGTCATAGGTTTACGAGGGCTTAGTTTAAACACAGGATTTGGAAAACTTTTAAAATACATCTCCATGCTGAAACGATGAAAAATGGGCTGGTTCTGTCTCATTTTATAGGCACAGATTGGTTCTTGTGCCAGTCCAGTGTCGAGAAAGAAAACAAACTACAAGCCAACTCATCTTTTTGCTCCTAAAATTCTACCAATCACAGCGTGTCGGCCAATACGAGCATGATTTATTATTCACAGACGAATCTTGAAGTCCCTTATTGCAATAACATAAGGCAAAGTCTTTGGTCTATATCCTCACATTTGATGACGATATACAGTAAACGACACACATGGGGGAAATACTAAAACTGACCAAAACCGTGGAACTAACCATTCATAAAACTAAATATCAGTTGTGGCGACCTGTTCATAAATGCCTGTCACATAACACAGACCGAGCCGCTCTGACACACAGCATGGCGACTGGAATTCAGGCCAAATCCTTCAAACGCACTAATGTAACGCGAGGATTAGCTTTTAAGGGTGGCTAGCGTCTCCGTGCGCCTCGTGTAAGATTTATAAGCAGATGTTTTCCCCCGGCTGTAAAGTGAAAATGATTAGCCTGTGCTCTGTTTACTCGCCCTGCATTGTTATTGACTTTTATAGACTTGAGAATAAGCTCGCAACATAATCACTGTTCCGAAGCGAGCCGGCGCCTGTTGCATCCGCGTGTTTGACTGAAGATGTAGACGAACGACTTTGGTTGGGCTCGCATTGGCTGTCCCAGGCCGGGGTCAGAGGTCGTGCGTGCGGTGAAGGCCGATGACCAACACTGAGACACTCCAGGACGCTGCATGCCACACATTCTCCAGCTCTGAGGAGACGCTCGGTGCCAGAGACAGGAACAAAAGTGGTTTGGGACGCGCCATGGAAACGCAAAACGGTTTTCAACTCATTAGTGATATGAATTTGAGAAAAAACATAACTATTTCATTCAGTTAGTCATAATGAACTGGGGGCTTTTTCTTGTACATCCATTCATACATTCATACATCATACATTCTTGTACATTCTTGTCAGATCAAAAGGTGACAAGGACAGCAGAACTTTTAAATATGAATAATATCAGAAGCCTCCAGTTATCATTTTTCAACCTTTATTTGGTTCAAAATGTCTTTAAAACCTCAATGCACAATAGAAATAATGCCTAACTAATCAACTAATAGAAAAAATAATCACCGACTAGTTGACTACTAAAACAATCCATTATCTGCAACCTTACAACTACAATTACAATTACTGCAATTATATTATGGACTATGTTTGGGAATTTATTTAAAATATATCAGTATGGGAGAAATTCCACACTATCTAGAGACATATTTTATTCATCAAAATTAAGTGTTCTCAGTGCATCAGACGTGTGGATTTATATGAAGGTGGCTATATTATCATACACATTAAATCTAATTATATTACATTCCAGTCCAGATAAATACATTGAAAAGTGAAAGTGAATTTGAGTACTTTACTTTTAGATTTTAAAAAGCACCAAAACAGTACAATAAAATTCAAATAAAAACACAATGAGAGAATTTAAATTATGGATCAGTTCTGCATCCAACATATATTAATAGAGTAGGTTGAATTTGGATAAAGCTGCGTTCTAAGAGTCAGGTGCTTTGCTCGGGTCGACATCTGAATGTAATTAAAGAGGAAAGATGAGTTCACCCATTCCGTCTCTAATCTTTGACAGGAGTTGAGATGGGTGAAAGTTAACGCCTGAACCAAACCCAGTGTGTGGTGTTCTGGGCGTGTTAGAGTTTGCAGAGCCACAGTGTGACCGGGCGTTTAGGTGAAAGTGCTGATGACAGGCTCAGCAGCGGCAGCAACGTGTCATCTACGGCGTGGATTTCTATTGCAAACATAACACTTTGAGTTCTAGAAGTTACATTACTTTAAAAAAAAGAATCAAAGTTTTTCCTGATATAGATTGAGCCCAATTCTAGATTAAATTAAAAGTCTTAAAAGTCTTATTAAAAACAAATGTCTTTCAATATTTACTGAACATAAACATACAAACTGTAATAGTCACATTTTATTCTGTCCAAACCACATCATCAGGGGCGATTTTATGGTTGTCAGACACTAATCAATACTAAAACTAGTATTGAAAACTAGATACTAATTTGAACTGTACTGATACAAAAAAATAACTTAAACAGGATAAGTTGAACCTTTCACACGGTAACATAAAAAAGTACTATTATTTGGATGTCTTAGGAAAGAGCATTTCTTGTTACCAGTGTGGTATTGAAAGTGTTGAAATCAAGACATTTTAGTACACTACAAACGACAGCCTTCAGTTACGTACAGGAAATACAACTTGGCAATTCAAACTGATAACCATGAAAGGGCAACACCTAAAACGACATCACTAAACCAAGCTGTACTTTTAAACCTGCTGTAATGTGGACCATGTGTTCGGTCCCAAGGCCAGAACACAACCTGGGTTTCCATCACGCCAAAAAGTCTGCTTCTGCTTTACACTGACCTGAAGTTACTCTTTGCTAAAGCGTAACCAACGTATACGCCTTGGCACAAGTTCATAGACGCGATTTGACCCAGGGCTAATGCTACGGACAAATTAAAGATTGACTAAAAGCTTCTAATGAGTGACTGTATTTGAGGAAACCGAGACCTCGCCAGCCGCAAACCCAGAACCTCCTCAGGGTTCGGAGAAATGGGAGACGTCTGGGTGAATCCGCTCTATTTGCTTGTCTTTTGATAACATCGCATGAAATGGGTTTTAGGGTGAAGTAATCCTCAAAAGGCCACACGCTAAACTGAATCTTCTGATAAGTCTTGGAGATGAACTCCTAACCCTAAACATAACTGCGTTTCAATGTTTTTTAAAAGTAGGTGCCCCAATAGTTTGAAAGAGTAACTAGAAATGTAGAGGACTATTGTGCAAAAACTGTTTCCCCCTCATTTTCTCCCCCATAGTCTAAAAATCACTGACTGCATGACTGTATTATATTTTCTGCTTGTATTAATCACAAAAAGAAACTATACTGCGTTAAAAAGATTTAAAGGTGTTGTACCTGATTTTACCGTCTCATTTTAGGATCCTCATTATTCACCGAGCTAATAACGACTAATAAACAGTTTTTTATTTTATGCAGGCACCATACAGAGGCCTAATTTTGACCCAAACAGCTGCTTTCACAATATAATGTGCAGGTGCAAGACACATGTGACTTTATTACCTGAATAAAATCAAGTTCAACCCCTTTAATAGAGGCGCAGTTACAGTTGAAAATGGGCCTGTGATTTCACGGTCTTGGCACGATCTGTGAGAAGCACTAGTTCATTTGTAGTGAGTTTTAAAAAGACTTTCTGCCAAAAACAGCTCCAAGGACATTTGAGAGGCGAAGACCGGGAGTGACACTGAAACATCACGTCTTCTGGAGCGAGGTCCTTCACCTTGTGTTTTATCATGCACTGTTAAATTTGAAAAAAATGTTAGTTTTGTGAGTCACAGCTCTATCTTTCCAGGATTACAACGTCTAATCATCAGCATCCAAGTGGATTTATTCAAATGCATCATGGGCTTTTCCAGTTCAAATATCTTCATCGAAACCAGGAACCAGAAATATATTTGCAGAAAAGCACACAGGCTTACTTTAGTATGTCACTACTTTATAGCAATATTACAATACTTTTTAAAGTTTTGGCTTTGTTACAAGTAAGCAATATTTGATTATGAAAAGAGTTGAGTGACAATTTTCTCATTGATTTTGATTCATATCACAATTCTGTACATGAAATGGAGTGAAGGTCAAGTTCAGACTCCTTCCCTCGCTTCACCTCTGACCTTCACCTCTGGCCTACACTGTCTGACAAGTACATTTGTCACATTTTAAAGTTTGTCCTGATTGAAGCTTTACACTCTCTTTCAAAGGTAACAACTACTACTGCTTTTAGTGGGCGCTGACACTTTTATAGGTTAAATCCACCTGTCTTTCTGTCAGCGCCCGACAGTTAGGATGAGTGAAGAGGGAAACGTGTTTAGAGCTTCAATTACATCAAACCACAATTACATTTTTATCATCAAATCAGATTTAACATAAGAACATTTAACTGCCAATTTGTGTTCCTTCACGGCAAAGCAAACGTTAACAATATCCAGTACACACTCCCTATAGTATTTACTGCTTGACGTAGTACTCGTCTGACAGCCGGCTCCAGCGCTCTAACATCCTAAAACACAGGGCTCAGATAACCATCATCCCCACACACCTGGCAACAGTTTCTGCTGCCGTACCTATGGGGTCAAAGGCAATAAAACCAGCGCATAATACACTGTACTACAACGTGCTGGCCCATTGCTGCTTTGAAGCGCGCATCCGGAAATCCAGAGCGTGTGAGATTAGAGACGCCGTTACGCCGGACGCATCGCGCTGCACTGCGAGCGGGTCTGTGTGTGGTCGGGGGGGGGCGATGCTACGTTATTGCTTGTTGATGTCTTCCACCTGCAGCTGCCTCAGAGCCGGAGCTGGACGACGTGAGCCTTTCCTGTCGACGCTGACCAGAGGCGCAAAAGCAATATCCGCAATGTAGCCGCGTGTGTTCAGAGCGTGTGTTCATGGATCTATTATAACAGCGCGGCCGTCAAATTACAAAGAGTATTGACCCTGACAAAGGCCACAGGTGACAAAACAATAACGTCGGCTTGCTTTTGTTCATATATTATAAACCGGTGTATTCATGCCAGTAAAAAAATACTGCCATAAACATAATATCTAGCGAAATCTGCATGCTAAGCTGGTTCCTTTTTGTCTTTAGTTTTTTCATGTTAGCCCAAAATTCCACTGTGTAACTTTCTCCATGCTTCACCTCGAATGTTCCACAGTAAAGAATCACAGGGTCCCTCACGATCTGATGCATGATACACGATGCACGGCTCAAGATATTGCGATACGTGTGATAGTTATAGTCATATTGCTCATGTGATTCTACGATACATCTCTGTTTTTTAAAGAACCAAGAAAGAACAAAGAAAAAAATGTAGTTTTTCCTTGTTATTTCTTGGTTCTAAAACACGACCTGCACAAACTTAACATAAAATACAGCCATTTTAATCAACAGAACTGTGAATATGTCAAACGCCCCGGACTGTGCCTCGGTGAACTACGGAGAGGAAGTGGTCTGGCCCTCTCAAAAACGCCGGAGGTCCAGATCTCTCCAGCTGACGGACGGCACTGAGGCTGCGGTCAACACAGCATCACGTTTTATGGAATGAGCTCGAAAACAGTCAAATCACTTATGACTGTGCATGTTAAATTACATCCTGTTTGGTTTTCGAAAATAAGCCAAGTACTTTTCTAATTAAAATGTAATAACGTGAGATATGCAGAGTTTTAGTGCAACAGGCGAGTGTTATGGAAGAGCTTTATCTTTCTAAAGGTCAATAACAACCAGCTATTGATTTTATATTTGTTATGTTTCCTGCGTTCAACTACTGCTTGACATCATTTATATTTGGATGTCATCAAAGCACAAGTGAATGTACAGTTTGCACACCTGCACTCTGGTGTCCTGAAACAGTGGCGGTATTATATGTATTTTTTTTAGAAGCTGAGGTCGAACAGAAAATAGACAAAAGAGTCCCTTGCCTCTGTCATTTGTCAACCCATTTCAGTCACGTGTGTTCAGGGCGTGACTGTGCAAGAAAAGTGTATTGTGTCTTTCTAGGGAGCGGCGATAATGACAGGTTGAGTCTGGTGAAGTTCACGCCTCCCATCTGTTTAACAAGCTCCTCAGTCACAACTGACCTCATATTAACAACAACGGGCCGAGAGGGACACCGGAAAGATTGAGCGATGTTGGAATTAATGGTAAAGGTGCAGCAGGCTGAAACTGAACCAGACTTTTCAGTCACAATCTGTGTCCTCCCTGAATGACTCAAATTGACCTCTCCAATCCAAAACAGTCCAAAGTGAGTTAATGTGAGATTTACTGCTTTTCTGTCTGTGCACAGTAGTCAAAAGTCTCACAATAATATCTTGGGCTGTCTCAATGTATGAGGAAACTACATAGACCATGAGCATTTGCAGTCAACATGAAGAAATGACTGTTTTTAGCAGTAATATAGACAGTAATTATTCATACTAAAGGGTTGTCATGGCATTTTAAAAGGATAAAAGTATTTCTACAATTCTGTTTTACCCTGAGATGCCAATTGTAGTGAGAGTATTAGTTGTTGTTACATCCCTAGTGTGCAGCATGTCTCTAAACGTGTTGTGTGACCGATTGATCATTATTTTCACCACGTTAGACTCTTTGGTTGATTCATGACATTTAGATGAATGAAAAGTGGTCTAAGCCAAAACAGATCAGTCCCATATAAAGGGATTGAATTATCATTTTCAATTGTTTTATCCACATTTTTTCCAAGCCAAACTGTCTATAGGAAACATTACCTCAGACTATTATCTATCAGAGTGGGAGGGTTTTTTCCACTCAGACAGAAATATCAGGACTGTGTCAAGAAAAGGCAGGAAATTCCCGACATCTCCCGAAAAACAAATCCTTGGATCCAACACAACAGCTCTGACGATTCAAACACAGCAAACCAGGTGTCTGTCTTGTGCGAGCATAAATATATATATATAAATCCTGTTATTAAGGCTTTAAACCCACAATCACACATCCTCAGCTCTGTTACTGATGAGTGTGCAGAGGAGGGCCAAATGTGTTGTTTCCAGAGTGAGCTCATTTCCTGTGGGTTCAACAGCTGGCTCTCAGAGAATGAAAATCTTTCCTTAGGTTTCAGTTTACGTCCATTCAATCCATCCAGGACAGACGGGGGGGACACAAGATCTAAGTGGCATTTCCATTGACTTCATTACCCGCCGACCACACGGACCCCGGCTACTGCGAGAGAAGCTGCCATGTTCATTGTACAGAGAAATGTGGAAAAAGAGTGAGCTCATTGCCATAAAAACCTGAATTCTCCGTCTACATTGCGTCATTGCTGGAAAAGTCACTCAGCTGTTGATAAGGGGGACGTGGTTCGAAAAGTGGCAGTCAACAGTTGAAAAGATAATAACGGCATTCTTCCCCAAACACAATCCCCAAATTACAAAGCAGGGAGGAGAAGGTATGTTGTTCGACTTTCTCCCCCGAGGCACGCATTCGCACCATTACATGTACAAGTGTCGCAATAAGCCACCCATAAAGCCCGTGATAATACACAGTGTCTGGTTTTGAAGAGCGCCGGGATAAGCAAGGATCCAGAGCGTGTTTGGACTGTAAATGTCTCCACTAAACCCTGGCATCTGTGAACGGTCAGACTACAACGGAAAACAAACAGTTAGTGAGGCATTCTTTGAACATACAGTAAGATTAGATGTTCTAGTGCCAACGATCGAGGCAGGAGAGATAATGGATGATATCGCAACTGTTGTTTTGGAGGTAGGCCACATTTTAGTACAGCGTATTTAGTCTGAATTACGGCAAAACTATTAGAAATTACTGTAAAAAGAGACAAAAGGTTAATTTTATGGTCCTTTCCCATTGTGTGCAATAAATAATAAACCTGAACCAAGGCATTTACAGGCCAATTTTAGCAGATTCTTGATGCATTGTGAAAATATCGTAATCGAGATGTACATTTTTGTCAATAACGCCCACCCTTGCTCCTATATAACGTTTCACAATGCAAAATAGGAGCAATGGGGCAACAAAATGAATCAGAATTTTTCCATCACAGTTTTCTATTCCATTTTTTTGACTTATTAAAAATTAATACATCTTTCAATATTAATTTAACACACAGATACACACAAATCTTCCTCCAAAATCTGAACTCTGCTTCAAACCACACGCTTTTAGAACCTTTTACTGACATAAGGTCTGGCTGTGGACTTGAAATGCCTGGATGTAAATTTGATTAGAATTAGAATAATTGCCCAATCCCATGATGCAAAATGATCTTAAAACTAATAATCTACATGTTTTGTGTGCAGTTAGCATCTTTGTATCCATGGACACGACGCAGAATCCATTACAGAACTTCCATACACCAAAATGTACGGTCATCTATGCTCTTCACTCTTGACTTAACCCACAGAAAGCCTCACTTTTCATAGCGAGCGCAGCTAAAGCTCTACGGCAGATTCACAACGGCGCATGAGGCTGTGTGACCTCACCAGCCGCCTCCTGGTCAGTCCGTGGTCAGTGACAGCACGCGGCGAGGCCAGGTCTTTCATTCAAACACTTAAGTATGACTTCATTTTTCCAGCAGCGTACGCCTCTTTTTGTGATGACAATAACAAGACTGCACTTCAATGCACAGAAGCCTTTATGTTTCCAGGAAGCACCCATCATCTGTGTCAGCTCGCAGCACCCAAAGGACACGGGACGGCACGGCACATCGTCCGGAACTGATGAGCAACGCAGCCAGTCCCAGGGCACAACAGGCAGTGTCCATTACTCAGACAAAATGACATAAAAAACGTAATATCGGCCTGTGTCTGTACGCTAAAAAAACTGCAAATATCAGCCAATTGATATATTAAGTCATTAGCTGTAATGGAATAAATGCTAGAAAGACATTTAATATCATACAGTGGAGAATTCCAGGCAACGCAATGGCAGTAATAGTGATAGTGGACATTTAAAACACTTAATATACACAAAAAAAAAACAAATATACACACAGAATATGCAAACATCTAGCCAATAATAACACATACCGAGCACAAAACATGTAATATTTGAATGAAATAAAGTCCTCATTCATAAGACAAGTGTCACATGACCTCATCTTTCCCTGGCGCTGTCCGTCTCTCTCTCAGACACTCCAGACAGATCCAGAGCTGACGGTGCAGTAAACCTCAGCTCCATAAACCACAGCGCTGTACAGCAGAGGAGCAGCGCGTGGAAAAACATGACACACAGCGGCTGCACTGTAAGACATGAAAACCACGGCACGACCCGAAATTAAGAGCACAAAAAGTGGCTGCGTTATTGTTGGCAGTTCGGGAGCGACTGTGAGCGCGGGCCACACGCGAGCAGCATCAGGAAAGAAAACACGTTCTATGGTTCATGTTTGTCCTCAAACCTGCACTTTTCATCTACAGTGGGTGAGGAATGTGTCGACGGTTTCCACCCGATCGACTTGTCATAATTCGGTGCTTTAATGGATCGTTTTAATGAGCGAGGTTTTCCCACCGCACTGGAACAAAGGACGACTGTTTGCTGTCCAGCTATAATATGAGGTCATAATGTTTCTGAACGATGTTACAAAGACTGCACTGTACTCTAGCAATACACTAGCAATATCTCTACTCCCTCGATATTAATGATTTCTTACAAAGTAAAATCCACAATCCTTGGGCAAACTCCTCGAAGATGCCAGAGGTTTGTTTAACTACTCTTTAGCGACCGGTGGACAGTGGAAGTACTGCTACTACAAGAAATGGTCCCCTGTGGACTTCTTGACATATTAGGGATGTCCATAATTATTCTGTTAATCGATACAACATAATTATTCAGGTCACAATATAATCGTGAGGACTAAAACAAATAACTGTGAGAATTGTAGTCAGCAATAACGAGTCATTTCTGTTTAATCTAATCACTGGTTTCAGGCACAAGGAATCCTTCTTGACCCTGGGCCTTGGTTGTCATAGCAACAGAGCTAACAGAGCTAAATCAAATCAACATACTACTGTGTATCTTCTGAAAGGACAAAGGTCCAAATCCTTCACATAAGGAACAAATCATATGCCTTAAAACTCCCAAAAACTAAGCGTAAAGTATTTTTACCAGGTCGTTTAAGCACCAATATCATTACATATTCTGAAAGTTTGATTTCATAGGGAGGAATTGGGATCCATTTTTGGTCATAGTGCCAATAATTGTTCATAATCGTGATGTTTCTTCTCACACATTTTAGACTGAATGATCTCCATTAAAACGTTATTAAATGCACAGCACATTAAGTCTTTAGCAAGGCCCACACATTGTAAAGCCTGGGAATGAGACTGGGACATATCTGAGCTACGGTTTCAACAGGTTCATCTCAATATTAGCACTGATAAATTGTCCATGGCCCTCAAGACTCTTAAGAAATGTTTTATAACACACCATTTGACCCGGCAGTGCTTTACGTGTGATGTGTGACTAACATGAAACACTGCACTCCAAATACAAAAAGCTGTAAACACGAGGATATTGTTAGATACCTATAATAAACTGCAGCCTCCGTCCGGATCCAAACCACATGCCAGCTGTATTTAGCCCATTAAAGACAACACACTGAGCCACAACTTAAAAGGTTTGTTATTAAATCTGCATCAAAGGTAGAGGCTTTCTGGCCCGGCACTTTCCGATGAGAAGTGCGGTTGCGTGGAAAGTGTCCGAGCACAAAACGACACTGCGTATTTTAATGATCTATAAGACGCAGCAGTGAAGAAGCAGCATTTTTTTGTTAATGAGGAGAAAAATAACAAGTTCATCGCCCCTCGGGAATGTGGTGATAATACTAATCTCATTCTCAGTGGATAACGTGTGGAAGCAGCAGCATCTGGATGATTAGAAATGTATTTTGAGTTTGTACGAATTAATGTAGACAAAAAACTAAATAAAAAAACAAATTTCCACATTGTTAAACTGCTTAACTTTCAGAAAGAGCGGTGGGAAGAGAGTAAAATGTACTTTCTACTGCTTCAAAATATTATAACTCATGTAGACACTGTACTACATGAGTAATAATATTTTGAAGAAGTAGCAGTAGTGGTATTTTGGGAAACTTCTACTCAAGTAAGTGTCATTGTATTTGTAAAGTCAACGGAAAGCCCTGTTCACTTATAGACTCACAATGAGAAGAATAAACAAAACTATATCTAGACTTTTACTTATTTAAGAGCTACTAAAATACATTATTCAAGCTGGGAGTAGGAGTAAAAGTAAAACTACTCAGAAGACTGAAAGAAGCGCAATTTTATTAACAAGTTACTCAAATGTAACTCACCTCTGGCCAAAACAGAGAGACAGATATAGATAAGATTGTACTTAATTTCTCCTGTAAAATGAGAAATTCAGGGCTCCAGACGCAAATACTGTAAGATCTAAGAGCCCAGAGCTTGAGTGTCTGTCCTTGGACTGTGGAGCCAACATTCTGAGAATACTTCAGAGCGTTTTAAAAGCTTGTTATGCCTATTTTATCGAACACATAACGCTTTCCACCAGACGGCAAGCGATAAACCTAATATTTCACTACTTCGGTCTCGCTCTTTGGGACACATTTGAAAGATTATGAAGCTGTTTTCTATTTAAAACTCCTTTACTGTCGCGGGGGACCTGCACTTAAAGGCTCAAAGGAAAACCAGTAAACAACAGTAAATATGTCACGTCTGTATAAAAAGCAGGCGTGTTGACACTCACTTTCAAGTGCACCGGAGCCCCAGAAGTTACGTGGGTTTGGAGCGTTTGTATTTACGGCAGAAGGAAGCGGTTATTTATCCCGTAGCGCTCCATCTCCACGATCTGAATGACGACTGGCGCACGGTGACAGTTAGCCTTACCTAGAGGTGTCCCAAAATATCGATATATTGTGATACTAAATTTGCTGATACAGTATCGATATCGTGGGCTGCTGGGAGTCATTTTCGGTATAATTTCCCGAATTATTTTGTGACCACGCTCTTGAGTTTGTGCAAGTCGTGGTTTAACAAAGAAAAATGTTGTTAAAATGTATTGGGTTATTTAAAAAAATACAGATATATCGTAGAATATCATGAGCAATATATTGATTACCACATGTATCGCAAAATTGTAATATTATCGTGTATCGCATTGGATCGTGAGGGACCTCGTGATTCACACTCGTTTGAAGGTGCATGAAAAGGTGGAGTTTGTGATTTGGATTAATAATGGATTAAAAAAGACCAAACTATAACTAAACTAACCAATACTTGCCGTGTTGCATCTTACTATAATATTTTTTCCCATTTTGTATACAGTAGAATGTTTTAATATTCTAGTTCAACGGTTCAATTTAAGGTTTTTTATTCTTAATGGATTTTTTGATTGGAAACTGCAAAAAATATATGTTCATTGAAATGTCCTCATTGTGGGACGAATAACGGTTCTCTTATGTAATCTTAATATCCGGTATGAAGACAGATACTGTACATTCATTGGTCACACATTAACTCAGCTCCTGTTAAAGTCATGACAAGGGCAAACAGATCCTGAATGGGTTGTAAACGGTGCCCCCATGTCCCACTGTGAACGCTGAACTAATGTAGAACGCAGGAGACAGAGGAGATGATGTCATGGTGCGCTCACGTCACCTTGTGCTCTGCTGACACTGTGGGCTTGTAAGGACAGTGGACAGCGGATCCACAACACGTTTGCCTAGACTTTAAACACACCGTCTGGGAAAGTGAGAATTAAAAGCTTTGTCCCATAATTAAGATACTCTAAATAAATATGTAGTCAAATGTTTATAGTACCAGAGGCCCAGCTGATTCGGTCATTAGCTGCACGGGCCACACAGGAGATGTTTTGGGCAACAGATCCCTAAAGACCTGCAGAAAGAGTCTAATTTTCTCCTCTCTAATTCAGAAAAATGTGAAGCAGATGTGGAAATACAGATGGTCAATGTGTCAGTGAGGTCACAGAAGGACAGGAGGACGTCCTCTGTCCTGTCTCTACTGTAACTCGACCTGTGTGCAGCAGAGGAGTCCTGCTGGACACAACCACAACAGGAATTAGTCCAGTGTTTTATGGATGGGGCAATAGATAAATGATCAGGCCCCAGGGATGTTTATAACATAGTTCACATTTGTGACTATGGCATGACTTTGTTTGTATGTTAAGAAATGTAAAGTATTGTCTTATCATGTGTAGACAAATTAAAACCTTTGTGGTGTAAGTTGACCGACACAGTGTGTCTTTACAGTTGTACACACACCACCAAGGCTAAAAGACCAGGACTAAATGTCTATATCAAGTGGACTGGGCTCAAACGTTGACATAACCTTCTACATTTTTGCATACTGGATCAATCACTATCTCTCAGTAAAACTCAGCTTGTGGCTGGTGCTCAGCCCTGCGCAGGTTGACTCAGGCCTTCTG
This sequence comes from Eucyclogobius newberryi, assembly GCF_026437365.1. Taxonomy (NCBI): domain Eukaryota; kingdom Metazoa; phylum Chordata; class Actinopteri; order Gobiiformes; family Gobiidae; genus Eucyclogobius; species Eucyclogobius newberryi. The sequence continues at coordinate 30,582,676 of NW_027316532.1, read as the reverse complement.
CATAAACAATCAACACTTCTAATTGAATTTTAAAGGAAACAGCTGTGGGGTCAAAAAGGCAAAAGTTCTCTGCAGAACTACGACTTGTTCCTCAGAACCACCGTTCCACTGAGCTAGGCTCAGAGATTTCATTGCACTTTGATCTGTGTTTTGTAACTGGATGCAGTTGGATATGGTGATGCTATTAGCAGATGAAATAAACATTTACACCAGTCTTCAACAGGGAAAACTAAAAAGTTACCCCGAACAGGATCAGCAATCATGAAGATTGTATCAAATAGACCCCAGAGACACTTGATAGCTCACAAACTCATAAACCCCCCACACCAAAGGGCAACTGGAGACGTGGGAAAGACCATAGTGAGTTACTGATCTGTGTGAACACCTCAGGCATAAGAGTGTGGACTGTGAAACATTACTACTACTACAGCATTTACAATTACAAACTGGGAACGTTTCAAAGGCTATATTTAAACAACTTGAAATATTGCTGAGTTCATGCTGATGATTCAAACGGGTGATTTTACTTATTTGACAGCTGTTATTATTCACATTGTCTGGTTAAAATTCAGAATATGTGCACAGTCACAGTTTGAGACAAATGAGACATAACTGTGGTGTTGTTGTGAAGATAACTTGACACAGGGAGGTGTTGCTCGCACACAGGGGCAGCCAACAGTAAACGCTGAAGCTCAACAGATGCTTGGCAAACACTGGGCGTTTTCCATCCCCCCAATATTCTCCTTCGACATTCAGGAGCTGTTTGCACAGAGTGATAATGAAACACACACAGCCAGAAAGAGAATAGACTGAATCCCGGCGCAGCGGTGGGCCAAACATGAACCAGGAATACTTGTCCTTATTTAATCAGATCTTTGGTTCCTCGATGAGAGATACTGCAGTATCTGAGAGCTCAGCCCAGACATTCTCAGATGGCAGGTCGCCTCGGAGCACGTCTCGGCTCAGCTACAGTTTAAACCAAGAACAATGTTGGAGTGTTACACAGCCCCCTCACACACACATTCCTCTGGAGCATTATCTGCTAAAGGCAGTCATGCACCAGGCCCCTGGCACCGGGCAGTGCCAGTGTGCCACTGAACTGTGAGCACAGACGTCTGGTCCAAAGCACCAGGTGCAGGTGTCACACACAATGACATGCTTATAATACATGTTGTTGTAGTTGTTATAAAACATCATTATGCTACCTTGATGTTGATTTATGTATTTAGTTAATATAAGTCATACAAGAAGGACACTGGCTCTCAAAAGTTGTCTATGACCTGGTTCTGCTTCTGCCCTGGCCTGACATTTGATGCTCTCGTGTGAAAAGAACAAAACAGAGCAAAAAGCTTTCACTGCACTTAGCTACCAGTAGATACAACATGAAATGGCAACACCAAGCAATATCTTAGCCACGATCATCTTTATCACACCAATAACATTACACCCAAAATAACTCATTAAAAAGATTAGTCAGGTTCAAACACTGAGATCATAAAGCTGTCGAAGAGGCTCTGAAACAGCACCCAACATGACATAAAAGGAAATGTGCTTTTTATGGAACGGAACAAATCAGGAATCATACAGAAAGTTGTGTTCATAATATTACAGTAATTATTTCTGACAGTTTCCACTCCTCTTTGTGATTTATGGGACAGTGGAATATTTTCTGGTGAAAGCAAAAACAAGAACATACAGATGTGGAGTTACATGCAAGTCCCTTCGAGCAAAAAAGAATTTCCTACAATTTACGAGGTCAATATTCAAGCACCAGCAGCGTTGTCACGATACTAACCTTTCAGTTGATATAAAGAGAAAGGTTCAACAGTGATATGATGCCACAAAGATAATGCCAACACTATTACCGTATTTTCTGGAATACAAGTCGCACCAATCCAAAAAATGCATGATAGAGAAGAAAAAAAACATATAAGTTGCACTGGAGTATGAAATGCGGTTGCAAGTGTAAACCAGGACTAAACCAGGACTACATCAGACCTAAACCAGGACTAAAGCAGGCCTAAACCAGGACTACGTCAGGCCTAAACCAGGACTAAAGCATGACTAAACCAGGACTACGTCAGGCCTAAACCAGGACTAAAGCAGGCCTAAACCAGGACTACGTCAGGCCTAAACCAGGACTAAAGCATGACTAAACCGGGACCAAAGCAGGACTAAAGCAGATCTAAACCAGGACAACGTCAGGCCTAATCCAGGACTAAACCAGGACAAAACCGGGACTAAACCAGGACTAAAGCAAGCCTAAACCAGGACTACGTCAGGCCTAAACCAGGACTAAAGCAGGACTAAACCGGGACTAAACCAGGACTACATCAAGCCTAAACCAAGACTAAAGCAGGACTACATCAGGCCTAAACCAGGACTAAACCAGGACTACATCAGGACTAAACCAGGACTAAACCAGGACTAAACCAGGACTAAACCAGGACTACATCAAGCCTAAACCAGGACTAAACCAGGACTACATCAGGACTAAACCAGGACTACATCAGGACTAAACCAGGACTAAACCAGGACTACATCAGGACTAAACCAGGACTAAAACGGGACTAAAGCAGGACTAAAGCAGGACTAAAACAGGACTAAAGCGGGACTAAAGCAGGACTAAAGCAGGACTAAAGCAGGACTACATCAGGCCTGAACCAAGACTAAACCAGGACTACGTCAGGCCTAAACCAGGACTGATATTGACAGTTTTTTCCCCCTCGATACCTGTATTGGTTGATTTTTTTAAAGCGGAGCTGATTTTTTAGTGAGAGTCTTGTGTTTTTATTTTTACTCATTTGTGATCTTGTGGGCCTTGTTATGGATCCAAAATATCCAAATATCGGTATCGGGAAATATTGGATATTGGCCAGAGCATCCAAGTACCGGATGTCAGAATTGGCACAAAGAGTCTCCATGGAGCCGAGCGCAGCCTGAGTGGGCAGTTGGAAGGATAACCTGGCGGGACCTCGGTGCACTCTGCCTTCGCTGGAATACGTCAGACCTCCGCAGCTCTTTGATCCCCGCTCTATTTGGGCGACGTTAGCGGGAAGTGCGGCCTGAGCCTGAGAGCAATCAAGGACTGGACCATTACAGCTACACACCTCTCCCTTTTGCTCCTCAGAATATCTCCCCTTTTTTTTTTATATATATATATATTTTTTTTAGAAAGCAAACAAACCACAAGAGGAACACAAAATATTTGCCTGGTTAAATGCTGAGCGAACACTTGGAGACTGTGCCGGACTCTCCTCAAAGGGCCAATAGATGCATTATACCTGCACTTGTTGGGAGGGGTGTGTGACGCTGGAATGCCAAATCCTGAAGGAATGTTATTTATTTTCACAAACACCCCAAATAGCCACATGCCCACACTCACGAGCACTTTACCCAGCGTTTGCATTAACCCAAGATTACTGCGGACCATGTGGCCTGACGCACTCGCAGCTTCTCAACCAATCAGAGAGCAGCGCTGCCTCTGCTTATCTCCCAGCATCCAAACGTCTAGCCTTCAAATCATAACGGCATCATGAGGGCCGCCACAACACAACGACAGCCTTGAGTTTAGCGGCAAAAGACAAGTGCACATGTTAGACAAATCATAATTCCTTAGGACAAAGATATGTGGTGTTTGTTCTACATCTGGCTGAGGTATATCGACTGACTCGCGTCTAGACAGGAGCGTGTATCATCGCAGACTTAAAGGGTTTTTATGCTGATTCAGAGAGGAAGATGGTGAAGGCATTAACCCGAAAGAGGAAAAGGAACAGATTAACTTCTTCCACCCACTTCAGAGCGCAGAGGCAATGTGTCATCACCAGAGAATTTAGAGCGAGCACCAGCGACTGAAGAGGTCTGAGCCAGGCAAACAGCAACGGGACATTACAGAGGTTATTTAAAGATGCTGATTGTAGTAAGCGTTGAGAAGTATTACTTATTTATTGTAAGCAAGAATTCACAGCGATTTGCTCTGCTTGTTACCAGAGTTGTCCAATAGCCACACAAGGAGCAGGCTACATGGACAGACGCTGTGTAATTTGGGACATTTTGAAGCTATAAAGAGAGTGTCTTCAAATACCACAAAAGGTTCAAGTCTAGACAAATGATAATATACAGCTCTGACAGTCGCCTGGAGCTTTGAAGGACCCTCATTTTGATCCTGGGAGAGTTACAACACACGCTGAAGCCCATTTCCCTTTCCCAGTCCCCCTCCCACGTGTCTAAATATGATGGACGACGGATGAGGAGAAAACTCATAATCAACACAAGGAGGAGGCAGGATTCTTTCCTGTCACAATAAACTAATTTGTGGCTTTGTTTATACACGCACTGATTTTAATCCACTGCATCTCACCACATGAAAGTCATGACAGTGTAGACTAAACAGTCAGACTTAACGCTGACAGAGTCCTTCTGTGCCTCTCACATGTGTTTAAAAAGATACACTACAACATGTAAGACACATTCTCACACAAGGACTGTCTCTGCCATAAACATGTGGAGAATAACTACTCTGTCTGTCAGAAAACAGTCACCACTTGGATTCAACTATTAAATACAGTAGGTCCGAGTCTCCTACTGGAGAACTGCTGCACAGGGTGAAGATCTTTCAGCTGCAACACGGTATTTAAACCCAACTGATGCAGTGAGTGACTTCTCATTTCTGAAACAACCATGTGGAAAGACAAATCCCGTTGTCATGGAAAATATGTGAGTGAGTTTGAGAAGGGTCAAATCATTGGCATCAAGCAGAGAAAACATCTAATGAGAAGCAGAAATTAATCTACTACAGATCTGAACCTCAGTGAGAGTGTTTGAGCTGGAGAAGGCTGTGTGCAGTGGTCACTCTCCATCATCAATACAAGATCAACTGTAAAATAATGTAACATTGGATGGAAATACATCTTTTGATATTACAGAAGCTTATTGAAACTATGCCACAGCGAATGTGTGCTGCAATCAAAGCTAAAAGAGGTCCTACGAAATAATAATAGAGCGTGTGCCCCTTTTTTCTGTGGCAACATTTTTATGGACAGGCAGTGCATATTTAACTAGGCCAACTTAATAGCTCAAACGAATAGCTCAAAAGGTAAAGACATGAGGGAAGACAGCCACTTGACATGTCAATGGATAACTTCTGCTCATCATCTCTGTTGTAAGACAATTCCCAAACTTTAATTTGACTTTATTTAAGCTGTCACTAGAGCTGACAAATCCATTTCCTTAAGAGTCATGATTATAGCCCATTAGGCTAGAAGACCATTATGTTTCTCCCTCGTTCTCTCTGGCTGATGGAACCCAATGACAAACACTACCAGGCAGTTTTATGTGTCCTTCCCTTCTGATAAGCCAGCTGTAGGTGTCATGAATGTGTCCTAACCTTCTGATAAGCCAGCTGTAGGTGTCATGAATGTGTCCTTACCTTCTGATAAGCCAGCTGTAGGTGTCATGAATGTGTCCTTACCTTCTGATGAGCCAGCTGTAGGTGTCATGAATGTGTCCTTACCTTCTGATAAGCCAGCTGTAGGTGTCATGAATGTGTCCTTACCTTCTGATAAGCCAGCTGTAGGTGTCATGAATGTGTCCTTACCTTCTGATAAGCCAGCTGTAAGTGTCATGAATGTGTCCTTACCTTCTGATAAGCCAGCTGTAGGTGTCATGAATTTGTCCTTACCTTCTGATAAGCCAGCTGTAGGTGTCATGAATGTGTCCTTACCTTCTGATAAGACAGCTGTAGGTGTCATGAATGTGTCCTAACCTTCTGATAAGCCAGCTGTAGGTGTCATGAATGTGTCCTTACCTTCTGATAAGCCAGCTGTAAGTGTCATGAATGTGTCCTTACCTTCTGATAAGCCAGCTGTAGGTGTCATGAATGTGTCCTTACCTTCTGATAAGCCAGCTGTAGGTGTCATGAATGTGTCCTAACCTTCTGATAAGCCAGCTGTAAGTGTCATGAATGTGTCCTTACCTTCTGATAAGCCAGCTGTAAGTGTCATGAATGTGTCCTTACCTTCTGATAAGCCAGCTGTAGGTGTCATGAATGTGTCCTTACCTTCTGATAAGCCAGCTGTAGGTGTCATGAATGTGTCCTAACCTTCTGATAAGCCAGCTGTAGGTGTCATGAATGTGTCCTTACCTTCTGATAAGCCAGCTGTAAGTGTCATGAATGTGTCCTTACCTTCTGATAAGCCAGCTGTAGGTGTCATGAATGTGTCCTTACCTTCTGATAAGCCAGCTGTAGGTGTCATGAATGTGTCCTAACCTTCTGATAAGCCAGCTGTAAGTGTCATGAATGTGTCCTTACCTTCTGATAAGCCAGCTGTAAGTGTCATGAATGTGTCCTTACCTTCTGATAAGCCAGCTGTAGGTGTCATGAATGTGTCCTTACCTTCTGATAAGCCAGCTGTAGGTGTCATGAATGTGTCCTTACCTTCTGATAAGCCAGCTGTAGGTGTCATGAATGTGTCCTTACCTTCTGATAAGCCAGCTGTAGGTGTCATGAATGTGTCCTTACCTTCTGATAAGCCAGCTGTAGGTGTCATGAATGTGTCCTTACCTTCTGATAAGCCAGCTGTAGGTGTCATGAATGTGTCCTTACCTTCTGATAAGCCAGCTGTAGGTGTCATGAATGTGTCCTTACCTTCTGATAAGCCAGCTGTAGGTGTCATGAATGTGTCCTTACCTTCTGATAAGCCAGCTGTAGGTGTCATGAATGTGTCCTTACCTTCTGATAAGCCAGCTGTAGGTGTCATGAATGTGTCCTTACCTTCTGATAAGCCAGCTGTAGGTGTCATGAATGTGTCCTTACCTTCTGATAAGCCAGCTGTAGGTGTCATGAATGTGTCCTTACCTTCTGATAAGCCAGCTGTAGGTGTCATGAATGTGTCCTTACCTTCTGATAAGCCAGCTGTAGGTGTCATGAATGTGTCCTAACCTTCTGATAAGCCAGCTGTAGGTGTCATGAATGTGTCCTTACCTTCTGATAAGCCAGCTGTAAGTGTCATGAATGTGTCCTTACCTTCTGATAAGCCAGCTGTAGGTGTCATGAATGTGTCCTTACCTTCTGATAAGCCAGCTGTAGGTGTCATGAATGTGTCCTAACCTTCTGATAAGCCAGCTGTAAGTGTCATGAATGTGTCCTTACCTTCTGATAAGCCAGCTGTAAGTGTCATGAATGTGTCCTTACCTTCTGATAAGCCAGCTGTAGGTGTCATGAATGTGTCCTTACCTTCTGATAAGCCAGCTGTAGGTGTCATGAATGTGTCCTTACCTTCTGATAAGCCAGCTGTAGGTGTCATGAATGTGTCCTAACCTTCTGATAAGCCAGCTGTAGGTGTCATGAATGTGTCCTTACCTTCTGATAAACCAGCTGTAAGTGTCATGAATGTGTCCTTACCTTCTGATAAGCCAGCTGTAGGTGTCATGAATGTGTCCTTACCTTCTGATAAGCCAGCTGTAGGTGTCATGAATGTGTCCTAACCTTCTGATAAGCCAGCTGTAAGTGTCATGAATGTGTCCTTACCTTCTGATAAGCCAGCTGTAAGTGTCATGAATGTGTCCTTACCTTCTGATAAGCCAGCTGTAGGTGTCATGAATGTGTCCTTACCTTCTGATAAGCCAGCTGTAGGTGTCATGAATGTGTCCTTACCTTCTGATAAGCCAGCTGTAGGTGTCATGAATGTGTCCTTACCTTCTGATAAGCCAGCTGTAGGTGTCATGAATGTGTCCTTACCTTCTGATAAGCCAGCTGTAGGTGTCATGAATGTGTCCTAACCTTCTGATAAGCCAGCTGTAGGTGTCATGAATGTGTCCTTACCTTCTGATAAGCCAGCTGTAGGTGTCATGAATGTGTCCTTACCTTCTGATAAGCCAGCTGTAGGTGTCATGAATGTGTCCTTACCTTCTGATAAGCCAGCTGTAGGTGTCATGAATGTGTCCTTACCTTCTGATAAGCCAGCTGTAGGTGTCATGAATGTGTCCTTACCTTCTGATAAGCCAGCTGTAGGTGTCATGAATGTGTCCTTACCTTCTGATAAGCCAGCTGTAGGTGTCATGAATGTGTCCTTACCTTCTGATAAGCCAGCTGTAGGTGTCATGAATGTGTCCTTACCTTCTGATAAGCCAGCTGTAAGTAGTTGTACGGGATCCGCCTGTTGAAATCTTGCAGCACATCTTCGCTGACTTTGTGCAGAGACTGAGGTCCAGACGTGTCCTCGATGCAGGAGTCCATGCACGCGGCTCTGCGCAGGACAGTGTCGAAGAAGATGAGGTCCGTGAAGTTGGCCTCAAACTGATGCTGATCCTGGCACCTGAGCCGACAGCGGACCTTGGTGCGGCGCAGCTCGGAGAAGCTGCCGAGCGCAGCCTCCATGTGGCGCACCACGCTCTCGTAGTCGCTCCGGTAAAACGCCTGGACCGCGTCCTCGTACAGAAGGTCATACGGCTGCAGGACAGCACAGGACATGGACAATACCGTCAGCAGGACGACAGACTGGGCAGCCGCGGAGGTTACGTCCATCCTCAGCCTCGCGGAGCGTCTCTCTGTGAGACCCGAGACAACACAAGAGTCTGTCAGTCACCGAAGCAGAAGATCACGGGGATTGTTCAAGTCCATCTGAAGTGTCCACGGGTCACGGCGGCACCGAGCGGGGCGGAAACAGTCTGTGTTTAGTCGGGGACACACATTTTGTTGTGACCCTTCTCCTTGGCTTCTGGAAAACTCCTCCCCTCAAGAGTGAACGGCCCCGCGGCGACTGTGGGGGGCAACACACCCACCACGACACACGCACCCACCATGACACACACACACACACACACACACACACACTCACACTCACAATGACACACGCACCCACCATGACACACACACACACACACACACTCACACTCACAATGACACACGCACCCACCATGACACACACACACACACACACACACACACACACTCACAATGACACACGCACCCACCATGACACACACACACACACACACACACACACTCACACTCACAATGACACACGCACACACCATGACACACACACCCACCATGACACACACACACACACTCACAATGACACACGCACACACCATGACAAACACACACACCATGACACACGCACACACCATGACACACACACACACACACACACTCACACTCACAATGACACACGCACACACCATGACACACACACCCACCATGACACACACACACACACTCACAATGACACACGCACACACCATGACAAACACACACACCATGACACACGCACACACCATGACACACACACACACCCACACACTCACAATGACACACGCACACACCATGACAAACACACACACCATGACACACGCACACACCATGACACACACACACACACCATGACACACACACCCACCATGACACACACTCACAATGACACACGCACACACCATGACAAACACACACACCATGACACACGCACACACCATGACACACACACACACACCATGACACACACACCCACCATGACACACACTCACAATGACACACGCACACACCATGACAAACACACACACCATGACACACGCACACACACACACACACACACTCACACTCACAATGACACACGCACCCACCATGACACACACACACACACACACACACACTCACACTCACAATGACACACGCACCCACCATGACACACACACACACACACACTCACACTCACAATGACACACGCACCCACCATGACACACACACACACACACACACACACACACTCACACTCACAATGACACACGCACCCACCATGACACACACACACACACACACACTCACACTCACAATGACACACGCACCCACCATGACACACACACCCACCATGACACACACACACACACACTCACAATGACACACGCACACACCATGACACACACACCCACCATGACACACACACACACACTCACAATGACACACGCACACACCATGACAAACACACACACCATGACACACGCACACACCATGACACACACACACACCCACACACTCACAATGACACACGCACACACCATGACAAACACACACACCATGACACACGCACACACCATGACACACACACACACACCATGACACACACACCCACCATGACACACACTCACAATGACACACGCACACACCATGACAAACACACACACCATGACACACACACCCACCATGACACACACACACACACACCCACCATGACACACACATCCACCATGACACACACACACACACACACACAATGACACACGCACACACCATGACAAACACACACCATGACACACACACACACCATGACACACGCACACACCATGACACACACACACCATGACACACGCACACACCATGACACACGCACACACCATGACACACACACACACACACCATGACACACACACACCCACCATGACACACGCACCCACCATGACACACACATACACACACACACACACACACACCATGACACACACACCACGACACACACACCATGACACACGCACACGACACACGCACACACCACGACACACACACACACACCATGACACACACACACCCACCATGACACACGCACCCACCATGACACACACATACACACCATGACACACACACACACCACGACACACACACACACACACACACACCATGACACACGACACACGCACACACCACGACACACACCATGACACACGCACACAACATGACACACGCACACACCATGACACACACACACACCATGACACACACACACCCACCATGACACACGCACCCACCATGACACACACACACGCACACACCACGACACACACACACACCATGACACACGCACACACCACGACACACGCACACACCACGACACACACACACACACCATGACACACGCACACACCACGACACACACACCACGACACACACCACGACACACACACACACCACGACACACACACACACCATGACACACACGCCACGGGGATGCAAACGTGAAGCTCCTGCGGGGTTTTTACTGCTGGACAGTGCGCGGGCCTTCGCTCATGTGAGTGTCACAAACAGTTTAGCAGACCGGAAACACACAAACTCAAGTGACCGTTCCGGTAGCTGTCAGCTCAAAGTTTAAACGAGTTTCATTCAGACGAACTGTTGAAAACAAAGCTGCTGATAATGGCTCAGGCTCCTCAGCACTTGTGCAGTGAGCGTGATGCAGTGTAGAATGTCTCCATCTAGTGGTCAGACAGTGAAACGCGTCTACATTTACATTAACCGAGTTGAAAAATAGTATTGGCTGAGTCAAATGCAGGGGGAAAAAAAAAGAGTATTTACTTATTTGTTTTGTAGTAATTTATTTTGATTAAATATTTGTTATACCTGGAGTGAAAGCATCAGTTTTCAGCTGTGTAGGTTATACAGATATATCAATGCAATGCAACATTAAATATTAAATAACCAATATCTAAAAGGTGTTTTCAAATTATTTTTACTTTTTTTTGTTGTATTAAAATATTCTCTTCCCAATTGAGTGATTTTTTAAAAAAATTTTCTTCTTTTCCCTAGACTGTTTGACCCTTTGAGCTCTGTTGGGCTACATATGAATTTTAAGTGAATAATTTTGGTAAATAAAGTAAGGTCTTATTGTTAATTGCACCGTTAGCCCGACCCCCACCGGCGCTTCAAAATGCAAATGGATTAATGCAGTCTTAGGGTCTGTTCTTCTCTACAGACCGAACCTGTACCAGTATTATTTGTTTCATTGCCATCTCTCTGCTGGGATGACATAAATTAGGAGAAAAGGAAGGAAACCATTTTGGCTCAGGAAAGTCCCCATTACTGGAGCGCCGTGCTGTGTCTAATGACTGTAAAATAACAATGTCTACTTACAGGAAAAAAGCAGGGTAGATAAGACAAAGCCTGTAGGGTCAAGTCTTGATGGGAATGTACGCTTATAGTTTATTGTACATAAGCCTCCATTATTTCTGTCACCTTCAAATCACTATGCTTACAAATAACAACTAAATAATAAACTAATCCCACCACAGATAAAGCAGAGAACTCAGGTCTGAAAAAGAGTAACATCTAAACCTGCTCAAAAGGCAAAATGGTGGTGGGGGAGTGAAAAGAAACATTATTTCTCAGACTAAATCAAAGAAAAACATTTATTAGAACAATCTGACGTACAGGATCATATATCAAATGAGTATGATATTTACACAAGATGAAGAAGTTTACAATCTCTTAGACAGCATATATTTGTGTCACAAAACATGTTCAAGTTTTCTGCAATGCGACAATAAATCAAAAAGTCTAATATTTTAATTGGATTACTCACTCTAGTGTCCAGATAACAAAAAACTGTTGAAAAACCTTCATACTGTAGAAAAACGTTCAGTTGTAGTCATCTGGACTCTGTTTTTAGGACAGGAACCTTTTTCTACAATGGAACACTCCTGGACGACACCGACAAAACCTTCATATGCACATTCTTGCATTTCATTTAGACATAGTCGGATTTCTGATTACTTGTGGGAAGCAGATGATTGACTGTATGAGGCGTGGTGCTGCGTGAACACCTACGATAACACAGAAACACTCCACCCAAAATATTGAGGAGGCTACCTGCCCAGCTGATGAAAATTGCCTTCCCAAATTCAAAACTGAAACACATAAAAACATTGTTAAAAAGAGAAATGGCTTGTGTAATAAAAGTTTTTCTGTACCTATTAAGATGATGGGCCACTTTGTTCGCGTCAACAATATAGCTGACATACCAGGAGGTGATGATGAGTGACAGAAGACCTACAAAATGAATAAATAGTCTTAGTTTGTAGTTACTCCTCACTGATTTGACGTCACACACCTGCGATGATGAAGATGATTCCTCCAGTCATAGCGGTGTGGGCCTTGGTCTCACTCTTCCCGTCCATAAACCGGGTGCACTTCATCCCCAAAGTGGACACCAGGAGCCCCACCGCCGACAGGAAGATACTGAGCAACATCGCCACTCTAGTGGCCTGGATCTCCACTGCCAACACAAATTAACTCACATGCACTCCAACTCTCATATTTTTGGGGTTAAATGGTTATTAAGATTATATATACACATCAAAATCTTTTGCATTTTTTTATCATGAGCATGAGATTTTGTGGTTTGCATGTCATTTAAATAATATTAATGGTCCAGAAATCCAATTATAATCTGTTAGTGTGCAATTGAACGTAGCCACTGAATAGGACTGTTAGTGCTATTATATCACTTTTAATATCTAGCCTAAATTTAATGCCCTGGGCAAAAGAGGAAAGAAACTTGAACATGACACTAAGTTAAACAAAAATAAAAATGCGAGAGTTAATGCATTTACCTTATCCCCAATATATTTCACAATCCTTAAACTATAATATATTCAACATGTGTTTACTATTGTGTTTGCTGGTTTGAGGCCAATAAATAAAGGTTTGTAGTCTGCATCACAGGCCAGCAATAGAAATGTATTTTAAGTGAGAGCGCATCACAAGGAAAAGCGCTCCAAGCTTTTACGCACACGCGGTAAACTTTACGCACCAGGGAGTTTGAAGATGGATTCATAAAAGTCGCAGTCCGTCGTCTCATATTCACTGCAGCTCATCCACAGACCATCGTAAATGTTGTGCGTCTTTCCTCGAGACTGTTGTTTCCATTCAACCATGTAAGTAGCGGCGATGGTGCCGGCCAGACCCAAAAGTGCGAGCACAAAACCAAACAGCTGGACCCCCGAGCTGGCCATGGCTCCAGGAAGCAAAGAGAGAGAGAGATGTAGGCTGAATAAAATATAATGCAGAAAAAATATCTCAGAGAAGTTGTTTCATTAATCTTTAAAGAGGACAAGGAGTGATGGACCGTTACACGCGCACGCTCATTTTAAAGTCGGTCCCAGTGTGACGCACAGGCTCCACCTGCAGGGGATGATGGGAAAGCGTCCAGATTGACTGGGATGTAAATTTAGGCCTCACCGGATTTAACTCAAACATTGCCTCAACGTATCAAAATACAAGAAAACAATCCACTGAGCAAAAATCCACTCGTACTTTTAAAAACATTAAACATTTGTGAATTTGTCTAAAAATGTATGTTTTTATGCCACATAAACATTAACTTTAAGTAAGCATTGGATAAATGTACCTTCTCACCAGCTTTGAGAGTAGGTATTTTGCATAGCTGCACTGCTTAGAGTAGCCTAACATTTATATTAAAATGTTATGTAATGTGAATTGGGGACATTTTATTATTTTAACAATTAAAAGTAGTAGCAGCACTTTCAGTAAAAGCTATTTTGTGGTTGTTTAAAGTTGGTTCATCAATTATATTTTCTATTTCAACATTCCAGTAGTAATGTTTCTGATGTCACTCTGTTGAAGGAATATAATGACATGCCTCTTAAGCTAGTTCTATAAAACACGTTGTTGTTTGGAACATCATTTATTTACTATGTGTGCGAAGTCCGCCCCAGTAAATGGAGTGAACAGGCTGCAGGGAATTTACTAAAATTAACTCCACATAATTTCAACATGATTATCAACCTATAATTGGGGAAGGAGATGCCAGTTTGTAAACACAGTTTGGTCCGTTAGATTGGATCACGGGCTGCCCTTTTCCGGAAAAAGTCCCCAGACACAACAGTTTGCACTAATTAAGGTCTGATGCATCCTCAGTTTCAAGACTAGGAACTATTTACCTACAAGGTTTTCATCATGTCAGAGCTCAAAGATGAAGAAGTGTTTTTGGAGGAATTACCAGATGGACACCCACAATTGCTGGAAATGTTATGACACAGATTTCCACTATACACTATATCTCTGGTTCTTTCCTGAACAAAAAAATCATGACAACATCACACCAGAAAAGAAAAAGATCCATCCTGATAACATTACCATCCTGCATGCTCCAAATCCACAGTGAAATCCATATATTTACTTAAATTATACAAATTAGATTGTCATGTCTGGGAAGTGAATTGCACCACATATTTGTCATGGTTAATGTGTCAGAAGCAGCCACTCATTTTGTTCTAGATGTTTGTATCTAACTACCACAATTCTGAGTCTATCTACATCTCTTCCTCAAAGTTGAGAAATCATTATTGGACAGTTAACAATGAGTTAACTTTCCCAAACTGACTCACTTGTAACTTGGGTTCTTGTGACTTGGGTTCTTTTCTGGGTCCTTTGTGCATACCGGTAAACATGACAGTTGTCCATTGTTCCCTACATTGTTCAACTCATTTTCTTTGTAAAATTACCAGGTCCATAATGTGTTGGCAGATTGTTATCAATAACATTAACATTTCAAATCTGGACACAGCACCTTAATGACCCCAATTCACTCTTTATCAAATTAATCATTTCCTCTGTGTTGTATGTCGGCTTTAATGGTTGAAATTGATTGAAATGTTTAAGAAAACGGTGTATAAACACATTAAGAGTGGCTGTGAGAATGTCCTGGTTTTCTTAAGATTAGCTCCAAGAAAGCTTGTCGTTTTATTGAATACACAATACTATTGTTTCTATAGCCTGATAACCAATAACATACGGATTTCATAACATTTTATTTCTTGCAGAAATGCATAAATTAAAAAAGTACATTGAATGTTTAAAAAGTGTGTTAAAAGCATATTTTCAGCTGTAGACGTTTCCACCATCACACACTGGAGAACTGTAGGGACAGATATCCAGACTGTCATTCATTTCTTTCCACTTTGTGTGTTTTGACAGGAGCGCTTGGTGTGCCATCTAGTGTTTATGAAACATATGGATCATCAGGTTTAAACAGATCAAATGAGAGGGCAGAAAGGTACAGGAGAAAATTATGTTAACAATTCAAGGAGTTGTGTTACTAAAAAGGCAGTAGTTGAGTATAATAGTGACCAGAACTAGGCTTTTCAGAGTTTAACTTGATAAAGCTATTTATTTGAAACGTTTAAAGAAAACTAGAAAAATAAGAAATTATACCAAGATTCTAAACTCATTTGTCCAAAATGTAGTATTTGCTTTAGTAAATTCATAAATGTAATAACAAAATCATATTCATGTTTTTTTACAGAATGTTAGGTCTGTGTACAAAGTATAAATCATTTTTGCTTATCGTGTGTTGTATGTGAAACTGGCTTTGAAGCCCTGACCTTAAGTTGAATGCAGTACTCTCTGTAAGTGGTTGGACTTGTCAAACAAAGGTGTGACACTACCATTAATAACTCCAATCATCCCTGACATATTTGTGGGGAGAATATGTTCACACCTACAGATTCTCAAAAATGGCCCCACAATGTTACATCATACACAGATTTCTTCTAAATGGAACACTCCTGGATGAATGACAGATTACTGACATCGTGTACAGATGTGACCATGACTCTTATCTTCTGACCATTTCCCACTTCTCCAGGGAGTGAGGCATTGTGGAAAAGGCCTACACACCTTTCTACAAAATGTGAAGATGATGTGAAAGGAAAGTGTTTACAAGTCATTAAATAGGGCCATTCAGTATCATTTGTATTATAGTAAAACAAACAAACATATATAGCCTATATTATATTTTTCGGATTCATGCTAATGTTGTAATACCACACAGACAATACAGTGTTAAAGAATTTCCATCCACCATCCATCCATTCTATTTATTTATTTACATTTTCATATTGTCTTTTGTTAACAGATGAGCTTATGTCATTTATTTTATACGTCATACATTTTATTTATTTTGTTTTTAATCCCTGTGTTCCATTATTGTGAGAAAAGTCAAATACATGAACTCGTACACACCATGCTGCATTGTATATTGTCATTATAAAAGCAATAGTAATGCTGTGTAAGAACATGTGTGTGTAATTTGTGCCTGCTTGTGTGGGCCGTGTGAGGACTTGTGTGGCTCGGAGGGCGACTCCCAGAACAGGAGCTGGTCTGGTGTCATTCCTGCAGCAGGCTGAGCTCCGAGGCCTGGGGACAAACTGCCTCTGCTGCCGCTGACACAGAGTATGACACCGCTCTGTGCAGCTCTGACCAGCTCTGAGCAGCTCTGTGCCAACACAAGGCTCTCAGAGTAAGACAAGAAGCCACATCTAATGTCACAGTCAATAAAACTGAAAGAAGTGCGATCACTGTGGAGAAATAAGACAAGAATAACATGTTTACTTAGGGTAATTCGACAACACCTGCACAATTCAATCTTTCTCGACTCTTTTTTAAAATTATACAAACTAACTAACCAACCAACCAACCTTGGGGTATTTGCAGACATTGTACTCAGTTAACAAAATAAGAACAAAGCAAAATGTTACAAAAAGTAAAAGGAGGCCTATGGGAAATTTAAGATCCTTATTTATTGCATAAAATAAATGTCAAACAATAATGCTACTTTTTCTTAATTTGTAATATATTTAGTTGGCCATTTGAAGTAGCAGTATGAGGGAAAATGTATATTTTTGTAGAGCTGTAACTAAACCTTGATCTAATCTTATGATCAATCTATAAATTGTCATTGGTATTCAATTTTGATTTTGGATCAGGGCTGATATAGGCTTTAGATCAAATCATTGCTCATTTAATAAGATATTGATTTATACATTATACATATAGTAATTTAATCAAGCTGCTTGTACATCTTTAGTTCAACAAATCATATCACTACTGGCTTTTTTGATGTGCCATGCCTTGATTACACCAATAAAAGCTTGTGGTTTTCTGTTAAGGGC
Source organism: Eucyclogobius newberryi (assembly GCF_026437365.1). Taxonomy (NCBI): domain Eukaryota; kingdom Metazoa; phylum Chordata; class Actinopteri; order Gobiiformes; family Gobiidae; genus Eucyclogobius; species Eucyclogobius newberryi. Next base: position 30,564,940 of record NW_027316532.1, on the reverse strand, counting down.
TGGCTGAGCCTCTGCCCAAATAGTTCTGTCCTTCTCTACCGGTTTTTCCTGAAGATGCGCGTGGGGCTTTTTCAGGTGAGCTTACAAACTTACAAATGAAGTGTATATAAAGGCAGAATAAGGCAGTTTGAGCAAAATACACATGTTTGAGTTGTCAACCGTGGTGTTCAGCAGTTTACCCTCACACTAAGTAAACATAGGGCTACGTCATAGTGAGCGGGTTTCACTGCCCCCCTCACCGTTTCAGTAATGAGTGGGTGTGTCTTCAAGTCTCAACACGGCATGTTGCACTTGATAGACAGCTGCGTGCACTCTTTTACCTGCCAGGTGAGCCATGGGAACAGAGCAGGAGCAGTGACTGGCTTTAGCACTTTGCCACACAGGACCGTCCCGGGTGAGGATGAGCTGCGCGGGACAGGTGAGTATCAGGTGAAATTACTGTGGTGTTTTTTGGTGATGGTTCATGTCACACTGGATTTTTGTTTTGACACATTGTTATGCATGTCAGTGTTTTTCCTCTGGGCTGTAAAGTGCCTGCTCAGCAAACACCTGTCGCTGCATGGGACACTGCACTTCACCGCCCTGTGCGGTCCTGAACACTGTCAACTGTCTTTGATAGTCCTCAAAGGCCTGAAACAAATAAAAGGCAGAATGTTACGTACTTCTCCACTGATCTCTCCAGAGGCAGTTGCGTTACCCGCACAGCTAGAAACTTTGCCTGAGAATTTCTCTGCTCAAACATTTCAGTCATTGTTTCTGGTCGTGTGTGTAATGTATACAAATCAATACTGTGCTTGTGGACACTCCGAGATGGATGGATTTGTCATTTGTTATTATGGGGGACACATAATCTTTATTTCTGTATGTGATGGCGTGAGTGTTTCCATGTAGATAGCAGTTTAATGTAGGTAGGTTGGGACACATCTGGGTGAGGGTCCAAGTGTTGCCTCATGAGGACAGATCAGTAGGTTGGGACACATCTGGGTGAGGGTCCAAGTGTTGCCTCGTGAAGGACATGTTTGGTATGTTGGTGAACCAGCTCAGCTTAGCCCATCACTTCCTGAAGGGTGTAACCGGTACATTCAATAACACTGGCATAGTTTAATTAAAAGATGCCAATAGCAATGACGCATTAGATGAAGTCAAAATTATTGTGGGTTATTACAAGTTTAGTATTCGCCTCTGAATTTAACCGTGTTGCAATCATTCTGTGGCTTTAGCCAATTATTTTTCAAAATGTATTCATATTACAAAACCATGCTGTACATTTCTAAATAAATATTGTGTATGACAATCACCTGCCTTAACCGTTTGTGTATGGAGTGTATGTTCAGGCTGCGTTCCAGTCAGAATTATGTAATAATGGTGACATCCAGTTTCCACTTGAATAAACATGTGCATTCTAAAGAAAGTGTATTGTTGAGTTACTAATTATTGAGCGGAATGTAATGAAACCTATGAGCTCTATTAATAACACAAATATGTCAGATTGTGTGTGTTAAACAGTACTGTTATATAAATAACTGACAAACACCAGTGAAATATATGCAGTTACAATTTAATATACTGAATGTTGCAATGCAGAGACTGAATCCCTTCTCTAAACTCTAGTTTCTGAATGTGTTGACACTGTTCAATCATGTTACAGTTTATGGTATATATTGCATACAAGCTCTGGATAAAAATGTTCATGATACTTTGTCCTTCATGGACAACACTTACTTACGTCCGATGCACAATTTACACAGCTTTGATCAACAGTGTCCACTAGGAGACACTCTAACAAAAAAAAAGCAGCACGCTTGCCCTTTAAGGGCGGCAGCTCTGCTACAGCCACGACCATAATCTCCACCTCAGTCCCTGAATGAAAGATATGGCACAACCCGTGAATTTAACAGCATTTAGCACGTACAGTATAAAACACGTCTTCAGCACTCACATTTATCACTATGGGCCAAACCAAAAGTACAGATCATTCACTGACATTTATTCATTTATTTCACTTGTGTAAGACTGCTCAGTGTCAGTAAATATAAGAACTCCATAATTCAATTTTATATTCAATATGAACAGAAAATTCTAGGCATACTACTTTTTAATTTTCACTCCTCGTTCCTGCTTTTCCTGTACCGACTTCCCTGTTTAGGTCTATTGTGCAAATGTTTGTTTTCTCAGCAGGCAGGAAGTAAAACCCCACACGAAACAAAGAAATTAAACAAAAAGAAGTTGGAGGGAATTTCTCAGGAAGACAAAACATATTAAAATAAAATGTAGGCTTAATCTTACTGAGAGCAAAATACGTATTTAAATTAGAAGACACGATTGACGTGAATAAAACATAATTTGATATTTACATTTAAATAATGATGATACATTATGAACTACTCCGCCACATTTATCCCTTTTCCAGGTACACGTTGTACTGTGTCAAATAGAAAGAGGTTTGGTTTATAAACAACAGAATATGACATAATGACAGAAAAGAAAAGAAAAGTATGTTGGATAAAGTATATTTTCTAATAAAGACTGTTGGCTTTTGTGGCTGTAGCCCTTTGTATATAGTAATCCAGAGAGTTTTAACAGAACTGAAATGTACACAGTCGTACAGTTTACATTAGCATGCACCTACAGACAGTGGCCACAAGGGCCTTCGACTAAAGAGAGATGATCTTTGTAATGCCCCACATTCCTGGCACTGGAACATACAGTAACAATAGTACTGATGGCACATAGTTATGACCTGTAAGGAGCTGCCGAGGTCGTTTAATGTAAGACAACAAGGCCTCCATGTTGGAGAAAAGAGGCACATCATCCCATGAAATACAAAACTCAAAGTAAACTTCACAAATAAAAGTAATAAATACTCAACAAAAAGGAATGGAAGTATTAACTAGTTCTTACACCTGCCTCATTCAATCCTCCATAAAAAGTCAATTTATTTTAATAAAAATGCACAAAATTAAAAGAATGTACCATCACGCACAGATCCCCTTAAATTTGATTCTACTTTTGATGAAAATTCAAATGTTCAAATGCCACCACATGAGATTGTCCCAAGGCTTTTGGTCAAGCGTGAGTCGATGGAGAGGAAACCGATGAATACAATAAGGGATTGAACTGACCGAATGTCTGGACAAGAGCCTGAGTCACCGCTTGTAATAGGCACCTGAAAAAAGAGAGAAATCTATCAAAATGTCATCCACGATATAACAATAACAAAAGCACACACTGACAGTGCAACAAAACACATTTCACAATGACAGCGTTACATCACACAGTGAATTTAATTTCAGAGTAAAATCAATCTTCAAGTTACATGAAAAACCACACGATCCGCCATATTGAATCTCTAAACTCTCTTAACTTTCCCAATTGCCAGCTGTGACATATCGGTTTAAAATGACAACATATGATATGCTAAAATGTGAATAGAATCTACAGGTCCAAACAGATCTTCTTGCAACTGAAAAATGGCACATAAATGTCTGCTAAAGAGTCTGTTTTAAGTCTGGCAATAACCAAAACACGGATCAGGAATAAAAATATAAACTATTTAATATTACCTTTTCACCCAGATTTGTGGGTTTGGATGCATTAATCAACAAAATGTCATACACAACTTTATATCATTTGTAATACATTAAAATCTCCAGAAGATGTATTTTGAGGCTTCATGTGGGCGGAGCTTTGTGCTGTGAGGCCTCATTGGTTCATGAGGCTTCACTTTCTCACTTTCTAGCATCACTTTCTAGTATCACAGTAAGAATAAAATACTTCAAAATCTAGAAAGAAAGAAAAGTAACCACTCCTCCACATACGCCATAATATCAGTGAATGGCGCGCACTCGTTTTAGGTTCTTCTCGCGCGCTACAGGATTAGGATTACCTCTGGTCGTAGGCTCTGGTCTGGTGGGGGCTCGAGGGGGAAGGGGCTGGTCTGGATAGCTGTAAGCAGGGTTCACATTTGCGTACTCGTGTGGCCGGGGCTGAGGAGGCCTGAGGGGGGGAAGACAGTGGATGTTAAGAGTTGGAGCTGTGGAAGGTGCGGACGCTTCAGTGCAACAGCGGCGCCAGGAGGAGCCCCGTACCTGGCGGGTCGGCTGTGGTTCTTCTGTCGATGGTGATCAAACTCGCCCCGTGTTCTTGGTCGGACTACTTCCTCTGAATTCGGCTGAAAGGGATAAATGCAAAGTGTTTTCATGCGCGCTTACAGAACGCGCTCCAGTTTAGTTCTGGGGCTGGAGAACAGACGTGGCGCGTACCCGATATTCGAGTCTATCCCGTTCCCTCTCCTTTTCCCGCTGTCTGTCTTTCTCTCGCTCGCGCTGTTTTTTGTACTCCTTCTTTTCTTGTTCCATTAGCAGGCGCGCGATCTCCTACAAAACGCCACGATTCACAATGTTTTAGAAGGCAATCGGAATACGTTTCTTGCGCTTTCCTTTTTTATATTTATGCTTACTTCATCCTGTGCCACTTGAGCTGCACGTGTGATCGTACTGTTTGTCTACAGAAAGAATAAACATTATTAATACAAATAAGTGGACATACGTAAGCCATTAGCTTTATATACTATAAGACTAGTTCCTTTTAGAGGATGCAAGTTCACATCACAATGTTTTAGTTATACATTTGTTTGTCACATCGCCCAGCCGTAGGGTACAAACAGTTGAGGTTTTCCCTCACCTTGAGCTCTTCCTCCTGGAGTTTCCTGGCCACCTCTCGGTCCGTCAGCTCCTGCTCGTGGATGTCCAGTTTGGTCAGTCCCTTTGTGGCTTCGGTCAGTTTGTAATCAGTCTCTGCGACCACCTCGCTACTCCCTTTGTGCAAAACACAGTCAGGTTATGTTAGAGGACACACATAACACTCGACTTTGTATGAATGTAAAATATGTAGAATTGTGATTATTAATTAAATGGTCAACTATGTCGTTATTTTTTTTTTAATTAGGTTCAATTTGTACAAGCAAGGTTGCAGATATTGATTGCAAACAAGAACTAAATTGGTTGATTCAGACCATTAAACAATAAGTTACCAGTGTTCTGTTTGCGTGTGAATCAAAATAAAATAAAAACACTCCACAAAGAACAGAAAGAGGAGGGGATGATTCACAGATGCAGAATGAGCAAAAGCACATCACAACAGTCTGTTTGAAGGTTAGAGGGATTATTTTGAAAGACCCACCACCACCACAACAAACCAGACGAGCCGATTGGCACAGGGTGCTACCTGTCACTGCGTTTGGGTGAGAATGACCTCTGTCTCTGGCAGGACCCTCCCAGAGCTCCCTGGACTCCTTTCTGCCTCTGTCGTTGTGCTCCACAAACACATCATCAGCACTCGACTCCATCCGCTGCCGGCCTCTTCCTCTTCTATCCTGCTCCTCGTCCTCCTGCCTGGACAGCCTGTCCTTCCTGGGCCAGTCCCAGCTGGGACCTGGACTGGTGTCATAGTAGTCTTCATCCAGGACTCTGTCCCTGCTGCGTGTCCTGGCTTTCTGTGGGTCTCTGTTCCTGTGGCGTTCTTTGTCCTGGAGTCGATCAGCACTGAGGCCCCGGCCCCTGGAGTGCTCCCTGTCTCTGGTGTAACGGTGGCCCTCCTCGCGCCCTCTGCTGTCATTGCTGTCATTGCTGTCATGTCTGTCATGTCTGTCATGTCTGTCATGTCTGTCATGTCTGTCATGTCTGTCATACTGCCGGTCATGCTCCCTGTCCCTGGACGGCTGAGGAGGTCTGGCCGGCCTCTCTATTCTCCTCACGGGTCTCTCGTTGTCCAGTGTGTGACGCCGGCCGGTCTCTGAGGGGACATAGTCTGGGTATCGTTCCCGGTGTTTTCCTCTGGGGGACAGCAGGTGCTCAGGATAGGGGTCAGCGTGCCTGCCCCGACTGCTCTCGGCCTCTAAGGAGTGTTCTGGGTACCTGGAGTGGCTGTGGGGGGCTGCTGGATCTCTTTTAGGGTACCTACTGCGTTTGGGCTCAGTAGAGCTGTATTCGGGAGAGTAATCTCGATGTGGACGAGCAGGAGATAATGATCTGTATTTAGTTGGTTTATCCAAGTCCAGAACCCTTCTTGCTGTGAAGCCGGTTTGATGTGGATAAGCAACGTTTGGAGAGAGTGTCATTGTTTATCATGAAAAGGTGAAGAGAAAAAAAAAAAAAAAAAAAAACAGGAATGAACAGTTAACAGTTTTTGTACAAAGTGATGTAATGTTTTTTTAATAGTTTTAGCTGCACCCAACCCGTGGTTACTCTGCTACAGTACACATGCAAATGAGCATTAAGAGAAGATTAATTAGCAAGATAAAACACAAACATTAACAAGCACTTTGAAGAAGTGCTCGTTAATGTTTGTGAAACATTTGAACTTTTTGAACAAAAACAATTGGGTGCAAACACGCACGCACGCAAACCTGCTCAGTCACAGTCAGCTCAGAGGAATGTGAGCTGCCCGACTGCGTAATGTGTAACAGAAAAAATATGTTTGTTTAGAAAAGGAGGAGCTCGGCTCTTATGTGAGCGATTAAGCACCAAGGCATATATGGTTCATCTTCATGAAAATTACAACAAGAAAATACATTTTTATTAGTCAATATATGAGTTTATACACTCTACGGATATTATAGCCTTATCAATTTTGTGTTGATAAAAACAATCTTGACTTGACCACTGGTAATACTTTTAAAACACAAAACTAAATGGAGGATAACCCTTGTTATTGCTAATTGTTAAAATCATTGAGTGGCATAAACAACACTAGTGCTCACCTCCTTGGTCCTCAAAGTATTCATCCTCAAAGTTTGTTTCCAACTGCTTCTGCCTCTTCTTCTCCCCTTTCATCTCCTTCTCGTGGAGCTTTCGAGCTATGGCCTACAAACAATCACCACACACAAAATCATTTGTTGCAAATAGGCCACCTAGTCTGGTTACAAGGGATTTCTGGATTTGTGCACAGTTTTTGGGTTCTGAAATAAAAGTTGGATTTATTACATACTGTACGGGAACAGTACAGTATGAAGCATCAACTCCGAATCAGAATGTCATCATTGGGAGGATATAACATTTATGAATCATTATTGAAGGTGTGTGTGGTTTCTTACAGCATCCTTCTCTTCTTGCTGTCGCTGCCGCTCGGCCTGTCGGACCAGTTCTTCCTGAATCTCTTGGGCGATCTCTGTATCTTGACGCTCACTTAATTTCCCACATGTTCGGAGGACATACAATAAACACAGAAGATAATTTTAAATACAAACTATATTATACATTATTGATCTTTAAAAGATTAATGATTGATAACATGAGCATGGTTGTTATTTATTAAATGGTAAAAATTAAAATGTAAACATGGGAATCTACCTCTAGGACATCTTAAAGTTGAGGCACCTAATCTTTAAACTGGGGAAGTAGTAGTTTAAACCTGCGGATCTGATTCATCCCTAGCTTTCACAACCCAGTGGCAGCTAGCATTCACAGCTTTAGCTTTAGCTGTGAACGCTAGCATCACAGCTTTAGCTTTAGCTGTGAACGCTAGCATCACAGCTTTAGCTTTAGCTGTGAACGCTAGCATCACAGCTTTAGCTTTAGATGTGAACGCTAGCATCACAGCTTTAGCTTTAGCTGTGAACGCAAGCATCACAGCTTTAGCTTTAGCTGTGGTGAACGCAAGCATCACAGCTTTAGCTTTAGCTGTGGTGAATGCAAGCATCACAGCTTTAGCTTTAGCTGTGAACGCTAGCATCACAGCTTTAGCTTTAGCATCACAGCTTTAGCTTTAGATGTGAACGCTAGCATCACAGCTTTAGCTTTAGCTGTGAACGCAAGCATCACAGCTTTAGCTTTAGCTGTGGTGAACGCAAGCATCACAGCTTTAGCTTTAGCTGTGGTGAATGCAAGCATCACAGCTTTAGCTTTAGCTGTGAACGCAAGCATCACAGCTTTAGCTTTAGCTGTGAACGCAAGCATCACAGCTTTAGCTTTAGCTGTGAACGCTAGCACCACAGCTTTAGCTTTAGCTGTGAACGCAAGCATCACAGCTTTAGCTTTAGCTGTGGTGAACGCAAGCATCACAGCTTTAGCTGTGAACGCAAGCATCACAGCTTTAGCTGTGAATGCAAGCATCACAGCTTTAGCTGTGGCGAACGCAAGCATCACAGCTTTAGCTGTGAATGCAAGCATCACAGCTTTAGCTTTAGCTGTGGCGAACGCAAGCATCACAGCTTTAGCTGTGAATGCAAGCATCACAGCATCACAGCTTTAGCAGTGAATGCAAGCATCACAGCATCACAGCTTTAGCTGTGAATGCAAGCATCACAGCATCACAGCTTCAGCTGTGAATGCTAGCATCACAGCTTCAGCTGTGAATGCTAGAATTAGATTGATCCAAGCACAGCTGCAGCCTTCCCAAATTGTCAAATAGGACACAAAGTTATTTTTTCAGAACTGACAATTGATAAAAACGTTTACATGTAGTTGTAGTTGTAGACACCACTCAGCGGTTTCGTCACAAAGTGACACTTTTACAATATACTCGGACTGGACAACATTTACAAAGAACCAAATTCAAGTTTCAAACCGTTTTTATTTTATAATAATTATTTAATAGACATAAGGTAATCAAATAGCATATATACTTATTTAAGCGCTAGTGCACACTTTGTTTCTAGCATGAGTAGCATGTGAATAATGTTCTTGATGTTCTGAACAGCTTGACTTACTTTCACCTTTACCAGATCTCATCAACAACACCATCTGCCCGCAGGCCTGACATCATGGTGCGAAAAGCCACATAAAACAAGACTGCTGTACAATAATAGTACAAAACAGTGAAAGGTCTGCTGAATTGTGCTTTGTTTATCAAAGGTTTTGTTTGAGCTGTATGCAAGTATGCATGGGCATTTTTGGTGTTAATGCATGCACACTTTCGTACGGGCTTCGCCCATTTACAATGATAATGTTGCCACTACTAGGGACGTGCATAAGTTGTAGGGTGACCAGATTTTCAAAACTCAAAACTGGGACACTATAATTTCACCAAAGACGACAACCGATTTTAAATTGAATCTGTGTTTATCTGCAGTCAAGACAGTTCACATAGCTTACTTTTGTTTTGTTCCTTTTGTATTAAATGTTTTATTGCAATAGTATATTATTGTAACACATTTGGTACATTAAAACATACATAAAACAACAGTAGCTTATCTTGACATGGGCTTGAATGTCGTGTTTTCCTCCGTGAGAAACAGAAAACTCACTTTCCGTTTCTGTGTTTTGCTCCAGGAGTTCTTTTGTTAATCTTTATTTTCTTATCAGCATGTTGAAGAAGAACGCCTGTAGCTGAGCCAAGTTATCACTACGTTTTGTTTGCAAATGTCTAATGTCAGTGCCATGGGGCAATCAGCATTGAGTTACAAACATGTGTAGCAAGGGCTACTATGGCAACTGTATGCACATTGACCTAAGAGATCACGTTCTATTCTAAGCACGGAGCACTATCGGTGCTTTGGCTGCATTTTGCGCCCCAGCAGACATTAAACCAGGACACACGGGACAAATGACTGGTTTGGGAGAAATGCACGGGGACACGGGACGTAACTTGCAAAATCGGGACTGTCCCGGGTAAATCGGGACGTCTGGTCACCCTAATAAGTGGATGAGTGCGTTATCGTGCGTTCACATCGCGGCGTCAAAGCGTCCAGTTTATATTCTATTTGGACGAGCATCCAGCATTATAGCGGCGCGTTTTTATCGTTTGGCGGTTCAAATCCTGAGTTTTGAGCGTTGGACGTGGTGCGTCAGGGGCGTCTGAGCATTGAACGACCTGGACACATGTCCAGGGCGGCCAGAGCATCCAGAACGTCCGACACAGTAAAGTTGGACAAACTGAACTTTTTGGCGGCACGCGATGCAGCAACTAATCAGAGATTACGCTCCAGTGACGTACCTACGCATTTCACTACTCGGAAGAAGGACCAACACAAACCCCACATCCATGTATAACTGACGGACCCAGACAAGCCACAGAGCCGAGCGCCTCATTTTTTGGACTTGGTAAAGACACTCTCTCAACTTAGTCTGCCATTGTGCCAAGAGGACAGCAACACTGGCAAACACAACTCCTCCACTGCGCATGTTTGCTGGATGCCTCGTGCGTCTGCTGGGGAGTTTATTTTTGGGACGCACGTCCAGGACGTCCAAAGCGTCTGCCTACGTAGGCGTTCAACTGGGGCGTGAAGTCATAAAGAAGAAGAATGATGTCACAAAGAAGAATCAAGCCTAAAGAATAAAGCCTAAAGAATAAAGTCGGGGAAACGCCAAAGTAATGGAAGAAGAACAACAACAACAGTCTGAGGACTACGAAAAGTCTGAGGAATAAAGTCTGGCGGTAATGCAACAATTGGATGCCAACCGCCATAAAACAACAACAACAGAGTAAAGTCGGACGGGGAGCTGAAGAAGTCGTTTGGTTGGAGAACAGTACGTCACGGTTGACAATCTCTCAACGTTTTCACCCAAAAATACCAAGTGGTGAGTAGTAATTTGAAATTGGAGATATAGCTTTATAGTTTTACTTGAATTTACAGTTTTGAACCTAACAAGTATTGATATATTGATAAAATAATGTAAAACATATTTGAGAAGGTCGTTTGGAGTTTGAGAACATAGGAGTTTTGCAAAGTTTAATTTGGGAAAACAAGTGGTGTCAGATTGAAATAAACTATTGCTCTGGACAAAAAGAAAACTTTAAAAGCTGTAATGGGTCAAATGTGATCATGTTTTACTTTGAGATTTTGGAGACAGACAAGGGTAAGACAACTTTAATGCAAAATGTCTTTAAGCAGATTTAAAATATTGATATGCAGGGTACCACAGTTTGGGGGCAGCCACAGGAAATTCCTACAAACCATGCAAATATTGATAAGTAAGCACTGAGATTTTTAAATGTTTAGTTTATTTGACATTTTGTTTTCTTCCCATAAAAAAGATAAATAATCCATTTGTTTTGTGGTGCTGCTTTAATTTAATTAATAAATTATAATATTTAGTAAATTCAGACATTTAAAAAAAACAAGATTATTCCTGAGAGCTGGGAGTATGATATCATCACATATTACAATTTCAACAGCGATTTTGTCTTTATGACGTCTAACATAAATTTTTCAATTTGTTTCAGACCAGTACAAGACTTTGATCTGTCAAACAGAACGACATAACACAACTCAACATGAAGCACAGTCGCACATGGAGTGAGGAGGCAGACGACACAGATGCCTCAGATGCTGCCCTGAGTGCCCCGAGTGTCCAGAGTACAAGAGGGGCAGAAACACCTGCAGAACGCGTCTGTAGGAAGAGAAGGAGGATCCTCTGGGATGAGCCTGCAGGAGACACCCAGGATCCAGCCACAGCTGAGAGCCAGGTAGTCCTCGAGCTCAGACGAGAGCTTATGAGGACTAAAGCTGAACTTCAGGAACAGCTCCATAGGAACAGCTATATGGAGCAAAAGGTGGAAAACCTTGCGAAGAATTTGACTGATGAGATGAGGTCTATGGAGGAGGCACATCACGCCTACGCTGCTCTAACAATAAAGGAAATACAAGAACTTCGAGAGGAGGTCAGTGCCAAAGACAATCTTGTAGAGCAGTTAAATCTACAAAAAGAGGCAAGCGCTGAGGTGCTGAAGGATATTGTGGAGGAACATGAACAATACACTGTACATTTAGAAAGTACCGTCGAAACACTTGAACAGAAGGTCAGCGACAGAAACCATCTCATACAACAGTTAGAACAAGAAAAACAGGCCTTAGAAACAAGTGTGATAGAGATAGAGACCTACTACAGCTATCACCTCAGAGAAGTCTTTGAAATGTACATGGTAGTGATGGCGAGGCATGAGCTGGCCCCTGGGGCCCCTCCTCAAGGAGGATGATGTGAGCATGTGACGGACATTGGCTGAGGTTTGTGCCCCCCCAAACCTCGGTCTCTCCTCTCTATCGCGCTCCTCCTTACCATTGCCAAATTACAGAGTCAGCTCTTGCTTTTTTTTTGCAGTGTTGATATGAGATTTGAAGAATTTTCCCCTCGAATCGGTTGAATGAGGGTGAAAACCAAATCCACATGCAACGTGATGCCCAATGTCACTCGACCTTCTGAAAACTGAGTCTGGCTTTTACAATGAAAAATAAATGTGTTTTCAGTTTTTTCTGTATTGTGTGCGTTTTAAAAATACTATTACTGCAACTTTTGTTACTATAAGGTTGTGAATACGCATGTATTTGTATGTAATAAATGTGCAAGTAATTCAAAAAACTCTCTCACTTTGTCATTATGGGGTTAGAGTTTGTAGAATTTTGAGGCGGATAATGAATTTAATCTTTTTTTAATAAGTCTGTAACATAAAGTGTGCACTGTAAGTATGTTGTAATGATGGATGCATTCAGTGTGTTTTAAGATATAAACACTAAAACATACCGTTGCCATGTTAAAAGCATCCACACACATGATGCAAACAATGAGGGCTCTGACGTGAGGCATTGGGTTAACGATGTCACCACAACCAAACACGATTACTTCCATCACTCATGAAGAGCCCATCAAATTATTTATGTTGAAACGATTGATTGACTATTGACTATCATCTTTGGTATTTGTCCATTCCCATAAGCCCAAATGAATTGAATGAAGATATTGTGTTACGAGCCTATATTCAAGCATCAAAATGTGCATCGAACCTATTCACCAGAGCCAACAAATCTGCAAAATGCAATCAGGTCAAATGCAGATCACTAATGTACAAAAGTAGGGCTGCAACTATCGATTATTTTAGTCATCAGGTAAATTATTCTGTTAGAATATATAAAAAGGACTGATTAACTTTGTTAGTGAGGCCAGTGATACCTGGTGTTTCGCTGCCGTCCTTTTTTTTTAGCATTAATCGATTTACTTGATTACGGTAATTGTTTCAACCCTAGTGCTAATGTGCGAATGAGTCTGTGTAATCCCTCATTCATACCAGAGTGCCCCATGTTTTGTTTTTTTAACCATTGAAACCTATTCTGCTAATGTGTGAAGCACGTACATGTCAGTCTGCTGGATCTTGCTCTGAACTTTAGCTCTCAGATCCTCTTCCTCTTGTAATCTTTTGGCCACTTGCAGGTCCTGCTGCACCAGACGGCTCTTGTTGACGTTGGAGGCCAAGTGGCTCTCAACTGTGAAGAAAAAAAAATAAAAAATTTACTCAAACATGCATCAAAACCCAAGAATATTCAATGCACTAACAAAGCCGAGTATATTTAGAAAGTAGTTATGCGAGGTGTTTTGGTGGAGCGGGACCTAAGCCACTGAAGAATGAATATGTGCAGTCCCAAGGTTGTGCCATATGCTGTGCTGTGAAGAGACAATAAATCCTGCTGCTGACGCACTCTCGCACTTGGTCACTACAAAAGAGCATCACTCATTTTTGTGGCCGTTTCACCTGGTTATCGATCCTTTCCCCGCTTTCATGTGAAAAGGACAAAATCACATCTGGCAATTTACCCTGAGATGCTCCATAAAGTTTGGAGTTTGAGACTTGTGGGATGGATTGAAAAACAGAGACATAGCTGTGATAGAGAGTCAACAGCTCAGCATTGATTTTTTTTCCTGAAGATGACGCTGTTCAATTGTTAAAGTATATGACTCTGGTGTCAGATCCTAAAATAGAAAACTATCAATTAAAGTCTGCCACATTTTTCACTGGAAAGATTTATCACTCTCTTAAAATAAATGTTTTGTGATGTAAACCCATCTAGCAATCTGAAAGGTAAGGATCTTAGATGAAAAATAACAGACAATGCCTGTATCAACACAAGGCAAGCAAGTGGAGAACACAAATAGGTATATTGTAATGCAGCTGTAAACTGATTATTTTATAATAAAAACTTATAGCCACCACCAAATGTCTTACACATAGAACCTCCCTGAGTGAGCCCAGAGTCAGTGAATGTAGAGCTTATGTTAACTAGTAATCGTGTGTAAATGGAAAAAGCCTTGGTCATGGACCACTAGGGCCTAGAAAAGTTAATGCAAGGATAGAGCAGTGAGCACCATATTCATCACTGCTAAAACAGCTCCAAGGTAAAGTAGTGGAAGTGCTTTCAGTCTGCAGAATATAATGAATAAACAAATGTAAAACGCAGAAATACATCCATCCATACACACACACACATTTTTTGCATTGTCTCGATATCAATATTCGGACAATATTTTCACAATGCATCGGGAATTGCCTGTAAATGTCTTGGCTCAAGTATCGCACAAAACGTATATGGAACATAAAAGTAATTACAAAAAGGCATAAAAAGATCTTTCTACACTTGTTTGGGAAAAAAACTAAACATTTGTCTCTTTTTGAGGCAGATTTTTAATAGTTTTAATAAGACGACTCAATATTCTATTCTATTGTTTTCCTCTACATGCACAAATATGCATTACTTACAGGCAACTCTGCAAAAACATTACTGCATGAACTGAGATACGATAATTTGGTGTTCAGCGCCAACAGTGCAGATACTACACTTCATTAACTGTTTGGCTAAAATCCTGAACTTGTAAATCTTTCTGGCTTGGACCCAGTGGCTGATAGCCGTATTGACAGTGGTACATCTCTGTTCTCTAGTGATAATGGTTTTCTTACTTTCTTGTTCTTGGAGGTTGTATGCCAGACTGTGGTCCTCCAGCACAGCAAAGTCACGGCACACTAAAAAAGAAACAAAAGGAAGTGAAATTAAATCGTTTTAGCGTATGTTAAAATGCGTCTTGACTAAACCAGTAATAGCTTTTGGGCAATGGCATAAGAAAAGCCTGTGGTCTGCGGTTTTACTATTCTAGTTTGGGTACATATGAAGTGAGATTAAAAAGACAGAACTGCAGAATTGCTGACATTGTTATTGCGGCAGACGGTATTCCTCATGCCTTGGTGTCATGCAGATTTAAATTATATAACGCTTGACACATCTGAGCAGCACATGTTTTGAAAAATGTCCTACGAATGTTCCCAAGATGAGGAATGCAACTTAGAGAATGTGAACATTCGAAACCGCAATATCAAATGTCACAATGTTACGCCATTTTAATGCTATCGCTTCAATAGTTATTTAAAAGATGATAAAATGTCGTAAAGCATACATAAAAACATAAAAGCATGACAACTCGAAATGTTGTTGATATGGAACTCAGTCTGCACAGAATGTGACTGAAGATCTGATTATTATTACATATATAAGAATATTGTTGATATATTCAACTCTCTTAAGACATGATTAACAATGGCCAAAGGCATATCATATGAACCGCAAATTTAATCTTCTTTTTCCCCAACTAGGATTATGTATGTAGAAAAATGGCGGTGCAAATTTCAATATTAAATGCACCATCGGCATAATAACTATAACAGTATTCATTTTAGTTTATAATTTTAGTTTGCCAAAGAAAGCAGTAAATGCACGTTGCTGGTTCCTCTGACCAGAATAACAAGCATCCTCCTAAGCAGCTGCTTCAACAGGATGCAGCTGTGTGTGTCAGTGTCACAGCTTTGCAACTTTGCATGACAGTGACAGAGAAAACAAACCTCTCACCTATTCTATTCCAATTTGATGTGAAAATAGGCTAAACAGTAATGCGATGTTAGATTAGCACAGGCCTAACTACATCAGAAAGTATAGGTGCACAAATGGCTCAATGTAAAGATGCTGACGCGGGCAACACCTGCACTGTCTTCACGCTGAAGAAGACACTGCAATAGACACATGATTAAAACATTGGCCGAGATATTGAAAAGCACTGCAGCAAATAAAACAAATTATATTACATACACAGTCAGTGAAAAGACTGGTCACGATGAGTAAAAATCAGTGTCGAATCTGAGCCTGCTGCTGTGTTGTTAGCATAATTAGCATCCTGCGCTAAACAGCAGCAACATAACCTCATAATAAACCTTCTACAAACATACATCGCTTTAATTTGGGCAAATCCGTGTAACTGAGTAAGGCATTTAAAGGTTGTTACCCTCTTTGACTCCAGGCAGGTTTTTCTGGTCGATGCTAACAGATTCAGCCATGTTGTCACGGATAATAAGTCAAAAGCAAGCGGCGCCGACGGTTAATCACACACACTTCCGCGTTTCTCCCCCCTCGCGAAGGTTAACCGCGACCTGATTGATCGGGTTTGCTCATAAAAGCGATTGATGATTGGGCGCGGGACGGGTCTGTGATTAGTTTTTTTTTTCGGTGGCCGCTGGTGTCGGTGCACGGCCCGGGTGTTGAAGTGCTGTGCGTCGGTGTCTGAGCGCATCCTCCGCCCCCGACACAAGTGCGCCTCAATCCGGACCGCTCCTTCAAAATACAACACTCGCGCGCACGGAAACATCTGCGCACTTTTGGGGGGGTTTGGCCCGGCTGGAGGGGGCAAAGTCAGAGGTGCGCGGTAGTGGATCCAATCTGTAAGACGGAGCACATTGTGACAGTTTTTGTGAACGAATTCTTGATTGCAGTACATGATTGAGTGTTACGTGTTTCCGGTTTAATTGCGCTAACTTTACAACGACGCGCAGTGGTCAGTTTGTGTGGACAGGTGTGATGTAGGAAATGTGCAAATGCAAATCTACGTCTTTATTAACATAAAAAGTGGAAAAGTGGAGTTGAAAACACTAATTCTAAACAGTTTAAAATGTAAAACGTCATGTGATTGGCATTGTCATGTGATTGACATTAAAAAGACAATGTTGTGTTTTTCCCGCCATCTGGTGATCAAACAGTAAATTGGACCTAAGTTAAGAACAAATAATTAAGGGTTAGGGTTAGCGAGAATAAAGTATTCTACACAGACCAGGGTTATGGATTTCAATTTTCAACGTGTGGCAAAAAGTCTCCTGCCTAGATTCAGGTATGATCCAGCATGAAATTGTGGAACATGAACTAGGCCTATGATTTGCATGAATTACATTATCAAACACTGAAACAAATATGTAAATATATATTTTCTTATTGAAAACAGAAGAATATAAGTCATTCAAACAGAGCCAGTGCTCTTAAATTATTTTAAAATAAAGATAAAATCATCCAAGTAAATGCAACACCAATAGATCAGCAGGGGCCTCTAAGTGTGCATCCTAATGAGCAGGTTGATTGATCCCATGTTCTTGACTTGTCCACGTCAAAGTGATGTAAAGCGACTCAGTCAGGTGCTTCATGATGGTGACTTGGGCCTATTGACGAAACCATGGCCCCTCCCCCTGCCCCTGATGGGATAAATATATTGATGCGAGCGAACAGATCCCCAGGTCTTGATCTTATTGCCTGCCTTGGTCACGGGAGTGCTCTATCAAACTGTTTATCATGGATGCTGCAGTCAACTACTGTGTGGGACTCCTCTGCCTTCTACTGCTGCAAGGAGCGCTGCATGTGGAAGCACGGAGCATCCTGAACACAGGTAAGTCCTGCAAGACATTCATTTGATGCAATGCATTTATTTATAGTCATTCTATACTGTTTTATATTACAGAAAGTGGTTATTTCAACACAAATGAGGACATAGAGTCTCAAAACAAAATTCTAGCCCTTTTACTGCACAAAAGCATAATCTCTGCTGAAAAGGAAGACCCTCTTGGTAAGATTCAATGTTATTTTCAATTCAGTCAAAGTATATTGGTTGGATACTAACTGTTCCCTCAATATTCAGCTGCAATACTGGCTCATAAACTTGCAGAGCTGGAAGAGGTAAGATGTGTTTGTGTTAAATGTAAATAGTATTTTTCTGTACATTCAATTTGAAAGATTTTTATTAGTAGCAAATTAATGTATTTCATTTTTTCACAATCCTTTTAGCAGCACTCACTTAAGAATGGTCTGGAAGACAGAGAGTTTATGATCAAAATGGCTCAAAAAAGACTCTTGGCTAAAAAGAGAGCTGAACGTAAGTTATTCTTTCTTTATACTTATGTTCATTTAACAAGGACATATATGTATCTTGCATTATTTTGTAATGTACCTATTTAGATAAACAACAGCAGCTGTAATAATGTGGTTTGTGTTTTCTTATTTTCAGCTTGTTTCTGGAAGTACTGTGTGTGAGATACTTCGCATGTCTGGAATCAAAGTATTGGGCACTGGGGACGTTTTCTGCAGAGCACAACATGCCTTAAAGACCAAAATAAATAGTTTTTTTGCAATATGTAACATATCAATGTAAAAATGAATTATATGAAAAGTTCTTAGAATTTCAAATGTAAACTTGAACCTGTAAATAATAAATAGAGGAAAATTAAATTTTGTGCTAAATGTATAATTTTACAGTAACATATCTGAATAGTTTCAATTTGTGTTGCTGCATTGCAACAGTTCTTACAGAATATCCCTTGTATTTCTGTTCATTCGAATAAAATAAATTGTCTGTTCTCTTGATTTTCTGTGATGTATTGTTGCGGAAACTATTCTATAACAAATGACAGAGAAAATGAGGCAAAATATAACCAAGTTGTCTTGTTCAAAAGTGGTTCTTTATTTTAGCCGTGCACAGCCAAAAAAGCTCTCCCTGACATTTGCCGTTCTGTCCCTCCCTGATCTGACCAGAGCAAACATTGAGTTCAGCTTATTAAGGCATAGCAGGTGCCACGTATGCACAAAACCAGTCTAAACATATTGCAGAAAAACACACTCAATGTTCTACCTCATGTGAGACATCCTTGGATCCGCAGCTGTCAGTCTGTGTTCCCAGGGATGTCTGCATACAGTCATAATATGTGTGACCCGGATGTTACACATATGCTGACCTAAGTTCTATGGCATTAGGCAAAGACATTACATTTTTACACCACAATTCCCCCCTTATGATTAGAATCAAACCCCTGGTTTATTATTAATCATTAGCAAAAAAATGTCAACAATGTATCAATCAATATAAGTAAATCAACAACCTGAAAATCAAAAGAATGTTAAGCACATCATCAAAATTCAGCAGAAGCAAAACTGTCAAAGGAGAAACACTTAACACATGTTCAGAGTATAAACCTTTTGTCCTGGGACTTTAAACCAGTGTCTCAATCCTCACATTGCCGCAAAATGAGCACATGTATTTAAAACGCAAACAATGATTAGTTCATCTCCGGTGATTAGGTTAAGTATATGATTAAGAATAGATAAAAAAATAAAACCAAGTGGTTCTAATCTAATTTTTTTTGTTATATCTGAAACTAATCTACAAGACTCCTCTGCAGATGGAGTCATCATCTGAGTCACTCACATGATCAGAATCACCAGGTGGAGTGATTGTGTTAGGTCCTGTCATTTGAATGGACACAAATTGGGCAGAAACCGTCTTACTAATCATCCTGTGTAAGCATGGGATCACGCAGGAGAATAGGATTAAGATCACTACCATAATTATAGCAAAATTGATAAGTCTGTTATGCCAGGAGGACAGAGACCAGTCGAACACCGACGAAGAGTGAGTGTGGGACAGAGTCTCACACTCAATGCAGACTCCACCCTTTGAGGCTGTTATCAGATCGAGGACGATGCGATTCTGAAGTGCCACTGCGCGAAGTGCATGCAGCTCTTCTCTCTGTAATTCAATAGTAGCAAGTGTTGTGTTGATAAAGGAAGTAAATCTATAGCTAAGAGTCTCTACACGCAACATCGTGGTCATCTGGCACATCAGAACTCCAACCAGAGTAATGAGGCAGCAGATCCCTTTGTGCCCTGTGTGTGACATGTGGTGTGCTGGATATTATGTATGAATGATCTGAAGGGACCACAGCGGCACATCGGCCTCACCCATCCCGCCGGAAGACATTCATACATGTAATATCCACAAAGAAACATGTCATGTATTGGAATGGAATGAAATATGGTGCACATGTGGTTCCAGGACTCGACTGGGATGTGTTCAGGTGTGTGCCGTCCTCTAGATAAGTGCACGGGACATATACTGCAGAACAATATATATTAGGGATTTGTCCCACGCGTGTTGGTTTAAGTTCAGATACTAGGTCTACGGATGTAATGTTCTGTGCGACTGGTCCGAAGAGTGGTCCCAATGCTAAGTTTTCAGGAGGTTTGATTCTAGGTCGACCTTTAGTCTTGTGTGATATAGGAGGGGTTATCGCTCTCCACACAGACCAAACTATCTTACTCAGAAGTTTAGCATAATCTAGAGACATCAGAGTGGCAGGTAATCTGTTGGCTAGGTCAGGCACAGGAAGAGGCAGCACATGTGGGGACGTGGTTACTATGGGCATGTGTGTACACACGTAGCAATCTTTACGTTTGTGGCTCTCGGCTATATATTTAGCATATCGATACCAGAAATTTAGTGTGTAGACAGTGGAATGATTGCTAGTGTATGTAAGGTGTGTCTCAGCTTTAGGTGAGTCATGATTCTGCAGAGTGCGAGTGTTACGGTCTAAACTTTGTTCTTTTGGACATATCAAATTAAGCAGAGCAATATGAAGTATCAACCATGTTAAAGCTGCAAACAACAACAACAACGGGACAAGAAACATGATTCTACAGATCAAAGACCTGCCGGTGCTCCTGTCGATCTTGTTGGAGCTCTTGGGCTCCAGGTGTGGCTCAGGAGCCATGAGGAAAGTGGGAAGGTGGAGAGTGTCTGTGTAGATGTGATTACCAAACGCTGCAGAGGAAAGTGGAGCTTTAAACTGCGCTGTGGTTTGGCAAAGTGCCACGTGCTCGGAGCACCCGATCAGACCGCTCTGGTTGTGCGGGTCGAGCCTTACGACCTGCTCTGCCCCCCGCTCTCTCGCACTTGAGATCGTTGCAACTCAAAGGTCCCACGACGTCCTCAGTGGTCCCACAGGTGGGCAGACAGCCGCGTTGTCGTTGATCTCCACAGGTGAGCTGAAGATGGCTCTGCAGTGTGATGCGTGAATCCACTGCAGTGTCGGCGATGAGAAGAACTTGGACCAGGATCCATTCCCCTGGTTTGAAGGACAGCTTCAGCTGCCTTTGGGAGAGCAGTTTTCACCTGCACAGAAATAGAGAACAACAGTGCATACAATTCTTTACAGGACGCCATGTCCCGGCGTGGTACTCTGTGATCAGAGCTTTGACCACTGCGTTGCTGGAGGCGTGTTTGCATGGAAACGCCTCCACATGCCGGGACTAAGCATCGACAAATCTTTTGGGCATAAATGTTAAAATCTTTGTGAACCAATTTATCATTCCCCCCTTCGATGCAGGTCACGGCCATGTGAAATCAGCACCATCTGCCTGAAAACATATTTAGATAAGCAGACCAACCAAACTTCACCCCTTTTCCACGCCCCAGCCTTCTTCCACACAGAGATTTCCTCTGTTGTGGCAAAGCTCTGCATGGCATTGAGAGAATGTGGGATGGATGCTACATGAGACACAAAACCTACAGTAAAAATGGTCACAGTCCTATGGTTACTATGGTTACTATGGTTACTATGGTTACAGATGTGTCTGGGCAGGGGACCTGAGCCCAGCACCTCTCAGTTAGTGCACACTGCAAACCCTACTCGGTTTCCGTCCTATGTCTGCGTCCCAAGATGCAGAACCATCTAGAAAAAGAATCAAATCAGGGTTAGTGAGCGGCTCCTCCCTCAGGTCGGGTCAGTGGAAACATAACAATGAGATAGAAAGATGAGAAATTTTCTGCAACTGGGTCCAGTTTAGCAGAGAAATAAGCGACAGGTCGTAGGGAGCCCCCGTGGTCAAAAGGACAGACGTCATACAGCCGTTGCGTTCGTGGACAGTCTGTGTGAAAGGTCTAGTTGGGTCGGGTCAGAGTTGGAGGCTTCTGTAAGGCCATTTTCAACTCACAGAAAGCTGTGTCTGCTTCCTCTGTCCAGGTCATTTTGTCATTAGTCCGAAGGCCTTTACTATGAATGAGTGCACTTAAAGGAGACTCCATTACAGAATAATTTGGGATGAATTGTCGACAATATGAACACATTCCCAGGAATGACATCAATTGTTTCTTAGTTATTGGTTTTGGAATATTTTGTATTGTTGCAACACGCTTTGTGGATATACTTTTGCCATGTTTAGATATCACATGACCCATGTTTAGATATCACATGGCCCAGGAAGGTGACTTCCTCTTTAACGAATTGTAATTTAGAAAGGCTCGCTTTGTGGCCTTCTGCATGTAAATGTTTGAAAAAAAAAAACTCCTTCAGCAGCGTTGCTCTTCTCTATGTCTTTGGAAACACAACAAACGTCTGCAAAGCTAGAGACAAACGCTGTCTCCAAGACTTTGTGGAATGTTAAAACAACGCATCAGAATCAGGCATTTCAACCCAGTCCTCCACAGAAATCTTTAACTAAATCTTGAGTTTCCCCCCAGTTAGCCATAATAGGTTTTGATAATGCTAGATACATATTTGTATTAGACAAATTTAAATTTTCGAGATAGTCTGGGAGTGGCACAGAGACGCCAGAGAAATGATCATCCCAGTAAAAGAAGTCAGTCATTAGTACATCTTCCCCACATTCACACCATTGCATGGCATCATTCAGTTCTATGTCTGTGGACAAACAAGGAATGTGTTGCAGCTCTCCTACATCTCTAAAGTCAGTGTCATCAGTTTGCTTCACTTTGTTCTGAGCTAAAGAAATCAGTTCAATTGAGGAATTAGGGGTCAATTTCCAGTGAAAATCAGATTTGGGAGCTGTGAGCTCCATAAGGAAATTTGAATCATAATTTAATTCTTTGATAGTCGTCACCTTTAATCCCTCTGAAGTGGAGATGAGACAAAGACCCAAATGACACATGAGATCTCGTCCAAGAAGATTGACAGGACACGAGTGAGAATATAGAAATTCATGTTTGAATTTTTGACCACTGCTATCAGAGCATGTTAAAGGAGAGGTGTAGTATTCCTTTAATGTCTCACCAGACGCCGCTAATGAATATGTGTAGCGACCACTTAACTTGGGCTTTTTTTTTTAGTGCAGATTTTTTTTACTACAGAACGTGTAGCTCCTGAGTCCACAAGAAAACTGATTTTTTTCACCATTAACAATTAAAGAGAACTCTGGACATTTAGAACTTGATTGAGATGTTGTGAGATAAATTTCATTAGGTTTAGCAGCTCGAGCCTCAAGATGAGAGATAGCGTGTGTGAGTAGTGTATCGTGCTCGTTACCCTCCTGCAGAGACAAGTGCTCTGGGTGTGTTGTCCCAGCTGCGGTTCAGCCCCGTCCAGTCAGTCCGACCCATAATTCCCTCCAGGCCGCTGTTGGTTTAGGTGCTGTGGTGGCGCTGGATATGGCTGCTGCTGTCCTTGATAAGACTGTTGCTGTGGCCCTGACCAGGCCTGTTGCTGTGGCTGTCCTGGATATGGCCCAAAGTAGGCCCCATGCTGTGGTCCAGGAATGTGTGGTCGCAGGTTCTGATGTGGGCAGTCTCGATAGAAATGTCCAAATTTACCACACACGTAGCACGCACCTCTCTGTCCATCCCGTCTTCCACGGCCACGTCTGTGGACATAGTTTTGCTGCTGTTGTTGTCTTGGAGCGGCAACCGTGTTGGAGAAGAGCGTTAGAGTTGCATCATGTGTTTCTTTTTCTTTTGTCTTTTTATCTTTCACCTTCTCTTCTTGTATCATCTCCCATGCATGACGCGCATGGTCAGACAGTACGTCGAGTTTGGGCCGTTTGATGCCGCCCACGTATGAGCCCTTGATTGCTTGACAATGTTCTTGTGCAGTCCTCCGATTATTGCCTGACAGAGCAATACCTCATATGGACCGCCTGCTTGGTCTTTCAAGTCCTTCATGCCACTTTGTTGGTCAAACACCTGGGTGAGCCTGTGTATGTATTCATCCGGGGACTCGTCTGGCATTTGTACGCATCTGTCAATTGCTGTTAAGTCATACACCAGCGGGAACTCACAGGCAATGGCAGTGGTCAGGGTTGTTATGGCAGCAGTGTATTCCACATTGTCCTCATATATGGGTTTGTCGGCATGCAGGTGATTCTGCGGGATACTTGTCTTTTAATTCGCAAAGTCACTCAATGTCATAGCAAAACCCAGAATTTTACGACTTTCCAGTCCGGAGGGACGGTACTCGGCGCAAAACTCTGTGAAATCTTTGGCAAAGGTTTTTCCATCTGTGACTGGATTGGGCAGAGATTTCACCACAGCCATGACCTCCTCCTTTGACCAGGGCCGGTACACATAAAATTGCCCATCGGGTCCGGCCACTTCAATCATCGGACACGTTAGAAGCTGTCCTGGCGGTACGTTGCTTCGCAGGGCCCGTGTCGCTGGTTGAAGTACAGGTGGTGCCCTCTCTGGTGTGGGGTGGGTGATGACCTCCAGCATGTCCTCCTCCTCGAGCTTGGACATGGTGGTTCTGACTGGACAGGCGTCCAAATCCGGGTCCAGCCGCGCCGCAGAAAGGCAGGTGAGATCTGGGTAAATAGAAGGACACAGACTGACACTGTAATATGTTCAGGTGAGAGTGTCCGTGTGTGTTGTGGTGCGGGTGTCCGTGTGTATGCAGGGGGCACATGTGTTCTTGTGCCTGCACCAGCCTGTGTGCTCTGCGCAGTGTGTGGGTAGCTGTCTCTCACTCTCTCTCACTCTCACTCTCTTTCACACTCACACCGGTCATCTGTTCGCATAATTTCTTCCTTTCCCGAGTTACGGCCTCAGTTTCCCACAGTTTGATCCATTTCTCGTGCTTCTCCATGTCTCTCACTACCTCTGTGGACACTGTTTTATTTCCCTCTAATGTCTCTTTTTTGTTTTTTCTAATTTTGCTTTCAGATTTGCAATTTGATTAGTGCTCAGTGAACCTCCAGTTGGAAATCCAAACTTATTCGCCCACGTTGGCAGGCATTCCAGACACTCCTTCCCATATTTATTTGACATTGCCAGCATGACAGGTGTCTCCGGGATGGACACTTCACTTTTAGATTGATTGGTTCCCATATCAGAGCTCTCTGCAAACTGCACACGTCTGTGCAGAGCGTATGTTTCTTTTTCGACGACTCTCTCGTCGACGCCTCCACCTGATGTGTGACGCTTTGTATCTTTACCGACGGACCTCGTCTCGTCACACCCTCCCTAGATTTAGCTTTCACTAAACTAATTGTCTCAGACAAAACTCGACCAAAGCTTTAGTGTTAAAACCAGGCTATTGGTCAGTGGGTCCAGGTGCGCCAGGACTTCCTGGACTTTACAGAAGGCTTAATGCCGACTGACAACCTAACCAGCGAGTGTTCTGACCCTGTCCCCAGGCACCTGCCATGCGGCTGCGTTTGGACACCAGCACAATTGTAAAGAATGTCTCTAAAGAAAGACCCTTCAATTTGAATAAATTTAAAGGTGCTATTTTTAGACTAAAATTTAAAGTGCAGGGTACTACCTCAAAAATAGTCCCAGACACGTCCTTTAGTGTTTAAAATGTCAAGGAAAAATGGGTACCGGACTAGTCAGAATAGTCTGTCTGTCGATTAACAGTTAACATACATAAAAAAACCTAGTCTACACATTTTGAAACAAGACAACTCACCACAACTTTTCTCTTTGCTCGGATCCTAGCGCCGACGCTGTCTTCTCAGGCCAATGAGACGGTCCTCTCTCCCAAATGATGAGGAATGAGGCTGAAATCTTGTTATGGTTTCAGGTGGCCAAACACCGGTCACGGCCCGCGAAGACGAGTCATCGGACGAAGGATCCCACTTCTGACACCAAATTGTTGCGGAAACTATTCTATAACAAATGACAGAGAAAATGAGGCAAAATATAACCAAGTTGTCTTGTTCAAAAGTGGTTATTTATTTTAGCCGTGCACAGCCAAAAAAGCTCTCCCTGACATTTGCCGTTCTGTCCCTCCCTGATCTGACCAGAGCAAACATTGAGTTCAGCTTATTAAGGCACAACAGGTGCCACGTATGCACAAAACCAGTCTAAACATATTGCAGAAAAACACACTCAATGTTCTACCTCATGTGAGACATCCTTGGATCCGCAGCTGTCAGTCTGTGTTCCCAGGGATGTCTGCATACAGAGTCATAATAAGTGTGACCCGGATGTTACACATATGCTGACCTAAGTTCTATGGCATCAGGCAAAGACATTACATTTTTACACCACAGTATTTATTCATATCAATGTAATAAAATCATTTCCAAAGTGTTCATTGTTCATACTGGGAGTTTCACGCTTGTTGAAGTTGAGGGTCAAAGTTCATTCACATGTTTAGTCCAGAAGGAAGCGCTGAACAAATAAAAAGATAGAAAAGAAAAATAATGAGTGCCTTGCCAGCCACCTTCAAAAATGTGGAAAAAAACTAATCAAAAACATGTTTCTGAAATGCAATAGTTTTGGAGTATTGTCAGAGGATAAAAAAAGCATATGACAGTGTATGGATTATCAGCAGGAAATGAGCCAGCGTTTTGGTATCTCTTAATGCAGGCAGCATCAACTATTGTTAGAACAACTTACAAAAGTCAGTTTAAATTCATAGTTTAATTAAATAATGTAAAATACATAAAATATACATTATTTGTATTTGTTTGATTTGAGGCAGCTTCAGACTGATGTGAGTGTGCAGATGCCATGAAAACATACAATTCTTTGTCATAACTATGCCATCTGTGGCCAGAAGGGAAGAGGGAGGGAAACAAGACATTTTGTGTGGAGAGTCTCGCATCAAACTTTCAGGATAAAAGTCACAGACACAATGGATTCTGGTGTAAAAGGTGAGTTACATTTAATCATTATTTTTATGTGGTAGTGGTTTTTATTTTGGTAAGCAACAACATGCACACAATGACATCAGAAACAGATGAACAATGGAATAGATTATAATAGAAAATTATAATAAAACATCTAAATTGATATGCCAAATTAGATAATCAGGTATATTGTCCAAGTAAGAAAACTCTCAAAAGCAGACTCAAAAGCTGCAAAAAGAATTGATTAATTAAAAAGAAAATAAACTTGGAGTGTATTATTTCAAACAAGGGAATAAAGGGATATTTCTTTTTAGTTTATTTTACAGTTCATATAACAAATGTGTGCTATGTAAATTTATACATATAATTGACATGTACAGGCACATCTCATTTTATTTTATTCATCTGATGGTGAAGCAAAATAAGGTTAAAGTCTGTCAACTGGGCAAATGTCTTCAGACTTTAAAAACAGTGTAAAACATTTGTCCAGTCTCTCTTTAAATATAGATAGAACGACTTTTCTGACCGTGTGCAAAAATATCATTTGGTATTATCAACAGAGCAGTAAAACTATATTGATTTTAATTGTCGTCCACATTGTCTTGTTAACTTAAATCTGGATCTCTTTATCTCTTCAACACAGCTGTCTTGTGGACCACCGTCGCTCTTGTTTTATTCTCAAATGTCTTCAGTACAAACAGCTGCCCCGGCGACTGCCTCTGCGACCCGCCAGGTTCCGTCAGGTGCGCTGGCTTCACCATCACTGCTATACCTGTGGGAATGGCCGTCCACACCTACCTCCTTCAGCTGAATGACACCAAAATGCACGTCATCGGCGAGCGAAGCCTTGCCAACCTGGACCTGTTGCTGCGCTTCAGCCTGACCCACAGCCACCTCCACACCATCCACCCCAAAGCCTTCGAAGTGGCTCCACAGTTCAAGTCTGTCAAACTCTCCTCCAACGATCTCTCTACTCTCCCTGTTGGAGTTTTTTCACCCCTGTCAACTCTAGAGCAACTCCACTTAGACGGGAATCGCTTGGCAAATATTGTACCTGATACGTTAGAAGGACTTGTTGGGCTCCGCGATCTCGACTTGAACCGCAATAACTTGTCCGTTCTCCCTTCTGATCTTTTTGATGGCCTGACAAATCTGATATTTCTGAATCTGGGAAGAAACTACATAAAAAAATTGCCACCAACAATCTTTCATTCGTTGATCCAACTTCAAAAGTTAATGATATATAACAACGAACTTGACCTTCTTGAACCCGGGATGTTTGATACGCTTGTCAAACTTGAAGAACTCAAAATTCATTATAATTGCTTAAGCAGTCTTCCACCAAATGTTTTTTGGTCATTGAAAAACTTGAAGATTCTTACTCTATCGTCCAATCAGCTTCAATCTGTCCCAGCGAAGAGCTTCTACCACATGCCCAAGCTAACCAAGCTGACCCTCTATAACAATCCTCTTCTATCGCTGCCTGACCAACTTATGGGCTACATGCCAGACATGAGGGATTTTTATTTGTATGCAACTAATCTTACAACTGTTCCTGAGAATGTATTTGCCAATATGTCTGGGCTAAAAGCTCTTAACCTTCACCTCAACAACCACCTCAAAGACCTTCCTTCTGATCTCTTCTGTTGTCTCCCAAATCTGTTCAAATTATCACTAAGAGAAAACAAACTTGAGGACCTACAGCCAAGTGTTTTCTCCAATTTGACAAGTCTAGGAATACTTCTTCTCAATGACAACAACCTAAAGAATATTCCAAATAACACCTTCCACGGACTGTCTTCACTATCCACTATAACTCTGAATAATAATGACCTGAAAACAATCCCAGGTGACTCATTCACATCAAATGACGCTTTAAGAGTTGTTACTTTGAGTAATAACCCCTGGGACTGCACTTGTGGTATAAGAGATATTGTCAGTTGGATCAAACAAAACGAGCAGTTGGTTTCAGACAGACAGGATGTAATATGTCACAGCCCTGTCGACCAACTCCTCCGCACACTTAGTTCCCTGGTAGATGATGACTTCCAATTGTGCGACTCTGTTACTGCAAAAAGTGAAATACTTAAAGAAAACAAGTCGTCTGGAACCTCTACATTACAGTATATTTTAAAAACAATACAAAAAACTACTCCATTGGCCCAAGCTACAACCCAACATATGACACCCCATATTTCTACTCTCCGTCCTACTACTCTTGCATCTACTACTTCTACTCCTACTTCTACCACCACTACTACTACTACAACTACTACTCCTACTACCACTACTACTACAACTACTACAGCTACTACTCCTACTACTACTTCTTCTACTCTATCAGCAATGTCTGTTTTTACCGCTAGGCAATCTGCTTTGAAAACTCTAGTGTCTACTGCTTCCTGTAGATCTGCTCCTTTCTATGGAAAACTGGTCCTGGTGCAGGGGCCAGAGTATGTTCACCACAGTGTTCTGAATGGCTGGGTGTACTTGTGGTTTGTGCCGTCAGATCCTGCCCTGACTGGCTTTCTAGTGTCCCTCCACATCGTCTTTGTGGCCACTGCATTTTTTCTCATTCTTACCGCCTTGTATGGTATGCACCGCCTCAGTGAGATAATGGATACGTTAAATGCTGATTCTATGCGTTTGCAAGGAAGAAGGGGAAATATGCTGTGACCAGAGGTGGTACTCAGTTACATTCACTCGGTGGTGGAAAGAGTGCTGAATGTTTGTACTCCCGTAAAAATACAATTATTTACAAGTACAAGTACTGCTACCAAAATGTGTACTTAAGTAAAAGTAAACAGTATGCAAGAAAAGCGTACTAGTTGCAGTATATTTATGGATCAGTCTTTTATACAAAACATGATTAAATAAACAATTTAAATAAATCCAAAGTAAATCCCACATATTCTTTGAGCTCTGGTGCCAGCTCAGTGACATTTTGGGTGTTTGTACGTTTAAAACGCAGCAGAGACAAAAGTGAGACAGCTGTACATTGGGACAATTGGGATTTATGTTGTACTCAGTGATTTTAAATGTAACTAATTATAATGACATGGCTAAAAATGTTATAACTACACATTAAAAAATACCGGTACTCAAGAAAGTACAATTACTCTACTCAATTACAGTAACTTGAGTATTTGAGATGGGTCACTTTCCACCCCTGCATTTACTTTGGAACAAATTGTACTTCTACTCCTACTTCAGCAATATATTTTACAGTGTAACAGTATTACTTGAGTAAAAGGTTTGGTTCCTCTTTCCACTGTGAGTAAGTCTATGAGTGACAAAAGCTTTATTTCAACAGTATTACATTATTATAACATTTGTGTTTCTTGCACTGTTCTTTCATACATTACTTTGTTTTTCAAATATAAGTGTATTTCAATTGAAAATACCACATTATTTGCATTGTTTTGTTCTTACAATTACATTAACTTCATATTAAAAAATCAGATGATATAGACAAACAGTTTTTACTTGAGTAATTCCTCCAAATATAGTATTAGTCATTTGTTGGACCACCACTTTATACTTTTACTTGAGTAACATTATTTTAAAGTAAAGTCACTGTTATTTAAAATATCCGTTTACTCTTCCCACCTCTGGCTCTGATAATATGAGGATATTCTATGTGAAGGTATGAGTCTATGGATGTAACAACTGGTTACATTAACATTTACACTAACTGATATTGGTGCTCAGAAGTATAAATAAATGACAAATATAATTCATAGCAAATCTCAATTAATCTCCTGAAATGTTTTGAGGGGGGAAAATCATGGCTTCTGAACATTGGGCAAGCATGTTAGAAGACATTTACAATAACCTTTTGACTGGAAATGACTGACTGGAAATCGGAAAAGGCATGACACACCGTGAAAATGTGTAGTTTACTGAGATTGTGAGGGAGTTAATATAGCTAAAAGTCAGAAGTGAAACTGCGTGGAGTCAGGTTCTGTGTGGACATCAGCTTCCTGCCGCTCCCTTCAGTAATTAGCATTGGAACAAACATCTGCTGTCTGTTTTTCATCGGGTGAGGTAACTCTGAGTTTGTCTCTTAGACCTGATACTGTCTATACACAAATATTTAACTCAAATTCCAATGTCATTCTCTTTATAAACACAGGATTGCGCTGGCAAATCTTTCGCAAAAAATGTGAAACCACAAAGTAATCTCCCAGGACGACAAGCACTTACCCACAATAATACCCACCGCTGTGACAAACTGTGAGTCACTTTTGGGAAGGTCACAAATTGTTTATTGTATTCAGGATACACTCACGTACTCATGGCTTTCAGAATCATGAAAAATTAGGAACGTTGCAGTAACAGTTCAAAGCAAAAGATCATCCATGTTTAAATTTGCTGGTGGAAGGTCTGCCAACTGTTTGTCACCATGGAGATGTCCTTGCTTGGTCTGGAATGTTCCACAGTATGGCGTTATACATATCTGTCTCCATGGAGATAAACAGGTGATTCTACCAGTAATTCGGCGCTATGTGGTCCTCTGACACTTTTGCTCATCAATGAGTCGGGAGAAGAACTAGCTGCTGCCAATTTCAACACTTGACTCACTGCTGCGAGGAGACGAATCAATATGTGTAAATTATTTGAGCTCTTACAACATTTCAGTCTATATAGTTAGAGGAACAGACTGTTGTTGTTTAATTACAGACATAACGTGAGCTTGCTAAAGTAAAAATGGTATAGGATTTAATGTTCAACAACAAATCCAGTCGGGCCCTCGACTTCTCATCTCGGAAATACGACATGATAGATGGATTAGATTAATGTCACACTGTGGAGCAAAGCAATAACGTCTCCATGGACACAAGCCGGTAGAATATTGTACACAAAAAACATTTACATAGTGCACCTTTAAAATGTGACGTACCTTTTTCATTACAGGCCTTGTCCTGCAAGTCAAAACTGTAATCATATTGGTACAACATAAATAAATAAATCATAGCCGACAAAGAAACCTCTTTTTATGAAAGGATATGTCTTAAAACTTTTTACAATCAACTACAGTGACGTAATATTGTGAAGATTTGGATATGGGAGATACCATGAAGAGTGCCCAGACTTTAAACAAACAGCGAACAAAAGAGGAGCATGAACTGGTGAATGGCACCCAAGTTCGTTACCATAGCAACCAGTGATTAGTCCTTTCCAGTACACTGAGCCCACACAAGAGTTTGAGCGCACACACATGCACAGGATATCATACAGCAGGGGTCGCGACAGATCACAACACTCTTTATCATCATCTTTATCAATGCACAACGAGATTGAAACGTTGGATTTTAGCTTTTGCACGTGCACTCAAAAATATGCATCACTGAGTTTTTGTGAAAGAGCCTTTACAAATAATGCACCCTATACCTCCCTTCTGACAGTTAACTCCACCCTCACTATCTGGAGCTTGGGGTGTGCAGACCGAGTGCACGTTTTCCCCCATAACAACACTGTTAAAATATGACGTCTTATATGATGTGTAGGGCCTCAGTACATGCCACAACTTCCACATTTTACGACAGTTGGCTCTGCATCTTATTTGTGTATTTCATGATGTAACTTTCGAGGACTGCTAAAGGGTTAAGTTTGCTTTTATTGTGTTGATTTTGGATGCCTTCACGCTGGTCATTTATCTTCTAAATAACAAGGCCAGCCCTGGACCAAGGACTCCCTTTGGTTCCACAAACAAAAACAAGCGATTGGTGCCATTTTGTCAACAAACCCCATAAAGAAGAAAACTAAATTGTCTTTAACATGCTTTGAGATGCAAAGTCTGCCAAATCAAAACATGCAGAGAATTCAAACTCCCAACAGGGTAGCAGTGGGTGGGGCTAAGCAGACCCTCACCAGATCATTTGTGAAAGAGTGTGCATTCCCGCAGAGCACAACGTACAACAGGAAAGTGCGCAGTGCCTGAACTTTAAACTTGCCGAGAACAGGGCAAAACAATGTGTCATGAAGGAAATCAGATGATCCAATGCAGGAAAAGATGATGTGGGGTATTTTGGACAATACTGGAAACTTTTTTTGGAGCCGTGGCACGATTGGGAAGAAAGAGAGGTCGTAAATACAGCTGGAGCAAGTCACTGCCCCTCACTTGATCTTCAACAAGTACCAAGGTAAGACACTTTGATTCTATTCTATTAGTGGATGTAACTGTGTTTAGGATATTACAATTGTTCCGCATTTATGGTTTTCGAGGGTCTCACATTTCAAGTGATGAATACTTATAGGCTTATTGAACATGCAAAAGGCAAAATATCAATGGATAGGTAAGTTCTCGCTCACAATACTTAAAAAACAAATCAAAAATAAAACTATAAAACTTACTTGACTGAAAGTCCTGATTCATTGACCACCTTATCCCGGGGGGAAAAAACACTCCTGTCCTTTCATGTTCCTTTACTTTCTTACCCTTTACTTACTACTACAAGTACAACTACAACTGCAACTACTATATGCACTGTTTTTATGTTTATTATTGATTTATGTGTTCAGAATAGACCTGTGTAAGTGCAGGCATTAAAATGTCATTCATGTTCCTGGACCTGAACACATGTGTTTCATCAAGATTATGTAATAGATTTAACTAAAACCTTATGCCAAACTCACAAAGAGTTTCATTAATTTTGGTTGCAGAATATATAATGCCACCGTTTAAAATAGAGGAAATTTACAAACATCTGTAAATAATTAAAGCAGTAAAGCAGTTGGAGGTAAATTCTGGTTTAAGTGGGAATGTGTACTTCCTGCATTTTAAATAACCCTGATTCCCAGCCATGTGGTGTTTTGTGCCAGGCCTGTGTTTATAGAGGGACGGCCTCTGTTGGTCCAACTTTGTAATGCAAATCTGTAACCAATTAGCATTCACGGATGTGGTAAAAGTGATATATCTACAGCGTTTTAGGTCATTCTTAAGTGTAATTCAAGTTTAAATTTGTCAGTATGCGTAAAACAATGTATAGAAACAGATAGAACATGTAAACTAGGTGCTTCATGGTATTACACTTTCTATTTACAGTATTTGGACTTGGAAAGACACAAATGTAAAACTTGATTGTTACCTAAAATGTGGCTATGATCTAAAAGTAATAGACATTTCATAAGAACAACATGGAACTAAAGAGGCTACATGTATGGACTGAAGTACATTTGTGTGTGGTTCATAACGACAACCCATTCATTTTAAAATAGAAGGCACATATCCATTCGTAACAGTGTATGTTTGTGTGTGTCTATTTTAGGAGAACAGAATGGGCCTGGTTTTACACGTGATCCTGCTCGGGTGCTGGGCCACTGCTGTTCGGGCGTGTCCGGTCGGCTGCCAATGTCAAGTTCCTCAAGTCGTCTGCATTGGACTCACCGCTTTCCCCCCAAGTCTTCCCTCTTCCACCAACGCCCTCTACGTATCAGGGTTCAACATCGCTTCCATTAAACAAGAAGATATCCAGGAATTCTCTAATGAGCTTTCAGAGTTGGTGCTCAAAGACACTCCGTTGACAGATGTGCAGCCCCATACGCTGGACCTCACCGTAAATATGGCTGTTCTCGTGATAACAGGAACCGACCTGCAAGATCTCCCAGAATCCCTCTTTCAAAATCTTCACATACTTCAGAAGCTAAGTCTTAAGGGCAACAAACTCACAGCTGTTCGCTCAAACTGGTTCACAGCCTTGGTTAATCTCAACGTTCTCGAGTTAAGTAAAAATCATCTCACTTCTATTCCCGCGGATGCTTTCCAGTCACTCAGCAGTCTGCAGTACCTCGCTCTTTCTGGGAATGGCATTGTTGAAATATCAAGCGAAACATTCAAGGGTCTTTCAAAGTTGAATATCTTGCGCCTGAACAAAAATGCATTGAAAGAAATTCCTTCCGGCTGCTTTGATGAGCTCAAAGACCTCAAGGAGCTATCGCTGCAAGATAACTCCATCAGTCATCTTGACACGGACATCTTCTCAAAAATCCCTTCTCTCCAAAAGCTGTTTCTATCCCACAACCAGATTACGACTCTTCCACTCGGGATATTTCTAAATTTGCCAAGGCTTGGTCAGATGTCTTTGTACGAAAACCAGTTGGAGAGCCTTGCCCCCGGAGTGTTCGGTCCAATGCCGCTGAAAGATTTGTGGTTGTATGACAATAAACTAAGTCGTGTGGAGGATGACACGTTCAAAAACCTCACTCAACTTCAGCTGCTGGTCCTCAGTCGCAATCAGATCACTCACGTATCTGTCAATGCTTTCCGCGGTTTGGAGCAGCTTGGAGAGGTGTCTTTGCACACCAACCTGCTGACGACTCTACAAGATGGTACATTCCAGGGTCTTCCAAAATTAGCCAACATTTCTTTGGAACACAATCTCCTTAAAAGTCTTCCGTTTGGCTTTCTTCAAGGAGTGAATCGCCTAGGCCAGATAGATCTACGAAATAACTCCCTTGAAAACCTCCCACGACATACTTTGGATTCCTTCTCCATTGTAGACGAACTTCTGCTCCATCCCAATCCTTGGAAGTGTGACGCGGATATAGCGCCCTTTAGAAACTGGCTGCACATAAATCCGTCCAAAACCAACCAAACGCTTATCGTGTGTGACCTGCCAACCAATCTGGAAGGTGAAATGATTGCCCTGTTGACGGACGAAGACTTGATGTTGAATACCACTGGACATTCCCTAACAACAACAGCAACTACGATGACAGGCAAACCCCAGACACCGCCAATCAAAAGCACTTCCTTGCCAAAAGTTAAAACCACGACATCCTCAAAGATGGTGGAAGTCACGAGCAGCAGTGGCCAAGAGGAAGGGGAAACCTCAACAAAGAATACCTCAGTAATCTTAATAATAATAGCAGTCGTAACTGTTGTAATCGTCAGCATGATCCTTGTCAGTTGCGTGAGCTGGAGGAGGAACAAAACCGGCAGAGGAGACATTGGACACAGAAACAAAAGCTCTGTGCTCTAAAGAAGCTCCAAGCAATAACACTGTTAGCACTGATAGTACAAGAAATGACATTGTATACCGAGACTGTTCATTGTACTTTTCTTTACGGATCAGGTGAAGAATACTGATGACAACTAACTAAAAGGTGCACTATGTAACTTTTCTAATGCCATGGAGACAAGCAGGTCAGGCAGCAGGCAAGATCTCTGTCAAAGCAAGTCTACTAATCTTTTTCAAGGTGTTTTTAATAGTAAATGCAAAGATGGTGATAATGTGAAACATCACAGGCAAAGCATTAAAATGTCAACGGAGACAAGCAAGTGGCAGATCTCCCACAAGAAAAGTTACATAGGGCACCTTTAAAATGAACTGTGAAGTGTTTCTGTGTTTGATCATTTACTACAACATTTGTGTAGCAGTTGCATGACAGGGGTTACTATATCCGTTTTAATAATTTGTTATAAATGTGTAAACTTGGGCTCCAATGGAAAGTAAGCACAAACACTGAACTGAACCTAATGTTTAAATAACCTGACATGCCAGATGACTTGTTGCACCAAACCTTCTATGAGGATTAAGGAATACGTTGTGCATCTATACACCTATGTCTACTTCATTTAACCGCTTCTACTACGTTAACACACCTTTATTCTTGTTCAGGTATTCTGAAAATGAGAATTGTAATCTAAAATTGCACCAAAAGGTGGCGCCATGACAGCTATTATTTGATTTCAGAAGATTCTAGAATGACGGCTCCCAGATGGAGGAGGACTTTCCCCAATTGATGACATTGTACTTTGCCATAAAATATCCAAAAAGTAAATTCACAAAAGTAGAAACTGAACTCACAACAACAATTAGCATATTAATGTTAGATGTCCCCCATATTTATTGAGTGAAACCCAGGAAAGCGGTGGTTCTCACTACTCGTGTAAATGTAATGTTACTGTCAGAGTAAAAATGTATTTAGATAAACTGCTATTTAACAGTTTGGACAACGTAGTTGGACAACAAAACATTAAATAATGCACCCATCCTGGTATTTCCAAAGAATAGACCACAAAAAACAATAATATTTAAAGGTACGGTGTAAGAAGAGCAAATGTTTGAATCATTTATTGTTCATATACAGTCTTAAATAGACTTAGTGGAAAGAAAAACCACAACATTTACTCAAGTAAGAGTACAGTACTAACTAAATATCCCTCAAGCAGAAGTAAAAGTATGGAGTCAGAATACTACTCTTTATTATCTTCTGAAAGTAACTCAAGTAAATGTAACTGACTAAATGTAAATGAGTATCTCTGGCCAACCACATGTTTTTAGATTCATTCGACACAATTATCCAAATAGGCACACACTGGATATCCTCTGATGGTCATTTTTTGTGTAAATCTTTTTTGTTCCTTAACTTTCATTCTGTGCTAAAATAAAGGCTTACACTTTGTAACTACTCCTGTGTTTGTGATTTGTTATTATGTTGTGTGCCAGCCAAACAAAGCCAGCTCAGCCCTTGTTATCTCGGCCTACGTCATCAGAGCTATAATACTCCCACAACGGAAGCGCAACAAACAATATTATCACAAGGGCTCCCTGTTTGAGGATCTTGTACTGATGGTAAATAACCTCTTCCTGTGTTAGAATACCGGCCTTTTGCCTCTTCTTTACAACTCTCTATTCTTCTATTTATTCTTCCACATAAATGCTCATTAGAGGCCATTTTCCTATTGCAGCTCTTATCTCTCAGTGCAGTAGTGCGGTGCCCCTCCCCACAAATAAACCCCTCTAACCAACTGCTCGCTGTCCCACTTTGATATGAAGGATAAACACCGCAGCAGGAACTTTAAAAACTGCACAACGCGTTTGTTATTATGGGCAAAAAATCAGGTAAGCGTATAGTTTCGTTAAATCACAGTGGATTACTAGACACCACATGCTAACTATGTCATTTGTACAGGTATGTCTGCGGGAGGCTTTTTTGTTGTTTTGCTTATTCTCCTGTTTGAGTCAACGTTGCTTCAAATCCCACCGAAATGTGAGAAAGAAACTGACTGTCCAAAAGAGAATCAAGTTGTTTTTGGGAAATCTACAACTGAAATCCCGCGCAGCCTGAAACCTGAAGCCATCGAGGTCTTCTTTGTGGACAGCGACATTATATCAATCCCAAAAGGTGCGTTTGTGGAAAATACTCAACTGGAAAAAGTGGAATTTCTGAATGCCAAGATAGAGACTGTTGAACCAGGGGCTTTTGAAGGTTTGGTTAACGTCGTCAATCTCGAAATCTCCAGTAGTCCGTTAACGTCTATCCCAGTTGGTGTTTTGAACGATCTCAGTAAGATGGAGAACCTTGTACTGAAATTCAACAAGTTGCTTACACTAGAGAAAGGCCTATTTGATGGTCTGGGAAAACTGCAACAACTACAGCTGCATGGAAATGAAATCCACACAATTGAAGACAAAACTTTTGATGATCTTGAGAAACTCGAAATGCTCCATTTGGCCAAAAACAATCTCACAGCTGTGGCTACTTCCTGGTTCTCCAAGCTGACCAAACTGCAGAAGCTTCGTCTTTATGAAAACCAGCTGACGTCCATTCCCGAGGATGTTTTTCTAAATTTGCCCAACCTAAAGGAAATTGGTCTGTATAGTAACAAAATATCAGAGTTACCACCAAATCTACTTCCACATAAAGACAAACTTGGCATTTTCACCTTGGAAAATAATCTTTTGACTGTTTTACCGCATGAGTTCTTTGTTGGTTTTCCTCAGCTTAAAACACTGACTCTGGCAAAGAACCAATTGACAAACTTACCACCGGCGCTTTTTGGAGACTCACCAAAACTGACAGACCTGAGCTTCAGTAAAAACAACCTCAGCAGCTTGCCGAAAGGAATCTTTGCACCTT
The DNA here is from genome assembly GCF_026437365.1 of Eucyclogobius newberryi. NCBI lineage: Eukaryota > Metazoa > Chordata > Actinopteri > Gobiiformes > Gobiidae > Eucyclogobius > Eucyclogobius newberryi. The sequence continues at coordinate 30,526,374 of NW_027316532.1, read as the reverse complement.
TAAAAAAACTAAAGAAACTCGATCTATCCAAGAACAACTTCGTCACATTGTCTGCTGAATTCTTCGAAGGAGCAAAGACTCTCACTGAGCTCAATTTAATGACCAACAAGATATCGTCACTTGATGAGAACATATTTGAAAACTTACCAACCCTGGTTACACTTAAACTGAGTCAGAACCAACTGCAAAATCTCCCGGACGAAATCTTTACGCCGTTGATCAAACTAAGAAAGCTTTATCTCAACGACAACCCCTGGCTCTGCGATTGTGATTTGATACCATTTTACAACTGGATGAAGGACAACGCTGACAGAATTATGTCTCCAGTAAATTGTCACCAACCAGAGCATTTGAAGGGACAAGAAATATTGTCAATGGCAGAAGATCAATTGATTTGTCCAACGCGTCCTCCCACGACCACAACCACCACTACTTCTCCTACTACGGCTTCTACAACCACAAAACCAACCACACAGCCAACAACTCCTATTACTACTCCTACTACTACCCCTACTACTACCACCCCTACTACTATTCCTACTACTACCCCTACTACTACCACCCCTACTACTACTCCTACTACCACCCCTACAACTACTCCTACTACTACCCCTACTACTACCACCCCTACTACTACTTCTACTACTACCCCTACTACTACCACCCCTACTACTACTCCTACTACTACCCCTACTACTACCACCCCTACTACTACTCCTACTACCACCCCTACTACTACTCCTACTACTACCCCTACTACTACCACCCCTACTACTACTCCTACTACCACCCCTACAACTACTCCTACTACTACCCCTACTACTACCACCCCTACTACTACCCCTACTACTACTCCTACTACTACCCCTACTACTACCACCCCTACAACTACTCCTACTACTACCCCTACTACTACCACCCCTACTACTACTCCTACTACTACCCCTACTACTACTCCTACTACTACCCCTACTACTACCACCCCTACTACTACTCCTACTACTACCCCTACTACTCCTACTCCTACTCCTACCTCTGCTACTACTCCAACCACCCAACCAACTACTACAACTACCATGCCAACTACAATTGCCACCACTCAACCAATCACTACAGCAACAACAACAACAACAACGACCACGCCCACCACAACCACTCTCATCACTACACCAAAGCTTGTAGAACTTGAAACTTCACTGACACCAACCACCGTTATTCCCACAACCAAACCAACAACCACTCAATGTACCACCACATCAGCAACTACAACTTTACAAACTACACATGCAACAACAGCAACAAGCACTTCCGCTCGAACGCCAACAGCCAAAATGACCACAACCACACCCCTGACCACTGCATTAACTACAACTAAAAGAGCTACACCATCAACCACTCCACTTGTCACCACTTGTCCCATTCAACCAGAGACACAGGAAGAGCAGTCATTTTCTCAGGTTTACCGACTTGAAAGTTCATTGCAGCGGTGTAAAGTTCAGCTGATAATATACAGCTCATTCCTAATTGTGGAGGTGGTTTATATGCTGGTGTTGGCTAAATATACCTTTTCACTTTACTGTCTTCTTCAGCGCAGTGAGCAGGTCAAGGACAAGGTCAAACTGACGCGGTTCACTCACAGAAAGAGTGTAATTTTGCAGCCTTTAGGCCAACTTATGGAAGAGACAAAAAGACTATAAAACATAAAGTATGAGCAAATAGACATTTACTATATTTAATTTAATGATACACATGAACAAGCATTGATGTTTGAGTGCTGATGGTGATGAAGGTCCTGAAAAGGGCTGTCAATAAAATGTTCTCAAAAGGTTTTGTTTTAATCCATAGACGAAAGCACAATAAAGTTAAGCATAATTTCATAGAGCCAGCAGTATTTCCAATTGTCCAGCAGAGGGAGGTAGAGATGCGTGTTGTTTTAACCACTGCCTGAGAAAACGGCTCACATAGACTTTTGTTACTGCATTTAAATTAATAAAATAATGGCTTGTTGAACTTTGGAAGATTGGACTATTTTCAAATATAGACTTTTACAACCTTAAGCAAATCCAGCATTGCATAATGATTGCATGTTATGACGAATGTCACTTTAACCACTATTTAAACACTCACTGCACTGTTCACTTTCTGCACTACATATGTAAACTCAACTGTAAATTTGTGTACATATTAAGCCTATTTTTTAATTTCATTCTTATTTTATTATCTGATAGCTTATAGTTATTTTTTATCCCATAGTAGATTTAAATTGTTTCTCTTTTGACTTATTCATTGTTCATTGTTTTTTGTTGCTGCGAATCACCAAGACAAGTTCCTATGTTTGTGAATTCTGTTCTTTGACAATGGCAATAAACCCTTTCTGATTCATTCTGATTCTGATTCTGAAATAAAACATATTTACATTAGAAGGATACAGAGAAGAACTCCATGATTAGTTAAGTTAAGTTTAGTTTAATTTATATACGGAGCAGCCACAAAAGGATTATTGTCGAGCTCACATCAAAAGCTCATTATGGATTTTATGCCGTGCTGTGGTTTAAGATACACAAAATTATATTATCTCTCTCTAAACTAGGCAAACTTATCACAATGTCTCAAATGACACGAAAAGCTGCAGGTCGTGCTAATGAGCCTGAAAAAGATCTGAGAAGGTAATTGTGTGTGAAAAGGGTAATGCACTGAGGAATAGATGACATAAAAACCGGAGGATACCCTTACCTCCCAAACAAGACATTTCAAATGGAAAATAGTTTGCTTCAAGCTGCCAGGTGCTCAGCTGAGACTCAACAATTCAACTTTTTTCTTGTTAAATTTGTGCAAACTAACGCAAACAACTTTCTTTTCTTTTGGGTTTTCCTCCTCATCTGCCATCAGCTCAGCACGTGATACAACAGTGTGCAGTCGTTTTAATATTACGTTATACATTTTGACTAGAGGTCACTAACCACGCTCGCTACAGTAATCCAAGCTTAGAACGCATGCCAAGAACATACTATTTGACCTTTTGTAGAGGAGATTTAGGATAAAATTATATCAATAACAACACCACTGGGTCAATAACATTAAATAACCATTAAATTAAACCAGGAATACTTTATTTACCTCACCATCCCTTAAGTCCAGCCTACATGCCCTTTCCCCTCCATCATCCTCCTGACTGAGCTCTGTGTGTTGCAATTATATCCATTCTTCAGCCCCGCAGCAGATACAGCACATATTTTCACCGATTGTTTGACATTTATACCCTTTAAAATGTCAAAACTCCAAAATGTATCTATTCCTTGACAGATTTTCTAAACCTCCCTCCTTTGGCGTTCCTGGTCGATAGGTTTTTAGTTAGATTTATAAATTGATTGATTGATTGATTGATTGGGGTTGGGGTCCTTTTAAAATAAGTTTTGAACAAAAGTTTGTAATTTATTGTATTTTGCCGCATTTTTTATGTAGTATTAATAGCAATTTACTGCTAATTTCATTAGCTCTTTTTCACAATATCTATTTGAATATGAGGCAGATTTTCCACTAAAGACGGTTTGGCTCCTTGTAGATCGTAGAATATGCTCTTAACCTGCTCCTCATGTGTCTTCTCAAACTGTGGCTTTATAAATGGAGCTGCACGTGTGCATCTCAAACACGCTGCAAGGACAGATCACAGATTCGAATCCTGAAATGATAAAAAAACTAAAGACAAAGTAGGTCTATTGTATGCCCCCTGCTTGATTGTAAAAGGAACAATACAGGTTACATTATGTCATTCAAATAAAAGTGCATGGTGCCCCTTGGAGCATGTGATGACCCACACTGTGTAATGGGCCCAGGTTTAGACAGAACTGACTGATGGTGCACCAGCGTTCCAAAGAGTGCAAAGATGATACTCTTCCATTAAGTGTCATTATTTAACGCATCTGAAATGAGGGTTCAAACTCTTTTAAATGAGGTTTTGCACACCTTGTAGACCAGGGCTAGGTAATGGGAGCGGAGGCGCTGCATTTCAACAAATACAATTTTGCATATTTCTTTTACAGAATTATAGATTGCCCCTCAAAATATTTAATGTAGCCAAACCGCTTCAAATGTCAAAATACTCTCCAATTTCTTCAATTTAGAATATGAAATAACTGGGAACGTGCCACTCATATTCCTACCCCAGCATTGCGAGTTTGAGTACGGCTCTAGACAATTTTCTGTATTTTCCAAGTCTCATTTCATGCTGCACGAAATAAAAAAGGAAACTTTTGGGCATTTTTTCATCATCACATGGGGAGGCAGCATGTTTAGGGCCAAATTGAATTTAACCAAGTCTGTAAAAACTTTATCTCTTTATGCAAATGAGTGTTATTATCTCACGCACAGTGGCACCAATCCCAGTCAAGAGTGTTCTGTGCTAAGGGGCGATCATGGCCCGTGGCATTACACACACACAAACACACGCACACACTTTGCCCCCGTAGCAACCACCTGCCCCCCTCCGGTAGCCAGCCGAGCCATCTGAGGCCAATCTCTGCCGACCAGCTGCAGCCCCCGGGAGAGCGCCACACCACGGAACAAGGGTCACCATGACACCTCCACTGGATGTGCTATAAATAAGAGTCTGTCAGGTGGTAAATGTGGGAAATAGAGAACACAGCCGCAGAAAGCCTTCATGTTACCCAGGTAAATATAGCTGTGGGGAAAGTTTATGAGACAACGTGCAAAGTAAATTACACTGTAAAATGTCATAAGGCTAATTAATCATATAAACTTTAATCGTTATTTTGATATAACTTTACAATGTGAGTTATAGATTTTGATAATAGTGCACTTTCAAGTTCTAAGACTTGTGAAGTGAGCATAACACAATGGAAAATGGTCATGCCTGGACTATAACTCATAACTCACATGCAATGGTATTTATTTATTTATTTATTTATTTATTTTTATCTTTATAATTTTTTCCCCTCCATCCCTTGTTGGGTAATGGGAGGTTTTGTCTATAGGAGTTTTTGTTTATAGGAGATCTTCTACTGAGAGTGTTTTTCAAACTTCCTATAAGTTATCTGTTCTTTTCTTCTGTATCTACCTCTGTATCTACCTGCGTTGCAACAATGAAATTTCCCCATATGTGGACAATAAAGGATTATCTTATTTTAACTTAACAGGACAAAGTAAGTCACTTTTATTTCTTCTGCTCATGGAAAACATTTAGCAGTATAATAAACATTAGTGTGTGCTGTGTGGTGAGCCTGGTGGCAAATGTTGCTAAAATGGCTTCAGCATTTTCTGCCCAATTAACTTCCCTTGATGAACGTTTAAGCTTCTGTTTATGCTTTTTCTCAGTTTATTAAAGACTTCGGTTAAGGAAACGACTTGCCATATGGTGACCAACTGTGGTAACAGGATGGAGAGACAACAGCTCCAAAAATATACTTAAAGCATGTTTTCTTTGCATCTTGATTCTCGCAATTCTCAGTACATTTTCAGTCACATTCAGTAGTGATAAGAAATCTATCCATCTATCTTTCTATCTACCTACAGTATCTGTCTATCTATCTATCTATCTATCTCTTTCTCTCTGTATCTCTCTATCTACAGTATCTATCATGTACCTATGCATATTTTCATTTAAAAAAAGGCAATTCCTTCATGATTTCTTACAAAAAAATTACTAGAAAAATCAAACCCTTTTAATAAAACCTGCAAACTAATCAGACATGAAATTTAAAGCAGACACACTTTTTTACCTTGAGAAATTGCAGTAAATCGCATCAATACCAATCATTTTTCGAATCGAATTATCCTGACTCAGCAAAAACATATTGACAAACTTAAAATGCCATCACTTGTGGTATATCAAACACGATGTATTTTATGAACTGAAGTGACTAGTGTTTAACAGATAAGAAGCTTCATCATTATAATTATTTGCTAATGAGTATAAATAGTCTGGAATAATAGCTTGTCAAGAATCCTATGAAGAAGTACAGAAATAGCTTCAACAGAGAAATTGTGTGTCTATTTTTAGCTTGCGCTCTTGTCCTCCATCTATTTTTAGCAAATAATTAATCATAGCGGTGCCCAGACAGTGGGGAGTGGCTTTGTTTAAGTAGTTTCCTTAGGTCAATAGTGTGCTAGGACCAATATTCAGAGAACATTTGGTTTTCAGAATGACTCTTTACCACACTTAATGATAGTGGTTTTGACTTAATGGGGTACGTCACCTTCATCACATTTTGATACTGGGCGGACACAGGACACAGAGGAACACTTCAATGTTCAATATGTCCCTGAATTGCTAAATTGGCTTCTACAATATGTTCAGCCCTTTTGCACCTCAGGTATCTTTAAATGCAGTCGGACCTATCCTGGATTTAGAAAACTGTTCACCTTTTTTACAAATATAACCTCTAAGGCTCAAATAATATAAAGAACTATAAATAAATAAGATACTCCAGCCATAAGAGGACAAATGATTGTGTCCTCTTATGGCTGGATTTGATTTTTTAAAACAGTTACTGCCAAAACTTCTGTACTCTCCAATTGTCTTATGTATCTTTCTTCTATCATGCAAGTTTTATTCATGGTTTACACTTTATTCTTTAGTTTGTTCCTTTGCCTGCTGCTTGTGTTCAAAGCGAGCCTATTTTTAGAGTCATGAAAAACTGCAACAGCGACAGTTTAAATCTCACACAATCGTAAAACTGTAGGACTGTGTGGACACAAGCTGCAACGCAACAAAACCATTTAGTTGATTAATGTATGTTGCTTTACATTAATCATTCAATTAAATTTATTTTTGTAACATCCAAGATCATGACAGCAGTTGCCTCGAAGGATAATAATGAAATAAGAAGAGAAGCAGATTAAACATAGGGATTTAGCAAAATGGATAACTGTTTCATCATCCTGTGTCCTTAGACCCTCCTTCTCGGCAAAGAAAAACTAGAAAAGCCTTTGGGAAAAAGTAGAAACCTTGAGGTCCACAGTGAAGGAGATCCACAGTGAAGGAGAGATCCACAGTGAAGAGAGATCCACAGTGAAGGAGATCCACAGTGAAGGAGAGATCCACAGTGAAGAGAGATCCACAGTGAAGGAGATCCACAGTGAAGAGAGATCCACAGTGAAGGAGATCCACAGTGAAGGAGATCCACAGTGAAGGAGAGATCCACAGTGAAGGAGAGATCCACAGTGAAGGAGAGATCCACAGTGAAGAGAGATCCACAGTGAAGGAGAGATCCACAGTGAAGGAGAGATCCACAGTGAAGGAGAGATCCACAGTGAAGAGAGATTCACAGTGAAGGAGATCCACAGTGAAGGAGATCCACAGTGAAGGAGAGATCCACAGTGAAGGAGAGATCCACAGTGAAGAAGAGATCCACAGTGAAGGAGAGATCCACAGTGAAAGAGAGATCCACAGTGAAAGAGAGATCCACAGTGAAGGAGAGATCCACAGTGAAGGAGAGAACCACAGTGAAGGAGAGATCCACAGTGAAGGAGCGAACCACAGAGAAGGAGAGATCCACAGTGAAGGAGAGATATACAGTGAAGAGAGATCCACAGTGAAGGAGAGATCCACAGTGAAGGAGAGATCCACAGTGAAGAGAGATCCACAGTGAAGGAGAGATCCACAGTGAAGAAGAGATCCACAGTGAAGGAGAGATCCACAGTGAAGGAGAGATCCACAGTGAAAGAGAGATCCACAGTGAAGGAGAGATCCACAGTGAAGGAGAGAACCACAGTGAAGGAGAGATCCACAGTGAAGGAGAGAACCACAGAGAAGGAGAGATCCACAGTGAAGGAGAGATATACAGTGAAGAGAGATCCACAGTGAAGGAGAGATCCACAGTGAAGGAGAGATCCACAGTGAAGAGAGATCCACAGTGAAGGAGAGATCACAGTGAAGAGAGATCCACAGTGAAGGAGATCCACAGTGAAGGAGAGATCCACAGTGAAGGAGGGATCCACAGTGAAGGAGAGATCCACAGTGAAGGAGAGATCCACAGTGAAGGAGATCCACAGTGAAGGAGAGATCTACAGTGAGGGAGATCCACAGTGAGGGAGAGATCCACAGTGAAGGAGATCCACAGTGAAGGAGGGATCCACAGTGAAGGAAATCCACAGTGAAGAGAGATCCACAGTGAAGGAGGGATCCAGAAGGAGAGATCCACAGTGAAGAGAGATCCACAGTGAAGGAGAGATCCACAGTGAAGGAGAGATCCACAGTGAAGGAGGAGAGATCCACAGTGAAGGAGGGATCCACAGTGAAGGAGAGATCCACAGAGAAGGAGAGATCCACAGTGAAGGAGAGATCCACAGTGAAGGAGAGATCCACAGTGAAGGAGAGATCCACAGTGAAGAAGAGATCCACAGTGAAGGAGAGATCCACAGTGAAGGAGAGATCCACAGTGAAAGAGAGATCCACAGTGAAGGAGAGATCCACAGTGAAGGAGAGAACCACAGTGAAGGAGAGATCCACAGTGAAGGAGAGAAGCACAGAGAAGGAGAGATCCACAGTGAAGGAGAGATATACAGTGAAGAGAGATCCACAGTGAAGGAGAGATCCACAGTGAAGGAGAGATCCACAGTGAAGAGAGATCCACAGTGAAGGAGAGATCCACAGTGAAGAGAGATCCACAGTGAAGGAGATCCACAGTGAAGGAGAGATCCACAGTGAAGGAGGGATCTACAGTGAAGGAGAGATCCACAGTGAAGGAGAGATCCACAGTGAAGGAGATATACAGTGAAGGAGAGATCCACAGTGAAGGAGATCCACAGTGAAGGAGGGATCCACAGTGAAGGAAATCCACAGTGAAGAGAGATCTACAGTGAAGGAGAGATCCAGAAGGAGAGATCCACAGTGAAGAGAGATCCACAGTGAAGGAGAGATCCACAGTGAAGAGAGATCCACAGTGAAGGAGATCCACAGTGAAGGAGGAGAGATCCACAGTGAAGGAGGGATCCATAGTGAAGGAGAGATCCACAGAGAAGGAGAGATCCACAGTGAAGGAGAGATCCACAGTGAAGGAGATCCACAGTGAAGGAGAGATCTACAGTGAGGGAGATCCACAGTGAGGGAGAGATCCACAGTGAAGGAGACCACAGTGAAGGAGATCCACAGTGAAGGAGGGATCCACAGTGAAGGAAATCCAGAGTGAAGAGAGATCCACAGTGAAGGAGGGATCCACAGTGAAGGAGAGATCCAGAAGGAGAGATCCACAGTGAAGAGAGATCCACAGTGTAGGAGAGATCCACAGTGAAGGAAATTCACAGTGAAGGAGAGATCCACAGTGAAGGAGAGATCCACAGTGAAGAGAGATCCACAGTGAAGGAGGGATCCACAGTGAAGAGAGATCCACAGTGAAGAGAGATCCACAGTGAAGGAGAGATCCAGAAGGAGAGATCCACAGTGAAGAGAGATCCACAGTGAAGGAGAGATCCACAGTGAAGGAAATCCACAGTGAAGGAGAGATCCACAGTGAAGGAGAGATCCACACCACAGTGAAGGAGAGATCCACAGTGAAGAGAGATCCACAGTGAAGGAGGGATCCACAGTGAAGAGAGATCCACAGTGAAGGAGGCATCCACAGTGAAGAGAGATCCACAGTGAAGGAGAGATCCACAGTGAAGGAGGGATCCACAGAGAAGGAGAGATCCACAGTGAAGAGAGATCCACGCTTGAATTTGCAGAGAGACTGTGGAGCCAGAACCACTCAAGCGGAAAGAGGATTGTTTATCTGGCAAGACAGTTCATCCAGGCAGATGAAGAGCTGTTAACCTAGAGTAGAGAGTGTTCCTTTAGGGCAGACGAGGAGCATCAGGATCTACAGGTCTACAATCATGAATTAATATTTAATTCATCATAATTAACAATTAAAAAAGACAAACGCAACGGGAACAATTGTTTTTCTGGTGATACAAAATTAGAATATTACATATGCATCCATTATGATTCACTTTTTTATTTCCTCTTTATTGTGTTGCATAGCTAAGATAGAAAAAATAAAAATAAAATGTAATGTTTACAGAAGTTCAAGAAATTGTCTATAATTAAAAATAAAATTATCGTAATTGTAAAACAACCTCATAAAAGGATATCTCTGCACATTTCAGGTTCATTTAAAGGCCCATTCACATTCTGTTCAAAACCTGAACCTCAGCCAAGACATTTACAGGTACATTTTTGCACAATCCTGGGGACTCAATGATGCAAAAATATACCATTGAGATATTCATTTTCATCAATGTCAGGTAATTGCTTTGAATGTGGACTTTAGATATGTCTGTCAGATGCACAGCGCCTATGACAGTCTAACATTGTACATTCCTCTTGCTCTTCTACCCCTTTTCACATTGTCCTGTCTAGCCTATGGGCCAAAAAAAATCAATTTCATATGTGATAACTCCATAAGAACAGTTTCTTTCCCTCTGCCGTTTGACTCTTAACACCTGACACTTTAACAATTATTCAACCAATACTATTCACGCACTGTTCACTTTCTGCACTATTTCCAACCATCTGTACATTTTTCTGTAAATATCTGTGCGCATACCGAGACAAGTTTATGTTTTATTTTTTACCTTATCTTATTAGTACATTCTTAATTCATGCATGCCATATTTGACTCTATAGACATTGTGATTGTTATTGTTTTATGTTGCACCTATCGCCAAGACCAGATCATATGTTTGTATGTCTTCAACGACAATGGCAATGATCAGAGGTTCTGATTCTGAAGAGCAGAGTCTGGAGAGCAGCCTTCCTCGCACTGATTCAAACAACAACAGTAACCGCATGATGTATCTCAAGACTGGACATTATCTGTCAAAGAGCTCCTGAATAAAGCTGAAGGTATGAAAAGTTTTGTAAATCCAAATGTCATCTGAAGGTATTGTTTTGTGTCGGTCATTACCTTGATAATCGGGGCCTGTTTTCCACTTGGACAGTGAAGTGACCCCAGAAGAGGCATTCCCGCGCAATGACATCATCAGCACAATGTTGGCAGGGTCAGGGTGATTCCCCACTCAACCTCAAGATCAGGGCAATAAGTGGCAATATAAATGTAAATGAGGCCCTTCAACAAAAGAGAAAACAATTTACCGGTACAACATAAGCAGCGCTGATAAAGAGGTGCAAGGATGTAACTACAAGAGATATGAAGCCTGCGTAAATTCAGCCTGGAAGACCCATCTACGTCATGGCCACCTGCTCCCCAGCTCAACCAACGCACCCAGTCGGGCGTCCGCCTGCCTGTCTGTGGGAGTCAGATCTCTCCTTCACCACGGAACTCCTCCAGGTTTCTACTTTTTCCCAAGGAAGTTTTTTGTAGTTTTTCCTGGCCGAGAAGGAGGACTCCCGGGACATCGCCCCTCGCATCTGCTCCCCATCCTCAATCAACGCAACCCAAGTCACTCCTCCCCGTGGCACGTCGCACCTCAGCGCACAGCCGGTCCGATATTAACCCTCACTCAGTTGGCTCGGCCGCTTCAGACCGTACTGCGACCCACCACCTCCCCTCCTCCTCCTCCTCTGCATCCCTCTCATCCTAATCATCTACCCTCTCACCATATCTACCACCACCAGTCTCCAGGCCCTGGGGGGAGACATCTAATACAAATAGATCATGGAGTGCCCATGATCGCAATGTCTTCCGTCGGGGTCTGAGCGCCAAATAACCCACGTAATAAAGCTCGCTAAGTCCTTTCTGTGTCGTTTGAGTCTCTCCAGGGTGAAATATATTTGAGTCAAAGTCACGTGTCGCCCCTTTATTTCAATGTTGTCGCTACAGAAATATTAGCTGAAGTCTGGATGAGACAATTAAGGGCCTCTGATCTACATGAACAACTAAACAAAGTCATTAGCAACAACCAATGGCACAGTTTTGTTTTTATCTCTCAATATCACCACCAAAATGCCTTGTATGTTTGTGTTTGCTCATTGCATGGCCAAATAACAATAACTGTTAATTCAAACTTTTTAGATATTTCCTACTTGTGCATGGAATCGCTCCCCATTTTCTTTAAAAGGCAATATTCGATTTTGCTTTGTCGTTTAGCACATTTCTGCAATCTAATCGCAGCGACACAGAAAAGTTTTCCTTCATTTCACACACTGTCTTTACCCCTACAATTGCAACACACAGAATCCAGCAAGTATGAAACTAATTTAGTTTTCTCACAGAAGTGGAAATCTGAGATACAGAACAATCAATATTGCAAATTGACAAATGCAATGAATAGGAAAGTGTCAAATTGACAGCTGTAGTTGTTATTGTGCTGGTTAGATGTGTGGGACAAGCAAAACCACTGGACGCAATAATAAATATACTGTGTGTGGGTTGAATAACTCTTTCTATAAGAGCGAGGCCTTGAGTCTACAGCCTTGACTCGTGATTTGTTGTTTCGAGCGAGGCAATTTTTTTTTAAAGTGAAAAACCCATTTATATTATCTAGTGCAGTTATTGCCCCTCATCGTTTTATCGTTGCAGTGTCAAATGTTGTGGCTGGAGGTGGACGAACATGGTGTGCTTTAGACTCATGCAAAGTTAATTACCTGTTAAATATCTCTGGAACAATAGAGCGTTTGCTGGTGAATAAAAGACATGTTCTACAGTGTACCGTCCTCCACTTATAATTCCCAGAACGAGCCTATTCAGCCTTCTCTGAAATGTTGTAACAATAATGAGAACAAAAAAATGACAGTGCCAGTAAGTAAAAACAATCTTTTGAGTTATTTTGGCACAACTATACAGCAAACACCACTGATAATCTAATACAAATGCAGCTGGGCTCAAAGTAAAAGTACTATTCTATGCCAAACGGTGCACAGCATATTATATTTTGCAAGGTAAAATAAAAACTCGCTTTGGCTTTTAAACAATATAAATAAACATGCTTCATCAAGATATGGGGAGACTTTTTCCGCCGTGATGCAAAATTCAAAGTTCACGAGAAGACAGGAATAATTGGTCAGTAATGATTAAGCTGTTTCCATACGACGGAGGAAAACTAATAAGCATGTGGGCTGCCTCAAATGGAAAACTGTTGGAGATAATTGCCTTATTTGACAGAGGCCAAGAAGTGTATTATCGCTGCAATGCCGAGTCACCTGCTCCACAGACAATACAATACAACGATTAATTAAAATATTATTCCAAGCTCTGAGCCTGGCAGTTCATAACACATCCGTATATTTCATTATTTCATTCATTTTCGTAGGCAGGTATTAAAGGCTTAATTAAAAAAGGAAAGGAAAAAGCCATACGTGAATGCTTCTTCTCTATAGGGCCAATGTACAAATGATCATTCAAATTGTGAACATTAAAAATCACAAAATATTTCAAATTTTGACTGAAGAAAGCTTGTTTATTACCTTCGAATGTTGTTGGTTTGTTTGGGCGGTGCATGTTAAATGTGCCCTGTGTATGTGTCTATGTGTTTGCCTGGAATTTTCCACAGCGTCACATTAAATTTCTCTATCTCCACGGAAACAGGTGACACCAGCAGGCCAAGTTACAGGTCCGGGGTCTCATTCATGAAGCTTCAAAAAAGGACAAAATACAAACCATCATAAACTTCAGTGAGAATCTTGTCTTTTTTAGCACAGATCAGGTTCAAGGTTTGTAGGTTTGAGGTATTTTTTTAGCAATGAAAACAGCTGTAATTGAAGGATTGCAAATGGGTTGTTTAGTGCTGTGCTGTGGAGCTATAACATCAATAAGAAAACAGGCAAAACCTCCCACAAGTAGTCACACAGCACGCCTTCATTTGAGATCCATGTATATGAACACGCCGGACTGTGGCTGTGGGCTTCTCCCTCACAAACACACTCTCATTCATACATCATTCATCCACCAGTGAACTTCCACACTCCAGGGAAGGAGACATGTCTTGCCCAAGGACACGGCAGTACACGTCTGGGCCACTGCCACCCCACTCCAGCATCTGGTGTTCTCAGCGGTTTCCCATGCAAGTACTAACCAGGCCCAACCCTGCTTCGCTTCAGAGATCAAACAAGATCTGGCTTTCCCAAGGTTGTAGGCATATACTGTACTCCAGAGAAGACAAACAACTCAAACAGTCAATCATTATTTCAGTATTTCTTTATTTTTTTTAAGAGAGGAAACATTTTTTTATACATACATGGATGTACAAATTTAAGTTCACTTATGCATACACAAACACACAAATACTCTTATGCTTATATTAGAATAATAAATAATTCAAATAAATAAAATGAATAAGAAGAATAAGAAAAAAATGAATAAATAAATAAAAAATGAGAAAAAAATAAGAGAAAAAAAACATTGCAAATTCAGGGGTTAGCAGATAGTGAACTAGGTTGCATCTACTGGAAAAAAGGGGTTAAAGCATCTTACGGCGAGAAGTATGATTCCCATTTTGTCCATTGCTTGTTGAATTTGTCCATTTTCAAGTTGAGTCTGGCGGTTATTTTTCCCATGTTGCGTATGTCAGTTATGATGTCCGTCCAGTACATAACCGGCAGCTATTTCAGTATTTCAGTAGTGGTCGCAAGTATGCTGATTAATTATTGCAGCTATAAAATAAAAAAAATTATATCTATTATTTCAGTTCACTGTGGGCGTTTGAATACAGTTAACAAAGCACCAGTAACTGTCACTCCGACTGTATAATTTCATGTTTTCCTGATCCAGCAAACCTCAAAACACTTGCTTCCTTCTGCTTCCCCTTTTGTGCACCTGTCAGGATGAAGAACGATGGGATCGAACTGAAATGTGTCCTGATTCCAGAGACTGAGAGAGGAAACGACACAGAGGCCGACTCTGTGCCGCTCTGGCCTCCATCATCGCTCCATCTCATTTCACACGAGCCCAGCGGAATCACCCAGCGGAATCACCCAACCCTGTCCGTGATTACACTCACCTTGTCAGTCAGTCGCTTTTTAGGATGTGCCCATGTTTATGGTGGAGTTACAGCAACTCTGCAAACCAAGACGAATTGTTTATGTAGGACAAGTAACTAGCAACGAGGAGAGTAAGTGAGTAAAGTGTATTTTTTAATTTAACATAGCATATTTGAATAGAAAAAGGTGACATAAACAGACAGATAGTACATCTAATGAAAATGTGTCCATCCATCCATCCATCCATTTTCTACCGCTTGTTCCCTTTCGGGGTCGCGGGTGACTGGAGCCTATCCCAGTGACTTCGGGCCTTAGGCGGGGTACACCCTGGACAGTGGCCAACTTGTCACAGGGCCAACATGATAATAATAATGAAAATGTGTGTAATATTTATTTCTTTGCTCGATATATTCCACCGTTTGGCATCTCACATTACTTCAATAACACATGGGTTTATTGCTGAAAAACACGTGCTCGCCTCTCCTCAGACCTGACCTGTAGCTGGAGAGTTTAATACATTTGCCTGACCAGAAAGTCCCTCCTACAAAAAAACTTTCTAAATTGAGACGGTCCGACCACAGCCACTAATTTGTTGCACATTCAGAACAAAAATGAAGCTTTTTTTGTGTTTTTTTACCTCCGATACATAAGAGTTTAGAGCATTGTGTAGTTGAACAAAGATCTGCTCCGTTTCTCAGTGCTATATGTTATAAACTGCCATGTTTGTTTAGACACAAACAAACCATTTCTCTGACTGATTAATCCAGCTGTCAGTCACGTCCATATAAAATCGGAGAGACAGGATATGATTCCAGACCAAAACGTCAAAGCGTGTGGTATTGTAATTTAGGTAATGAAAAAAAAGAATGTGTTCACTTATTGAATTAAACATGAGAAACTATGTCACATTTCAATTGCAAACCAATATATTGGAGGGTTTTAGAGTGATGAAAGATTAGCTCCGTTGCCATTGTCAATTCAATGCAAAATACTCTCTCTCTTAAGTGTAGTTGGAGATGTAATCGCTAACTTAGATTCGGGAGCAGGACCACGCCTCAACCTCTTACCTCCCCAGCAACCACACCTCCACTCTTTAACCACGCCTCTTATTACCCAGAAGGCCTATATATGCAAAGGCCAATCCCAGCATCTCTTGTTGTCTCTGCTCTCTCGACAGAGAGACACTCAGTACAGCACGTTCATTCAAACCAACCATGAGCCATTTCCTCAGATTCTGATCCGTTCCTAATCTGAGCAATTCAGTCTGAAACATTCAGTCGGTCAGTTCCCCCCAGGACTCACCCAGCGCGATTCCACAGCTCCAAACACCATCAGCTCCTCCGCACCTGTGTCTCTCACGGATCCCACCTCCGGGCGTCCACACAGAACACCGACCTCCACTCCACAGCAACGGCCTGGACCCACGCGCGCTCCTTCTCGCTCTCTGCCCCTCATTTTAACCGGGCGCTATCCGAGCTTCCGGAGCGGGGCACGGCTCCCGCGCCGGCCGGCGCGCTCCGTGCGTCGCTCCGTGTGCTGCGCTCCGTGTGCTGCGGCAGGCGCGCGTCTCCACTCAGGTGGACAACAGAGACCGTACCGCAGCGGGCGCACCGGGCCGAAGCCGGTGGACATTTCTTTCAGACGCTACGTCAATAAATATCCATGTTTTCGTCAGCCTCACTTTCTGGTTCCACGTCCGTCCGGAGGCGCGCAGTTGATGACGTCACCATTGCTCCACGGGCCGCAGTGCCACCTCTCAGCTCCCCCTGGTGGCGGAAGCCAGGTTGTACAACTCAATTTGAAGCCAGATTAAACAACGTTCATAGGGACTCTGCAATGTCCCAGCTTGTCTTAACAATGTTGAGTTCAAATGCTCCCTCTTTTCTCAAACTTCCTCATCAATTCTTATCACCTTTGCTGCAGCTGCACTCGACTCCCTCAACATGCTTTCCTCTATCCCTCCTCTGTACCTACATTTTACTGCACGTACCATCAACGTACCATCTTCTCTGCGCTGGCTCTTTACCATCCACTATCATTCTGGCTTAAGCTAATCTTTCTTTCGCCCTCTGTTCATGCTGTTCATCGGTCCTACTCTTCTCACGTGAACTCTCAAGCTTCCTTTTCCTTTCTCATGCAACCTTCACACCTCGTAGGCTCACAATTCATGCTTCCACTAAATTACTTTCATGTCACATTCAGCTGTCTGGCTTCGCCACCACATGTTAGCCACAGGTATCTTCAAAGATTCTGTTTCTAGCATTGCGGCAGGTTCTCATCTTCTCATTCGCATATTACCTTAAGTAAAAAAAATAAAAATAAAATTCCCCAGCTCTGGCTTTTCATGCTACCTCATCTTACCATGTTCGCCTTGCAGCTCAACGCGCAGGCTCAACGCGCAGGCTCAACGCGCAGGCTCAACGCGCAGGCTCAACGCGCAGGCTCAACGCGCAGGCTCAACGCGCAGGCTCAACGCGCAGGCTCAACGCGCAGGCTCAACGCGCAGGCTCAACGCGCAGGCTCAACGCGCAGGCTCAACGCGCAGGCTCAACGCGCAGCGCAGGCTCAACGCGCAGGCTCAACGCGCAGGCTCAACGCGCAGGCTCAACGCGCAGGCTCAACGCGCAGGCTCAACGCGCAGGCTCAACGCAACTCTCAGCTCAACTCACAGCTCAACACACAGCTCACAGCTCAATAGCTCAATTCACAGCTACAGCTCAATAGCTCAATTCACAGCTACAGCTCAATAGCTCAATTCACAGCTACAGCTCAATAGCTCAATTCACAGCTACAGCTCACAGCTCAACTCACAGCTACAGCTCACAGCTCAACTCACAGCTACAGCTCAATAGCTCCGCTCACAGCTCAATAGCTCCGCTCACAGCTCAATAGCTCCGCTCACAGCTCAATAGCTCCGCTCACAGCTCAATAGCTCCGCTCACAGCTCAATAGCTCCGCTCACAGCTCAATAGCTCCGCTCACAGCTCAATAGCTCAGCTCACAGCTCAATAGCTCAGCTCACAGCTCAATAGCTCAGCTCACAGCTCAATAGCTCAGCTCACAGCTCAATAGCTCAGCTCACAGCTCAATAGCTCAACTCACAGCTACAGCTCAATAGCTCAACTTACAGCTACAGCTCAATAGCTCAACTTACAGCTACAGCTCAATAGCTCAATTTACAGCTACAGCTCAATAGCTCAACAGCTCAATAGCTCAACAGCTCAGTTACAGCTCCGAGCTACTACTCTCAGCTACAGCCCTCAGCCAACCCACATGTCACAACTTACAGCTCAGTTACAACTACAGCTCACTCAGAACCCGCCAGCAGCACGCTCGCCCCAGAGCATCCACGCTCGCCCCAGAGCATCCACGCTCGCCCCAGAGCATCCACGCTCGCCCCAGAGCATCCACGCTCGCCCCAGAGCATCCACGCTCGCCCATGCTCGCCCCAGAGCATCCACGCTCGCCCACGCTCGCCCCAGAGCATCCACGCTCGCCCACGCTCGCCCCAGAGCATCCACGCTCGCCCCAGAGCATCCAGAGCATCTACGCTCGCCCCAGAGCATCCAGAGCATCTACGCTCGCCCCAGAGCATCCAGAGCATCTACGCTCGCCCCAGAGCATCCAGAGCATCCTCGCTCGCCCCAGAGCATCCTCGCTCGCCCCAGAGCATCCTCGCTCGCCCCAGAGCAGAGCATCCTCGCTCGCCCCAGAGCAGAGCAGCCACGCTCGCCCCAGAGCATCCTCGCTCGCCCCAGAGCAGAGCAGCCACGCTCGCCCCAGAGCAGCCATTCATCCCTCCATTCATCCCTCATCCCGCTCTATTCCCCCCCCTCCCCTTCCCCATTCATCCAAACCATTCGACCCCTTCCCCATCCATCCCACATCCCACTCAAGCTTTTCCGCATCCTCAGAGCCCCGCCCGCAGCCACACGCTCGCTCAGAGCCCCGCCCCGCAGCCACACGCTCGCTCAGAGCCCCGCCCCGCAGCCACACGCTCGCTAAGAGCCCCGCCGGCAACATGTTCACTCCAAGCACAAATCTCATCAGCAGCCACGCCCACGCGCTCGCCCCGACCCACGGCAGCATCCTCATGCTCGCCCCAATCCATGTATTCATTTCCCAGAGCCTTTCTCTGAGCCACCGGGCACAGGGACGTCTACCACAGAGCCACCGGGATACGCCCCTCTGGTTCTCAACAGTCTCTCCTTCGACCCTCTGCTCGCACAGAGTCCGTTCTCCACTCGATCTTTCGACTCTTCATTCATCCCTCCCTTAATCACTCATCCCGCTCTATTCCCCCCCCCCCCCCCCTCCCCTTCCCCATTCATCCAAACCATTCGACCCCTTCCCCATTCATCCCACATCCCACTCAAGCTTTTCTGTGTCCTCACCAGGGTCTCATCGGGCACCGGGAAGCAGTCTCTCTCCGGAACAGTCACTGGGCACCGGGATGCTCATCCATCTCACATTCCCTCCTTCTTTTCAGAAGAAACATCTTTCAACGTGCACCTTATCCACCGCGCATCGGTCGGTGCATTGGAGACCGCCCGGAGCGCTCCGGCCCCTTCCAACCCATTCCAGCTGCCGTGCGTATTACACGGTCCTCAGGCGCTTAGTCTCCTCTACCAGGCATTCACATAATGCCAGAATTATACCCGACTATCGTTCTGGACATTTTGGGGGTTTGATCAGTCGGAAGGCTTATTCTACACCTCTCTAGTAGATCAATAAGGGATATCTTACTATGCGCAACTCATAATACTCAGTCTATTCCCCTCTATCAATCCGTCTCCTGCATTGCTCATACTCAAGTCACCGTAATTGACCAACTCCTACTCTCGATGCACCGTCCCAAATCCGACGCTCTACGATCGCTTCAATTCCTACTCCTCAATACTACTACCCTCATATCTTTCATTCCTCTCATTCTCAATCTCATTCATCTCAATTAAGTTCCCTCGTTCATCGCTCATATTGACTTCTTTGCTACCCGCAGCTCGTCAACTCCTAAATCCACGCAAACATCTCGCTCTCCACTCCGGAGCAAGGAGACTCCACCATAAATCCAGTTCTATCGACTGTCCGTTCAATCCTATCACTCTTGCATCTCATTCTCCATCTGCTTCCGTCGACGACCACAAACACTAAAACACTATTCAAATGTACCAGAATTAACCCTCGTCTCAGTAACGGACGGACTGCTTTCGATTTCATCCAGCTCCTCTTCAAGAGTGCTTGGCTATCCAGCTCCTCTTCCCCCGTGTCACTCGTAACATTATTTTCAGCCAGGCTTACGTCAAGATCCAGATCAACTTCCTTCATTTAAATCATTTTGGGGGTTCTGAATCGGCTGGGCTGATTACCCGAGACAGAGCCCCCATCCTGAGTCTCTACCCAGCCATCTCATCGATCTCTCTCTCTCATCTCATCGATCTCTCTCGCTCCCGCTCTCGCTCTATCGCTCTCTCTCTCGATATCGCTCTAGCTCTCTCTCTCTCTCTCTCTCTCACACTCTCACTCTCACTCTCACTCTCACTCTCTCACTCTCACTCTCACTCTCACTCTCACTCTCACTCTCACTCTCACTCTCACTCTCACTCTCTCACTCTCTCACTCTCTCACTCACACACACATCGACCCATCATGACTTATCAATAAACATTCTTTTGTATTCCATTGTTGTGGCGTGGTCCTTGCTAGTGAAGTGTAGTTGGAGATGTAATCGCTAACTTAGATTCGGGAGCAGGACCACGCCTCAACCTCTTACCTCCCCAGCAACCACACCTCCACTCTTTAACCACGCCTCTTATTACCCAGAAGGCCTATATATGCAAAGGCCAATCCCAGCATCTCTTGTTGTCTCTGCTCTCTCGACCCCACCCCATGTCTCTATCATCGTCACCTTAACACATAACCATCCATGGAGGGGGGGTTCTGAATCGGCTGGGCTGATTACCCGAGACAGAGCCCCCATCCTGAGTCTCTACCCAGCCATCTCATCGATCTCTCTCGCTCTCGCTCTATCGCTCTCTCTCTCGATATCGCTCTAGCGCTCTCTCTCTCTCGCTCTCGCTCTCGATATCTCTCTCTCATCTCATCGAGCTCTCTCTCTCTCATCTCATCGAGCTCTCTCTCTCTCATCGAGCTCTCATCGACCCATCATGACTTATCAATAAACATTCTTTCGTATTCCATTGTTGTGGCGTGGTCCTTGCTAGTGAAATGGTGAAAAGTGCTCAAAATGGCACCTATAAAGAGGAAGCTGAAACCCATGATCGTCGTGTTAGCCTCCATTTCCCCCCCCCCCCCCCCCCCCCCCCCCCACACACACTTAACTGCTGAAGTAGCACTCGGTGAAGTGATTAACAGGAGCTTAGTTGCGTGTCCAAGTCCCCGGTGTGGATTTGTGCGAACAGGAGCCAGCTGCTGTGGTTCAGGCGGCCAGTGGTGTTTGTGCTCCCTCCAGATGACTGTACAGCTGCCACACACACACACACGCACACGCACGCACACGCACATACACACACAGCGGGGCCTGGGCACAGTGACAAAGGGCAGGACACAGTGTGAGCATCATGACAGGACGCCCTTGTCAAAATGTGAGCTCCCGTAATGAAAGCGATGTTGGATGAGCCGCCGTTGTTTGGGGCTGGTTTACCTGCCACAGTGAAGGAAGGTGTCATCATCAGGTGTAATTAAGCTTGTGAAATGTCATGTCTGTTGGATTAAAGTCATGTGGAATTAACGACAAGGGAAGAGACATTTGTGTCCTAAAAGGCCCGTTATTGCAGGTCTAACGACGTCAAGGGAGTCAGAGTGAGTGAAAGGTGGAGCTAATGGTCCAAATATGGTCCCTAAAGTGAGTGAGTGAGGGAGGGAGTGAGGGAAGTAAGTGAGTGAGTGAGTGAGTGAGGGAGGGAGGGAGGAAGGGAAGTGAGTGAGTGAGTGAGTGAGTGAGTGAGTGAGTGAGGGAGTGAGTGAGGGAGGGAGGGAGGAAGGGAAGTGAGTGAGGGAGTGAGGGAGTGAGTGAGTGAGGGAAGTGAGTGAGTGAGTGAGTGAGTGAGTGAGTGAGGGAGTGAGTGAGTGAGTGAGTGAGTGAGGGAGGGAGTGAGGGAAGTGAGTGAGTGAGTGAGTGAGTGAGGGAAGTGAGGGAGTGAGGGAAGTGAGTGAGTGAGTGAGTGAGTAAGGGAAGTGAGTGAGTGAGTGAGTGAGTGAGGGAGGGAGGGAAGTGAGTGAGTGAGTGAGGGAGTGAGTGAGTGAGGGAGGGAGTGAGTGAGTGAGGGAGTGAGGGAGGTGAGTGAGTGAGTGAGTGAGTGAGGGAGTGAGTAAGTGAGTGAGTGAGGGAGTGAGTGAAGTAAGTAAGTGGTCTTCAGAGCTGCATTATCCAGTTTTTAGTATTCAGTGGTGGATGAAATAATAAATTTTGTTACTTAAAGGTTGAATGGACGATTTTTTTGAGTCTTATTTCCTCGTGGCGTGGACTGCCAATTAGTCCTGCCACGTATCAATCATAAAACACACCTATCGCTCACCTGCAGCCACGTGCGGTTCGTCCCCACGTTTCCGCGTGCCTAAGCGCATGGATCTATCATAATATAGTTCCCTCAGTGTACGGGACAAAATGAAGACGGAGAAAGACAGTTCGAGCTGACTCAGAAGAAGACGGAAATCTACGGGAGACGAGAGATGCGATGCGATCCGTTGCGCTAATAAACAAACACACGTGTGTGTTGTATCAGTCCGCACGGGGGAGTGCGCATGCGCACTTCCGCCTGCGTTCTCAAATCGCCGAAAAATCGTCCATAACGCCTTTAAGAAAAATTACAGCTATAGGAACAAAATATACTTAAGTAAATGTATCACATAAAATAAGTAAATGTATTAGAGTATCCATTCGAAAATGTACTTTTAGAGTAAAAAAACATTCTAAAAATTCTTAGTACTTTCCAGTCCAGTTAAAAAATGTAGTGGAGTAGAAGGTACAGACACAGATGTACAGACGCTCTCAAGTGTAGTGACGTAAAAGTACTCTAAATTTACTCAAGCAAAGTACAGATACTTAAAACAATTATTCAAGTGCAGTCCTTTTACTTTTGGATTTGGTTACGTTCCACCACTGGACTTATTTAATTCTGTCAACAGCTCTCACAAAGCCTTTGGCACATTACTGGTTGTCATATGGATGAATTTGTAGAAAATCCTTTTCCATAAAGCATGGGTGGTCCGACAAATCATAATCTTTCCCAGCGCTGCTTACAGCTTTTTGTTTGTCAGTTATAAAACGCCTTATTATTAGATGCAGACAGCACACAGTGGTCTGATTTTGTAAGTCCCACCTTTAAAGTGCATATGTTGTTTTTCTGATTATTACCTTATTTACGTATTTACCTGTGGTAAATGTGTATGTTTTATCAATCAAGTGGCAGAAAATAAAACAATTTACATGCGACTGACTGTTCAAACGATTATTCAACTAAATATGGGTGTTATCAGGTAATGTTTACTGTCAAATCATAACTATTCTTTAATTTATATGGACTTTGGCCTTTGTTTACGGTGCAATGGTTAGGTAACAGTTGTGGGATTACATCGACCTATGTCACATCTGCTGCTCAAGTAAAAACAGGAAAATGTTTTAATAAAATATAAAAAAGAATATAATCATGTTCACTATGTTTTAGTCAGATGTGCAGTCGAACTTGTTGTTTGATATTAGATACATTGTTGTGGTCAAACACAGAGGTCAATCTAACGCAGTCGCAGACAATGTCAAATCTGAAACAAACCTTTTTTTTAAATGAATTATTCGACGAATCTAGACAATAATGTCACGCAGAACAAAACAAGCTTTTATTAGCATTATTGTTGGCTCCCAAATGGTGAAATCCCTATAAATTGAGGTTCAATTGAAGGAGCAGCAGCTTTTCATTCAATAGACCTAAAATTCAACAAAAAATGACACCAATTACGACTCAGGAAAAGTTTCATAATACTTTTATTACTGCAGAGATTGAATATTTAATTCATTAAAGCTGAGCTACTCTTTCCCATTTAGACGCCGCAATTTGTCCCTTGTCAAATCTTACTTCTTTACACTGTTGTGCACCTTTGCTGACATTAAAAGGCATCTGCATCCCTTTCAACCTTCAGTGCCTTGAGGCCGTACACAGAATATAATATTTCAGATCTCCTCATCAAATTCCTGGGCTTTTGTTCAGGAGTGTCAGCTTACTGTTCATCAAAGTGAGCTATGGCAAGCAGACGGGAAGAAGCGATACGGAGAGGACAAGATCAGATACAAGAACACTGCCTAGAACGGATGTCATAGAAGGAATGGAGAACAACATTTGAAACGTAATAAAAGTGTATCAGCTGTCTTTGCCAATCATCATGTCTATTTTTATATTTACAGAAAACAACACATCCACGGCTAATTAAAAGTCAAACTACTAGCAAAACACTTCCACAGCTTGATGATTACATGTGCAGTAAAGCCTTGAACTTCAAAAATCTGGTTATTTTATTAAATGAGCTCCAGTTGGCAGGAATGTGTTTGATGTGGGAATGAAGGGTGTAATTAATTCCTGTAACGCTCAATATTTAAGGGGCTTATTTGCTTCATTCTAGATATGGGAAAGCTTTAACCAGCGTCTGTTCTTGTCATCCATAACAAGCTATTTAACAAGTAGCAACACCACCGCCGCACTGATACACAATATAACACTGTGTTTCCTTTGACAAAACACTGTTCTTTTAGTGTGTTCTGCAGCGCTGAGTGGCCCTGGATCAGGAGGATGAGGAGAGGAACAGACACATCAGAAGTGTCTTAAAAGGTGCGGTTGGTCTGCTACAGAAAACACACATGCGACACAGGCAGCGCATGTGTCACAAAACTATTTCAGAATAAATAGATGAAAATGACTTATGCACAACTCATAATTCATATTGCAAAGTCTGAACATAAGAAAATAAATATTGCTAGTGCTAGTATATTCATTTAAGTCCTTTATCAGAGCTGCGTCAGAACTGCAGAAGCTTCTTGGATGAACGTATACACTCTAAAAACAGAATTCAATCTTCTTTTGCTCTTAATTTATAAAGGCTAATAAATCAACTGTTGCCTGGAAAGCCCAGAAACATCTCTCTATGATATTTTCATGCAGATTGATTTTAGTCTGGTCACTGGTTTCGTCTCCCGGAGCTCAGATGGATGTAATTTACAGGTGGATTCTATAAAAATATAAGTGAAAACTAATATCACATCGTACTGAAAAACATTGCAGATTTACGTACAATCAATGAGCAACGCTTAAAACGCTGTTAATATTTAAAGTGAGAGAATATTGATTTATTCATAAATGATCAGTGATAAATGCGCTCCTTTGTTTCAGATAAATGTAGTTGCAGAGTTCTGTTTGATTCAAATCATGACAGAGGGTGACCAGACTCTTATCTTCGTAAAGAATTGGAGAAGTATGTACTCTATATCCCATAAAAATATAATACCACAACCGGCTTGTCTCAAAGTCAATGTTATTTCATTGCCAGGAATTCAGATATATTTTACTATATAGCAAGGACTACAATCTCAGAAGGATGTGTGGTTCAGCTCATGGACCTAAGACCTAAACTATCTTCACATAAATGCATTGTCCCGCCTTTGCACTGACTTATAACTTGGCCTTATGGTATTGCCACGGCGATAGATGAGATTAATTATATACATTTGAGGCATTTCAGGCAATAACGTCTCAATGGAGATAAGCAGGTGACGGACCATATATCAGAAAATGTACAAAGTGCAGCTGAAGGTATCAACAAACTGAAAAAACAGGTCAAACACTACATGACATTCCCTTTCCTTAGCCTCAGACACACACCCAACAATTTGCATCTTTCCAAACAATCTACTTAAAATAATTTGCATAAGCAGGAGGAGCTACATGATTTAATGTGCAACCAACACTGAAAGCACAGACCTCACCTCTGGCATGAGCTTAAAGGGCCGTGTAATAAAGTACAAACAATGCTGTGTGCTGTAGCTGTAATTGACCTCACAGTAAAGTGCAAAGATAAAAGGATCGGCACAGTTGGGTCAGACGTGTTTGAAGGTGGCTCTATGTGGGCTTGTGAACGCTGTTTTTATGGGCCAACACAAAACAAAACACCAAACGGCGGCTGTATTTGCATTCTGAACACGCTAACAATCACCCGGCACAGATATCAAAGCGATACAGGCCTACTGTGTTTGCATTCATCAATAAAACCTGTTTCACTCAAAGATGCTTGCGTGTAATATTATGATGTCGCCGGCTAATCTGAAACAGCTCAAGATATCTTTGCGATGGCGATGAATGGGAATTCTGTGTACGCATCTGAGGGAATATTTGAGAAACATGAATTATGAATGACTGGCCGTCCACAGATAAGCGGAGTAATGAAGCTGGCAGAACAAGCAGATAGGGAACATTTTAAAAGAGGACACTTCCTTTGTGGACATGTCATGGGGCTATTAATGATTCAGCTGTGGTGTTTTATTATAGCCCGACATGTGAAGGGACAGAGAAGAGACTAGATCCAAGTGTGACAACATACCATAGGGTCCGGGGACAAGTTTAAATCAAAATATATATCATTTCATTACAATTTCATTTTGATGTGACCTATAGTATGTAGTAAATATGTATGTGCTATTTATATTAACATGCACAATGACATGCATGAAAGAAACACACTTGAAGCATAAAATGATGATGTTATTTTGCTTAAATGTGTGTTTGTTCAAATGATATGGGAATTGTGATGGAGATACGATGTGACTTTTTTCAGCCACAACTCAATTTCCCACTCTGAGGTCAGAGTCTTAAAACCAGGGGGAACAGGCCGTCTCTGTGGTTGTTTCGGGAGTGGAGTATTTTAAGTCTTGTCTTAAGACCTACTTTTATTCTCTGGTGTTTAACTCCTTGTAAGTTTTGTGCTCCTCTGTGTTCTTCATTTATTGTTATATATTGGGATTTTGTGTGTTTTCATTTTCTTCACTTGGCTAGTAAAATCAAATTGAGCTTTTAGAACTTTTGTTGTGTTTTTTGTATTGTTTTCTGGTCCCTTTGTAAATTGTTTTGTCTATAAAATGCGCTATGAATAGAGTGAAGCTGGATGTGGATCTATACAGTAATAAAGGGAAGATGGAAATAACGTTGCAAATGTACTGGTCATAACATATCACCACTGCACTGAATAATTATTTACTCTTAGCCTGAATTATCAGGGCTGAAAGACAGAGAATAAAAAGGTAACAGCGATTGGCAAATGTGCAAAAGTGAGCTGTATATGCAGATGGTCATAATTCTACTAAACAGTCCCTTTACTGAATATACTTGGCATTCTCAAAACAAATATCCGAAAAGAAAATTCACAAAATGTTCAACTTGATAATTTATTTAAGTGACTAGACCTAGAACTCGTTACATAACAACCAAAATAAGTATTGGCCTTGACCGTTGTGATGTCATCTGAATCCAAGCAATAACCCTTGCTCTGAAGTGGCCCAACCCAATATCTTTATACTTTTTAATTAGATTCTTACTGCCATCCGTCCCTCTGTCTACTCTGTCCTCTGCAACACTAGCCTTACCTGATCCTTATCTGTTTATTGCAGACAACACACGGGCTATTATTTACCAGAAGAGACACCGAGGCCAAGGTTTGCTGTTAAATCCACCGATACATCAAGGTTAACTAAACCCACATGTCTAATCGGACAACGACTAAGGCCAAAACGGACTCTTACAACGAAACAGGAGCAGGCTGAAGAGGTCTTGACTGACATTTAAGTGGAACAAAAAAGCAGTGGTCAACAATAAACACAGAACTAAATATTCAAGTTTTACATTTTCTTTAATCTCCCTCAGAGGCGCGGTTTGTTCGGCAAAGAGAAGATCATTTGACATCATTTCTTTGCTCTGTTAACTTCCTGTCATTCTGCTCCCATGCTCTGTTTGGTTGGCTGTCTATTAATGACTTGTCCTCCAAACAGCAGATGAGGTTTTAGTGTGGTCATTAAACTGTGAGCAAAATTAAAATGAATGGTGATTCTTGAAGTGACACATAAAGCTGTGGCCAATGCATTGAGGAACTGTGTCGATTACTCTATTCATTTACTTCTGTTTGACTACAGAATTCACCAATTACAAACACAAAAGAAGAAAAACACATTTGTGGAAGGGGAAAAAAGCTATCCAATTCATTATTTTATACAATTATAAGAGATTGTTGTGTTACAGGATTGAACTCAAAACCTTCTGTTTGACACACAAGCTCACTAGCGAGTGCCATTGAACAACTCCATGATTTGGAAAATGAAAGCTGTGGCTGAAATAACCCAGTTGTTTCCATGACATCTCTATGCATCCTCTGTCTCTTCAGCCAAACGTTGTTATTCCTGGTAAAATGTGAAGCTCCTCCCCCTGAGCAGTGCAACATCTCCTTTCATCTTTGTCCAGCATCAGCAGCTTTGAAGACTTCATCTCCACCAGAGTCAAGGCTCAAGTGAAGACATCATGTTCTAAAGTCTAAAGTTCTACTAAAGTTCATATCCAGAGCACAAGGTCTTTCATGCCAGGGTCTATGTTTGGAATGTATTCATTGTCAATAACATTCTCTGCAGGTTAAGCTCTGATTCACTAATATTTCTGTAGCTCTTTTACTCAAGTTAGACTTTAAATATAAGCTTTGTTTTGACACAATCTGAAAGAACTGACTTCATCAAAGTTACACGATATAATTAACACAGTGTTTTTATTTGTCAAACTCAAACTTGTTGTTGAAATTCAAACAGCATAAACTTGCCTAGCCTTTATAAACATGTGTTTAACAGCTAGTTCCATTTTGAGTTCAGTTTTTTATCCAAATATATGTTTGTTTTTTTCTTTATTGCCATTGTAAGTCCCCCCAAAACAATGTTACAATTCTAAAGGATCTTCTAAAGGAAATAAATAACACACACATTATTAAGACAAATTGAAGCACCTGAATATGAATATGAGATATGGTTACCAGCTTGGTCTATGTCTATACCCATTATTCTGTCATCTGAACTGTCTCTAGGTAAGAAATAAAAATGTAATGGTTTGAGAGGAGGGAAGGTAAGTGTGATATTGCTTTTAGATGTAATTGTGTGGTATTGAATAGAGCAATAGTAGAGTTAGTGTAATAGATTATCTGTATTTTATTATTGAAGATTCAGTTGAACAAAACCTTTACAAACTCTTCCTTAACCAACCTAATCTGGTTCACCGTGGTGCAATTTTCATCATGACTATATTTGATGCACCTACGCACAATGATACATGAGATATAATGAGCCATACATTTTTAATCAGCACATTAATCACAAAATGTCCAATCTATTCCTATAGCCATATAAAATTTATAGTCCATTCGTAATGTCTTAAAATAGTTTTTTGGGTGTGAAGAAATGTGCATAAACCTCAGACCAAATCATTTCGCCCCCATTTGGCCCCACTGGCTCATAGAAAAAAAATAAAGTGATAATTTGTCAAAGAGCGCTGTTGTTTTGTGCGAAGCAATAATCCTCACTGCTGTGTCATATCCTGCTTGTGTCTGTCAGAAATAAATGATTTATGGGATGGACAGTAATCTTATGTCGTCTAAAAATAGAGGCCTGTCTATCATCGGCACACAACACATCAAAGTGATCATTATTCATTGATAAATTATGCTGGATGTGAAATATGAAAAGGAACTGATGCAAAGGGTAGAATACAGTATGTTTGGCAAATAAAGCAAAAGGTCCGACAATCATGTGGAGTTTTGGTGCTTCGAGGCAACATTTGTTTTGATCTAGTAAAGGTTAGAAACATAAAAACATGGGGCTGGACTCTGAGAGATCTCGCCGGGAGATGACAAAACATTGCTGGATTGGATGTTTGGGTCATTGTTGCATAACAGATTAAAATACATATGTTTGTTTTCTGTCCAATTTTACAGGCTGAACCCAATGTTCCCTTATGTTGTTGTCTGCAGGAAGAAAAATAATCTAATGGAAACCATCCCATGTTTACACAAATCAATTGCAGGCGTCAGATGCAGACACCTGATGCCATGTCTGAGACACGGTGAATGAAATGTGACATGTCATAAATCCAAACTACTTCAGAGGATAATTGAGGCCAGCACAACTCAGGAGGAAAACAGATGATTGTATAACCTACTCCTTCTAAAAGCTTCGCCATATGCATAACAAACAAATGTCATTTTAATGGTTTGGTTTCCACTCTTATATTTGCAAAGACTTTTTTTGGCCCAGGATTTCTTTTTTAAATATATGTTGTGATGTGAAGTAAAGGAAGTCTTGACCTACATCATCTTCAGCAGCAGTGGGTTCTTGATGCTCATTGACCGAAACTGTAACAGAAAAATGCAATACTTTTAATGTCAGTCAGTGTTTGGAGGTTTGGTACTAGTCCCCAAGATACAAAACTTGAAAACCACAGTGAGGTTATAGTACTTCTCAATTCCATTTTGGAAGAAGACTTTCAAAACAAAACCACAAATGTGTCAAATGTGATAATTAAAGCTGGAGTTACATGTACAAATGACCAATGGCCAATTGGCATGTGATGTGATTGGGTTACATAAGAAATAAATCTTATAAATATGGAGATACTGTATATTTTACACATTATGGGCTGTGCACATCTCACCATTTAATTAGTGAAAAGACAGTGAATGTGGCACGAGAATTTATGAGAAAACTGTCAAATTGAAATAGATCATTTGCATTTTGAGAACGGACATAATAATGGACATTGTGGCACAGTGAAAATGCATCAGTGTAAATGCGACATTATATGATCAAAAGTTTTACTTCATCATTCAGCAAACTGCTCTAGGACGATGTGCCGGTGAGGCTACAGTATGTGCAGTGAAATGAGACTGAACGATCTTGTGGCTCTTGTACGTCAGCAGGGGAGGAGGAACCAGAGGGCTGGCTCTCAGCAACAACAAACAGGGAAGAGGAGCGCGCTATAAGTAGAGAATGAAGCAGGACAGCGTCAAAACAGCACAGACAGCTGCGGAGCGGGGGACATGTGGGCAACAGCGGGCAGCGAGACTGAAAACAGAGGTTTGTTTTTGACGGACTGACCTCCTCTTATAACAGCGTCATCAAGTCCGGGAGTAAGGCAGAAGTGTAGTCCGACCTCCTTCCGTGCAGCGGCTCGCCTCTGTGTCACTGCACGCTCCAAACCCTGGATGAGCTCCAGACTTCAGCACTGACAGTGGACAGCTCCACGGCGCGACCCGGACCCTGGTCTGAACACCTCCTGATGCGCGCACTTCCAGACGGACTCGAGTCTGGTGAAAGTCCAAGCTAAAGGACGCACTGCGAGCTCAATATGTACCAGGGGCATTTGCAGGTATGTGAATGTCCACTATGCCCGGCACACTTTGACTCATCCCGCCCGTTTAGTGCAAGTCAAGGGCATTTACTACAGTGACAGTGTCAGTCAAGTCTGGAGCAGAACAGAACTCACTGCAGCTGACAGCGCAGCGATTATTGGCTGAAAAAACATTTCAGTTCATAAATGTTATCGTTCTACTGAAGGCAAATGCTGTAAGTTTGTGTTTATTATTTTGGATAGAGACTACTTGGGGAATTGTTCTCAACGCTCTGTCAGCTCTGTGTTTCCAATGCATCAGCGAGAAAACAAGCTCGTGCTGCGTCCCACGTGCACGAACAGATGAAAACACTCGCGTTCTATTGATGACACTGGACATATGGAGCCAATTATTTTCAAATGCATTGACGTGCAAGCCAATGTTTTAATTCCATAGATATTAATAGGCAAAATAATTAAAGTAAATAGGTTAAAGGGGGAAAGACAAGTTGGTTACTGAACTTTCTAAATGATCAGGTTTCTTATTCCATGTGCCATTGACTGAGATGCTTACATTTGTAGTGTACTACATGCACTGTAATGGAATAGCCTTTACAGCAGGCTAGTCAACTCCACTCTTCCTGTTTAAAGCAGTGCTGTCAGCTGATTGAGATGCTCCAGACAGTTGATTATGTAACACACCAATCCTGACTCAGGGCTTTTGGAGAGCATAAAGGATCAAAAGTTAATATTTTATGGTATATTTCTCCTGCAACGTTACGCATTGAAAATGCATGAATAAAGCAACCGCCTGTTTTTACTTTTACCCATGTTAGTGAAGGGTCATTGAAAAGGCTGTGGTAAACTGAGGAAAACCAATGTACTATGTAATAGTACCATTTTCATCCCATTTTATGTTCATAACCACACGCATGCCATCACACTGTGCACTGTTTGCATTCAGACTTAATAGGACGCCTGTCCACTGATACATTCACGGCCTTATTTAGCTGCAAATGTCCAGTAAACGCTGTATCTGATGGTAATAGATCTGGCTGTGACGCACACCTTGTGTAACAAAAGTATTTATCTCTCACTTCAGATGAAAACTATGTATGTGTGTGTTTGTGTGTCTGTGTTTGGAGGTTGGATCAAATTTAAAATGATATAGTAGAGAAATGTGCTCTTTTTAGACTCGAATCTGGGCTTAACATCACAACAAGATAGTTAAGGAACATCTTGTTATGGGACATAGAAGTGAACCTTGTTTCCACAAAGGTGGGGAACATTGACTCTTGGGAACTAGAATGGATGACTCCAAAACATGCTGTCCTCTTTTGTTCCTGCCTGTAGCGGTTGGACTTGAACAAATCTATAGTGGGGAATCTGTAGTACTGTTCCACAATATAAGAAAATAGTTATGGTTTTGAAAATACATTTGCTTGTATATGGGAAGACACAGCCATAATGTTACTCTCTGTATAGTCCTATCCTAAACGTAGCCTATAGACATTTATATGGACAGGGAAGCCTTTGTCAACAACAGACCATGATGTCAAATGTCAAGAAAGGTACATTTTGATCGAGCAATATTTCCACTTAAGACAATTAAGTTAAAGACAACGAACATGTATTTTGTCCTATAACAACTCATTCATTCAACTTTTAATTTGGCCGTCTACCCGAGTAACTGTGTCTGATTACCAAGAACATGTTTCTGTGAATGTGAGCACAATGTCCGCCGGATCAAATGTCTTATTGTGAGATGGATTTCAAAGTGGTAACAAAACTTGGCTGGAACAGAGCAAGGCTATTGTGTAATCCAAAATGAAAAGGTCACCGAAATGAAAAAAATGAAAAAAAGATATATACATAATTAGTTAAAGTGAATTAGTCTGAGCTTGCCAGTGTTTTCATCTTTTTCTATTATTTTCCGTATTCAAAAAAACAAGACGTAATTCCTCTTTCTGTGCCAATACATGTACTGTGTTGCCAATATTTCAGTATTTCACTTCGCCAGCCAAAGATTGTATTACTAAATCAAGTAATGGAGAGGAGCAATGTGCTATAAAAAGTAATTGAGTGGTGTGGATATCGTGAACTGTGCTGCCGAAGGTGCAATTGAAGATGCCGCTTCAGGAGGAGGAGCTGACTCGGCACACTTCTACACAACCAGACATAGTATGAGATGGTACCAATCAATACACCACGGAGTTTACTGCAGTCCTCCATCGTACAATCCTATTATACCTGTGACATTTTAAACCGGGCTGCCGTGTGCTCCCTGCTCCACTGTCTATGCTTACTGTAAATCTAATTAGTCACTGTTTGTACTATGAGTTTAAAACATCTCTTGGGTCAATAGAAATGATGTGCGAACGCCTTTGGATGTTTGCTCGCTTAAGCATAAACACGGTTATGTAATTTTATTAGCATATTCAGAAACCCTGAGGAGAAAACCTGATCAAGAGCAGATTGAGTGTCTTAAAACCCCATTCAATTTCTTTTCATTATTGTTTAGGTTTTGCGCTTGCGTTACTGGCTGCTTGTTTATACGTAATTCTGTGCCAGCACACATACAGTAAGTATAATGGGAAAAGCACCAAGTTATTCGGAATGCAGTGAGGCAATTTGCATTTCTTGTTTCCAGCGCCATTTGCCCAGACGAGATGAGTCAAAACGGCGTTGCTCGAATTAACATGATTAAACATTCATTCATTCATTTTCCAGCGCTTGTGCCCGTTAGGGTTCAGGAGTGACTGGAGCCAATCCCAGTGACTTTGGGCCTTAGGCGGGGTACACCATGGACCTAGGCCCGCTCGCCGCAGGGTTGAGCATGATTACACATACGCTATGAATATGATGAATGCCAAACAAAGCTAAAATAAGTCTGCTTTAAATAGCCTTTAAGTTCAAAGGGAAGGTCATAGTATTTCATCTCTGGGTCAGTAAACAGAGCATCAATAAAATCAATAGCACAATGATGACAGGTTGCGACTTTAACGTATTCTAACCTCACAGGTCACTAAATGTCTCTCAAACTCAAGCTTAAGAGTTTAAGAGACACTGTGAAATAAAACAACACAAACACGTTGTAATAATTGGCAGAAATTGTCTCTAGGCCTTGATCATTTTGCTTGGAACTTGAAAAGCACATTCAGATAATCAGCTGTGTCAATATCAGTCAAGTTTAATGGTACTTTTAATATTCACAATAAATACTTCTAATACCATCTAATGCATTTGAAATCGTGACGTATCTTTATCTTATTGATCTGATTTTAATAACAATCTAATTTAATATAAGAATGTATTCGTGATGTAGAGTCAGATTAAACTAAACTGGCGGAGCAATAATAAACTCCCTTTAATACAGTGCCCGTCCAAAAAAAAGAATCACCACTTTGATTCAACAATAAAGCAAATACAGCAGGTACGAGCCTCTGGATAATCGATGCATGGATGATGATATTTCAGCTGTAACACAGTATTTAAACACAGCAGTGAGCGAGTTGTCATTTCTGAAACAACCATGTAGAAAAACAAATCCTGTGGTCATGGAAAGGATGGCAGTGTGTTTGAGAAGGGTCAAATCATTGGCATCAAGCAGAGAAAACATCTAAGTAGAAGCAGAAACTTAATCTACTACAGATCTGAACCTCAGTGTTTGAGCTGGTGGAGGCTTTTTGCAGTGGATGGAAATAAACCTTTTGCTATTACAGATGCTTATTGAAACTATGCCACGGCGAATGTGTGCTGCAATCAAAGCTAAAGGCAGTACTATGAAATGTTAGAGCGTGTGCCCCTTTTTTTCTGTGGCAACTTTAGTTTTTTTTGGACAAGAAGTGTATTTTTGCCTCTGACATTTCACAATTCTCAAAAAAAAAAGGAAATATTTGAATTTCTGAGATTTGTTTTGTCTTGACTCGTGACTTAAATACAGTATGTGATGAAATGTAATGCTATTCGAACAAAAAGCAGAGTTGTATTTGAATACAGGAAGCAAAGTTCTTACGGTCAATCAGATCAATAGCCGCAGAGCATGTGTTCTGTAGATACTGTCTCTTGTGTGTCGCAGGTCAGTAAATATTCTTTATTCCCTCTTGACATGTTGTGCAGAGTTTGTCCACACGTGTTGTACAGTAGGCAACGTTAAGACTCGACAATGGAGGTCGTCCAAATACTTTCGCCGAGGGAGTCTAAGGCCGCTCTGATTAAAGACGCCGGCTCTTGATTAATGGTGATTTAATAGGCCTGCCTCTTTCTGAGCCCAGTGTAATCAGTCAAACATAGTTGGAACAAACTCACATGCATTACGTTACGGGAGATAATGGAAGCCGTGCGCAGATCGTTATTAGCTTTGAATACGTCATATACTTGTATTTATGTATATTATTGACAAGCAAAAGTTGTGGTCTGGCCAGCATTTGAAAAGGCTTATCCGATTGAATGGTGTTTCCTCAAATTATTATCATCAAACCTTCCACAGGAAATCATTTAAAGACACCGATATCAGATTGAGGTAAAATATCTAAGTCAGCGGTGGGAGGGGCGAGTTCAAACAATATTATGTCTTTCTAACAGATATTTGTTAAAACATGTCTTTAAACATATTAGTTGATTTTCAATTATCAGACAAATGTGAAATGTCTATCAAATGAATCACAAAAATGCAGAACTGTCACCCTTATTTGAAAGTTTACAGCATTTCAAAAAATACGTATTGTTAATCAACCCTTTTTGTTGCTTTAAAAAAAAATTATAAACCATAAATTCAATATTCAAATGTTTCATATCTTCAAAACAACATTCACAATATCATCTAAGCTTCGATATAATGTCCACCTTTGTTCAGCAGTGGATCCTCAAAGCCAATATATTCATTGATTAAACATATTCCATAGAGTCTTGTCAGTTGGGAGATAACTCCCGACCTTTATGATTTCCTTCTGGGGAAACCTCAGCCAATCTTCTGGATAAATCCTTTGATGGTCCGACACAGCCAAAAATCCATTCATCTAGACTTTAAATAGACAAAAACATAAATGATCTCTTGTTATGCAACGTGACAGGGCTGGACTGGCTTTCTGTTTCTTGGATTAAAATCATCCCAAAACAAAAAGATCACCAGTGTTGTTGTTTGATCTGTATCAGACAATGCATAAGAGGTTATGTCATTACAGTTGAAACATGTCAAGGTAATTGCATTATCTCTGACATATTGTCCCGCAGTTGTGAAGAGATTCTGAGTGGTCAGCATTTGTCCAGTTTGTGTATTTAAGACGAAACAGTGAGATTGAAAAGAAAAGGCACAAACTGTTAAATGATGAAGGTTTTATGAAATCCAAGCAAATAATTAAACAAACACAGCAAGACTTTTTAACAGCTTTAATCCAAAACAGGAAACTCCAGCAAACTCTTCTTTCGTAATTTGTTACAGTCAGACATGGGTAAAGAAGCCAAAAGTAAAGTTACTTCAAAAATGATATCATCAAGCAAAAGTACAAAGTAGTGGTCTAAGAAATTACTCAAGTAAGAGTAAAAAAGTATCTGGGGAAATAGCTCAAAAATACCTCAAGGAAACGTAACTGCAGTTGCTGTCCGGGTGAAATATCTGATTTGTCATTTAAAGTAAAAGTAATGTGAAGGACACAACATGAATGTGGTATTTTCAAAAGATGGACAATATAGAAACTAAAATGTTCAACTCACACTGTCAATGTACAGCTTTTGTACAACAACTGTTATTAAAATGTTACTTAAGTAGGAATAGTAGGTATGGAGTCCACAAACTACTCCGAAAAGTATGATTTCTTCAGAAGGTTACTCAAGTAAATGTAAATGAGTACCATCCACCTCTGATTACAGTGTTTGGCCTTTTATTTTTGCACGTCATTCCCAGTTTTCAGTGTTGGGTCCTTTATGAAGCTGTCCATGGTTCAATGGTTTGTGTGCTGTGGAGACCGTGCTCAGCTTGTAGGACTGGTAAAGGGGACTACAGGGCGACTAAGAAGGATTTCGGTCACAGCGGCAGTCCTTGGGCCATAAGCAGATTGAGCAGAAAGCATTTGTTGTTGCTGTACAGATTTGCAGGCTTGTGCCCTTCATGTATTATAGTATTACTAAACACAATGATAAAAAACAACGGCGCCAGACGTGAGAGTTAAAACATCTCCAAAAATGAAAAAAAGGATTATCTTGATGGACGCGCCTTGAAGCATGATTAAAAATGGATTATTCCTAGTTTGTTTCATGCCTCAGTCCAAATGGATACTTACACACTTGAGCAACTCCATGCCATTAGTGATCGTAATGGTTTATGTCAGAATATGGATCTCTGGGTAGTGATTTATCATTATGATGTGAAAACAGCAGATAAAGTAGAACGAATAAGTGTTATCTGCTGAAAACGAGACTAATCTCAAAGGGACTTTCCAAGTTAAATAAAGGTAAGAATAGATGAAATAATAAATCTGTACTTAAGGATGAAGATGGGCATTTCCTAGTCTCAATCTAGTTCAGAACTAATAATAAGACATGTTGATATGAAATACAAGTGATTTTGTGTTCATAAATGCATCCTAAATAAAATATATTGAATTAAATGCATAAATAAAAGTTGTGAGGCCAAAATAGTCAACTGAACTGCACCATTCCTTGTCTCGTCTCATTCTCGTGAACCTAATCTCGTCTTGTCTTGTGAGAATTGAGTCTCATTTCTCCCCTAGTATCAGTCCCATTTAATGCTACAATGAAAAGACAATATGGCAACACTGATTGTCTGGAGCGAACTATACTGTCTTGAAGATACAAACCAAATTCCACAATAACTGCCATAAAACATTCAGTATCTTTTAGAAGCGTGGCGTTCCCAGTTCAAGCTCGGTTGGACAAAAGGATGACACAACCTCGTAGACAGCAGTAGGCCGTACATCTCTTCGGACTCATTATTATGGGGAGTGTTTGACTTGAACTCTTGACTCACCCTTCAAACGTCACAGCAGCATTGACAGCGCTCTCAAACCTTATTCCTCAAAAGCGTCAGTGTTAAGGACCTACATTCACAGCTCTTTGTCCTGGTAGATTTTCTTTGGGCATCCGTCTTCTCAGAGTCTGTTAACGCAGCAGTTCTCCAAACCCCAAATGGAGAGTCCCGCGAGTTACTGTACAAAGCCACTTTCCTTTTCTCCTCCACAAAAGTAGGACAAGCCCCAGCATCTTTGTCAGCGGGAGCAGAGGGGCGCGCAGGGGGGGAAGCGGGTAGGCCATCTATCTCACTCGCCCCAGCCATTCATAACCGCCAACTGGGAATTCATTTGCTCCAGAAAGCAGGCGTCTCCCGGCTGCAGCGGGGGAGAGTGTCCGATCCTCCGGGGAGATACGCGGAGGCGATCATGGCTGAGAGCTGTGGGTAAACAAATGTGCACTTCAATGTGGCAGATGTGAGCTTCACCTCCAGTGTGCGCTCCAAAGGTTGAAAGGGGTGCACGCATACAATGGTACTGCTCTGTCTTCCATAATTGCATTACCTCAAAGCGCACCAGCGGCTGTTTCATTGCCTGTGCTGTTACTGATTTTACCGTCTTTGAAACGTGAAAAACAAAACATTCTTTGCAGAAATCCACTTGTGTTGTTTCTTTAATTATTCGCTGCGATGAGTTTGTAAGTAGTTTTCACAGCTTTCAGAGGGAGCGAGCAAGTTTTGTCTATAATTAGATGCAGATAAAGCACTGCGGTCTGATTTTGACCCCAAGCTGCTTTTACAAAATATCTGTACTGGGGCATCACTAATTTTACTTTATTGCTTGAAAAAAATCAGGTACACGTTATTATGGATTGTAAGAGGATTGGGACGGAACACAGCCTAATTTCAATGAATGCAACATTTTAGGTGTAGTTAGTTCATCCAGGTGACTTATAAAATAACTTTTAAACTCGATTTTTATCAAAATGTTCTAAACAACTTTTTTAATGTTATGTGACATTAAAGCTCTAGATCATTCTTAAAAGGCCAGATTTGGTCCTGTTCATGTGATTTCTTTTCTATTGATACTTTCGATTAGTAGATCTAAGATTAAAAAAAAAAAAAAACAGATTCAGCACACAGGAACTTTTTATTTTACTTGTTGAAATGTAATGTACAGCATTTGTTGCAAATCCAATTTTACACCAGGTGCCCTTCCAGCTAAAACCAGACCTAAATATATGATTTTAGAAAACAACATTAGATATTGCAGCAGTGGAAAACGTCTAATCTCATAAAAGTCAAACTCAAGTGTGTCAGGTTCTTGAAGGTGCACTAACTTTTCGGGTTGATGCCACCTTTTGACTCCATACACACTTTGTCCGGAATGTTCAATGGAAAGGCATTCAACCTATCAATCTCCAAGCATAAAGTTGTAATACTTTAGTCGTTTAGTGGAGTATTTGTCTTAGTCTGGATTATTGGTGGATTTATTAGTTGACTAATAATTATTGGGATTATAAGGATTTATGAACTACAGCAGAGGAGAATGCATGAATTATTAGAAAATATATGGTTAGTTTAATCTGTTTTTTCACTTATGAAGATGCTTTTTAATGTGTACATAGTCATTTTTGCGTGAGATCCTAATTATTTCACAGGTTAGACTCAGATCTATGAATATGCATTCTTATTGAACAGCCTACAATAAGAATGCATGTTTTCAAAGGCATTTTTAGTCATAAAAGTCCTGAAATTGAACAAATGCAAGCCACATATGTGTAATGTCATACTGTGGAACATTTCAGACACAGCAATATAAATCCTGTGACAAGATGGTGACCCCACTAACCGATCATGACCCTACTCGAAGCATTGCTACTTTGCTCAGAATAGAGGAGTTTTCCCCTTATAGCAGAGACTATTTTCAGCCGTTGAAGAGAGATATAGAATGTGGTGGCACAGTTAACAGATGAATCACGGCTCTTGTCTCCATCGCCACACTTCCCTGTCGCAGTTTAACTCTGAGAATCCGTTTGCACGCCTCACGCAGCAGATACTCATCTTCTGACAAACTCGCTGGCGACATGTGCCTGCAGCCTTCAGCCTCAGTGACTCTATCATCGCCCTCCTCCCTTCTCAGCGAGCCTCCTCTTCGCCACTACGAGTACGCCTGATAATTACAAGAAATGTCACCGTATAGTTTCAGCAATTACCACAAGCCCAATTACGGCCCTCTCATGATCGCCATTAATGTCTTTATGATCATTGATTGTCTGACAGGCAGGATGTTGTGCACACGTGAAACCAATGCGTCTGCTGTTGTGTGGTTTGATGAAACGTCTTTAAAAATGACTCTAGTTTAGATGTTTTTATCACTGAGAATAGACAGGGCAAAATTGTCTTAAGAATATGTTTGAAATTGTGGCTTGGTAAGACTATGAAAATAAGTTTTGCATTGTTTATTTATTTAATTTTTGGGATGGTTGATTGTGGCTCCAGATAAATCCCTGAGATAAGCATCTTGTGATCCACTTGAGGGTGAAATTGAGTGCTCTGCTTGACGTCTCATAACTCCATAAAGGAGTTGTGACTAATTGCGCATTATTTGGTACAGTGATGTTCTTAGGGACAGTTTCAAAGATCTTAGAAAAGGAAAATCTCAAAGTAATATTTCAATGGAAGACCGAAAGAGTCAAAAATTCAAACTCACCTCATTATTTCACATCCCAGCCAACTGAAAGCTTTCTAATGGGAATAAGCTTGACAAAATGAACGAATGCCTAGTAATATTACAGTGCCATGTCTCTTTATCTTGTCGTCAATGATGCGTGACTTCCTTGACGTATGCCAGGTCAATGGCAATAGGCAAACGTCTCTATAAATACCGATGAGACCTATGTAGTTAATGATGAATTCCCAGCAGCATTGGGCTTTTGGCGAAGTCCTGGCTTCACAAATGGATGTGTGCATAGTTCAAGGGCACAACAGCGAAAAGATCTGGAAACAAGAGGATTTCAAATTGCGCACTCCTGCTCCCAAAACATGCCCCCTCACATGGGCCGTGTTGGGGGCGCATACGTGAGCCTCGGGGTTTCGCACTGGCCTCTCCATACGAGTGTAGGTAATAAGGCGAGGCACGGCCGTGTGAATCATGTGTGGGCGCATGACACAAGGGGTCAAAGGTCACCATTACCCAGTCCGCAGTCTGCTCCTCCGCAAGGCAGCACAAGGAGACCAAAGAAGCCGCTGAAAACAAGAGGGAGGGATAGAGTATAGAGTATAGAGTATAGAGTATAGAGTGTATAGTACAGAATATAGAGTATAGAGTGTATAGTATAGAGTATAGAGTATAGAGTATAGAGTATAGAGTGTATAGTATAGAGTATAGAGTGTATAGTACAGAGTATAGAGTATAGAGTGTATAGTATAAAGTATAGAGTATGGAGTATAGAGTGTATAGTATAGAGTATAGAGTATAGAGTATAGAGTATAGAGTGTATAGTATATAGTATAGAGTATAGAGTATAGAGTGTATAGTATAGGGTATAGAGTATAGAGTGTATAGTATAGAGTATAGAGTATAGAGTATAGAGTATAGAGTATAGAGTGTAGAGTATAGAGTATAGAGTATAGAGTGTATAGTATAGAGTATAGAGTGTATAGTATAGAGTATAGAGTGTATAGTATGGAGTATAGAGTGTATAGTATAGAGTGTATAGTATAGAGTATAGAGTGTATAGTATAGAGTATAGAGTATAGAGTTTAGAGTATAGAGTATAGAGTATAGAGTGTATAGTACAGAATATAGAGTATAGAGTGTATAGTATAGAGTATAGAGTATAGAGTATAGAGTATAGAGTATAGAGTGTATAGTACAGAGTATAGAGTATAGAGTGTATAGTATAAAGTATAGAGTATAGAGTATAGAGTGTATAGTATAGAGTATAGAGTGTATAGTATAGAGTACAGAGTATAGAGTATAGAGTGTATAGTACAGAGTATAGAGTATAGAGTGTATAGTATAGAGTGTATAGTATAGGGTATAGAGTATAGAGTGTATAGTATAGAGTATAGAGTATAGAGTATAGAGTGTAGAGTATAGAGTATAGAGTATAGAGTGTATAGTATAGAGTATAGAGTGTATAGTATAGAGTATAGAGTATAGAGTGTATAGTATAGAGTATAGAGTGTATAGTATGGAGTATAGAGTGTATAGTATAGAGTGTATAGTATAGAGTATAGAGTGTATAGTATAGAGTATAGAGTATAGAGTATAGAGTGTATAGTATATAGTATAGAGTATAGAGTGTATAGTATAGGGTATAGAGTATAGAGTGTATAGTATAGAGTATAGAGTATAGAGTATAGAGTATAGAGTATAGAGTGTAGAGTATAGAGTATAGAGTATGAAGTGTATAGTATAGAGTATAGAGTGTATAGTATAGAGTATAGAGTGTATAGTATGGAGTATAGAGTGTATAGTATAGAGTGTATAGTATAGAGTATATAGTGTATAGTATAGAGTATAGAGTATAGAGTATAGAGTTTAGAGTATAGAGTATAGAGTATAGAGTGTATAGTACAGAATATAGAGTATAGAGTGTATAGTATAGAGTATAGAGTATAGAGTATAGAGTATAGAGTGTATAGTATAGAGTATAGAGTGTATAGTACAGAGTATAGAGTGTATAGTATAAAGTATAGAGTATAGAGTATAGAGTGTATAGTATAGAGTATAGAGTGTATAGTATAGAGTACAGAGTATAGAGTATAGAGTGTATGTTACAGAGTATAGAGTATAGAGTGTATAGTATAGAGTGTATAGTATAGGGTATAGAGTATAGAGTGTATAGTATAGAGTATAGAGTATAGAGTGTATAGTATAGAGTATAGAGTATAGAGTATAGTATAGAGTATAGAGTGTATAGTATAGAGTATAGAGTGTATAGTATAGAGTATAGAGTATAGAGTAGAGAGTGTATAGTATAGAGTATAGAGTGTATAGTATAGAGTATAGAGTATAGAGTATAGAGTGTATAGTATAGAGTATAGAGTGTATAGTATAGAGTATAGAGTATAGAGTATAGAGTGTATAGTATAGAGTATAGAGTATAGAGTGTATAGTATAGAGTATAGAGTATAGAGTATAGAGTGTATAGTATAGAGTATAGAGTATAGAGTGTATAGTATAGAGTGTATAGTATAAAGTATAGAGTATAGAGTGTATAGTATAGAGTATAGAGTGTATAGTATAGAGTACAGAGTATAGAGTATAGAGTGTATAGTACAGAGTATAGAGTATAGAGTGTATAGTATAGAGTATAGAGTATAGAGTATAGAGTGTATAGTATAGAGTATAGAGTATAGAGTGTATAGTATATAGTATAGAGTATAGAGTATAGAGTGTATAGTATAGGGTATAGAGTATAGAGTGTATAGTATAGAGTATAGAGTATAGAGTATAGAGTATAGAGTGTAGAGTATAGAGTATAGAGTATAGAGTGTATAGTATAGAGTATAGAGTGTATAGTATAGAGTATAGAGTGTATAGTATGGAGTATAGAGTGTATAGTATAGAGTGTATAGTATAGAGTATAGAGTGTATAGTATAGAGTATAGAGTATAGAGTATAGAGTTTAGAGTATAGAGTATAGAGTATAGAGTGTACAATATAGCGTATAGAGTATATAGTATAGAGTATAGAGTATAGAGTGTATAGTATAGAGTATAGAGTATAGAGTTTAGAGTATAGAGTGTATAGTATAGAGTATAGAGTGTATAATATGGAGTATAGAGTGTATAGTATAGAGTATAAAGTTTAGAGTATAGAGTGTATAGAGTATAGAGTGTATAGTGTAGAGTATAGAGTGTATAGTATAGAATATAGAGTATAGAGTGTATAGTATAGAGTATAGAGTATAGAGTATAGAGTGTATAGTATAGAGTATAGAGTTTAGAGTATAGAGTGTATAGAGTATAGAGTGTATAGTATAGAG
This sequence comes from Eucyclogobius newberryi, assembly GCF_026437365.1. Lineage (NCBI taxonomy): Eukaryota > Metazoa > Chordata > Actinopteri > Gobiiformes > Gobiidae > Eucyclogobius > Eucyclogobius newberryi. The sequence continues at coordinate 30,482,136 of NW_027316532.1, read as the reverse complement.
TGTATAGTATAGAGTATAAAGTATAGAGTATAGACTATAGAGTGTATAGTATAGAGTATAGAGTATAGAGTATAGAGTATAGAGTGTATAGTATAGAGTATAGAGTATAGAGTGTATAGTATAGAGTATAGAGTATAGAGTGTATAGTATAAAGTATAGAGTGTATAGTATAGAGTATAGAGTATAGAGTGTATAGTATTATAGAGTATAGTATAGAGTGTATAGTATAGAGTATAGTATAGAGTATAGAGTGTATAGTATAGAGTATAGAGTGTATAGTATAGAGTATAGAGTATAGAGTGTATAGTATAGAGTATAGAGTGTATAGTATAGAGTATAGAGTATAGAGTATAGAGTGTATAGTATAGAGTATAGAGTGTATAGTATAGAGTATAGAGTATAGAGTGTATAGTATAGAGTATAGAGTTTAGAGTATAGAGTGTATAGAGTATAGAGTGTATAGTATAGAGTATAGAGTGTATAGTATAGAGTATAGAGTATAGACTATAGAGTGTATAGTATAGAGTATAGAGTATAGAGTGTATAGTATAGAGTATAGAGTATAGAGTATAGAGTGTATAGTATAGAGTATAGAGTATTGAGTGTATAGTATAGAGTATAGAGTGTATAGTATAGATTATAGAGTATAGAGTATAGAGTGTAGAGTATAGAGTGTATAGTATAGAGTATAAAGTATAGAGTGTAGAGTATAGAGTGTATAGTATAGAGTATAAAGTATAGAGTATAGAGTATAGAGTGTATAGTATAGAGTATAGAGTATATAGAAATAGAGTACCAAAATGCACAACGTGAACAAACAGATAATCAAAGATCTCACTCACTAGAACATTTTCAGATTGGAACATCAACATAATTAAATGGATTTGAACACTATCCATCTTCAGATTGAACTGAAATAGGTGACAGATGTTTCGTCTTGGTCAACCACCTGTCGATTGATCAGTCGACTAAAGGGGAAGTGACGTAACCCAAACTGCACCTAAAAGATGATAACGAGTTTATGCCAAAACCATAATCTATACAGAAACGTACTTGGAAATGGTGTATTTGTGTTAAAAGGGAAAAAAAAACATGATTCTCAAATCTTCAGCTAACTAACATCATGCTTTCCTGTTTCTGCTGTTGTCCCATTTTAGAAATCTGTTTAATCTAAACAACACACATTTTGGTCAACTAAAACATCCTCGACAAATTAATCGACCAAATGACTAAAAGTCAACAGCCTGGATTGACCTGATTTCAAGTATGTAATGACATTTCTTATTGTATTCATACACTATACTGATTTTATTTACTGATTTTGTCATTTACAGTGTCTCAACTATTTTTCAGCGATGTACAGGGTCAAATCATGTTATATTGTACACAGTATAGTGATGTGGTCTTAGAAAGTGGCAGGCAAAGAATAATTTGGCCATGCATCGGCACATCAGCAGAACAGAGGTTACGTCTCTGGGCAAAGGTCGTATTTAAAGCAACCTTTTCAATGCTACAACTTTCCTGTGAAAAAAAAAGTAGCTCCAGCGTAGCCTCCCAACTCATCCAGTGTGAGAGCAATCTATCACCCACACTCACAGAGATGTCTCACTGCATTTGTGCAAGAGAAATGCCACTGCAGCAAATGCAGAGAAAGAGACTTTTGTTGCACTGGTCCAAGATTTTCCCTTTTCATTTCAGTTCAAGCGTCACGGACAGTAACAAGGTCGTTTGAAATCCAGATGGAAAGATTAACATGTGGAGAAGATTAATAAAATGGCATGTATGTTTGGTATTAGCCTCATCCATCGAGAGACCCCAGTTCAGTGTCCTCTGGTCACATTGTCCTGTAGCAGGTGAACACCACCTCGCTTCACCTTGAGGAGAAAGTTTAGATGGAAGAGAGCTTTATTTAGTTCTCCTCCACATAACTTCACTGTCCTGAAATAAATAATCAGATCATACACTTAAATGCCCTTTATTACAAAGCATAATACAATTAAAAAAAATGTTTTTTGTTTGTTTTATAATTTGCAAAGCATTAAAATGTGCTCATGAAAATAAAGTGCAATTATACTGTTACTTTTGCTTTTAATAGTAAATTAAGCACATAACCAATAACCAATAACACAATACAGTCTAATGTTATCTAAGTACCAAGTATGTTTACGTCCATTTGATGGAGTAGAGAGGCAAATATGAAGCCAATTATACTGTATAAAGAGATTATTTTGCCTTGGAATCAAAGACTGAGTTAAAGCTTTCATCACAAGCTGGAATTATGAGAAATATATGGACAAACATGAGCCCAGATAATTACACTAACAATCTGCTTTCTATATGGTAGAGCTGGATTTTGTCCAGTGGCTGCCTTTCATTATATGAACACTACAAAGTCTAATGAATGTAATGTAAAGGAAGAAGATATCTTGAGAGTGGACAGCATATGGAAATAGTGTTGCAATGTACAAAAGATAAGCAAGCACTCAAGATAAAATGTCAGGAGTATTTAAAGCAAACTGCCTCAGAGTTAGTTTTATATGTGCACCATATGAATGAAAGGGTTTGATAGTATGTTAAATGGATGTATGATTCATGTATGATTCATGTTACTCATCACAATCCCATGGACTGTAGACTTGAACTTTAGACAGACTCTCACCTTTTCCTAATAAGTCATGACAACACACGGGGCATTTTAAAGTGTAATCCTTCACGAATGTAACCTTTCTACTTCAATATACGTAGAGCCACCTGACTAAAACAAAGAAGATAGTCCATCAATTAATGCAGGCTTCATACCTCAGAGAGAAAAGGGAATGTCAGCAAAAGGACACAAGTCGCTAAAGGTGTTTTGTACAAGGAGGCAAACATATGATGACCAAAACAATGTATAAGGTTTATTACTGAATATAACAACTGGCAGTGATGCTTCTGTTTTGGGGAATCTCATTTAAAATACAATATGATCATTATTGGGACACTGGCTTTTACCCCAGAGAGAGAGAGTGATGCTATAACATAAAACATAAATGAAAACAGCCATTTATGTGGTGTTAGGCTGGGAACTTGAACAATGCATCTTTGTGTTTCCAGTACCTGAGATATATTACCTTTTCCAATACCTATTCTGTGTATGTTTAATATGAAGCAGATGTAGATATACAGATATGTGTTTAATTCATGTGAGAAATAATGAAAATGGACTGTTGCAAACCAATGAGGATTTTTCTGCTCCTCCAGAATATCTTTTATGTGTAAATTCACCACTAACATCCTGCTTTGAAGATCAAAATAATACATAATATCTCAATGACTTTGGCTGACTTTATTCAAGGCTTTCGTTACTGTGAAAGAGAAGAAAATCACTTGTTAGAGTCATAATGTCTGCCACTCTTCTGATGTTCCCCTGCATATAGTTTGAATAAATCAGTCATTGAGGTGGAAACTCTCCAGTCTGGCGATGGCCACAAGGCGCTAACACATACTTAGACACATGACGTCATCGCCAGCCTCTTGAGCAATCAGTCCCAATGCCCACATACAGTCTTGTGTGAAGAGCGGTTGTCCAAACCCACCACACCCTCATGCACACTTCCTGAGGGCTGTTTCCATCAGTACAACAACCTTTTTGATGATCCACTCTTCAGAGATTTCTTTGTAATTTACATAAAACAGCCTCAAAAATAACAATAGCCTGTGGAGAGCCAGAGCCTTCAGCTATAGCACAGGATTGGTGTCATCAGGCATCCGCTTTGCGATCGATAATTGCTTCAGAGAAATAGCAACACTACAATTAGGAGGGTTTTTTAAAGGCAAAAGTCAGTAGAACATGCATAAAACACTGGCGCTGCACAAGGACTGACACATTGCAGTCACTGTGATGTCGATATGGTGTTGGTGATCTTTTACTTTAGGGTCAAAACTGGACCACTAATTAACTATAATGTATTTAAAGTGGTGTCTGTGTGTATTTTCTCACACCGTATGCAATTCCAATAATGCATAGTTGTGCAGTAAATGACTACAATAGCAATGTCATGAGCAGTCAATTTAAGAAGACTTCCAATAGGTAAAAAGTTAAATTATTTATCAACGCAATGCATCAAGGAGCAACTGGGACATTTGAAACCGCTTTAAAAATGACCGGTCAGTCCATTACTTTCCATAAAGGGCGTCAAAAAAAAACTCTTAATTTTGGACGGTTTAATCAAGTCTAAATTGCAGCGCGTGTCTCTCAAATACGGAAGTTATATATAGACACATAATATTCTCCTGTCATTTAGAGCAAATATAACTTCTTTTACCTCAGAAACATACAAGTTTAATGCTTGGCTTGTGGATTCTGAATAATTTGTCAATAATCAAAGTCAGTGGTAGGGCACAAAGTCAGTCACTGCTTCAACATCCTGACCCTTTTCCATACCGACCACTTTCCATTTTACAGCAACACAAGCGCGTGAAGAATATAAAGTTACCAGAGATCGAATAATGTTACCTCTTCTATGCTCTCTCTCTTCTCTTCAGCAGCCATTGCGGAAGGTCTTGGAATTGCAAGTCAATGCAATCACTTCTTTGTAAAAAAAAAAAAAAAAAAAAAAAAAAAAAGAAGAAGCTGCATGTCACTGCTTTTGCTTTCAATAATCGGGCATGGAGGGGTTGAAGTGTCTGTGTGTTTGCCAAAGGGTGAGATTATATCAGATAAGCTTCATTACGTGTGATGCCGATGGGCTGCCTTGCGTTGGATACACTGTTTGGCGAAGAATGAAGTGAGCACGGATTGTCAGCTTGCTGCTTGGGAGAAGACAAGAATGCCCAAAAACATAAAGACAGCATCACTGGTACAAATAAACTGTAAAATTATATAAACTGTCGGTGGTTCTCAAACTGTGTCATGTGTATGATAGCTGCAGGCTTCTATAGGAGGTTCGGACACGTCTTTTGAAAGTTTTACATGTAATTCAAAGGTGCACTGAGCCATACTGTGGAGTGGAAAATTACAGACAAAACGATACCAACTCCATAAAGACTAATAGAAGCCGGAAAAGTTATTTAGTGCACCTCGATGTAAGTCCCTTATTCGTCCAGGAGTGGTCCATGAAAGGAAAGTTTTTCACCTTTTCTTCAATCTGAAGAAGAGAAGCTCGCATTTATACCCTCCTGAGCTCAAATTGGACCTGCCCAAAGGGGAGATGTTATAACTGAAACTAATCCTGCCTGAGACTAACCCAGACTTGTAAACAGGGCAGGGTTGGCTTCAGTTACTCCTCCCCTTTGGGCAGGTCCAGTTTGAGCCCAGGATTGTATAAATGCGAGCTTCTCAAACCATTTATTTCAGATTGTCTATTGACCTTAACTAAAAAAAATCGTCAAACATCTTGATTTCTCAAAAAACAATGTCCAGATTACAACTGATCAATCCATTCCTACTGTTTAGTGCCCCGTTAATTAAGTTTGTGTTTGTTGTTCGGGCTTACGATTGACCTATGGACTTTGCATCCTTGGTTAAGATCTAGTTTATTAAGTATTTTCTGGTTTGAGAATCACTTTTGCATCTCACCTTGCACAACTGCTCTGCATGAATTCGCATGGCCCTGGATTTGGCCTCGCACTGAAGAGTTTACATCAGATTTATGAAGAGCTCGGGGGAAATCCGACCTGGTTTGAGTTCAGCCCCAGAGACAAAAAACACCACCACGGCTTTTCTATTACGGCTTGCAATAGATGGCTCAAGTCCACTGACCTTTGGAGAGATTAACCGGCATATTTAATAAACGCGTCAACGCCCAAAACATTTAGCCTGAAAAGTGAGACGCCATAACTTGAATTGTCCTTATCGACAGAGATTTGTAGCCGTGTATTGCAAGTACTGTACGTGTGGTATTCAGCGGTGATGTGTTGCCATTTTGAGTCTGATGGTATTTTGGCTCCACTCAGATCAATGATACTGGAGAGGCCATTTATCTCCGGACAGATGCCTCCTCATTGTGCTGGAAGTGAAATGAGCTGGCTGTAGACATCTGTCTCTCTTTGTTCTCCTTCTCACACACACAAGTGCACGGAAACAAATACCTAGATAGCACCGGCATATCACTTTAGAACCATCATATGAAAAAAACAACTCCTATGTGGTGTGTTTAAGCCCATTTAGCATCCGTTAGAATCCGTTATTGTACATGTTGAATTTACTGTATTAGCCATCAAGTTTTATTGATTTGATCTTGACTGTTGAGAATTCATAAATGCGGTTTCAAAGAACTTGGGGCACAACGCTTTGTTAAGTGCATCTAATGGGCGTATCTTTGCATAAAACATTCCTACATCTCTTCAAGCGGGATGAGCACGCTTATTGTTAATGTAAAACTCTTCCTGGGAACTCTTAAGTCAGCAGATCTCGCTTGCCTTGACTCAGCTCTATATCAGCGTGGACGGTACACGTCATTGTGAGTGAGGTGCCAGAAAAAGCACGGCTCGAGCAGAAACCCTGAATGAACCAATGTATTTGTATTCACAGAGCACTCAGGCCATATGAAGAACACGTGCGTCACTATCTTCATAGTGTCAGCAGGAGTTGGCTATCTTGGACTGTGATTTGTCTTAATTTGTCTTAATTTCTCTTTAATTTCTCTGCTTCTTAACATTTGCTTAATCACTTGGATCAGCGGGTGCAGTGGAAGTTCAAAAGCTTTCTGGCTCACTATTCCAAAGGGCCAGATACTCCGCCAATCGTTTGCACAAAATTATTTCCACAAAAAAGGGAAAGCTTTGCTCCTAAATGTTGTTGAACATACGGTACGTAGATGAGCAACTATGATGACTAATCGAAGAAAGATGATAATTGTTGTCTCTTGTCCAGCTGTTTTGATGTATAAGTGCTGGCTCCAAATAGCTTTAATTTCCCCTCACAGCAGGAGCGCTCATCCTCAAACACAACGACAGGCTAGACTGGCAGAAGATCTTATTTGCACAGCGGGCTTTGATCAATCCCGGATAGCAAGTGCCCGGCAGTGAGAAACAGAGGGTCTTAGACAGCCGCAGACGCAGAGTTCATGCCCCTGAATCACACCAAGGTGAGGTCACATCGTCCTTGTCACTGTGGGATGCAAACAACCCACTCGATCTACATTTGGTGGCGTCTGTGTTTATGAAATTGTAATATAAAGAATAGGCCTTTAAGTGGATATGATATAAATAATAACAATAAGAGATTTCTACACTTTGTCTGTGCTCATCTGCTGTTGAGACTTGAGAACCGTGAGGTTGTAATAACTACACGGGAGAAGCAAACAATCTCCTAATGAAACGCCGGCTGTAACAAAACACTTCACTGCATCTATGTTGATAATATTAAAGTGAGTCACACAAAGTAATAACTTGGATGCAGGTGGCTTTGAAAGTGGCACGATGGAGCAACGAGAGCACAACAGCCTCACAGTAAGAAGTGCTGCGTAGGCTTCCTTCGGGTTCTCCGGTTTCCCCGACCAAATGCACATGTAAAAACAGGTTCCTTTTGGGCCAGGACTCCCCCAAAAATGAGATTCAGACAGATATATGGATTAATAGATAGCATTTACCAAGGAGCAGGCAAAATAGATAATAGATAGTGAAAGGATTTGATCATTTTTTGGCAAGGTAGGCTGCTCGTCTCAATGAAGATGTTATTGTTTTGCCTTGAATGGATAATCGATATGGCATTAAACTCTATTTTCATGGAGACAAGGTAATTCCAACAGGCCAAATTACAGGTATTTTTGAGCAATGAAAAGACCTGTAATTGAATGAAGGCAAGATAAGTTTATTGTTTAGTTACATAGTGCACGTTTAAAAGCAAATCGGTTAGAGCTTTTCCAAAACTACACCGCTATTGTGTGGTTTTTCCCATGCTGTGTGTCAAAAGTGGTCAGAGGAAAGGTCAGTGAGAAATAATGATGAATAGACGAAGGATACGGCTTGTGGTTTTGTTCTGATAGGGGAAAAAATGGTTGTTGATGGATATTAACCAAACCGCCATACCACACTATTGTATTGTTATCTGGACTGAAAAAGTTGGATGGGTGCACCTCTATAAAAGGCGGTAGTTCATAATATTTTGGCAGATTGCATCAAGCAAAGCCTCTACTACGGTAACAAGACTCAGGAGCTGGCTTTGGCAGAGTAAAAATAACTTCCCCCCGACAAGCAAGACAGAACCTTGCTATAAGAACACTTTGAACACTTTCATCAAAGCCGGCTGACAAGTAATAAACTGAAAAATAAACCTTAAAGTGTCATCATCAGCAAAGTGTGGCGCTGTTGAGATGCTGAGGTTCGCCAATAATGACCTCCCCTCTTTCCTCCACACTGCTCTTTATTCCTGCAGCGGATGTTTTTCAAAAGCTTTAATTGGCCAAAGTCACTCAAGGTAACAAAGGCCTCGTGGGCTCTGTGTCTGGGCGACGTGCAGTGGCTGGTACAGCAGAGGCACCGCAGTGAACAAGCGTGACATGTGAGGGCTGCTCGTCCAGTGGCTTTGATAAGAGGGTTTGTGTGGAGAGATTCATCGGCACTTCAATCCTTACACAAACACTCGAACAGACGAACCTGCGGTCAGAGCGAGTTCAAAGGGGAAAAAAAAGGAAATTCTTGATATATGACAGATTGGATTATTTTCACTGCCAGGGAACTGTCAGTGTCTATCTTTTCAGCTCGCTCATGAGCTATAAATAGCCATATGTCCATTTTGTTCCTGTAGATACTTGAGATAGAACTGCGAAATGAACAGCGGTGGAAGACGTGTTTCATTTCTCAAAGCTGCACAATCCATTTTCTTTGTATTGAGAAAAGGTAATTAATAAGTGCACTCAAAGGGTAGAAATTAATTTCTGCACTCTTTGATTTAGAGCAAATTTCTTACAAAGTAAAGCGTATGAATAATTTTAAAAACAAAAATAAAGCATTGAAACTTAATTTGGCTTTGCTGCTTTGAACAGATGATAAACTTGTGAACTAATCAAATTGTGAAGACATTAAACTAAAGCCTATTCACAGAGATACTACCATTAAATACAAGTTTGGTCAAAAATTGGTCAAAGTATTGAAAAGTCGGAAAAGAAGATTTTAAACAAGTCATGGCACACTTTTTTGGTTGATCAGATTCCACGACACACCAAATAACCACTGATCTTGATCTATACATTTGTAAAAAGTTATGGTTTTTGCTTCATTTATTTGTGCAGAAGTTGGCCCAGGACACTCTAAAATGCTAAATGATTTAAATAAATCCAAGAGTATAATTCCTTTACTGAAATTTCAAAAGTTTCAGAGGCAAATCAAGGTTCTATACAATTAATGTTTCTATAGTAAAATTAGATCTACAAATGTGTTTAGTGTACAAGATAAAGAAGTAATGCTAAAGCTAGAAAGTAACACACAAGCCAATTTGAATAATGTAGTGCTGTAAACATTATACAAGTGCTATATTTTTACTTATTACATTTACTGAACTACAAAATTATAACATTTGTGTGTCTACATAAGTGTCCAATTTAAAGGTTGCTGCTGACAAATCATCTTTACTCTTTGGCCTAACATCCTCAGCAAAATTATGATTGTAATAAAACATCGCCTTCAGTTCCGTTCTATTGTAGGTTGGGGATTTTATTTGCCGAGACCTTTTATTGTGATTTGTCATTTTGCCAACAAAGCACTACGACAGACAGATGGGTAGAAAGATCTCGCTGGATCTAGGACAGTCTGCAGTGAGAATGTAATGCCATTTCACAGTAATCAGGTTACTGTACTCAGCACCACAGTGCACTATGGGGGATCCTCCTCCTCCCACTGCCATCCCTCATCATTAGCAGCTACAGACGCAGGCACAGAGTAAGTAATGACACGGCCTGGCTCCTCGCTCCGCCGTTGCCCAGGCTTTGTCCTTAATGGCCAGGTAATGGTAGAGGAGGAAATTGGCCACTGGAGCTCGACGGGGGCTTTTGTTCTGTCAAAGTGTGAGGCAAAGAGCAAAGCGAAAGTGGAAGACAAGAAAGAGAGAGACAGAGAGCTATAGACCGCTGGGTGTGCGTTTCCACCTAGACATTTTATAACAGTCTTCAGCTCCAGTCAGCGTAAGTGCCATGCACCGTCCATTTGACAAGGAGTTGTTTATTTGAATTTAATTTGACTCGACTTATTTTGAACTGGAGACTACTCTCCAGTTACGTGTGTTTTATCGATTGGGAGAAAACACAGCGATTTAACAATTATTCACAATTGCTGAGCCCATGACCAAACAACAGGGACATCTTTCATTTTCTTCAATTCCCTTGATTTAACACTTTATTCCTCATGTTTTGAAAGCAACTTCATGAAATGTTCTGAATGACAAAATAAAGATATTTTGAGGAAAACAGCCATAATAAAAACAAAAAAAATAATTTGACAAATAGGGGTTCTTACTGTTACATCGTGACTTGAATAATCATGATTATCGATTAACCTGTGATTGATATAATAATAACATGCAAATCCGTATTATTATTAGATGTAGATCTTTTTCTACAATCTTGACATACCTAATGTCAGTACACTATGTGATTTGTTTTAAATGTCTGATTCAATTCACAGTTTGTCAACTGTACAAAATAGAAAAAAATACTCAGCCTTTGAGTATTTTTTCTTTTTTTTAGGATAAAATGCTTGGATACATGCTTTTAATTTATTCTATCCAGAATATTAATGTTAATATGACCTGGTAAAAACTCTATGCTTAAGTGATGTAGCATATTTAACAGGTTTAAAAAATCTTTTTGACTGGTTATAAGATAATATAGCTTGAAATACATTTGACGTATGGCAAAATGTCAAATGTCCCATTGCCTATTATTTGTGTTAGAAATAGGACCACATTTATTCAAAAAAGGCAGAAACAAGTCTAGCTCCATCAAATCAATGCATCTTCATGGATGAAAACTACGAATTCAGATTCATAGTCGTAGAATTTTTTTAAACTTTTTTTTAACCTGATCAAAATTAATTTTTAGCTGTGTGCTCCTAACACTATTGAATGGACATTTTTGAGTAGACCAATAAATATCAATACCAATATATCTGATTGTAACAACTGTAATTTGCAAGAGTCCACTTCAATAGTACAACACTGTTTGCATAACGCTCATAACAACGCAATCGCAATGTAGGAATTCGGCATTATTAGCAGCAATGCAAATATATATGTATATATTTGTACAGAGAAGTAAAGGCGCGTTCCTTTACTGGCCTCCAGCTGTGCTCTTTGCGGCGCTCTGAGGAATTACAAACACAGCTATAGCTTTAGCTGGGGCCCTGTGGCTTTTATTAGAAATTGACAAATTGGGGTCAAGAAGTGCGAGTTCGGGCACAGCTTTCTTTAAAATGAAAAAGAGAAGAACAAAAAGCACTATTGCCTATTTGAACTAAATAGAGATTGGACGTTATACTGAACACTTCTCTGGGAGAAGAGAAGTTAGTAGTTACAGAGTGATGAACTGAACAAAGCAAGTTTTCTGAAATTGGAGTGAAGAGATCAGTGTAAGAAGCAAACGAGTGTTAAAATGCTGATGATGTGATTGTTTTGTATTTTGGCTCACTAATTCACAGATGGTGGATGTGGTTGATAGAAGTTAATTTGTTCCATGATAATTTACATGTTTACAAGTTTGTTGGAAATACAATAGACTCACTATATAGGGATCTAGATGTTTTTTGTGAGTATCAATCCAACAAAAATGTGCTAAAATATGTCTTTAAATGTATCAGTTAATGTTTAATTGTCAGACACATGTGAAATTCCTATAAAAATGTATCACAAAAGCAGAACTATCACATTATACCCTAAATTCTAAATTTTGACATTTTGCCCACCTTTATTTCAGTGAATACATTTTTCCATTGTCCCTCTGAGATTTGGCACCAGAGGGATGTTTCTAAAGGTCGGGGAAACCGGAGTACCTGGAGGAAACCCACAGACGCAGGGAAAATAATGCAAACTCCGCAGAGAAAGGCCCCACCCCGCCTGGGAGCCAAACCTTGGACCTTTTTGCTGTGGCGCTGAAGCATTAGCCGCCATGCCATCGTAATTTACTGTGTGTGACCATGAGCTTGACAATTTGATGACTGAGAACAAACAGGTGGATGAAGCAGAGTGACACAGCAGTGACAGCGTTACGTCAGGTTCAAAAATATTTGAGTGAAACCTCCAGATGGGAACGGGACGGACAAACCATAAATCAGGAGTGTTGTGTACAAACAGTTGCTGGTTGATGTGCTGCTAAGAGACTGCAGGGGGCGACCATGGGCACTTCTAACAAATATTGACAAGGACTAACAAAGATGTTTAATAAGGTAAAATGCTCCTTCAAGTGAACAGAATTCCCGCTCTACAACGGAAGTGCCGATCCGCGATCCGTAGCTGTCAGAGGCAAAAGTGGCCGGGGCAGTGACTACCCGCACTTGTTAATGAGTTTATTAGGTTTGATCTGCCCTCAAGGTGTAGTGGTGGTTTTCAGTTAGAGTTGAATAAAACTGAATCAAGTTAAAGCCTCTGTTGCATTACTCAGGACATTAGTTTCATTCTAAAACTCATGGTGCAAAAAAAAACACAACCAGGCGGATACATTTATGTCAACAAAGCTTCTCTTATTTGCTATTTATTGTTTGAATTGCCCCCAAACAAACACTTAGCTTTCTTGCTGTGCTTGTGAACTGTGGTTTAGCACCCTCACAGTTGCCCTTCTATATGCTAAATGGTTTTAAAAGCACTGAACAGATGTGTTAGTCTGGTAAGTAACTACGAGCTTTCTCCAAATGCCAGCGGGAATATTGTGTTGTGCAAGCAGAAAAGAATATATAAGCCATCTACACATTTCCCTTTGAATCTTTAAAAAGACTTGTGATTTAGTGCTGACATGTTAGTTTTATAAGGATGTGCCTGTGTGCTCACCCCACGGTCAAGGCTCTCCTCTCCGGATCACCTCGGGCTTGATCATCTTTGCGTTTGACACGTGCACAAAGCGCCACCCGCAAATTCAACCTAAAACAAGAAAAGGGCAAGAAATAGTGAAGCAAAAGGGAATGAAAGTGAAATGGTTGTCAGCTTTAACAGAATCACTCTTCGCTGCGGGTGGAGAGTAATTCTGTTGCCCAAACAAAAACCTGTTATAACATGGAGCTTTAAGAGATGATTTTAGCATCACGATTATTGACAAATAACAAAACAAAAGTGAAATCCTTAATTTTCTACATACATTATACAGTTCAGTGTGACAAGCTTATGAAAGCTTATGAAAATCCAAATTTCAGAAAGCAAAAATAAAGTTGCTATTGCTATTGTATGGTTTTATAGTTTTGCTTTGGTTTGATTCTACTGGTTTTATTATTTAGTCTAGTGAGATCAAATTGAGCACTTACTAGTTTTATATCAGTGCAGCACTTGAAAAACTGTTTATAAAATGTGCTTTACAAATAAAGAGGATTTGGAGATAAATCCTGTCACATTAAAAGCACTTTACACTAACTTTTTTGGAGTTGATGGAATTGAAATGACTTAATTTAGCTTCTAAAATAGAATAATTTGTATTTTTGTGATTATGTGCAAGTTAAATCATGAATGTTCATTCATTCATCTTCTATCGCTTGTGACTGGAGCCTAAAATTATATATATATACGATGAGCTGATTAAAAATACACACTTTCACTTAAAGGTATACTGTAATTAAACCTTAAATAATATGTTTCAACACATTTTTGTTGGATTGACATAATGTCTTGATACATCTCATACTATAATTGTGTTGTTGTTGTTGTTGTTGTTGTTGTTGTTGTTTTTAATGGCAGTTTGGGCGCCAACTGAGAAGGTACATTTACCTCCACCTACTGTAGTTGTAGGTCTTGAAAGTATGTGTTTTACGCTATACCGGAGAGAGAGAGAGAGAGAGAGAGAGAGAGATTAGCACACAATGCTAATGGAGTTTATGATTGTGTAGTTTGATCTTATTCAAGCTATGAAGCAATGCATGCTGGGAACTATGGGGGGCATAGGCGTTCTGTGTTTAAAATATATATTTCATTAGAAAGTCATACATTCATTCTAGTTATTTATTTTTACATAAACAACTTTTATTGTGTGAAGTAAGTAAAGAAGAGCAAGAAGAACTTGTTTCAAAAGGCTGTGAAAAGTGATGATTCATGGACCCTGGTGGTACAAAGTGTTTTTGTGTGTGATTTAATTGGACGCCCCTGGCCTTGGTGCTGCCGTCTCTACCTGACGTCTCCGGGGAAGAGTCTCTGCAACTTAAAGACAGAAAGTACAAGCATGTTAATCCAAGCTTGTAAACACGAACTACGCCACCATTATGCAAGTGTTGCAATTAGAGGCATAAAAGATGGATTACATAACCGTCTTTATGTTGGCGGTTTATTAAATCGTAAGTAGGATGCCGATAGATACAGCCCTATAAATGTGCACACATGAAAAGAATAATCATGAGAAACAAAACATATTAGATGGATGTTTAATTAGCGTGATAGTAAAGCGCATTATATTAGCCTACATCGACCATACATTTACAGCATTTTTAAATCTGCTTCTCTGTTCAAACCGATGGAGTTACACAATATAAATAATGCAATGGTAATCTATGCAGAAATAATGAGCAATGGGAACGCATTTGCAATATTCTCTCTCCTAAATTAGACTCACAAGCAACCTCAGCAAAGCTTTGTTTTCTTCCCCCCCCCCTCTAGCCAAACCACATTGAAGTAAATGAAACAACCCCCTGCCAAAACCACTCTGACTCGTGCGGTGGGACCCAAAAGGCTTGGCAATCAATACCACAAGCCCCTTTTTACATGGCTCTTGAGGCTTGCAGAGCTGCTTCTCTCACACTCACATGCTGGTGTACAGTGTCCGGCGCACATCTATATTAATGAGGAAAAACATACTTCCTGGTGTAGGGTGGCAGTTTCCCCTAGAGCCCAGTGCCTCCGTAGCCTAAGTTGAAATTGACATGCTTTTTACATGCTCTGTGATCCTGTGTTAATCTTTCATGAGCGTCAACTCGGTTCATGTTCAAGTTTGAGCCTCTCGAGCCGCGGGGCCCACAGGGAATTCTCGGATATCTCCTGCTTTTTCACCCTCTTTTGGTTTGTAAATGCGATCCGCTCAGCCCTGATCTTCTGACCTCTGACCCCGTCCAACTTGGGCAATATTCAGGTTCAGCTTTTGAGGGCTTTCAAATGTTGTTACAGTTTTAATTGCAGATCAACGCCAAGAGCTTTGTGTTGGTTTTAAATCAGACATTTTGACATGTAATTTAGCAGGGTACCATAAAGTGGCCCAGTGTGCTTCTAGTTTAATGTATTATTTATTATTCATTATGCTGCAATATTTACTTAGTTACTTTACCGATATGAACCCAGATTAACCATGAAGAATATTGACGTCAATGTTTGTTTGATTCCATACAAACAGCTTTAATAGATTCTGATTCTATTGGTTGGAATGGTTAGGGGGCAAAGGGAAGGTTTTTAGGTGAAGCTACCGCCTTTGCTCCTCAGATGCCTCAGTAGTTAGATCTCGTACCTCCAGCGATACCTCAGCAGTTTCATGAACAGCATCTCTTCCTTAAAGTAAAGTTTAAGGTACTTTAATGTCCCTGTACTAAAACTTGTCCTCTGCATTGGAGCCATCAATGCCACTGTCAGGTCTGTCAGGAGCAGTGAGCGCCTCAGCACAACGCTGTCCACAATGCTGTCCACAAAGCTGTCCACAAAGCTGTCCACAACGCTGTCCACAACGCTGTCCACAATGCTGTCCACAAAGCTGTCCACAACGCTGTCCACAACGCTGTCCACAACGCTGTCCACAACGCTGTCCAAACATGGAGACAATAATCTCTCGCTATAATTTAATCTAAAACTTCTTGTTAAAAGTTTTAGATTGTGTTTACTTTTTAAAATTGGAACCCCATCCATCCCCATTTAAATTCTGTATCCATAACAAACAAATGCATACTTTTATTCAGAAATGAAGAGGAATATAAAATGGCCCAAAAGGTCATCAAATCCCCGTGATCAATGAATTACACGACAGCCCATTGTAATTAAGAGGGCTCTACCGGATAAGACCAGTCAATAAACGAATGAAAGGGCAGGCATTAAATGTTGGCAGATTCAAGCCATTCATTACAGAAATAAACCTTGCCATTTGTTCACTGCTGTTATTTATACCAAATGTATTCCATAGCAGCAAGATTACCAGACTTTAATTACAAATCCAATATCCTCAATAATTGACAAAGACAAAACATGAACAGTGATGCAACTTGGGGAATTAGGCCCAATTGTTTTATACCTCCAAATCCTTTATTTTCTTCAATAGAACACTTTAATTTAGCTTTACAATTAGGAAGTGTTTAGATGCATATAAATAAATAAACAGTTGCTCATATACAAAAACATTTTTAAAAGATATTGGAGTATTTCAGTGCAGTTGCTGATAGTGTGTCTTAAAATGACAAAGTTGTCAAAAATAATGCAGACATTCATAACTCTACTGAGCTTGTCCTTGCTGCCTTGCCAGATGCAGTCATTTGTGAGCGCTTTACAGGAACACTGATATCAAAGTCATTTCCAGAGCGAGGTGATCTTGAATGGTGCACTCCGGGTGCTTTAGCCCATAACAGTCAATCAAACACCAGATCTTTCCACTGAGTCCTGCTTAAGCCGTATTTACTCTGCTGTTCTCCAGCACGTCGGCCCCAAACCCCAAGGGACCTCTTTTCCACATCTATCCCCATTACAGTGACTATGGCTTCTGCAACAGTGTCACTTGATTGTGGCAAAAGCATATCCTCTCTATAATGAAATACACTCTGCAACACTCTGCAAAACTATGCACAGTTATAAATGTGAGAGGTTTATGAATATCTGTAAATGGTCGTGGCTCAAAAGCGTGCTATATTTCTGGCAGTTGTCATGTAAACGCACAGCTCTGTGACATTTATACTGTTGGAATGCACATAAGATCACATATATTATGCAGTATGTGGCCTTTAAGAGCATAGTCTCAAGACACTGGACAAAATATCTAACATTTACAACTAGCGACTGTGTTCTATGTTAAAGCACAATATAGTTTGTGGGAGGTTGAGATTTAATGATACATGTTGCAGAAAAAAGGGTTATTGTCAATTGTCCAAAAATGTAGAAAAGAGAACATATTTGTCTTTCAAAATGTCTCACTGTCTTTTGCTACTTAATTGTGTGTTGTGTTTTATTGTGCCCGAATAAGAAGTGCAAACTGACATCTGTAAATCTGATGCAGTCTTTTCACGGTAAATTTCAAACACAATTTGATAAAGGAAAAAGGTTTGATGGTGATTTCAATACAATTATAAAAAAAAATATGCTCACCTGATACAATTGAAGATAATTAACCTACAACAAAATAAAAAATTATATTACCACGTGGTCTTATACTAGTTCTGATATGGATCAAAACAGTTCTTAAACTTTTCAGACAAAGGTCCAGATTTTCCTTGTTATTGATTAGTATGTGAGTATCCATTTTAGACAGTAGTGCAAAGAGCTTTGGGTTTAACTGTACAAAAAATGTAGAGCTTGTTTTTCTCCTTTTTTTATAAAGATGTGCCTTTAATTTGAGGACAAGCTCCAGTGCACTGTCACTGTGATGCCTCTAGACTCTGACATGCTGACCGATAAATCAAACCAGACCCTTAGTCAGGTCTTTTAATCTTTTCGTTTTGAAAGAATAAAGTAAAATGAAGGCGAGTTAAAAAATATGCCTGATTCTTCGAAAACTGCATGTCCATTATTAAAGCTGTCGCTCAGCAGCAGCAGAGCTCACAGAATCAAACCTGTGGGAAATGTCCCTGTTCAGGAGCTGAGCGGACGTTCCCTGTGGCTCAGAACTGCTCCAGGTGCAGAAAACAGCCACACCACGGCTTTGAGCAAATCGCCTCAAACCCCTTTTGTTGACTTGAGGATTTCAAGCTTCTCCAGGGCTTTAATCCATAACATGCTGTGAGCTGTGGGTGATGGCTGTTATCAGACAAGCAAACCGTTTCAGACCAGTTTAGCAATGCAGTTCAAGCAAATCAGGGCCGTTTAAAGGTGCGTAACTGTGGAAGGTCCAGCACCTGCTTCTCTCAGTGGGGCTGTATGGCTTTGTCTGGCATTATTTAAATTAAATAAAACAAAAAAGCCCTATTTGATACAATATTCTACTCATATTATTATAACATTTGAGGGGTTTTGCTCAAGAATGGATATAATCAGTTTATTTCACTCATTTTTCTTTTTCTTTTTTTAAACAGGAAATGATAGCCTTCAAGTTTTTTTTCAAAAGAGACAGTTTTGGCAAATGAACTCTTCAATGCACTGTATATCTTGCATGTATTAGTATAAGTGTTTCAATGTCTGTAACTTGACCTGGTGGCATCACCTGCTTGTCTCAATGGAGATAGATACATTTAATGCACAGAACAACTTTAAGAAAATGATCATCAGGGGTTTTTGGATAGAAGAGGTTAAGAACAACTACTGAAGCTTCAATTCTTGCATATACAGAGTATGGATTACAATAATTGTTTATAAGTAAATATGGCGAGTAAGGTAAATGAGGTGATAAATTAAAATAACTTGAGCTTGGTTGTGGCTTTTTCATAAATTGCATCTCACACTTCATTAGATAACGTTGTTTGAACACTTGAGATAAAGTGTGCTACATTAATCTGTGCCTTTAATTAGTCCAGTGGCCTGGATGACTCTTCAGTGGTAAAGAAACCAAGCCAGTGAAGAAGAATAGACATTAATTATTAGAAACACAAAGTTTTCATAAAGTGTAATATGTTTGTCATCTGGACAATAGTCATCTTGAATGTGCCGTTAGTTGAATGGTGGCGTCAAGTCTGCAAACTGAACATGTTTATTAGACTGATGATGGTTTAATGTCAATAACGTGCTCTCAAACAAAAAAGGGAAATTCATTTGTTCTGACTAAAATATTGTAACAGAATCAAACATTGCCACTGGGCCCAGTACCACATCCAAGAAATAATTGTAATAAATGCAAAAGATGAAGCTGCACAGCTACAGAATAAACCTCTCACAATATTATTATCAATTTACAATTAATCTCTATTCTTAGAGTAGTATCAGTTCATCTTATACCCAGTATTAAATGGGAAGACACAATTTACTTATACTCTATCCGGCTGTGCACAATCCTATAAGTGAGGCACTGGACGGTGCAGCCTGAAATTCAATTTACATTTTTTTTTATATGAATGGACATGATTTTATAGTGTAGTGTGTAGATTTGTACATTGTAAAACAAAATGAAAAGGACTCTTTCACTAGAATGCTATAATTGATCTTTATACAGATGTACATGTTATGTATGAGGTTATGTATGTAACATGTATGTGTACGTTTTTAAATCTCTAATGATCAGATTTCCTACATTAACTAAGACTAAGACGTAATTTCTGAACATTGAGGCAAAATGTTTACATAGTTGGAAAACAACACTAATCTAATGGTTTTCCAATAGATTTTCCACTGCAATCCCCCACTGGCCGCTTGTTTTGTTCATGGATGTTATCCTTTCTTGTGTAGAAATGTTCAAAATAAATAACTTTTTTTACTAACTGATCAAGCTTTGTTGGATTTAAACTGAATTAAAGCAATTTGTGCAATACAGTTAAACAAAAATAAAAGCTATTATTAGGGATATTATTATTTATTGTCCCTAGAATCGTCTTATCCGTAAATAAAACCCACCTTATAGTATAATGTTCACCCCAGAATTCAACAATTCCATTGTTGAAAAAGCTGTTAACATTGCCCTGAAACTGCCGACTTGCTAATTTACTGTGCAACAGAAGCCAGTTTCACAAAAATTGAAAGATCCAACAACAACGGCCGTTCAAAAGTGTGAGCCAAAACAAACTGAATGGTGGAAGGGAAAGATCATCTACACATGGCACCACAGAGCAGCCCTTCTGAAATAGCATCATCTGTCAGTCACAGAAGAAGAAAAAAAAACATATGTTCAGGTTTGTTGGAAGCTTTTCTTAGTTATCCTTGGCTTTAGAAACACCTCTCAGACTGCCAGATTTTCTCACAGATGGATGTGCATTTAAATAGAGCGAGAGAGCATGAAAAGTGAGCGCATGTGGCTCTGAATACTGTATTAATGGCATTAGGCTTTCAAGGCTCCCTCAAGCCACGGCTCGCACACAATAAGGTAATAGACAATGGACAAGGCAAAAAAGTGCTAACTAGACTGACAGGAAAGGTTTTCAGCACACCTCGTGGTCATTTCTGAAGCAAAACAAAGAAAGAAAGTTCAGTGTGTTTAGAGACTGTAAGGATACATTTGTAGATGAGATGTGGGGTCCTGCCTATGTTATGGTGACACAAATCAGGTCCCTGCAGGCTTTTAGATAGAGACCCGTCTTCCCGTATTTTGGACGGGGTATTTTAAAATGTGGACGGGGATTTTCAAGTGCAGGGACGGCCATTTTATTAATACATCTTAGAAAAAAAGGGAATATTCTCATTAAATCGGGTCGGGAAGCATTTGACAACAGTCCGCCGTAACAGTTTACTGTTTACAAGTGAAAATTTGCATGCTGCGCGCTGATTGGTCGACGAAATTTGTGTGCTTGGCTCTGATTGGCTGCCGAGCCGTGGTCCGGAGAATGCCGAGGCTGTTTTTTCGCCTAGTCGGCCCCCGAACAAAATTATTTGGACGGGGCATTTTCAAATCCTATCTAAAAGCCTGGGCCCCTGTGATGTAAAACCTTTATTATTAGATCAACAACATGATTCAAAGTTAAGACTATAGACTGTATAAAAGAGTGGACAGTGTTGCACCAATGATCTTTGTGTTTTTTATTCTGCTATTGCCTTTGTAAATCAAGAGTTGAACAATAGGAACTCTCCAATGAGGTGCCGTCTTTCCCTGAGGTCCGCCCCAGCTAGCCTTAGCAACAGGTTTGACTGACAGCGAACACGACTTGTTGCTAAGCGTAGTAGATCCATGGTCCGCCCCAGGGAAACCAGCGATGCCGACGGGAAGGGGGCGAGTTCTTTCAGCAACCTCACTTCTGATTGGCTCTGTGGTTGCCATGGAAGACTCACTTGATTTCCAATTATTTTAATCTGCTCCAAATTAGCCTCTAAAACTGCTAGTCTTGATTGGCTTAAATTTTGGAGCCAAGTGCTGCCTGGTGGTCAAGTGGTTAAGTCAAGCACACAAATGCCAGGCTCCAAGTGCAG